>NC_086368.1:3061020-3661020 GCF_036324505.1 Eleginops maclovinus | reverse complement strand
TTTTACTCGGGGTCCAATATGTTCTATTGATGATTTTATAATTAATCAGATGTGTCTGCATTTCCCTTGAAACTTTAAACCATGACCCAATAATTTCCCCCCATGTTTCACCAGTTATCTCTTCCCCTATGTCCCAGAATCTCTTAAGGCCTGCAAATGTGGGTGCATGAGACCCCCTCAGAAGGTTATAAAAGCATGATGTCTTAGTTTTTAAGTGCCAAACTCTTTCTAGCCTGTCCTGTATCTCTGTTTTTGAAATAAGTGGTAATTTGTCTAGGGCGTGTCAGGATACAACTCCGTAGCTGCAGATACTTCCAAAAATCCCTTCTTGGGAGTCTATACTGTTTCCTTAATTGTTCGAAGGACATAAGTTGATCTCCATCAAATAGATCCCCAATATAAACAATTCCCAATTTGAACCACCCAGCCAAGTAAAATGTTTTTTTGCCTATTTTCAAATTTGTGTTATGCCATAATCATGTTTTACAAGTAAAAGCAGGGTTTGAGCCCGTGATCTTGAGTGCGGTTCTCGTTGTTTCCTGTGAAAAGGCGAGAACTGGGTTATCATAAGGGGTGACCCATTGTGTTTGCGTAATAAAAGCATGGATAGGGTGAGGGTTTAAAAGTTGTCTCTCGATAGACACCCACATTGGGGCTTGTCCAGCTGTCATATATATTTTGGATAACTGTTTCAAACAAAACGCATAGTGATACCAATCTATATGGGGAAGGCCTAGGCCACCGTCCTCTATGGCTGCATAAAGTTTTGTGCGATTTATATGTTTTTTTGTCATCCCATAGAAATTTGTATACAACTTCATTATATTTCAACAGCGCATTGCATGGCAAGCTCAATGGTAGAATATCCTTCCTCCAAGGTTCTCCACCGTGCTCTGTAGTACTTCCAGACCCAGTTTCATACTGCTCACATCTGCTGCAATCCCTCTTAAAAGGCTGTTGATGCTAGCAAGTTCAGATTTGGTGTCGTCGGCATGGGGTGCAACCTCTATCCCGACATCCCCCTGTTACGCCATGCCCCTATTACGACACAACTTTAGTATTGCCATTCCAACAGTTTTGTACCGCCATTCCGACAGTCTACCCAGGCACGTCGGGGCATCGTCTTTCTTTCATTTTTGTTTGTGTGTCTTTTTAACATATTCAGTTTATTTTGTATAATATAATATAGCCTATTGTTGTAACGGATGCACTGACTGGTTGGCACTAAATTTCGTTGTTGTCCGATCGCCATGCATTAGGGATTGAAATTAGCACCCGCCACACGCCATATGCGGGTGGATTTGTATGCTGGCGGGTATATTGTGTCACTTTACCAGCCACTGTGGCGGGTAAAACTTTTCAGTCATATCCGATCGAATTCGCCTATCATACATGGGTCATACGCATGACAGCTGCGCTTTCCACAACCATACAGTCAGATCCGGTCAAATGACGTGTTTCTGATTGGGTCGAAGCGGCGTGAGAATGACACTCCGACTCCTTATCCACAATTATTACTCTGCGCTTAAATCAAAACAGGCTGATCAAAGTGGAACTATTTGTTGCGGAGAGATAAAGAATGTTGCAGGAGGCTACCTAAACCTGCGGCCATCACAGCTGCTAGTTTAAACCAAAAATGTGGCGTTACATCACCGGGGTGAAAAGACCCGCAGAGGAGAGTGTACAGGAGAGGGGGGGGGGACCTACCACCGAAAAAAAGGCTAAGCGCTTTTTTAAAGAGAGATGGCAAACAACAGATCGCGACAGGCTGGTGTACGAGGAAACGAGCCAGACCATGTACTGCTCAGCCTGTCGTCTGTACGCATCGGACGCTCACAGGTCAAACAACTTCAACGTGGGGACAAAAAACCTGAAATTTGAAGCTTTGAAGGACCACGAGTCATCTAAATGTCATGTTGACGTCCTGAAAATAGCTAGTTATGTAACATTTGTAACTGGGCCATTGAGGTTGACGGAATTGTTCTGTACTGTTGTGTGGACTCAGGGTTAACATGCTGAACTGTGGTGACTTCTCTAAAAGTTTTCTCGCTGATGTTTTGGAGATCATCCTTTTCTATGAAGCATCTTGGATAGTTTGATGCACTGTCTATGCCTATGGTTTGTATTTGTAATGTTGGCAAGTGGGTTGTGCTTGTGTTGTCTGTGACTGAAAGTGTTAACCTTTTCCTGAGGAAATAGGTACATTTATGAAGTTTAATGGCACAATGTTTCCCAGAATAAACATTACTTAACATGGCAGATACTTGTGTATTGTTTATAATATCATATGCAGTAAGAGTGTAACATTTGCAACTCAGTTCCTTGGTAGCACCTAGTTATTGTATAATCAATTACTGATTAGAAAAAAATAATATACCCTATTATATTGTAAATATTAACGCATATATATATATATTACGTATAAAAAGTGGCTGGTAAAAAAGTTGAGTGGCTGGTACATTTTAGAATCCACCAGTCACAGTGGCCGGTGGGCTAAAAAGTTAATTTCCATCTCTGCCCTGCATCCGATCTGCAAGGGAGTCCCTCAAAGAAAGTTAAAGCTATGCAAGCCATCGAGGCTGCTCCCAATTCTGCGGAGCTGTAGACCGGAGTTGATGGGATGACGATAGAGAGACTTGGAGGAGCAGTGTTGGTGGATTCGGGAGGGCTATCAGAAGCGTCCATGAGGGAGGAGGGGGGCCCTGCGTGTCTGACAGTGTCAACCACCGCTCCGAATGCTTCCACTTAAGTGGAGCTATGCAGACCCAACGCACCATGTCGGAATGTTTGAAAAAAAAGTAAAGTGCCACTACTCCGACAATGGAGAAAATGTTGTCGGAGTAGTGGCACGTTTAAAAAAAAATGTAAATGCCGCCACTCCGACAATTAGACGTCAATGTCGGAGTAGAGGTATGTCAGAATAGCAGCATGTAACCCGTCGGCACGTGTTGCCTGTCCGCCGCCTTGAGCTCCCATCTCTGTCGGGCTCTGTTTTAGCAAAATTTGGTCAAGTGTTATAACTGTGGCATGGGGGCAGAGTAGCTCAGCGGAGCCGAGCAAAGGGCTAAGCAGCCATGTTGGTCACTGTCTTCAACGGAAGTCCCCTTCTCGACATTTCAAGACAAACAAAAACATGTCAATTCAGACTGTGGTTTCTGTTGCTATTGGATCAGTTATGTGAATGTGGCAGCCTGGTGTTGTTGATGTGTACAGTTATTGATCACACAGGGGGGTTGGGGGGTAGAGAGCAGCTCTGATCAATAGGAGAGATGTGATAGCCTCTTCTTTAACCTGGCCCCGTGCTGGCTCTCTGCTCTGACCCCCCTCTATATCTTCGATTCTAGGAAAGAATGAAGGCGGTGAAACTCTTAAGTTTGTCCTACCTCGTCTTTCTTTCTTTACCTGCAGTCTCTGCTTTGAGTCTCTTCTCAATAAAGTTTAACTTCACACTTAGATCTGAGACTAAATCCATCACTCCAGTCATTTAGAAAAATGCTAAAATGTGGGAAAGAGCTGAGAGGGGTGCACGAGGGGATGTAGCTCAGTAAATAATACTTAACTTTAAGAAAATGCTAAAATGAAGTACTTCCATATGGACTCCTCTGATAAACTTGAACTCAGCAGACTTTTATGGAGCGAAGCAGCCACACTGATGCAGAAAGTACACATTACCTCATGTTGAATTTGTCATTGTACTAAATGTATCACAAAGCTTTTGATTCCCATTCACCCCAAAGATGGTCTTTAATCCAGTATCTGCAGTGGGTGTGGGGATATTGAGCCATATAAGCAGTGTTCAGCCACTGATGCAGACAACCGAATAAAGAGGAATATATCTGTTGAAATGATTCCAAAGAGAGAACAATTTCATTTGTTTTTTTAGACTTTGTACTTTGAGATTTTCATTTTACCCTTCTCTTTTACCCTTAAAAGTGCCTTAATATTTACACTTGATAAATATATTCATTTTCTTGAAGTTATTAATGTTACATGGTACTAGAAATGTCCATTTAAGAAAAACAACAACAAACAATCTCAAAACGTTGAAGGCATAATTTTATATTGACAGTGTATACAATTTTTATTAATATATTTTGTTTTTCAATACATTGTGTTTTAGGACTTTTTCAAAAGTATCCAAAGATATTCAGACATTGCTGATATACTGAGTGATTCTGCGTATTTACTCTCTAGCAATGACAGAGAAAATATATCTATGGTATTGACTCTGACTGGAGGTTTGTAAACAATCGTGGTATGAGTCAGCGATGCAATATAAGAGATAATTGATTGACGTTATCCTCTGGTATAAAAAAGATAACAGAGAAGTCAATGCTGTCAAGGAAAAACAAAGTGATGTTCCAACTTACGCATCAAAGCGGAGATTCTGCTTCTCTTCAAAGAAGAAATCAAGGACAAACTTCCTCACAAAGTCTGGGTTCAGTGTGTTATCGATCACCTCTGTCCGACCAAACTGGGAATAAAGAAAAAGAGAAGACAGTCAACAACTTACATATACACCTATCAATCTTTATGAGAGGTAAAGGCTAACAGTGCAGAAGGGTAACTCCTGTACTATTTCTTCTTTCAAACCTCTCGACCTAATGTTGCATCAATATCTATTGAACCAGTGGTGACAGCCTCAAACTGGGATACCCAACCGCCTGCTGCTAACAAGGCAGCATGGCTACAGTGTGTGCCTCCCTGCTGGAACAGGTTAGGCTGGCAGTAAAAAAGAGTCAATCTAGCATGACAGAGAAAGGACCATCTCTGCTGGAGACACTTTACTCAGGCCAAGACCAAGCATTCGGGGGGGCCTCACTAAAAGGATGTTTACATGAACCGTTACTGGTTATGTGTGAATCTCTGAGATCCACGAAACATGTTAAATGCTCTTCCTACCTCATAAGATACCTGCAAAGTGGATTTTTTGAAAAGTTTGAATCACAATTTGCTAACATCCATGTTTCAGGGTTTCCGTTAGCCGGTAATTACTGGTTTTTAACTGGTGAAATGTATAAAAAAACGATACATTCAAAACCTGCCATTCAAAATGTCTGGTTATAATGCTCATACAACACTTAGATAATGTAGGCTATCCCTACACATTTGTGTTTTGGCAGCTACATTACTGGTGCTGCGTCAGGGGCAGAGCTGCGGGTGGCTTCTGGGGCTCAAGCCCCGAATGTTTTCTCAAAAGCCTCAAATCTTTTTTTAGGTTTTTTAATTAAGGGTAACATCAACTTTGTGTAATTTCCCCTCTGTCTCTATGACTGGACCGGCAAATCGATGGAGCAGAAGTTCTATTGCTGGGGAAGTATCGCTATCTAACATTGTTGGCTTGTCAGTCTGTCAGTGAACGAGCTTTCCAGCAAAGATTCTAGAGCGCTACTTCTAAGATTCTAAGACTACTAAGATTCTTTGCTTTCTAGTAGCTAACGTACGTATCAGTCTGTCACCTCAGTGAGCTTACTAACGTTAGGAGGACATACCGGTAGGTTTGAATATGGACATAAGAGGTTTTTTCAAGAAGAGCTGTCAACCTAAGTCGCCATCCACAGAAAGTGGTACAGCTGCAGCAGCATCTGATTCAGCATTGATGACCACTGAATTTGAATTGCGGAAAGATGTTTCAGGTTTGTGAATTTGCAGCTTTAACATTAGGCTAGTAGCAGTGAGTTGGTGAGGTGACTTAGCCCAGGGTTGCCCAGGGTTGCTGTTGGCTACCTCGGTAACATTAGCTGCGTTTAGCTCGCTAGCTAACGTTAGCTGATTTGACTGTTTTTGAGCATAACGTTACAGTAAATATACGTTAGAGCTTGTGAAATGTCTCGGTCACCGCCGTCTTAAAGAGGTGTTCTGACCCGTTCAAAATGTAAATCCTAGACTTTTGTGCTTCGTTTTCGTTACGAAAAGAAATGCCAACACTAAGCAACAGGAGTAACATTTCAGTTATTTTAGAATATATTAACATTACTGTTATAAACGTGATGAATTTGATATAGCTTACCGTTATGTCAATAGGTTATCCTTATTTTAGGCTAACATAAACGTGAAAAGTGCCCTCCACATCTCCACCATGACATGCTGGCAGAGCTTTAAAAGCACAAAAAGTCAAGGGGATGTAATTGAGCAGCGGAAAACTGCTAGTGCAGCAGACATATCAGAGAGGCGCCAATATCTTCAATATTGTGGCAGAAGCCAACTTTTTAGGATCATGCCCCCATTCCGGGGGAAATTATCAGTTGCAATTCAGAACAAATCACAGAAGGTATAATCAAACAAATGAAAAGGTCAAAGATGTAGTCTGTGATGGCAGACGAAGCCAGGGACAGACACACGGAGCAGTTTGCAGTCTGTGTGCGTTTTGTTACGCAAGAGGGCATAGTGAGGGAGTGCTTTCTTGGGCTTCAGGAGCTACAGGGCTTTAATGCACAGTCCATTGTAGATGCAATGGAGGAGATGCTTGAGTCGCATAACTTGGGGGATCTGATGTGTGTTGCACAAGCATATGATGGTGCAGCTGTCATGAGTGGAGCAGTGGGGGGTGACCAATCCCGCTTGAGAGAGCAACACCCTGAAGCAGTGTATGTGCTGCTATGCACATGAGGCAAATCCATGCAAGATGGCTGCCGTGTCTCGAGCTCCTCACCACACATCACACCAGGGTCATATCCAAGACGGCTCGACAGCGGCTCTTCTTCCTCCGCAGGCTGCGGAAGTTCAACATGGACTCCAGGATACTCTGCAACTTCTACAGGTGCACCATCGAGAGTATCCTGACTGGCTGCATCACCGCCTGGTATGGCAGTTGCACCGCACTCAACCGTGAAGACTCTACAGAGGGTGGTGAAAACTGCTCAGCACATCACCAGGACGGAGCTGCCATCCATGGAGGACCTCTACACCCAGCGGTGTAGGAAGAAGGCCGGTAGGATATTAAAGGACCCCCATCACCCCAGTAACAATCTGTTCTGTCTGCTGCCGTCTGGCAGACGGTACCGCAGCATCCGGACCAAGACCACCAGACTCAGAGACAGTTTTATACCACAGGCTATAAGACTGCTGAACTCCTGAGCTCTGTGAATGTCTACTCACATCTGTTTATAGTACACACATACATATATATATATATACAGTGGTATGCAAAAGTTTGGGCACCCCTCTGAGATTTCATGACAATTTGCTTTTCCTTTATAATAGAAGATCACAGCAACAACATTTGTTTTCCTACAAAGATGTAGACGTTTTAGTGTTTTCCAGACCAAAATTCTTAGGGTAGCATTACATAGTTTTATTATAATAAAATAAAATGCAAAAAATGGGATGTGCAAAAGTTTGGGCACCCTTATAAATAGCATTCATTTCAACACCTGTACGGATTTATAGCTGACAGGTTGCTGCACAAAATTGCTTTGATTAGCTCATTAGACCTTCAATTACAAAGACAGGTGGAACCAATCATGAAAAAGGCTATTTAACATAGGTAATAGCTGGCTGTGCCTGGCCTAGGTTCTTTCTTAGGGAGTGGCAAGATGGGGACCTCAAAACAACTCTCCACTGACCTGAAAGCTAAGATAATCCAACATTATAAATTAGGAGAAGGGTACAAAAAATTATCTGACAGGTTTAAACTGTCTGTCTCCACAGTCAGAAACGTAGTTGTGAAATGGAAGGCCACAGGAACAGTCCGTGTGAAGGAAAGATGTGGTAGGCCGACAAAAATAGGGGAAAGGCACAGGCGAAGGATGGTGAAAATGGTCACAGAGAAGCCACAGACCACCTCCAGAGAACTACAACAACATCTGGCTGCTGATGGTGTAGTTGTTCACCGTTCCACAATCCAGCGTACTTTGCACCAGGAAGAGCTCATTGGAAGGGTGATGTGCAAAAAGCCTTTCCTGAGTGTTAATCACAAGAAGAGTCGCATGAGGTATGCAAAAGCACATCTGGACAAGCCAGAAGCATTTGGGAACAAAATACTGTGGTCAGATGAGACCAAGATTGAGTTATTTGGTCATAACATGAACAGGTATGCATGGCGAAAAAAACACACTGCATTCAATGAAAAGAACTTGTTGCCCACTGTAAAATTTGGTGGAGGATCTATCATGTTATGGGGCTGTGTGGCTAGCACAGGTACTGGAAAACTTGTTAAAGTTGAGGGCCACATGAATTCCTTACAGTACCAGGAGATTCTTGACAAGAATGTTCTAGAGTCAGTCACAAAGTTGAAGCTACGCCGGGGTTGGATTTTTCAGCAGGACAATGATCCTAAGCACCGATCAAAATCCACCAAGGAATTCATGCAGAAGCACAGGTACAATGTTCTGGAATGGCCATCCCAGTCCCCAGACCTTAACATCATTGAAAATGTATGGATTTATTTGAAGAAGGCTGTCCATGCACGGAGGCCAAGAAACCTGACTGAACTGGAGACGTTTTGTGTGGAAGAATGGGCCAAAATACCACCTGCCAGGCTTAAGGGACTTGTCTGTGGCTACAGGAGGCGTCTACAGGCCGTTATTGCAGCAAAAGGAGGCAATACTAAATATTAATGGAATTATTTCTTAGGGGTGCCCAAATTTATGCACATGCCTATTTTTGTTTGAATGCACATAAACATGTTTCTGTTTGACCAATAAAAGTTATTTCACTACTGAGATGTTTCTGTTACCATAAGGTATAACATATGTTAAAATGAAGTTGCTGCTTCAAAAGCTCAGCAAGTGACAAACTGATGCAGTGGTTTTCCTAAGGGGTGCCCAAACTTTTGCATACCACTGTATATATATATTATACATCTGCCATACATACCTGTTTATAGTACACATATCTATATATTATACCATTATTTGCACCATGTATGTTGAGTTGTTGGAGGAGCATGGGATATAAGATTTTCATTGCCAACATATACATTGTATATGCTGTGCATATGACCAATAAAACCTTTGAACCTTGAAACCTTAACCTTGTCCTGTGCTCCACGTGCAAAGCCATACCTGACGCTACCACGTTCTTTGAACTACTGGAGAATGTATACACATTTTTCAGCAGTTCCCTTGTGAACCACAACAACTTCATAGAGATTCAAAAACATCTCGGATTAAGGGCATCTGAACTGCAGCTCTCCACAACAAGATGGGCGTGCCAGGTGAGGTCTGCCAATGCTGTGTTGCTAAACCTTCCTGCCATTTTAACCTGCCTTAGAACCATAAACATCTAGTCAAAGCTGTGCATGGCGAGGACACTGTACATGCTGGTGATGTTCTCCAAACTCCTCGGCATAACTGAAGGGTTACACCGGTACCTACAAGGGGAAAGTTTGTGCTTGGGCAAAGCAGTCCAGTACAAGATGGCAGTCACTCAAACTCTGACAGAGCTCCACACAGACGCTGGTGGTGAAGATGTGTTCAAGAGGGCCATGGCCTTTAGTGAGGCAAATGACATCGAGCTCCCTGTTGGTCCCAGGCAGAAACAAAAATGATTTGATGGTTTCGTGGTGGAGTCAGCCTGTGGGTCAACCTCAAATCTGACCACCTCAGATGATTTCAGACATCAGCTTTTTTATCCATGCCTGGACAGGATGGTAGAGGAGCTCACCTGTTGGTTTTCAGGTGTGGGAGAAGAGCTTGTGTCAGCTATTCAAGCCTGCAGCCCAACCACAGAGACCGTTCTCTTTGAAGAAGCACTCAAAAGCCTTGCTACCCATTATAGGATTCAATTGAAGCCAGAAGAACTCCTGGTGGCTAAAGGTTCCATCAAGAGAAGGATGGAGAAAGAGACAGTACCTGACACAGCCACTGTATTCCCAATGCTTGATGAAGATATGTTTCCCCCCCTGAAGGCTGTCTTCCAACTGGCCCTGACTATTCCAGTCAGCAGCTGTGAACGCTCCTTCAGCGCCTTACGTCGTCTTCACACATGGTTAAGGAGCACCATGGGCCAAGACAGGCTCAACGACCTGGCCATCATGTCAGTTGAAAAGGACAACCTGGATGCCATAAACCCTGACAACGTTATTGACAGGTTTGCTCAGTTGAAAGCACGTAGGTACAGCCTTATGTTGCCACCACAAAAGTAAAGGAGAAAATGTCCTGACCCAGACATCAATAGGAGGGCAAACTGAGAAAGAAGACAAGGAATTGAGGGACAACAGTCGGAAAGGAAAGAAGAAATGGAAGAAAGAGTTCACATAGGGCAGGAAAGGAGCGGAGAGTGAAGAAAGAAGAGAAGCAGTGGAC
Organism: Eleginops maclovinus; assembly: GCF_036324505.1. Taxonomy (NCBI): domain Eukaryota; kingdom Metazoa; phylum Chordata; class Actinopteri; order Perciformes; family Eleginopidae; genus Eleginops; species Eleginops maclovinus. The sequence goes on along the minus strand of NC_086368.1, from coordinate 3,650,773 downwards.
AGAATGGAGATGCTTAACATGCTAGTTTCTTTAGAGGTTAGATATACAGTATTTCTGTATGACTCGTAGCTTTTACATGTACATAGTTATTTGTTTTTCAGTTTCCAACAATGGAAGAATGCGCAGAAGAATGGAATGAAAGAGAAAGTGAAGAAAATAAAGGTGAAAGGGGAGACAAGGAAAGTATAAAAGTGTTCATTTAATTCTTAAACCTTTTTGTGCAGATGGGAAATCCAGCTTAATTTGGAGCGATTTGTACTTAAAGAATTTAAGATTCATTATCTAAAGTTTTACATGCAGCACATTGGTCATTGAGGGCTTAAATTGAAGAAGACAAATGGGCCAAGACATTCATTTGCCTCCAGCCCTTTATTTCCTTCATTAAGTGTACATTTCAGAATATCATATACAGAGCAAAATGTCAAAAAAGTAAAAAACGCCTATTATCTTTGTAGTTTTCAGTGAGTCCACGGATGGTGTGTTAGAATTTCAGGTCATACACTACATTTCCTGATTCTACATGTTCTTAGGAAGCTACAACCAAAATTTTGAAGCAAGTGTCCATAACCTCTCCAAGCCCTTGGGAACACATGGATAGACCAATCAGGGTAAATGACCCCTCTACGTTTGGGTAAGAAGGCATACTATTCGTTAAGAAAGGTGTCAATCACTTCTGGGAAGCCTGACACGAATTAGGAATTCAAGTGAGACCACGTTTTTATGTAAACAAGACGAGTTCTCTCGTCATAGGGGACACAGACCGTCGTTTATGAAAACGAGTTAGTTTACAGCAAATAACAACTCTTGGATTTTATAGAGGACATCTTTAGCTTTTCATTAAGGCAAAATGTTTAAGGGACTTTTAATTTGACAAGCTGTAGATCGGTTCCGGGTTTTGGGGTTAGAACGGCTATTTCCTGTAGAGTTGAAAGTAAACAATCTGAATGTATGCACGTGAAATCCATCTGCTGTTAGCACTAGAGGCAATGTCGTAAGTACAAACTCATTGTTAGGTTAATAGGTTAATGTTAAAATACCGTTTATAAAGGAAAGACTACACTTAGTTACAACATTTATGCTAAAACAGTCAAACTTTATTCTTTTGTTACAGTTTTCACTCTGTCATGTAAGATGATGTTGGAAGCCACAGTAAACAGCAAGAAAAATGCTCACTACGACTCGGCGTCTTTTTGCATCAGAGTTAGCTGGTTGTATGTTGTAGGAAATGTTCTTTTATTCGAAGTCCAGGAGTCAATCTAAAAGAAACCGAAGTGAGGCTCCTCATATAAGTTTTAAAAGGAGTATTTAATAAAAGGATGCAGCAGTAGGCTTTACAAAAGTTCAGTAGCTCAGAACACACTTGAAAAGGCCCAACAAATGAATAGGGCTCACCAGGTGTTTACTGTCCGTGGGTCCGAGCCAAAGAGGTCGATTCCTTAGTTGCATTGCTCTTTGTCTAGAGGTCGCCTCAGGTCGTAACAGTACTTCCGGTCAGTTTAGCGTATACGTGGCATAGGGTCGTCTCCCTCCTTAGGGTATTACAGCGTCAATAAGGATAATTAATCATTGTGTGTAATGTATAACACCACAAGTAATTCCCCTATTCACCCTTTATCCAGATTCTGTCCGCTAAGGAAACCAACGCTCAAACCCGCAGTTTTCTCCCGTCCGGCATCAAGTGTCATCAGTGTTGTATATATCCGGTTACAATAATAAACTATTTCAAAATAAGATTGTGTTGTGGTTACTCTGAATATTGATTATTATTTCTTACAATAGCTACAGTTGCTACACTGCAGTGAGGACAACACAGTTACTGTTCTTCACGATAAAGTGAGCAAGCAAATACACAACCTTTTGGACATATTCATGCAGCTGAGACCACTTATTCAGATGCTTTGAAGGTAAATCAGTTTATTTTGAGTTTATTTGAGCTTGACTTGCATCCTAAACATGTTTAAAGAGGTATGTTTGTAGGGAGGCTACTTCCTGTGTAAACATTAGCGAAATACCAAGCTAGGTAAATCTATCTCGTTCTAGCTAACAATTGCATTAAGGTTGCCCAAAATACCTATGCACATCGTTGTGATACTAGTAACAATGATCTGTTGTTTTTTGGTTTTTTTGGTTGTATATTGATAATTGTAGAAGTATATAGCGAAATCTTTATTTCGAATGGGCACGGCGGCGGGCCACTAGGGGCGCTTCTGCACAAAGAGGTTAAATGCAGGACTTTATACATTGGGTTTGTATACCTCTCTCTTCTCAGAAAATAACGACAGTTGTTTTCCACGTGTTTTAATGCAGTTTAACGCCTCGAACCTCCTAGGTTAGCTTTGGGCTCAAGCCCCGAATGTTTATAAAGTCTGGCTCCGCCCCTGTGCTGCGTCATGACATCACCATTTACTTCGCGGATTTTCTCCCCAACGCTGCTCACAACAACAACAACATTCCCATAGTGAATGTGTTTCAGTCTGAATTGACGCTGTTTGGCAACACAACGCTGTTATGAAAGTTTGCCTGACGGGTGATATTAGCATAACAGCGGAAACTAATCTGACTACCTTGACTACTTGCTATCTTATTGTGGCATAAACCGGCTACAACAACAACAACAACAACAACAGCGGCATATTTTACCGGCGAAGAACCAGAGCTAAATCAGGCTTTAGACTTCGGGGGTTGGGGGAAAAAACATTATAGTTGCTTTTGTAACATCTGTTATTGAATCATGACCGGTAAATTTCGAATTTGTCCGGGAAAACAAATTGTTTTCGGAGACTTGGCCCGCAAGAAAAAATCCTAGAGGAAACCCTGCCCTTTTTTGTGCCTGAAGTAGGGAGATGCTGACTCCGCCCACGTTGAGCACCGCCCCGGGGTACTTGGAAGTAGGAGGTTAAACGTACAGTGACAATATAATCATAGCATGGGTACCAAGCAGTGCCGGCCCTGGCCAATTTGGTGCCCTAGGCGAGATTTTAGCTGGTGCCCCTTTTATCGCAATCAATGCAACCACCAAATTGAAGTGACTTTATGTAATTTAATTTATTTACACACAAACCAAAACACTGTGACCAATGGTGGTGGTAACTTGCATTGTAATAATACAAAAAGGTGTCAATGGTATAATCCAGACAATAATAATGCCTAAAATACATTATAACCTAGCCTATCGTCAACAAAAGCAGTAAGATAACTAGAATTCAATATTCAATCACCTTTCTCACATAATGCATGCCGTTTGCTTTACATGTAAGAGTAATCAATATTGAAAACACAAATAGTTGCAGTTTTAATTACAAAGGGGGAAAGAAATAAGGAAAGCATTGCATCTGCATGCAGGAAATTTGAGAGAAAAAAAAACCCACATTTCTCAAAATTATTAAGGTCATTTGCCAAATAGCGGGATTGACTTTCAAACTTCCCCTTATGAATTCATAATGTATTTATGGTGGAAGCACATTACGTAGCTATTTACTGAATGAGGGAAAGGTATGCTATCCAAAATAACACTGTGCTCCAATCACTAATAGCCTGTTATAGGCTAACATTGATGAACTATTCATTCATCACACTACCTCTGTCTTTTTCCCGTTGTTTCTCCTCTTCTATCCTTCTTTTTCTTGCCTGGGCACCAGACGGCTTTGGTCTTTTTGACATGACTGCGCCTAGACTTGAACTTCGCAAATTTGCAGCAGAGCCAACACGTTCATTATAGCCTATGTATGCATGACGTGACGTTTCATGATCAGTGAATCGCTCAGGTCTAACTGAACGCGGGAAGTCCGACTAATTAATAGGCTATGTTAATGCTATTGTGGTATGGTGTAGTGTGTTTTGTGATTTCGGGCCGGCTCTGGTACCAAGTCATGGTATGTTTGCCAAGAGCCAGACACTATTGCACTATATTTTACATTGTAACTGTCACAAATGTATTGCAGATTGCGTGGATGTACACAGCCGCGGAAGCGGCATTATCATTTTCTCTGGTTTTATTAGGTATGTCTTTGAGTTCATATTTAATTTTTTTAATTGTATTCTATAGGCCTAAACTACTGACCGTTTTTCTCTGTGTTGGAATTCAACAGACACTGGAATGATGCCATACTTGTAGAGATAAAGATTTAAGAACAATTTGCGGTGTGCTTTTCATTTTTTCCGGAGCTGTATATATGGCACACAGATTGACCTCGGTCTTCATCCTGCGCTGTTTTAGATTGAACACTTTTTATTAGAGAACCTCATAATTCAGTGTGACTCCAATTGCACTCTAATTTGGGACAATTGTATACATTCAAATACTGCCTGATTAAACCAAACCATTGACCAGCTGCTTTGTTTATGTTACGCCTCAGGCAAGCTCTGCACTTTCCCCCAAGAACAAGCAGGAGATACTAGACATATCTATGACCAAACTGCATTTACATCAGCTCATTATCTTTACTTAAAATCAGTTGATGTTGATACACACTAACCAAACATTTCCCAGACTTAAAAGTACAGGGTAGTGAAGAAGAAGAAGAAGAAGAAGAAGAAGAAGAAGAAGAAGAAGAAGAAGAAGAAGAAGACTTTTTGACTTTTACAAAAACACTTTATTACAGGTTTACATCAAGTACAACAAAAATCTATTTACCTAGAATAGGTAAATAAAAAAGCTACGCCTTAAAAACTTGTGTAAAGTGCAAATCATCATTCACCACAGAACATACAATGTCTTTATAACACCACCGTTGTTTAAAAGCTTCCAAGTCCCCGATGTTTTTATAAAAACGATGCTCTAGCCAGAGTCTGGCTCTGATGTTGCACAGCCAGATCGCTTTTGCTTCTTGTCCCTTTTTGTTTTCCACTCTGTTCTTCCTACTTAAGTATATAGCCATTTTTGCCTCACCAGAGAGGTAGTTTAGGAGCTGCCACTTTTCCTTGCTTGTCTTTTTGTATGGCGCTCCCATGATAAACACGCTCTCTGTAAAAGCTATACTAAAAAGACTAAAAACCAATGTTAAAAGAGAGAAGAAACCCGTGAGTCTCTGGCACTCTGTAAAAACATGGAAGACAGTCTCTCTAAAACCACAAAATGGACAGTTGTTACTGACAGCAGGATTGATGACAGAGATAAAAGAATTGGAGGCGATAGCGCCGTGTAAAATTCTCCACTGGAGGTCGGCAGTACGTTTCTTTAAGGGGGGTTTGTACAGAATCCTCCACTGTGGGCCTGGTCCGTTTCCGGCACCCAGTCTAGTGCTCCACACAGTGGAGGCCCTGTCCTTCAGTCCATTTTTGTTAATAGTTTTTACAATGTTCGTGTATATAGTCTTTTTGTCAGCTTTGTGTATGGTCATCTTCTCTGGGTTTGCAACCTTGAGCAGGGGGCCCGTCAGCTCTCCGAGCCCTGGGCTCAGGTATATCTCCGGGAAAGGGTCTGTTGGGTCCGGTTTGGCTCTGCCCTGTCCGTAGCTCCTTAACAGTCTCTGCTCCTCAGCGCAGAGGCTCCGGCTCCAGAGTTGCAGAATCCTCTGGGCCACCCGGACAGAGTGTAGACCCAGCAGAGAACCCAAGGCCCGGGCACCGCTCAGCTCCGGCCCCGCTGCTTCCACCACCTGCTGAAGGCTCAGGGTCCCAGATCTGCGCAGCACCACCGCCAGTCCTGGTGTCTCGCTGCAGCTAACGTCCAGCCTGGCTCCATGAATCAGAGGCTCTTTTAACAACCAGTGCAGAGAGTCAGTCTTTGGACACCTTCTATGGTTAAAAAGGGCCCAAGACTTAAAAACACCTTGATAAAAGGGAGGTAGCCCACTTAACTTTAAAATGGTTAAATCAGTTAAAAACAGAGCAGCATCCAGCCCCAGGTTACTCACGCGTCTTAGAATGCAGCTGCTCACATCTCTCCACACCAAATCAGCCGGGCCGGTAAGATACCTTTGCAGAAACTGCACTCTAAAGGTGGCTGTTCGGCTGGCCAGGTGGACAAGGCCCTGTCCCCCCTCCTCTCTAGGTAAAAACAGCACCCCCTGTGGCACCCAGTGTAGCCCATCCCAAAAGAAATCTACCAATCTCTTTTGTATTTGGGCCAGTAGGCCTGAGGGAGGGTCTACACAGGTAAGGCGGTGCCACAGTTGGGATGCCACAAGGTTGTTTAAAACCAACACTCTACCTTTAAAAGACATCTGCGGTAGCAGCCACTTCCATTTGGACAGTTTTTCCTCAATTTTCTCTGTGACGTTCTCCCAGTTCTTCTGGACTATATTTGTGTTCCCTACAAACACCCCCAGGTACTTTATGCCATCTCTTTTCCATGTCATTCCCTGGGGGAGAACTGGGAGACCGCCACGCCACTCACCGACAGCGAGGGCCTCGCTCTTCTTCCAATTGACCCTCGCTGCCGATGCTGAACCAAAATCTGTCACAATATTGGTTAAAATGTCTGCATCCCTCTGGTCACTAATAAAAACAACAATGTCGTCCGCATACGCAGATAAAACCGTGCTTCCATTAAAACCAGGTAAAAACAGCCCTTGTAGTTTAGAGCGTATTTTGCAGAGGAGGGGTTCTAGGGAGAGTGCATAGAGCATCCCAGACAGAGCACAGCCCTGCCGGACCCCTCTACACACTCTAAAAGGAGCACACAGCCCACCGTTGAACTTCAGCACACTCTCAATCTTATTGTACAACACTTTGATCTTAGCTATGAAACCAGCGCTGAACCCAAACTTCTCCATTACTTTCCAGAGGAAGCTGTGCTCAACGCGGTCAAAAGCCTTTTCCTGATCTAGAGAAATCAGACCAGTATCAATGCCCAATGAGCTGGAGACCTCCAAAACATCTCGAATCAGGTGAACATTGTCCACCATGGACCTGCCGGGCACACAGTAGGTCTGGTCCCGATGGATGACCTGCTCAATAGCTCTCCCCAAACTGGTGGCCAAAGCCTTGGACAGAAGCTTGTAATCCACACACAGCAAAGACACAGGGCGCCAGTTTTTGATGTCCTGCAAGTTCCCTTTTTTTGGCAGCAGCGTGATCACCGCTCTGCTGCAGGACATTGGCATAGAGCCAGAGGCCAGACTCTCATTAAAAACGTCTAACAGGTCATGAGACAAGATGTCCCAATAGGCTTTAAAAAACTCAACCGAGAGGCCGTCGATACCAGGAGCCCGCCGTCCCTGCATGCCTTGCAGTGCGGCCTGCAAATCCTGCGTTGTCAACGGCCCTGCGAGCTGTGAGTTGGCCTCCTCAGAGACCTGAGGTAGTTCTGCACAAAACTCCTCTGACAGCGTTTCGTCCTCGTTATATTCACTCGTGTAGAGGGTGGAATAAAAACTCACAGCTCGCCTCCTGATCTGGCTTGGCTCTGTTAATTCCTGCCCTGTGTCTGACAGCAGTGAGTGGATTACCCGCCTCTGTCCATTCTTTTTCTCCAGGCCAAAGAAGAAACTAGTGGGGGCATCCATCTCGTTTATGTTTAAAAACCGGGACCTGACCAGTGCACCCTGAACTTTAACGTCCAGCAGGCTGGCTAGAGCCATCTTTTTCTCTTTGAGGATTTCAATATATCCTCAATCTCCTGTGGACTCGCTTATTGTTTCTAGTTCCACTATATCACTCTCCAGGTCTTTCATAGATCTGATGTTGTCCTGTGTGACATTGAGGGTGTGCTGTTGACAGAGCATTCTTATCTCAGTCTTACCATGGTCCCACCACTGCCTAAGACTGCTAAACTCTCCCTTCCTCTGTCTAAAAACACTCCAGAAATAAGTGAGGGCCTCTTTAAAATGTTTATCAAATGTTAAAACCGAATTAAAATGCCAGTAAGCACTTCTCGGTAAAACATTTCTAATAAAAACATTACATAGAAGCAAAGAGTGATCTGTAAAACCAGCAGGGAGTATACTGCACATTTTAAAAGTGTTAAAATGATGCTTAAAGCAATAAATGCGATCTAGTCTGGCTGATGAAATCCTATTCTCTCGGATGTGGGACCAGGTGTACTGCCTATCGTCTGTGTGCATCCTTCTCCATACATCCACTAGGCCGTGGGAGTGGACCAGCTGCCTCAGAGCATGCTGGGATGCTGGATGCGGCTCTGCATGGTTGCGATCTAAAGATGCATTCTCCGTACAATTAAAATCCCCACCCAAGAATAAAAAGTCCTCCGTGGCACAGCCGTTTAAAACATCATTCACTTTTTGTAAAAACAGCTTCCTCTCTGCACCGTTTGTTGGAGCATACACATTTATAAAAACAGCCGTAAAAAGGTCAAACCTTGCTTTTATTAAAAGCAACCTCCCCTTGATAAACTGCTCGACCTCCAGTGAGACAGGATTAAAAGACTTGGAGAGAAGGAAGCCCACCCCTCCACTGAGAGAGGTGCTGTGGCTTAAAATGACTTCCCCCTCCCACTCTTTTTTCCACTCATTCTCGTTACCAACGTCGCTGTGCGTCTCCTGTAAAAAAAAGCACGTCGACATGTTTTATACTTGCTGTTTGATAAATTAACGCCCTCTTTCTTAGCTCTCTGGCTCCATTGACGTTCAGGCTTCCCACTCTAAAAGTGTCCATTGTGAGTGAGGTAGTGCATACAACAATAAAAACAAATAAGTTAAATAAAACACACATAAGGGGTTTTAACTTCATTGCTGCTTATTTGTTTTCGTACTTTATGCACCAGTTTCTTTAGTCTCCAAGCTTCCTGTTCTGTGAAGGCAGACTCCTCTTTTCGACTAAGATGGAACTTGGCCGAAGAACAAAAAACAACCAAATCAGGGAAATAGTCTTCCACAACTACCCCATGCTGGTTCTTTGTCTGCAGTAGATAGTTTTTTATCATTTCCGCTGTGTACATTTTTCCCTTTTGACTGTCACTGAACCCTATCACGTCACTGCCGTCTGACACACACTCATCCTCACTCTCATCTGTCTGCCCTTGCTCTCTTCCTTTCTTTCCCTCGCTCACCACTTTGCTACTCTTTCTAAGAGTAGGTGCGTTGTTCCTCGTGCTTCTGCGTTTATTGGCAGTCTTTTTTGTTGTTGCTATTGCTGTTGCCACCTCTTCATCCTCCATCTCAGCAATCTCCACCTGCTCACCCCATGTTTTCCTCTCCTCTCCTGTTTTCACCATATTTTCCTCCTGTGTTTGGCAGACTTCACCTGTCTCTACCATTTTTTCGATTACCTCAGTTTTTTCTTGTGTTTTTTTCACCATTTTTTTAATTATTTTTTTTTCTTTTTCTCCCACCACCTGATTTTCTTCACCTCTACACAAAACCACAACCTCCCTTTCGTGAACATCCTTACCATCACCCACACCCTGTGCAACACCCCCGCATGCCCCGTCAGACACAGCAACAGCCGGCTGCAGCGGCGCTGTCAGCAGCCGCGGCCGCCTCCGGAGGGGAGCCCCCCACCGCCACAGCGGCCACATCAACGGCCACCGTCGCTGGAGACACCCCTCCCTCAGCAGCCGCCGCCGCCTCCGGAGGGGAGCCCCCCACCACCACAGCAGCCGCGTTAACGGCCACCGTCGCTGGAGACACCCCTCCCTCAGCAGCAGCCGCCGCCTCCGGAGGGGAGCCCTCAACCACCACGGCGGCCGCACCAGCGGACACCGCCGCTGGAGACACCCCACCTTCAGCAACCGCAGCCGCCCGCTGCTCCACTACAACCGGCCCGGCCGCAGCCGGCCCCGGCGCGGAGGCAGAAGTGACATCCGGACCAGGCGGAGCCGAGTCCCCGCGCCCCGGACAGGCACTCATGGTGTGCCCCTCTTCCCCGCAACCAAAACACTTCATAACCGATGAGGTTGCAAAAATCACGTAGTCATAATCATCTACTTTAACGTGAAAACGGAGGTTGAGCTCCGCGTTCCGATTGTTAAGTATCATATAGACTTGCCTGCGATGAGACACCACGTGGGCTAACGGGGTTAAACACCAATGCATCTTGGGACAAAGAAGGTGCTGGGTTGGTTTTTCGAAGGAGTTTTTTGGCGTGTTGGCATAAACCGATTGTGACTGAGTCTGGGCAAGTCTAGTGGTAGGGCATGGAGGATGATATGGAAGAGGACTTTCTGTCCTCGGAAGTATTCATGATTAGCGAAGACTTACGTGGAGTAGGTAGTGGAGGTAGGGGTAGAGGTAATGGAGGTAGACCTAGCACTCAGTGGGGTGGTGTAGCGGGAAGTAAAGAGGAAAATAAGAGGAAAGACCGTGATGAGGAAGAAGAATGTGGAAAGAGCAGGGACGTTAGAAGGAGAATCGTACAGGATCCTGCAACTGATTTGAAGTTGATTGTGAAATTCAAGGAGGGCCACAACATTAGGGAGGTTGGCTTGGTCCGCTTAACAGCGGGTTTGAAGAAGTCTTGGGGAGAAATTGTACAGGCGAGTGTGATGTTTGATGGGTCCCTACTAGTTACATGCAAAGATGCAGCTCAGAGGGATAAAGTTATGAAAGCCCAGGTGGTGTGTCAAAAGGAAATAGCAGAGGTGAGGAAGTTTGGAGAGCGTGGAGTCAGAGGAGTGATTACAGGAGTGGCGCTGAGTGAAAACTTGGAGGAAATCAAAAAGAATATTAAAGGAGGAACAGTGTTGACTATTAAAAGACTGCTGGCTAAGCGAAATGGGGAAAAGGTTGAGAGTACTTCTCTGTTGCTGGGGTTTAAAGAACTACGCATTCCTGAGAAAGTGATGATTGGTTATATGAGCTTCAAAGTGCGTGAATTCATACCTCCTCCGATGAGGTGCTTTAAGTGCCAAAGATATGGTCACATAGCGGCTAACTGCAGCGGGAGGCAGAGATGCGGAAAATGTGGGGGTAACCACGATTACGGTCAGTGTGGTGAGGGGGTAGTAAGGAAATGCTGTAACTGTGGGGGGGATCACTCAGCCGCCTATGGTGGCTGTCCAGTGAGGAAAAGGGCTGCGAATGTGCAGCAGGTCAGAGCCACAACAAATCTTTCCTACGCTGATGCTGTGAAAGAGGTAGACAGAGATAAAGGGCAGCGTGAAAAGTTTGAAGCGGTGCGAAAACAGGGTGATGCGAGCCTTAGTTCGGAGCAGCTTGTGCTTTTCATAGCGTACGTGATCAATTGTACTGAGGGGCTAAAATCCAAGAATGAGAAAATAAGGGTAATAGTCAAAGCTGCAAGTAAGTTCCTGAGTCTTGAGGTGACTCAGGATAAGATAAACCACGCCCTGTATCTGAGCGAGTCCCTAGAGTTAACTCCTTCTCCGCCAGTATTAAAACCGATTTAGTGGTTTTGCAATGGAACGCCAGAAGTCTTATTGCGAATGGGCAAGAGTTTAAAGGTTTTATCCAAGAGCTAAGCAAGGTGCCAGATGTTATTTGTGTTCAGGAGTCCTGGCTAAAGAGTCATCTAGACTTTGTAATTAAAGGGTTCACAAGCATTAGGAGAGACAGGGTGGGGAGTTGTGGTGGTGGGGGGTGTGTCACCTTTGTAAAAAATGGAGTTCAGTTCAGGGAACTGAGGAAAAGTGTGGAGTTGGAGGTTTTATGTGTAGAAGTATGGACTAAAGAGGGCAGTGTGAGCATTGTAAACTACTACAACCCATGTAAGCAAATTCAGATGGAGCAATTAGTGGCGATCTGGGAGGGGCTGGGTGACAAGGTAATATGGTGTGGGGATTTCAATGCTCACAGCACACTGTGGGGGGATAAAAATGATGCAAATGGTGGCATTGTGGAAGAGTTTCTGGACGAGGTGGGGCTTGTATGTTTAAATGATGGCTCGCACACACGAATAGACGTAGCAAAGGGAACTGGCTCTGCTATTGACCTCACAATAGTCTCTCAAACTTTAGCAGTCAGGTGCAACTGGGAGGTACTGGACAGCACAGTGGGTAGTGATCACTTTCCAGTAGTAGTTGTGCTTGAGGTAGAAGTAATACGAGAACAGGTGGTGAGGAAAGGGAAATGGAAGTTAAGGGAAGCAGACTGGGAAACCTTCTCAGAGTCTAGTGAGCGCAACTTAATGAATATTACAGCAGGGGGTTGTGTTGAGAGCATGTGTAGGACAGTCACCAATGGTGTAATCAGGGCAGCCGAGAGTGCTATCCCTAAAAATGGGCCAGGTAAGGTAAGAAAGATAGTGCCTTGGTGGTCCAAAGAGTGCAGGAAGGCTATCAAGGAGCGCAACAAAGCCTTTAGAATTTTAAAGAAAACTTTGAACTTTGAGACTTTGATAAAGTACAAGCAGTGTCAAGCGGTAGTGAGGTATACAGTTAAAAAATCTAAGAGAGAGTACTGGAAAGCATTTTGTGAAACTTTGGACAGAACTACCCCAATAGGGAATGTATGGGGAATGATTAAAAAAATGAGAGGCATTAGGAGAGAGCTGGAATATCCAATAATGATGGTAGAGGACAGAGTTATTGTAGGCAGTAAGGATAAGGCAGAGGCCATTGCTAAATCACTGGTACAGGTACACAGTTCAGGGAATCTTACTCCCATTGAGGCAAGAGGAAGAGAAATCACAATAGATTGCTACAGGCATATGTTAGAGGAAGAGATGGGGGAGGAGGATGCGCTAAATACGCCCTTTAGACTGAGTGAACTGAATAGGGCGTTAAAGAAAGTGGGTAGGTCCACCCCAGGAAGGGATGAGATCTGCTACATTATGTTGGAGAAGTTGACTGATAAGGGGAAAGAGGTGGTTTTGGGTTTAATCAATAAGGTGTGGGTGGAGGGAGTTATTCCAGCTGAATGGAAGCTGTCTGTTATAATCCCTATTAGGAAGCCTGGGAAAGATGCAAAGATGCCATCAAACTATAGACCTATAGCGCTGACCTCACAGTTGGGTAAAGTAATGGAAAGAATGGTGAATGACAGGTTGGTTTACTGGTTGGAAAAGAGAAATATGTTGCACAGCTACCAGAGTGGATTTAGGCAGAGAAGGGGCACCATGGACCCAGTAGTGGCCTTAGAAGACTCAATTAGGAAAGCTCAAGTTAACAAGGAGACAGTACTGACAGTATTCTTTGATGTTGAGAAGGCTTATGATATGGTCTGGAGAGAGGGACTCCTAATTAAACTCAGGCAGATGGGTATCAAGGGTAGAATATTTCAGTGGGTCAAGGATTTCCTATCAGGCAGGAGAATCACGGTCAAAATTAATGAAGAGCTCAGCAGTGAATATACAGTGGAAAACGGCACTCCGCAAGGAAGCATTATCAGCCCGATATTGTTCCTGATCATGATTAATGATGTCTTTAAAGAGGTGCAGGAATCTGTCCATGTTGCTCTGTTTGCAGATGATGGTGCAATGTGGATAAGGGGGAGAAATGTGGATTTCATTGTGCGTAAAATGCAGCAGGCAGTAGACCATGTCCAAGCGTGGGCCCTAGAATGGGGATTTAGAATATCTATTGATAAAACTAAAACCTTGTTTTTTACCAGAAGGAACATTCCCACGGGTTTGAAGCTGAAGTTATCAGGCGCTGAGCTAGAGAGAGTAAACTTTTTTAAATATCTAGGCCTGTGGTTAGATAAGAGATTAACCTGGTCTGTGCACGTGCAAAAAATGATTGAGAAATGTAAAAAGGTACTGAATGTCATGCGCTGTCTGAAAGGGGTGGACTGGGGAGCCAACAGGTCAGCCTTGAGAACGATATACATCAGCATTATTAGGGCTGTATTTGACTATGGATGTGTGGCTTACAGATCTGCATCTAAGACGCTCCTGGCAAAACTGGATGTTATTCAGTACAAAGCCCTAAGACTATGTTGTGGAGCAATGAAGTCGACTCCTGTTAATGCTATACAGGTAGAGATGGGGGAAATGCCACTGCATATAAGGAGAGATCAGCTGGCCTTAGTCTATTGGGCTAACCTCAGAGGGCAAAGGGAAGGTCACATCAGTCTACCTGTGTTAACTCACTGCCAGGAGAAAGATAAACCAGGTAGAAGCTTTGGGTGGGTGGTTCCTCAAAAGGCAGAGGCTCTGGGCCTACAGGAACTTACTCTGTGTCCAGCTATCACATATACAGTTGTACCACCATGGCTGTTAAAGGAACCTGTAATAGATTTAATGCTTCTAGAGTTGAAGAAGCAGGAGGAGTTCAGCAAAGAAATGGTTGAGTGCCATATCAGAGCTCAGTACAAGAATAAACTGGTGTTTTTTACAGACGCTTCAAAATCAACTGACGGGAAAGTGGGTGTGGCATTTGTAATACCAGAGATTAAGGTGTGCAAAAACGAAAGGATAAACAATGATCTTGCAGTATACACCGCAGAACTAGTTGCCATCCTCACTGCTCTGACCTGGATAGAGGGGAATAGACCAAGGAGTGGAGTGCTAATTGCCTCAGATTCTGCTTCTGCCTTAATGAGTATTGAGAGTAACATGTCGGAGTCCAGACAGGACATTGTTTTAGAAATTGCACAGGTGGTGAATGGAATTATAAGTACAGGCACTGATATCAGCTTCCTATGGGTACCAGCACACTTTGGGATAAGAGGGAATGAGTTGGCGGATACGTACGCTAAGAAAGCATGTGTGATCCCTGAGGTCACCTTAGAAATAGCCCACAGCAAGTCAGAGATAAAAACACTTGTTAAGGCAAAGTCCAGGGAGATCTGGCAGAGTGAGTGGAGTGGTGCAGCTACTGGGAGAATGTACTTTGCCATCCAAGGGGTGGTTGGTCATGCTAGACCAACAGCAAGATCCACCAAAGAGGAGGACATTATATCAAGGATGAGGTTTGGGCATTCTGGTCTGAACAGTACGCTATTTGTTTTTAAAAAGCATGCAGACGGAAAGTGTAGTGTATGTGGTGCTACTGAGACCGTGGAGCATGTATTAGAGCATTGTGTTAGGTTTGACCAGGAGAGGCAGCAACTCATCCTTGGACTAGATTCTGAAAGTGTGCAGTTAAGCAGGAAAACAATTCTGCAGAAGAGCTCAAGTCAGATGTGCTTTAAGTACCTTTTCCAATATCTAGAAGCCACAGGACTGATTAAAAGGATATAATACCTCCTTTTATTTTTTATTTTTTTTATTTTTATTTTATTTTATTCATTTATTTATTTTCTAGATTAGAGCATTTTCGCCCAGACTCACACTCCAATACGGTAGATGGCGGTAATGCTGCTAAAAAGTTGTTTGCCAACCGCCAATCAAATATATAAGAAGAAGAAGAAGAAGAGACACCACGTGCTTCAGTAACTGAGACTTACACCCAGACAGCATCTTCTTCACCGGAGAAACAAGTTTCCCGTGTCTGGATAGCTCTCTACTGAGGAACTCATCAGTTATGAAGGGAGGGACGTTGGATAAAACCACTTTGGTTGCAGGGAGCGTCAGCGGCTGCACCCGCACAAACATTTCACTCACCGTGATGCCTGTCTCGATAACGCGGTTCACTTTCTCCACCTGGTCCAGAAAGATCACGACCGCACTGTTCATCCGCGCCAGGGACTTAATGCTGCTGTGTCCGACCTTCTCCCCCACAGCCAGCCCGATATCCTCCACAGTGCATGGGAAGCCGGCCGATATTTTGATGCCGTGCTTCCGAGTGAGTCTGGCAAAGTCTCCATTCACCATGGCGTCAGACGCCGGCCGGCGAGACACCGGCAGGAGAAGCCCGCAAAACACCCCAAAAACAGCACCAAAAGACCCAAAAATTAAGCAAAGTAAACTATCACCGATAAACTATATTAAACTAACACCCATAAACAAGTAAAAACGGAAAAAATTTAACTATATAACGTCGCTCTTTTCTTTCGCTCACACTCCGAAATCTCCCAGCATGCACCGGAAGAAGAAGAAGAAGAAGAAGAAGAAGAAGAGGAAGAGGGGGAGGAGGAGGAGGAGGAAGAAGAAGAGACCTTGGATGGATTTTGTTTTATGCGACAGAACTGCTCCCATAATGTAATACTTTCTTTTAAAAAAAAGTGAAAGGAGTGTTGTAGGTTTAGGGCATGGCTGCCCAAATTGGGGCCCGCGGGCCAAACTTGGCCCGCGACCGATTATATTTGGCCCGTGCCTTCCCGCACTGTCCCACCATAAACGATCGGAAGCTCTCGTTGAAAATTATTTATTGGCGCACTACCAAATAATGCCATAGGATGGCGCTGTTGAGCTCCAGTCAGCTCCTAGCTACCCGATAACGCCCAAGACCAGTGAGTGAGAGGATTCAAGGATGGAGCGTAGTAGGCTGTGGCACACAGACAAACGAAAATTTAAAAAAACTTGGGAACAGGACTATTTTTTTACCGAGGTAGATTCCAATGCAGTGTGTCTGGTATGTAAGCAGAGGGTCGCTGTTTCAAAGGAATACAACATTCGCCGTCACCAGTGCCGCCGCTCCCATAACGCGCATTACGCGCTGTGCGTAGGGCACCAAGTGTCGAGGGGGCACCACCAAAAATAGCCTAATGAAAAATCGTCATAATAATTATAAGGCCGAAATTATTTCAGTAGACTATAGAAATATGAGGCACTTTTTAGGCATACTACTCAAAGGTACCGATGGTGCCCCCCTCTCCCCTCCCCCCTCCCCTCCCCACTCACACAAACACAAACGAAAACACAATCTGCACAATCTGCGTCCCAAGCGCCCTGTGGGTGCCCTTGCTGTCAGTGGTCTTTTGGATTACTCGACATTTTTGGAAATGAAAAGGCAACAGGAGTCAGGAGCAGAAAAAAGAAAAAAGAGGAAACAGCGAGATGATGCCCGTGCATCACTTGCAGGTAAGTGTCCACGTTTAATCTTTCTTAAATACGGGAAATATGTGCAGCTAGTGTAAAGCTTAGCCTATGCATACACCTTGAACTAGCTGACGTTATTGCTAATGTTAGCAAACTCAAATATGTGTTATAACTTAGGCGCAAGCTAAATTGAGATTTTGCTGTTAAAAATTATAACTGCATTTTGCAAGTAACTGATGCCAGTTAGCCGTTACTTTACTTTAGATATTGAATAGTAGACAGTTTATGGTTTATTTTGACGTGACGGTGGCCAATACTTTCTCAGTAACAGTTAGCAGTCATTGCACTAGGTAGGCTAACAATTCTGGCTTCAGACCATTTATCACTGTGTGGCGTGAAATTAATAGTGTTTAGCCAGGCATTTAGAAAAGTTTACATAGCATTTGAGAAAGTATATTTTATTTTGGAGTTTGCAATGCCAATGCATAATAAACCCACGGCCATCTTTAGGATTGTCATTCGGTAGAATTCAGCAAAATAGGCTACAGTCTCACATAAATAAGGTTAGGTGTTCTATGTGCAATGGGACAGAAAAGGGTTCGTGATAATGTGAAGCCTGTAGCTACTGCTACAGCTAGCTTAGCTATATCTGAGAGTGACAGAAGATACATGACTAAATTAACTGGCGTTTTGATTGCATTTATATCATGCAAAGGCATGGACGACATCTGTCGGTGAAATAGAAAAACGTTTTGTAGTAAACAAAATGCCCTCCTAACCATATTGTATTCAATTAAATGTAGAGTTTAATAGTCTTGTGTAAGGTGTATCATTTTGCTTTTATTCCTTTTATTCCTGTTGTTAAGATATAAATATAAAATATCCATTATGAATGATATAAAGCAAACATTATTATTAAATTGTGTACAATATTGCAACTCATTCTATAATGTTTTTATATTAGATTAGATAAGATTGATCAAATAGTTGATATATAAGTAATAAAGGGGGAGAGCTCCTTGGTTGCATGCTTTCAGTTTTAAATCTTTATTTTCTTTTTTGGTATAAGATTCTTTATTTGAATATTTTGTCTCTTTCTATACTGATCTTTTTTCTTCGTATTTCTAAATTAATGCAGGGTCAATGCTGAAATACGTTCAAGCGGGAGCACGAGGCCAAGAAGAGGACACAGATGAGGAAGAACCATCGACAAGTTCACCCAATCAACCCCAGCCAGCAAGCAGGTCTGTACACCCCGCAACAGTACTAAGCCCTGATCAACCACCCTCAACCACCACAGATACACAGCAGATAACCACCACCTCTGAAAGTCCTGTCACTGAGAGTCCGTCAGAAGGTGACAAGGTAGAAACGGGTTTGCCCTCTCCAACTGATCCTGCTCTCTGGCCATTACGGATTTTAGATGCGGATGGTGTTGAGATCGTACGAAGAGGTCCATTTAGAGTCCCATCAGATTTTAATTTTCCAAAGGGACTAGATGGCAGGGCGTTTCATAGTAGCCTGCATTTCAAAACGCTCTCAAATGGAGAGAAAGTCAAGAGAAGTTGGCTTGTTTACTCGAAACAGAACAATGCTGCATTCTGTTTTGCGTGTAAGCTTTTCAGTTTGAAAGCTATAAAGCTCACTGCAGAGGGCAACGGTGACTGGTCCAACATTAACAATAATTTGATAAGTCATGAATGTAGCTCAGACCATGCCCAGTGCATGTTTAAATGGAGAGAACTGGACACACGTTTACAGACAAATACGACAATAGACTACCAGGAACAGACATTGCTGGAGGCAGAAAAAAGAAGGTGGCGAGATGTTCTCAAACGCTTACTGAAAATAACCCTATCTCTTGCCTCAAGGAATTTGTCATTTAGAGGCTCTTCACAGTGTCTGTATGAACCAGACAATGGCAACTTCTTAAAAGAAGTGGAACTTTTAGGCAGTTTTGATCCTGTGATGGAGAACCACCTGACCAAGATAACCGATGAAAGCTCCCGAACACATTATCTTGGTCAGCAGACACAAAATGAGCTGATCCAGATCGTCTCCAACAAAACATTGCAAACAATCCACACACAGATTCAGGAAGCGAAATATTTCTCCATAATTCTTGACTGTCCACCTGATATAAGCCACAAGGAGCAAATGTCCCTCATCGTGCGCATTGTTGAATTGGAGCCAAAGCCAAATATCAAGGAGTATTTCCTTGGGTATATGGAGGTGGTTGAAACAACTGGCCTGAACCTGTCTACTGTCCTTTTAGACAAATTAAAGGAACTCGACATTCCATTTGATGATTGCCGCGGACAGGCCTACGACAATGGTGCGAACATGAAGGGGAAAAAGCAAGGAGTTCAGGCCCGACTGCTACAGTTGAATTCGAGGGCGTTGTTTGTTCCTTGCGCAGCTCATTCTATGAACCTTGTCATAGCTGATGCTGCGAAGTCATCCAGGGATGCCACTGGCTTTTTTGGCTATTTGCAGAAGCTATTTTGTTTCTTCTCAGGAGCTACAAAGCGGTGGAGCATCTTGACAAAACACATCAACCTAACTGTGAAATCATGGAGTGATGTGAGGTGGGAGAGCAGGCTTAGGAGTGTCACAGCTGTCAGAAGTCAAATCAAAGAAATCCAAAATGCGCTCATCGAGGCTAGGGAAACTGTCAATGACTCTGTTGCAAAAATAGAGGCTCAAGCCCTGGCAGAAGAAGTGGCCTCTTTCAGATTTCTGATCTGTTCTGTTGTCTGGTGTGAAATTCTTACAACCACTAACCAGGTAAACAAGCTCCTGCAGACAAGTTCAATGCAGCTTGACATTGCCGTCGGGCTCATTGACAATGCCAAAACCTCCCTCTCCAGATACAGGCACTCTGGGTTTGCTCAGGCAGTGTCAACTGCCAAGGACCTTTGCGAGGCGATGAACATAGAGCCAGAGCTCAAGGAGAAAAGGCTCAGGAACACAAGAAAGCAGTTTGCATATGAGGCTGCAGACGAGCCCTTCAGTGATGCCCTCAAAAGGCTTGAGGTATCCTTTTTCAACAGTGTTGTGGACTCCGCTTTGATGTCACTGCAGGAGCGTTTTGAGACCATGACCCAGGTCAGAGACAAATTTGGAGTGCTGCTTGATTTCAGCAGAGTGCACGGAATGTCCAAGGAGAACCTGCAAAAAAACTGCATCGAAGTGCAGAAGACACTGACTGAGAAAGGAAATTCGGATATTGATGGACTTGAGATGGTTCAGGAAATCATCAACCTTCCTCAACTGCCACCACAAACAACTGCCTTGGAGTTGCTCTCATTTCTCCATGAGAATCGCCTTCAAGAGGTGTATCCAAATCTCTGGGTTGCTCTTCGAATCGCATTGACTCTCCCTGTTACAGTTGCCTCTGCTGAGCGAAGTTTTTCGAAACTGAAGCTCATCAAAACTTACTTACGTTCAACAATGGGGCAGGAACGTCTAAGTGGTCTTGCTGTCATCAGCATTAATGGTGAAGTGGCTCAGAGGCTGTCCTATGATGACCTAATTAATGACTTTGCAGCGAGGAAATGCAGACGTGTTCCTCTATAGAGTCTTTATAGAGAAATGCTTGATTGTTAAAGAATAGCATTATGCTCTCTCAAAAAGGATGTCCTTGATGTATTTTGATAACACTTTTTTTGCACTTTACTTGAATGTGTTTTAGCTGTTCTACAAAGCCTTACTGTTTACAAAGTAAGTAAAGTTGTGACTTTTCGTCCTCTAAATCTTTGTTTTATTTAAGATTTTATTGATTGTACTTATTGATGTTATTTAGTGTGATTTATTCAAAGTTACTGAAGGAAAGTTTGCACTTTCAAATGTCAAAAGTTTGTTGTTTTGCTGTGTGTTTGCTGCTGCTATTGTTTTATATGTTTGGTAATAAAAAAGTTAAACTTTTCCGCGAATGTTTTTTTATTGGGGGGGGGGGGGGAGGGCATCATGAAGGAATTATGCTTAGGGCACCAAAATGGCTAGCAGCGGCACTGGCCGTCACTATCTAACTAAGCATGCGGCTGAGTTCGCAAAGTACAATGGAGAACATCGCAAGGTCAAGTTAGCAGACTTGCTAACAAAGCTAACCACCCAGCAGCGAACTCTACTTCAGCCGTCGACTGCACAAGAAAATGCCACTCGGGCTAGTTATCGCATTAGCAATGCAATCGTGAGAAGTGGGAGAGCTTTTGCAGCGGGTGATTTCGTCAAGGAGTGTTTGACAATTGCTGCCCAAGATGTGTGTCCAAATCAGATGCGTGTATTTTCTCAAATTAGCCTGTCACGGAACACTGTCACCCGCCGCGTTGAGGACATGGCCGAAGACGTTCGAGGTCAGATAGCCCAAAGAGCAAGTCACTTTTCTGCCTTCTCCATTGCGTGCGATGAAAGCACCGACATGTCCGACTCAGCACAGTTGCTGGTGTTTTTGCGAGGCGTCAATGAGGACTTTGAAGTGTGTCAAGAACTAGCGGGCCTTGAAACATTGAAAGGGACAACAAAAGGTGTGGATATTTTTATGGCAGTGGAGCGAGTTCTGGACAAGAACGGTTTGAAGTGGGAAACCCTATCTGGCATCACGACTGATGGAGCCCCCGCCATGGTCGGTAAGCGAGCAGGGCTAACTGCTGTGTCGGACAAGGTCTCCGAGTTTGGTGGCTCGATTTTAAAGTACCATTGTATTTTGCATCAGGAGCAACTGTGCGCTAAAAACATGGGCTTGAAAAACGTAATGCAGGATGTCGTCGCCATTGTCAACAATATTCGCTCAAAGGCCCTCTCACACCGTCAATTCAAAGCTCTGCTTGATGAGATGGATGCCCAGTATGGTGATGTATTGTACCATCAGGAGGTGCGGTGGTTGAGCCGTGGGAAAGTTTTGCGGCGTTTCTTTGATCTGCGCGAGGAAATAAGAGAGTTTCAAGCCATGAAGACGAACAACATCCAAGTGCCCACGGACAGACACTGGCTTGCAGACCTGGCTTTTCTTGTGGACATCACAGAGCTGCTGAATATCCTCAATCTTCAGCTCCAAGGGAGAGACCAGATGATCACGCAGATGTATGACCATGTCAAAGCCTTCAAGCAAAAGCTCCAGCTGCTTAGCAGACATCTTTCAACAGGTGAGATCTAACTTTAATATTTTATTGAACATAAAACAATGTATTACGCTTGTTGTCACAACATGCTATCATAGATATATTGTTTGTGATGCATGTATACTTTGTGTTGGTGGAAAATAGATGTTCTTTTTAAAACCACTAAACCAGGCATTAAATCCAAAACAGTAGTTGTATTGCTTTTCATAGTCTACTGCAGCCATAAACAAAACAAAATATATCCCCTGCCCACCATTTGATTGATGATTGGTATTTCATTTCATTTCATGAACAACCTTGCATCTTACATTGCTGCTTTTGTCTTTGTGTCTGTATTTTCAGGAAATTTGGCACATTTCCCCAGCCTCAGAGAAGTTGGGTTGATGGAGTAAGACACACCAAAATACCTCGACATTCTCAACAATCTTGAGGTGGAGTTCGACCATCGCTTTGAAGATTTTTGTGGAAATACAACAGCATTTGAGCTGTTTGCTCAACCTTTTTCTGTGAATGTGGATGCAGTCAGTGAGGAGCTTCAAATGGAACTTTTGGAACTTCAGTCTGATTCAGACCTCCATAGCAGGTTCAGAGAGCTTTCCTTACAAGACTTTTACAGGTCTATTCCCGCACACAGATATGGCAAGATCCGCAAACATGCCCAGGTTATGTTATCCCTCTTTGGAAGTACTTATGTCTGTGAGCAGGCTTTCAGCCTTATGAATCTTAACAAGTCCAAACTGAGGAATGCTTTATCTGACTCTCACCTACATGACATTCTCACTTTGTCAGTTAGTCAGCTTGAACCTGATATTGAGAGGCTTTTAAAAACCAAGAACAGGCTTCATGTTTCCCACTGATTGGACTACTACAGGCAGAATATGTAGGCCTGCCCTAGGCCCCCATTGTGTCACCTGGGAGTATGGTAGCAGGGTTTCCCCCAGAAAATGTGTTAGTCAAGGTGGTGAGGGGGGGGGGGCACGTACTCATCTCCGGGGGGGGGGGGGGGGGGGGGGGGGGGGGGGGGGAGACGATGCGGAGGGTGAAGTCGGCCGACGATGCAGAGGGTGAAGTCGGCCGGCTACGTCGCATGAAGAAGCCGGCGATTTTGGGCTGAGTTTTTCGATCCATTTGGCTGTGAACATTGCGAGAGAAAATTACGTGCAAATGTCAAATCCAAATAGTAGATTCGACAGGTTGTCAGCTATCCAAATAGTAGTCTTTCCGAAAAATGCTGGTTTTGAAGGATGTTGGTCGAACGATGATAGCACAATGACATATACCACTAGATGCCGCTGTTCGGACGCATCACGCGATTCAGAGGCATATTTGGAGGCATAGCCCCACATTTTAAAACGTTTCTTTTATTTGTTTTTTGTTTTTTATTTTAAAATGCGTTCTGCAGAGAAGATAGACTGTCAGTCACGGTTTGGAATGAAAGGTAGAAAACATGAAAGAGTAAAACGGCAAATATCGCTATAGGCCTATATCTATATCATTTTTTTTTTTTTTTCTGGAGACGTGACGTTAGTCAAGGCGGCAACCCCGTGTTGTTAAGGCGGCCGCCTTAACAGGAAAGCGCTGTGGGAAACCCTGGGTAGGCCCAAGGACTGGTAGCCTAATGTTCCACACCTGTCCACAAATATTTCATAGTGCTTCAGTTATTTTTTTAATTTAAAGAAGCCAGATCGATGTTCTGAAATGTTATTGACCTAAATGTGAAGCACAATAAACAGTGCAATTCTTTTTTCAAAAGGACTTTGTGATATAGTGTTTATTTTGCACACATATGCTTAACTTACACACGTAATGTACTGCACTCATATATTTACCGCACACTTAATGTACTGCAAAATTATCATTTTGGCCCTCGGCACCTCCCCTCACGTTCAATTTTGGCCCTCCATCGGGAAGTATTTGGGCACCCCTGGTTTAGGGTAACAAGCCCAACACTGACAGACATGAGGGGTAAAGTAGGAAACAGATTTCAATGAGATAATGAGCTACTCTCTCTCTCCCTCCCTCCCTTCCTCCCTCCCTCATACACACACACACACACACACACACACACACACACACTGACAAGTAACTTTAATAAGTTGTTTTTTTCGACAGCTTCTCTTTTTGTTTGGTATGTTTTCTGTGCAGGTTGTTGTCTGTCACCCACCAGAAAGTTGGCAGATCTGTTATTATTATTTCTCCACATTAATTTTTAAACTAGATTTTCTGCTAATTGCATCAAAAAATGCCTCGAGCCAAATCCGCCAATGTGTTCAGGCAGCCCACACAGTACAAGCTGCTGACAATACCCGCGTCGCAGGGAGAGGGCTTGTTTCCCTCTGCTTGTTGACAGACAGCTACGCCAGTGTCCAAGCAGACAGAGGAGGACGTGGGCGGCTGCGTGGGACCTGCAACCATATGGAAGATCTCCAACCGTGGCTGCTACCCAAACTGGCAACCATGGCCTGAAGAAAGCTCCTCTGTCTTCAATCAGCTCGGATTATTAAAAATAAAGAGCAGTGGTAAACACAGTCGCAGCCAAACCACATGGCTTGGTTTCTACGAGATAGAGAGGCAGTGAGGAAAAATAAGGTTTAGGATGCTCCCAGATAAACTTTGATGTTCTTAGAGAAGCAGAGGCATGCAATATATTTTCCAACCGTGCTGGATGGAGGCTTTAGAGAGCAAATCTGTGATAGGATTTCTGCTCTATCGCTCCCAGTAAAATGTTCCCAGCAACTCACTCAGAGGTTCAGAAAGATATAATGCATCTGTAAGCATGCAGTCAATGCAGGGTCTTTGTGAGTGATAAGGGAGAAAAGAAACTGGAAGGCTAAAAAAGAACAACAAAATAATGTTTATAATACTTATTATTATTATGAACACAATAAAATTCAAAGAGATGGATTTAATATCTGTCCGCAGGAACAGCTTTTCTGTTTTACATTTTTAAGAATGGCTTTTATCTTTTTTTGAAAATGAGTTCTTACAGTATTTCATTAAATGTATTTGGGTCTACAACAAATGATACGGGGGGGGGGGGGGGGGGTGGTTGAATGAAATGGGGACAGAAGCTGCTGTCAGAACATCCATCCAGCTGTACCTGGTCATCACTAACGAACATGGCTTTCTGAGGAAAGGACGTCCCATTGCTCTTAAAATATATTTCTTTGCTTGCTCTCTCCGCGTGGTTTCCTTGCGTCTCACCGTGCATCCCTGGTGGGAGGGACTAATGCGCAAGTTAAGAGAAGTGAGATCTACCCCTAGTGTTAGGACTAGTAGGCTGCCATTATGTACGGCGCCCGGAGAGCAGTGTAGGGAACGGTGCTTTGCTCATTGACACCTAGGTAGCACTTGGTCTTTCGGGGACTTGAACCGGTGACCTTCCGGTTGCCTAGCCAAGTCCGACTTTGCCACCAACACCATACTATACATTTATATGCTGCAAAGAGCAGCAAATCAAAGATATTAATCATTCTCGTGAAATTATGATTAAACATGACTTAAGTTTAGCTTTACTTCCAAGTACTTTTATTTGAGTGAACGAGGTTCAGGTTCTTTTTAGTAAAGTGACTATAATGCATTGAATGAAAATGGACAAACTACAGGTGGAAACTCCAGCTGTTCTTGTTTATTGCCAATTTATACTACACAGACATTAAAGCACCACTAAATAAAAGGGTTTCACTCACAAATGAGTTCTTACCAAATGATTTGTTACCAAATATGTGTGCCCACTACCTAGCGGTCATGAATGTTGAGCTAACTGAAGTAACAAAGCTAATGTTAGCTTGTGAATATTTCACCTTTACAGATGTCAAATTATAAGATAAGATCAGACAAGGTAAGCTAAGATAAGATGAGCCTTTATTAATTCCCAAGGAGAATCAGTTTTCCACTCTGGTATTGTAATCACACTTTTCAAATCACACGCATGCTTACAGATTAGGTGTGAATACAGATATTCACAAACACATGCATTTATAAAGAGAGGTACCAGAGCAAAGCGGCTGCCAGGATGTCTGGCGCCAGGGAGCAAGGTGTCCAAGACCTGAACCGGCAACCCTTCTGGACTCAGGAACACTACTCTTCTGAATGTTTATGCCTGTAGTTTATTTCTAATACATCCTCCCAATTCCCTTCACTGTCTGGAGCTGTCAATCAAATATCAGCTGTTCCTATCGGCTGATCAGGTCTACCCTTCAGCTCAGCAACACACAGTTAACATGGTATTTGCTACTGTCTTTATTTTAATCAAAGCTTCTCTCTCCCTCCATTACCTCCCAGCTGCTGTTAGGTGAGACACACACACACACACACACACACACACACACAGTAATCCTGACTCCATGGAGACACCCCTCCAATACAGTTCTCCCTGTAGAATATAAGCGCCTAAAAAAACCATCAATGGATATGTGAATAATACATGTAATACTTTCATTTTCAAAGGTATGACAGTTTACAAGTAACAATGTATTGTAAAGGCTTTCTTAAAAATAATAACAATAATAATAATAATACAAGTTTTTTATTTATCACTGTCCCGGTGCTCAAAGACACTTTACATTACATTACGTTACTTATGACACTTTGATCCCAAGACACTTACACGCAATGTTTATACTTACAGGCTTGAGCTGTTTCATTCATGCTTTACAATCACTGGCTGTCATTAAAAGATCAACCTTGTGAATGTGATTATGATCTATTGAAAGAGGCACTTTTTTACATATCATTAGCTGTGATGTGATGGTTAACACTAATGCATAAATAAACACATAAACAACAGAGAGCACATTAGGAATCAGTGTTCCTGGCTGCCTTCACATGATGCCAGTGGTGGGCCGTCAGGGCCAGCAAGGCCTTCTCTCCTGGCCTAAACATCATCAGAATATACATTTAATTTTGATATATTTTTACCACAAATATGTATTAAATTATTCCCCATAGTCTGTTCTCTTCCTTTCATAGCTTTCGTCTTGGTTGCGCTGCTTCCAGCCTCAGAACGACCTTTGGAGGGCTGGCTTTTATGTTAGAGCTTTTATCCAATCATATTTTAGCCATAATGTGTTGCTAGGGTCAAAGAAATCTGCCCTTAGGCCTTCAGAATCAACAGTGCGGGCGCCTGTAGCTTAAAGTGAACGCAAAACTGTGGCGTTAACCAATCAGATTTCGTGTTGCCAACAACAGGCCAGCTAGCAGGCCTACGCTAACGTTAGCACGTGCACGTCTTCTGATTGGATACGCACTATTGAGTGGCAGAGCTAGGCAGAGCCATACAGTCTATGGGCAGAGCTAGCAAACTGAACTAGAACTTGAGCGAGCTAATTTGTGTAGATTTCTACAACCTATTTTTTTTCAACCCACAATGGCTGAAGGAGGAGAAGAGATTGATTTGGTCGCAGATATATGTCCCGGATAAAAACAGAACTGACTGTAATGTATGCCATGACTGATTTTGAAGGGAAAAGTCACACTGATCTCCTTGATTTCCTTAAGCAAAAAAATCTGAGCGAGAGCATGGGGGAGCTTTGCACATTGGCATGTGTGGCAGTGACAATCCCTGTGTCCACTGCTTCTGTCGAGCAGTCATTCTCGGCCTTAAAACGAATAAAAACGTATGTCAGAAATTCTACATGGACAGACTCGGTTTTCAACATTAGCTTTGATGTCTATTGAAAAGGACTTATTGGTGGAACTGAAGCGCACTGATAAACTGTCCAACAGAGTAATTGAAGTCTTCTTGGGGAAAGAAAGGAGGATGGCTTTTTTTTTTTTTTTTCGTCGTTATTTTTTGGGGGCTTTTTGCCTTTAATCGGAGAGGACAGTGGAGAGTGACAGGAAAGTGGGAGAGAGAGTCGGGGTGGGATCCGGAAAGGACCACGGGTCGGGAATCGAACCCGGGTCGCCGGCAAACGGCGCAGGTGCCCCAGCCAGTTGCGCCACCGCCGGGGTCAGGAGGATGGCTTTTATGTTCAAATAATCAGTTGTTTTGGTGAGTACAGAGCATTTTAATTTACATTTTATTTTTATA
The DNA here is from genome assembly GCF_036324505.1 of Eleginops maclovinus. NCBI lineage: Eukaryota > Metazoa > Chordata > Actinopteri > Perciformes > Eleginopidae > Eleginops > Eleginops maclovinus. The sequence goes on along the minus strand of NC_086368.1, from coordinate 3,622,957 downwards.
TATTTTTGTCATTTCATTTCGTTAATATTAAATCAATATTAACGAATTAATATATATGTAGGCCTAATTAAAATGACTAATATATATAAAAAATACATGTTGGATGCTTCTGCAAGAGATGTGTGTGGCGCACAAATGCAAATTATTTGTTTGTTTTCTTTTATTTTCAGTGAATAGTTTGTGTCTTTATCGTCACGTTTCTTAAATGAAACTGCTGTGGGTGCGACAATGTGCTGTTTAGTGATCAAACTTGTTAAAGCTCACATACTTTTGGTGGACTTAATAAAACTTTGTAGACTAATCCCTTAAAACCGCCTTGTATTTTTAAGTTTTGACAGTATCCAAGCGATCTTAAAGCTGTTAGTTTAACACTCTTAATTGTAAATGCGGATTTATTAATTATAAATCCGTCCATCCATCTTGTCCTGCTTTTCCGTCAGGGTCGCGGAGGTAACAGCTCCAGCAGAGAGCCCCAAACTTTCCTTTCCCTGGCCACATCAACCAGCTCTGACTGGGGGATTCCAAGACGCTCCCAGGCCAGCGAAGATATATAATCCCTCCACCTGGTCCTAGGTCTACCCCTCGGTCTCTTCCCAGCTGGACGTGCCTGGAACACCTCCCTAGGGAGGCGCCCAGGTGGCATCCTCACTAGGTGCCTGAACCACCTCAACTGGCTCCTTTCAACACGAAGGAGCAGCGGTTCTACTCCGAGTCCCTCCCGGATGACTGAACTTCTCACCTTAGCCTGAAGGTCAGAGACCGATGAAGCCATTAGGACCACATCATCTGCAAAAAGCAGTGGTGCAATCCTTAGCCCATCGAACTGCAGACCCCCTCCCCCACGACTACGCCTAGAAATCCTGTCCATGAATATCACAAACAGGATTGGTGACAAAGCGCAGCCCTGGAGGAGGCCAACCCTCACCGGAAATCGGTCCGACGTGCTACCGAGGACCCGGACACAGCTCTTGCTTTGAGAGTACAGAGATTGGATGGCCCTGAATAGAGACCCCCTCACCCCATACTCCCGCAGCACCTCCCACCGTATCTCCCTGGGAACCCAGTCATACGCCTTCTCCAAATCCACAAAGCACATGTAGACCAGATGAGCGTACTCCCAGGCCCCCTCCAGGATCCTTGCGAGAGTGAAAAGCTGGTCCGTCGTTCCACCACCAGGACGAAAACCGCATTGTTCCTCCTCAATCTGAGGTTCGACAATCGGCCGGACCCTCCTTTCCAGCACCTTAAAGTAAAATTATTTCCCGGGGAGGCTGAGTAGTGTGATGCCTCTGTAATTGGCACACACCCTCTGATCCCCCTTTTTAAAAAGAGGAACCACCACCCCGGTCTGCCACTCCTTCGGTACTGTTTCCGACTTCCACGCAATGTTGATGAGACGTGTCAACCATGACAGTCCCTCAACACCCAGAGCCTTCAGCATTTCTGGGCGGATCTCATCCACCCCCGGGGCTTTGCCACTGTGGAGCTGTTTAACTACCTCAGCGACTTCCCCCCGTGAGACTGGAATTGATCCCCCTTTTTCGTCTGGTCCGTCGAGACCCTCTGCTTTCACTGCCACCCTTCTGGCAGCGCACCCGACCCCATCGTTGTTTCCCGTAGGTGGTGGGCCCGCGGGACGGAGAAGCGGAGGTGTTGCCCACGTTGCTTTTTCGGGCTGTGACCGGCCGGGCTCCGTGGCAAGCCCGGCCACCAGACGCTCGCTGACGAGTCCTCCTTCTGGGCCTGGCTCCCAGAAGGGGACCCCGGGCTTCCTCCGGGCCGGGTATCCTCGTTTTCAAGTTTGTTTGTCATGAGGTCTTTTGAACCAATCTTGGTCTGGCCCCTTACCTGACACCAATTTGCCATGGGAGACCCTACCAGGAACACAAGGTTCCAGACAACACAGCCCCCAGGTTCATCGGGGCACACAAACCTCTCCACCACGATAAGGTGCTGGTTCTCGGAAAGGTTAATTGTAAATGCTTCAGAAATATTAATATACCTCTGTTGTACTTGACTATGTTAAGGTGATGCAACGCCCGGTTATGCTGCGTTTCTGTCTAAATGTATAGTTTCTAGAGCCATGGCGTCATAATGATGGTATTAAGAGGTGGAATAATTCAGGTAGGACTGTGTAGGACATCACTGAAGGCCTCGGTGTGAAATGCACGGCCCGCCACTGCATGATGCCAACCATGAAGTAGGGTACAAACAGGGAAGGCAATACATGGGTTGCGGTCAAATTGTCAAAAAATCAGCTCCTATCGTCTTCTCCTATTCTGTATTCCTTGACCTCTGTGTGAAACGTCACGAGGTTAAGGAATAGTGGATAGGAGAATTCAAAAGGACGGAGGAAAAGAGACTGAGGTGCTTTGAGAATCCGACTGCACTGACACTATCCGACGGGTTTATGATGAAGGACGTTATTAATGTGTGTTGGGGAAACAAGGACTACTGTAAGACTCTAGAGACTTGGCACCGTGCGCTCTGATGGTATGGTTTTATGTGAAACTTATTGCTGTCAGTCTCTGGTCCACACTTATTCACATGAATCCCAATACGTATGATTGTATAATGATTAAAAAATGTAAGAAACCCCACACCGCTCAGTAATCACTGAGAAATGTGGACTTTATTTGATCATTTCAGTAAAAAAGTAAAGTTCATATTTCTCCTTTTGGTTATTATCGTGTTGAACGTTCAAAACGGACGCACTTTGGCAAGTTACGGCCAAAGTGCGTCTGTTTGTGTGTGTGTGTGTGTGTGTGTGTGTGTGTGTGTGCCTCCTCTCCCTGTGAGACTGATTGAGGCTCCCTGAGATCTGTATGTACGTGTTGGGATCCCCACTGAGTCAGGACTGATTTTCTGTGATAGCACAGAGCAGAAATGAGCCAGAGAGCAGCACAGAGTTCCAGGCCAACCTCCCAATGCGTCTCAGTTGTTTTTTCCAATTTATGAATTCCTATATTTGGATGCTCAGGCTTCACAGAAGGGCTTACTATGTTAATAAGTTCTGTTTGCTGTAAAGCAGAGTGATCAGTGTGACCGTCACAGGGCACTTTGTTTCACGGCTGCTTAGACTCTCTTTAGTTGTGACCTTACTGGAGGAAAGAAAAGGCCATTTTTCACATTTTGTAATCTTTAATGTGCTCAGAATGATAAAAGCTTTTCAAATGATTGCTGTTCTTTTCAACCTTGGCCTTGTTTGCTGAAACTTTTTCCATTTTGAAGACTCATTTTAGTGCTTTCCCTGCTTTCTAATACACACAGAGAACAGTCTGTGTACTTAACTAAAATTAACTACAGAATGCATGTCTTGTGTCTGGAGTTGAATATCTTTCTGTACTGTGTATACTGTTGAGGCACAGCCCTGATGGCAGGTGGCAGATACTGTGTTGTTGCAGTCTAAATAAATGTCTTATACCACACACAGGAAGACTGGAGATGTATTAGGTAGCAGGCTGAACTCATCAGTGAAGATGATCAGTATTATTATCGAATTAATTTGAAAAAAAAAAACTTCCATCTGATGCTTCATCCCAACTTTAAGGCTTATTTATTTCAAAGCCGTTAAGTAGTGAGTATTAATCAAGGATCCCTGACCATTGTGATCAGTTCTTCTCTAACATCTCATGTGTGGGAATCAGAAAATGTGAAAGTGGACGAGTAGTGACTCCGATGAGCTCTGTAGGTTCTCTCATCATCATGCTGTCTGGTCACAGAATCTGGTTTTCTTTTGCCTTCCTCACAAACGCAGAGAAATTACATTTACTCATAAATGTGATACACAGTCAGCACCAGAGGTGGAGGAGGGACTCAGATTATCTAAAGTAAGAGTAGCAATACTGCAGTGTAAAAATACTCAGTTACAAGTTTACGCCTGTGTTCAAAATTGTAAAAGCAAAAAAGTGTTTGCATCAAAATATATTAAGTATTACAAGTAAAAGTACTCTTTCTGCAGCATGGTGCATTTAATCACCATACATATTTTTTATAGAATTATTGTTTTTAATTATTGATTGATTAATGTGTTCATCACTTCAGTGCTGCACTTGCTAAATGTGCGGTTTATTTAAATGAAACACTGGGTAGCTTAATTTAAATATACCATAATGCATTAGTTGATTTATATTGTATGTAAATAATCTAAATCTGCAAAGTTGCTAGCAACTAAATCTGTCAGAAAAAAATGTATTGAGTAAAAAGTATAAAGTAGCATAATGTGAAAATAGTCAAGTAAAGTACTTACATTTTTTTTAAAAAGTAAAATACTCAAGTATTTGTACTTAGTTACATCCCCTCATTGAGTACAGCTACTGCTCCTGCTAATGGCATCAATACGTGTCACATGTCAACCCCTTCCACAACACGTGGGCAAAGATGATTCTGATGATGGAATTTAGCCAGATATAATAACAGAAAGTCCATCCACATCTAAATATGCGAGCAGCTTATTATCCCCCATCTAATCTTTCTGCAAAGCACACACTTTGGTCAGCCTTATCATTTTAATCTTTAGATCTAACAGGTTGATTCCACAAATTGCATTTCATTCACTCACCTCTCTCCACTCCTTGGTCCCCAGGCCTTGGACGTATAACACCACCACTGAGAACAGAAAAGATATGCAAACATTTTAGAGTTACTTTTACACGCTCATGAAAGCAGATTAGCACAGGTGCAGTACTAAATCATGTGCAAAATCAGCTCTCCTCTTGCAGAATCCCAAGAAAACATTGACAAGCAGAATCACAGAAAAACATCTGTGGGAACATTGACAACAGAGAAAGAGGCATACACACAGAGCAACTACTCACATACTGTAGACAAGACACAGCTGGAGAGGGCAAGCAAAAACACAAATGCAGCAGGTGAATACACCCAGGTGGAAAGTCTCAGGGTGGGCAGACAATTAAAGGCGGGAAAACACAACGACAGGAAGGGAAAGCAGACAATATACGAGAACAGAAAACTTCTGATCATGACACCACCCTGCAATATTACGTAGCGAGTAGGAGTATAGCAATAAGTGACAAGAAAATATTCATTTGCACATGTTTTGGCAGTGCAGGGCAGAAGCACCTCAACAATGGACAGAGACTACGTCACACACAATGATACTTTAAAGTGTCAGTAGACAACATTTCTGTCCTTTAACCTGTCTCTTTGAAGTGAATGCCCGGATGAAAGACTGCAGAATAATGACGTTTAGCTTGCTCCCCCTTTCACCCTCAATCTCCATATGCAGTTGTGTCTTTCTCTGGATCGCGTTCTTCAAAGAAAATGAGGTCTCCATTTACAGCGAGAAGTGCCAACATAAGAAGGTCATAAAACTAAAACATATTCCGAACCCTGTTATCGCTGCTCATAATAAAGCTTCCTGTGCGCTGGTCTCTGTACTGAAGCAGAACATCATGAGGGAGTTCCCCGAGGACACTGCCCAGTGTGATCAGTGGATGGAGGAACTGTAATCACTGTGATTAAGGTTTCCATCCATCCATCCAACTATGGAGTTTTCCATAGTTGTATTTATTGTTGGCCCAAAGTACTCGGCTCAAAAGTTGGCCCTGACACATCAGTGGATGGAGGAACTGTAATCACTGTGATTAAGGTTTCCAATCTTTGATAATCACAGCAACTGTAAGAGACCGGCCTGAGGGATAGTTCAGATGCTGTCATTTACACCCCCCCTTGGACAAGTTATGCTAATTAGACTGCAGACCTCCAGGGGAGGGTTAAACACGGGCAATAGCTACAAACAGAAACAGAGCGCACCTGAGTCTGGAGCTGGGGGAGGGGAGGGTTTTCTGTCCAAACGCTGGAACATTCATCTGCTGCTCTGTTTCAGCTTTGAGATAAAGTGCTTCAGGGTCTTGAGGAGTTTTCCATAGTTGTATTTATTGTTGGCCCAAAGTACTCGGCTCAAAAGTTGGCCCTGACACACAGGAAACGGGTCCAGGTTGCTTGGAGTGAGGAATTGGTGCCGGTTCTGGAGGGGCTGCAGAAAGCCCGACTGAGGATGGAATACACCTACTATCGCATGATAGGAGATGTGCTTGCTTTTAGATTTGTGCCGTTGGGGGGTGTTCATGCTCTGTGGGGGTATATTTGGATTTCTGAGTACTGAGTTTGTTTTCTGTTTGTTTGTCCTCAAGTGATCTGCTGTCTGACAATAGATTCATAAAGGTACTTCGAAAAGCAAGTCTCTTCTCTCATCTCCTCCCCCCTTCTCCCCTCTCCTCTCTAAAGCAGGGTGTCAGGGCATGCAGCGCATCCTGATGTTCTCTACCTGTTCTCCGCCTGAAAGAATAAAAAATGGAAAGAGGGAAAGGGCAAGAAAGGAAAACAGGGTCGAGCTAAATAAATAAATACCGAAACAGAGAGGGGGTGGATAGAAAGGAAAAGGGAGTGTGTGTGTGTGTGTGTGTGTGTGTGTGTGTGTGTGTGTGTGTGTGTGTGTGTGTGTGTGTGTGTGTGTGTGTGTGTGTGTGTGTGTGTGTGTGTGTGTGTGTGTGTGTGTGTGTGTGTGTGTGTGTGTGTGTGTGTGTATGTGTGTTTTAATTGATAGAGGCCATCACTTGTGAAGCATTTACAGAGTGCGTTGTCGAGGTTACATCATGTTGGCACTGAAGTGTGAGGGCATCGAGTCTGAATCTGAATCAAGCTCCTTTATTTAGCGGTAGTGGGGGGGGGGTTGTTAAAGTAGCTTCAATTTATAATAAAATAAAATAGAAATTTTATAGAAACATCAGAGGTTAAAGAATAGGAATATGTAAATATAAATAAAATAAAAACCATTATAATGTAATTTTGGATTTAGTGTATGATGTCATATTGGGGACATGTGTATATGTATTTAATGATTAGTCATAATCATCTACATCCAAGCTGTTACTGCTAATAGTTATCACAAAAGCTGAATTTATGCATATTAAATAACAGTTTTACATATTCAAACCAAACATTCTTTTACATGGTCAGAAAAACTATAGTTGGAACAAACGACGTGCAAAAGCAAATGAGAAATTAAAAAAACCTGTTTATTGGGAAATGTTACTGACATTTTTAATCATTGCTAATTATTTATACTGTATGTTCATTCTTTTTTATGAGCTTCAATTGTGTCCAAATACACTTTGAAAAAGTCTCCTACTATTAAAAATCCTTTAGCAACCATCGAGTGTTACAATCGTCATTATAATTTGTTTACAGCATTTGCATTTCAATCAGAAAGTATTGCAGCACAAAAATACTGTACGCTATGCAAGGACAGAGGGAGAGGTGGGAATCACAAGGGGCCCAACACTGCTCTGGTCTGAACACCATGGACTGCAGTGCAGGCGGTCCTGGACATTTTAAGAGCTGCACTTCCTGAAGAAATCAAAAGGAACATTCATTTATATGTTGGCCTCTGGTAGACAGCAGAACAAGCTGCCTGCTGCTGATTGAAATGAGGTTTAACAAGAGCACCTAAACCCTTAGACTAAACGATGAGACTAGGGCTGGGCGTCATATAAACAAAATATCAATATTCTCATATGAGACTACTCATGAGCCCTTTCTCATTTCTCAGTTTCCCCTCCTCGACTCCTCCGCTCGCAGGAGATGCGAGCGGAGGAGTCGAGGAGGGGTACCGAGGAGAGAGGATATATTGACATTTCAAAGGTCTTTTATTTTTAAACTGTACATCAGAAGGTCCTGATATTGTCTGAGTGACTTTCTGAGGTGGCCTGCTTCCACCCTGAAGTGAAATGAGTGTAAGGTAGGTCTGTTACATATATTACTGAGTGTAATCTATTCTAACACTGCTCTGCTTTCTGCACGGACCTCACAGCTGTTCTCACTGTAAACTTTGCATGATTGATGTGATTAGTGAGTAACAAACGGAGAAGGGCAGAACGTTTGATGTAGCTACATTTGATCCTCTTAAATAACAGTTTGCAGAGCTGTCATTGGTTCAGGTAAGTCCAGCCGCGCATCACACCTCTGTTAAACATCACTGTTGCCGGAAATACAATCCTCGGAGGACACATCAGTGTATCCTCGGTTATAGCTCCTCCAGAGAGCCTCCTCAGTGCTTTATCCTCGATCCTCAATGTGCCTTTAGAGAAATGAGATGTCCTTCAACATGACGCGCTGGAATCAATTTCCGAGTCACTACCGGAGGACCGAGGAGTCGAGGAGGCGAAAGTTGAGAAATGATAAAGGGCTAAAGTCTTGTATTTCCCCTGGTTTTATAGGCTCAGGTACAGGGAATTGATTTCATTTTGTGAAATTACAAGACTTTTCAAGCTGTTCAATGATTTGCATTTACCCACTTAGCCATTATATCCACATTACTGATGATATTTATAAAAACTCCATTGTGAAAATATTTTGTAAACGCTCCTATTAACCCTGCAATGTTGTTGGACTATTGACATTGGGTTATTTGATCTGAAATATTGTGGTGTTTTCCATATCGCCCTGCCTGAATGAGACTCCTGTCATATTACTGTATTTTAATTAGACTGAGCAATTAATAGGCCAACCGTAAATGTAATAACATGACAGAGCATTATGCCGTATGATGATTTATGTTTTATTTCTGCCTCTTGACACAGAGTTAGTTAATTGATTGGGTACATTTATAAAAGAGTTAATACAGAAATGTTCTGTTGCTTAACTTGGGCTCTGAACCACCTCAGTGACCTCACAGCGTGAGTCTACCTGTGGAACGCTGTGTGACATTATCAGGACGCATCGACCCGGTCCTGTTGAGCCGGACGCCTGGCTCAGAGAGAGGCGGGACATGAAAGAGCTGGAGGGTCAGCGGGGTCACAGCTAGTCCAGCTTCCCTCTCTGACCCAGTGGGGAGGGGGGTTTGAAGTTCAGGACCCCTCTGACATAATCATTACCCTGCATTATGGTTCCCCACCTCCACCAGCACAGGAAGAAAGACTCATCTATGGGATGTGTCAATAACCTACCTGTGGCCTGCTGACTGCTGAACAGGATATGAGACTGATGATCGAACTGTCCATACCCAACCGTAACAAGAAGCACATGCTGTCCAGAATCTGCAGGTCTTTCCCATTCAAAGGCTATATTACCAATTTATAGCTGATTAACTAATCTAAAAGTAATACAGTGGTAGATAATACTCACATTGGTGTCTAGTGGTGGTACCATTAAGATAATAACACCTATTAAATGATGCATACAGGATGTTAATCATGAAACTGAGTTATGAGGCAGGACTTGGCAAGTACATTGTCAGAATCTTTAATTTACTGGAATTTAGATCGTGACTATAATCAGATGTTAACACTGACTGATAACTGCAGTGGAACATGTCTTTTGTGTCTATTTAAACCCCCAAACTCTGAAATGATTTTGTTAACTATTCGCTTCATCATCAATACTGAAGTTGTCCATGAACCAGATCCAGACCTACTGACTGCCATTACATAATGACTGCAGGATCCTACCACCAATATACTATTGTGAGAGTTGTTACAGGGCCAAGAAATGAAGGTACAGTAATGAGACATATTGGGAGATGTTACAACAAACAAATCGTGTTTGGTTTTAAAAACTGCAAACAAAAGACAAACATGATGCTCTACAATGATTATATAATTTTAGAAGTGTCAAAACATGTTCCTGCATCGCTCGCACACAGCCAGTCAAAGAATTAGGTGTGTTGAGTCAGTCAAAGAAGACTTGAATGAAATTGTGTTAGTGGGGACTAAACTTTGTATGTTCTAGCCAGGTTTCTAAAAATCATTAAGATGAGGGATATTCACTGGGAAGAGCAGGCATCTTCGTTTTTTACTGCTTCGGGTGTTCAACTTGTCAAAGATTACAGTGATGCAATATAACTATTCAACTTCCCTGTTTTTTTCCAGTTGATGACTTTGATTGCCCATCTCTTTCCCCTTGTTTCCTGTGAGACACTTGTCTCTGCAGGAGAGGAGAATCCCAGAGGTTCCAGGAAGCTTAGAACTCACTAAAGTGATCGGATCAGAGAGGCATGAAATGGAAACTACTACGACAAGACTTGCCCCTGCTAACGTTTCCATACCCCATAAAATAGTGGACATATCATTTGAGCGACACAGCGTCTCGGGAAACACAAAGACCTCAGACCTCGGCCTGCTATATGTAATGCCAATGTGACACAGTGTGTCCAAACCCTAAACCCCCAATGACCTCAGGTTCTATCACTAAAGGTATGTCAAAGTGTATCACTATATGCACATTTTCGGTCTGCCTCTATACAATTGACTCTCCAATAAAGGGAAACTTCCCTAATCTAAATAGGATGAAACAAGGCAGCAGTGGTTCAGTCTCTAGAGACATGGCCTTGGAACTGGAGGGTCGCCAGTTGAAGTCCCTGAATGGACACAGTTACTTTCAGGGCACAGCTGAGGTCTTTTTTTTTTATCTTTCCGGTCGGTATTAAACAACCAATCAAGGTTTGGCTTTCCCACGGCTTGTCAAACAAACCATCTCTTTACAAACAGGTTCTTTGTGTTGGTAGAGACACAAAGAAAGAGTTAGGGTCTGAAAAGCGATAGAAAGGTTTGGTTTGCTTATTCGTTGCCTACAGGAAAATGTAGCATCAACTGTAAAAGGTTACACTAACGCTACTATCACAGTACCTTTTGTGACAGTATCAAGATAGACAGACAAACCACAGTGGATTGTAGTTCGTATACAAGCTGGGAAAGTGGCATCAACCTGAAGTATTGGGTCTCTTATGCCAGTAGTTCTTCATTTGCTATAACACTTGACAAGAAACTTTTATCACCATCCAAACCACATGCTACTGATAAGTCACCACGTTCAGCAGCAAAGAAAATAATTGATACTGATGAAGCAGAAACCACAGTTAGCATTGGCGTGGCGTTCTACTGGAGAGATGAGCTTTGATTCTGAGTTTTTTTTGTGCCTCTAATGACAACTAAAACCGTACCGAAAAAGTCAGCTTATGATTCCATAAGAACAGAGAGCATGCCATCAGCAAGTTTGTTTTTGGTCGTGTGTTTCAAACAGAAACTAGCATAACAAAGACGGGAAAGCCTGTTTGTTGGACCAGATCGGCCCGGTGGACACCAGGTGTTGCTGCTGGTGAGTGTGTGACTTTTACCGTCTTATTCCCCTCGCTATATCTATTTCAAACCCATTCATACAAAAGTGAGAGCTAGAGTCTTGGGTGGTGGCTTATATTTAAAAAACTGTGTCGAAATAATGTATAGTAGCACAAACATGTAATAAATCCATGCTATTTGTCTTACAAATATGACTTATTGTTGTCATAGAAACAATAAAAGAGCGCTGGGAGGATTTTCTGATGAAACACTGGGAGCAGGCGTTCCTCAGTGCCCTGCCAGCGTCTTCCTGCCAGAAAAATAAATGTATTTGGTCCTTAAACATTACCTAGACACACTCTGCTTCCTGCCTCCCTAACTAGACTAAAAGTGTCTCAATTATTTTTTCAATCACTTTCACCCCTTCGTCCATTTCCAGGATCTCTTAAAGAGCCTTCTTTGCTTTTCTGAACAGAAGGTTCTTGTGTCATAAAGCTATCTCATAACATTCCCTCTGCACATCTGTTACACAATAGATCACAAAGCACCTTCACCTGAAGGGGCTTACAGTCAGAGAGCCTGCTCTGGGATTTGTTTTGACTCGACTCCTTTTTGTGTCAAGCAGAAAGTAGCTAAAGCTCAAGCATGATTTGTTGGGTTGTAGTGCACGACTCACGTTCAAAGAGAATTGCTTTTCTTTTGGTGATAGTACTGTGGGCTTTGACACCGAGATCTGAAGCGCCTTCATCTGTGCTACGGAGAAACACTCACTGTAGAATACACAAGCCAACAGCACTAACATACACAATCATTATCACACACAAACACACACCCACACAAACCTCAGGCAAATAGGGCACTATAAGGACCAAAAGGCAGTACTGTATATTACACACACTCACTTTGAACACTCAGAGTCACAGTCAATGATCAACCCTTAAGACCTTTTTCTGAAGCATGCAGTCTAATGTATCTGAAGGATTGATGTGTTCAAGTAAACCCTGCTATTTCTCAACCTGTATTGTTGACATAATTGGGTCACTCTAACACAGCACTTGCCGCTCCGCTGTGCAGATCCTGCTCACTTGGCAATTGCAATTAAAGTTTTATTGAAACATAATGGCTTGGCTTTACAAAAGTTGACAACTGAAGACATGGGGAGCAAGAAGAAAGAAGAAGAACATGGCTTTGTAGAGGGCTGGGAGGCTGGGAGGCTGGGAGGCTGGAGACAATATATATTCAAGTTACCACCGCTGAGTCAGTTCGAGATGATGACACTTAAGAGGGGATTATTTACTGGTGTATTGTACATCGTATAAACATGAAAACCTCAAAAATTAGTGTATAATACGGATCTTATTTCAGGCATCTAACCAAAAACCCGTTTGAAAAATTGCTGACTCCAAGACGAGGAAACTAGAAGAGGCAGAATGCTAACTCATTTGTAGGACAGATTCCTGAACACTCTGTGTCAAGAGGCAGAAATAAACACTATTGTTACGCGTTGCTTGCTTTCTTTTTCTCCTTTGCTATCATTGTCACTGAAAAGACAGAAACTTTGACTTAATTTTAATTAAATGTATTATGTTAACAGATTTTAAAAAACTGTTTTAGGTAACTTCAAATCAAAAAGGATAAAAATACTAGGTTCAACTTAATATTATTGCTTTTTACTAACCTAATACAGTTTTATGACATTTGTTGACATAATACATTTAATTAAAGTCGTTTCAGTTTTTTCTTTCTGTCCTCCTTAGCAGCAGTAATCACAGTAACTGTCCACCACTCTCTGCTGCTCATACTGTACCTCCTGCTAGGTGGCAAACAAGCGCTATATGTCAATCATCCTGCAGTAGGTAGTTGCTCTAATAACACACTTGATTGAAAGTCTGCCAGTTGACCCCTGGGACCGAGCTTTTCATCAATGGGCTGCTGTACTGTGTGTGTGTGTGTGTGTGTGTGTGTGTGTGTGTGTGTGTGTGTGTGTGTGTGTGTGTGTGTGTGTGTGTGTGTGGTGTGTGTGTGTGTGTGTGTGTGTGTGTGTGTGCTCTGGCTGTGTTGCTGCTTACTGATGCTCGCTGTGCACTGATAAGGTGCATGAAGAGGCGATTTATCAATCACTGCATGAAATTGAACACATTCACTTCTGTAAATGGCATTGGGGATTTGAAATCACTGTCGAGCTGAAATTAAAGACATGAAAGTTGAATTTGATTAAAGAATAAATGAAGAAGAGGCAGCAGTTACCTGGATCTGACTTAGAGAAGGTGTCCATGTCCAACAGGTTTCTGCAACAAAAGGAAAGACGTTTTAAAGATTGAAAGAGGTCTCACATTACGTTGCACACAGTCATATTTCGGAACCACATTCCGAAATAATTCCGAATGTGGTGTGGTGAAAATAATGACAGGCAAGTCAACCAGCTGTTGATTAAATATCTCAGAAGGCATCACTGAGAGGGATCTCTTTGTGGCCAGTACAGAAAAAGGAAGGAATTAGTGATCAAAGACATTTTAATGTTCATAAGGAATTGTGAGTACTGTTTCAGCTCAACAGAATGTGGTCCTTTTCTTAAAAGAGGACATATACTCATTTTCAGGTTCATATTTGTATATATTGTCTTTTCCTGGAAAAGTCTCCATGCTTTATTGTTCAAAAAGCTCTTTATTTTTCTCATACTGCCTGTGCTGCAGCACCTGTTTTCACCCTCTGTCTGAAACCACCGCCCAGTCTGCTCTGATTGGTTAGCTGGCCGGCTCTGTTGTGAGTGGTCAAACACTTAGAGATGTCCAGCCCTTTAGCCTATCGCCTACAATGTGTTGGAGTGCTATCCAATAGAAGCACGGGTGTTACATATTGATGTCACTCTGTAAGAAACTACCTCTGGAGGCAACACAGAGATTTTTGCCTTTTCAGACCATTAACATGCACAAAAACATATAAAACACAATACAGGAAAGAGAAAACCCCCAAATACTACTACTACTACTAATAATAATAATATTAATAATACATGGTATTAATAGCAGTTTTCCTGGTGCTCAAAGACGTTTAAGTTGCAAAAAAACATAATAGGGCCCCTTAGTTTGTAATAATTTAGCACAACTCCAGCCTTCATTTTGTAGGTTTAGCCGTTGTTTCCATCAGTTATGATCAATGATAGCTTTCATATCCAATACAAAAAACAGAAATAAAAACTCCCAGTCAGTCAGTCTGTGTGTAATATTTCATTCTATATATTTTGTCATCATGTGTTGGAAGCATTGGAATTTCTCAACTGACAACAAAAAGATGAAGGGGAATGAGTAAAGGTTCAAACTGTTATATGGCCAATAATATGAAAGTAGAGTAGCCTCATCAAGGGAGAGTCATACACACACAAAGAGCATCATAACACACACACACACACACACACACACACACACACACACACACACACACACACACACACACACACACACACACACACACACACACACACACACACACACACACACACACACACACACACACACACACACACACACACACACACACACACACACACACACACACACACACACACACACACACACACACACAATAAACCATGCCAGGATAACGACCCAGTTTCTCCTCACAACTTGACACATTAGTGAGCAGTGACTGACAGGCTCATCTCCAGAGGCCTCCGAGCTGTCAAGGTGACGAGGGGCCACCGCAGGGGGCCCCCAGTGAGAATGCTCACATGTTCATGCACTGTTCATGTTGACATGCAATATGTTCATGTTCATTTTCATATTCATGCGGCGACCTCAGAACAGAAGCCCTCCCCCTGCTATAACAGCCATATGGCTTCCCCCACATGTATACACGCATACATCATACAGGATTGACTGTGTCTTTTATAGAGTTGTACATTTTTCACCTGACTGAAGAAATAGACCAATCAGAGACAAAGAGACCTTGCTCAACAGGATTTCATTTTCTATTTTTAGGTATGGTACACATCAATTGAATCTTATTTTATTCAGTGTTTCAGTTTTTGCAGAATTTAATGAACACAATGTCACACTAGAAAGTCAAAGGCTGGCCAACCTGCATATCCAATCATAGCTCTAACAAAAGCACAGCATCTTATTTATGTTTCTTATAATCCTGAGAGAATCTAAATGGTTGAATATGAAGGAACATGCTACAATGACATAAACATACTTAAATCATTTTATGGGAGCTGTGATTGTTGCCTGCTTACAAATCAATTGTTTGACTTTGTTGTTTAACAGTAGATTTGCAGACAAAATAAATAGGACAAATGATATCGCATTACAGAAGCTAGAGGAGTAGCATGTAGTTGCTAGCATTGGGACTGGAACTTTGGAACAGCTTCCACAAAACTCCACCAATCTCCAGCATAAAAAGGTGGTGCCACTTCGACCACATGGTTCAAACAAGTTCCAGTTGGCTAATTTATAAAGATTATTCTGTGAATTCTAAACAAAACACATGTAGAAATGTGTCATGTGAATCTGAGTTTAAAAAAAAGTGGCCTCCAAGAAGACGTGTGTTTGTTAGTGGGTGTTCTGGATTTCTCAGCCTGTTTGTTACATTGTTAGTTTTTGTCTGGTAAAGTCAGATGAATATCAATGTATCCATATCTTAGCTTTACTCCATACATGCACAACATATCAGTTTATGGGTGCCATGTTGCTGTTATAAATAGCCTTACAGAGGAGAGTATTCCTGTGAGGCTCAGACTGCTGTCTGTCATGTGTATCTGCAGGGTAACAGAGACATTTCCTGAGTCAATGCATAATCTCATGTGTAGACATGTCTAACACATGATGTGTTGTATTCAAATATGAACAAATACTAAATAAATACTTTAGTATAAATATGTGTATTTAAAAATCAACAGCAGCCCATAAATGTACAAAAATAAACAAATGCATCCGTTTAAGAATATTGAGGCTAAAATTCCATAATAAGAATAATTTCACCAACTCTTTGGCTGAACATGTGTGTGAAAGGTTTCCTTTAAATCCCACATATACTTTTAAAAAGAAACAATAAACCAACAACAAGCTTGACATTTTCACTTCAAATCCTCGGACGTGCACATGGCTGCTGTCGTTCTTCAGAAGGGTTTTGATTGGTGATGCTTTTTTCTTTGAAGCTTAACTTCTGTTAGACACTAATCTCACTTAGCTGACAAAGGTTTCTGCTTGTAATGTGTCCTTATGCATGAGACCTTCAGGACAAGATATGAGGGAAGCTGGGTATCCAATCAGAGCCCTCCTCCTGCTGTGATTGACATTCTCCCACTGAGAAGTCCTGGCTCCCTGCACTCACTGACCTACCTGGCATTTCGCTGTGAAACACAGGCAAATACACTTTTTAGCATCAGACCTCCAACAAGCTGAGCAGCAGTCACAGTGCAGAGGCTCTGTAAGCCATCGCTGCCCTCCTGGAGAACACCCTATATGTTTCACACTCACTTCAATCGGGTTGAACATGTGTAAAGTGACTCCTCTATCCCCAATGAAAATTCCAGAATGTATAAATGTGGAAATAGTATTCATTTCAAAAGTTTGAATCCTTTTGATTCCTAGTTTACAGACCAATCTTTTAGGGTTACCTGTAAGATCCAGTCAGTGTCTGTAAACCTGATGGCCATGTATGATCATTGGTCCATTGGAACTTAATATGAAAGAAAAGTGATAAGTCAAGTTTTTGTACCAAATTACCCAAAATCACCTTTTTCACCCTTTAAACATAAATAGTATCCCCTCTGTTTTAAGACATTCTGAACGATTCAGGAACAAAGACCCTCTCTCTTTTTGTCCTGATCCATCTCGATAAAAACCTGTCTGAAAATGAGTTGATCAGATTTTGGACACTTTGTGAGTTCATAATGTTTTTTGGGTTGAGCAACCATTAGCCAATAACCAACCATGGTAGCCCCCGCCTACCTTATCACCTGAATGTCCTCCTAGAGCACCATTGTGATTTTTTAAAACAATCATCTCTCAGAGGGGCGTGGCCAGCAGCAGCTCATTAGCATTTAAAGCTACAGACACAGAATCAGCACAATTGGAACAGGGCTGAAATAGAGGGGTTTATGGGATGCTCCAATGATCTGTTTGGTGTTTCAGCCAATCAGAGACATGTTCTGTATATACAGTGGAGGAAATAAGTATTTGATCCCCTGCCAATTTAGTCAGTTTACCCACTTACAAAGAAATTAACAGTCTGTATATTTTATGGTCGATTTATTTGAACAGTCAGAGACAGAATATCAAAAAGAAAATCCAGAAATGTACATTAAAAAAAGATATACATTGATGTGCGTTTAATTGTGGGATATAAGAATTTGATCCCCTTGCAACCAATAAGGATTCTGGCTCCCACGGACCGGTTGAGTCCTCTCGTTTTAAAAAAGTACTCCTGATGTAAACTCTTTACCTGGATAAAAGACACCTGTCCACAGTCAATAAATCAGATTACAATCTCTCCACAATGGGAAGACCAGAGACAGGTCTTGTGATCATGGTGGAACTAATGTCTAAGGACATCAGGGACAAGATTGTAGAAACATGATGCTTTGGGGGGGTTTCTCTGCTAAGGAGACAGGGCGATTCACCGCATCGAGGGGAGAATGGAGGGGGACATGTATCGTAAAATATTGGCTGATAACCTCCTTCCCTCAGCCAGGACACTGAAAATGTGACATGGATAGGTCTTCCAGTACCACAATGACCCAAAACATACGGCCAAGGAACTGAGGAGTGGCTAAAGAAGAAGCCCATTAAGGTGATGGAGGGGCCTAGGCAGTCTCCGGACCTCCATCCCAAAGAAAATCTGTGGAGGGAGCTGAAGCTTCCAGCTGCCAGGCATCAGCCTCCAAACCTTAAGGATTTGGAGAGAATCTGCAGAGAGGAGAGGACCAAAATCCCTCCTGAGATGTGAGCAAACCTGGTGACCAACTACAAGAAGCATCTGACCTCTGTGCTGTCAACAAGGCTTTCTCTACCAAGAACTGAGGCATGTTCTGCAAGGGGATCAAACACTTATTTCCCACCATTAAATGCACATTCATTTATATCTTTTTTCTTTTATGTACATTTCTGTATTTAAAAAAAAATGTTATTCTGTCTCTGACTGTGGAAATAAACCTACCATAAAAATGACAGACTGTGCATTTCTTTGTAAGTGGGTAAACTAACTAAAATGGCAGTGGATCAAATACTTATTTCCTCCACTGTATCTGAGACCTGGAATATATTGGTGAAAAATATTATAACAGGGGACCTTTAAGACCCTTTTCTTTAACCAAGGCAGGTCTAGGCTTTTTTAAGGCAAAGAAGTGATATCATGTCAGATTTGTGTGTGCAATATTGAATGTTTGTGGTGTTTCGCAATATGTGTGAGGCCGAAAATGTGCTTATAGTTGTCGAGATCTGGGCTGAGGTTTTGCTCTTTTAGTCTCAGTTTAAATAATTATGTATAATTTTGGTGTGTTAGCAGTTGATTGTTTAACCTATACCATTGTCTTTGAAGGTTTTTTTAAATGGACTGCATTTTACATGGAGCTTTATCCAGTCTTCGTTACCCCTAAAAGTGTTTTTACAGTCACTCTTCACACCGTTCATACAGAGGCCATAAAGGATTCCACATGCTCAACGAGGCAAGTGTAACCAGGTTGAAATAGGTAGTTCCTGCAAAGTATAAATATTGTGTGTTATTTTGAAAGTTTATGGTTAAAACAGGAAGTAATATTTGTGAATAAGGAAAATGCTGGTCACTGATTGGTTCAGGGGGTCGGGTGGAAGTTGGCAGAAAGTGGATGGAGGGAGAGAGGGGCGTGAGAGGGGGGGTTTTTGATTGACAAAGTCGCGGCACTAGAGTGAATTAAAGTTAGAGTTTGTGGCAAATAAGTATGCAGTTAGTGTCCCAGGATTGTCGGCTCAATGGTCTTCATGTGGATTCCTTTTCTGCACAGCATCTAAAAGGAACTGGATACCGTTGTACTCGAAGTTTGTCACATAGTTACCCACGTGTGTATATTAGCTTGTTAGCAACTGAGTGTTAGCATTCATTAATAAAGTGAATGTACTCTTAGCCATGTTATAGCGAACTCAGCTTGCGCTATTGGCTTCAGTTTGGGGTTTTTCGGCATGAACACCCTGAGGATCTTTAGCAGTTTTGCTGCAAGAGGGTGACAGTGAGGAGTTTTGGACAATACGAGAGAGCACGTGGTCGCTGGACACCTTCCCGCCGCCGTTGATCGCCATCTGAGGCCCCGTGCCCACGACAACGGTAACGACAGATAAACGTAGAACATTTCGACAGATGTGCCTATCGTGCACACGGCGACGGCGTTTTTAGGAGTTGAAAACGGAGAAAACGCAAACGCCCCTCAAAGTGGAGATCTTGAAAACGTTCCAGTCTCTCGTCGCCGTAGGAACAGTTCAAAACGCAGAAGTGCGTTTTTTGCACAGGTTTTTTTTTTGCACAGGCATCTGGAAGTGACGTTCTAGCGCCAAATTTGAGCCTGCCCTTTGATAAACATGGATGAACGTGTAGCAGTAGCCGCGTTGAATGGTATGCATGCAGGCCAACAAATGGCGAGACTCTTTACCGAGAGTCATTTAGACCATAGGAGACGATACCAACGGATATTGGACATTATTGACGCACCGGAGGAGGAGACACGACGAAGTGAGAGACGAGTGTGGACGAGGCCAGGGAGAAGCTCCGAGTGGTGGGAGAACTTCGTTAATGATGTGGTGTATTGTTGCTACTGCCACCTACGTCCGGGGCGTGCTTACTTCATCGGCAAACTGCGAGTATTATGAGTTTTATACGTTTTCCCTGTTCCCATGGATAGACAGATATCCACCCCCAAAACGCTCGTGAGAACGCAGATAAACGCAGATAAATTGTGGAGGGGAAAAACGGACATCTGCGTTTTTGCTTCAGAGCGTTGTCGTGGGCACGTAGCCTGAGACAGAGGGGTCGGTGCAGTTGCAGTTTGGAGTTGCAGATGTTCAGGTATCGCTTTGGTTTTATTGCTCATTGGAGTGAAGAGGACAAATAGTGTTGACTTTGAACGCTCTCAAGCATCACATCAGGCCTGCAACGTGAGGGGTTTTATTTCATGTTATTTGCCGGCTTGTGTGTGTGTGTGTGTGTGTGTGTGTGTGTGTGTGTGTGTGTGTGTGTGTGTGTGTGTGCTGAATGAGTGTGGGCCCACTGAGTTAAGTGTGAAATTGATACAAAGGTGACCTGAACTATTTTGGTATTACAATAATTTCCAGTTAAAGGGATTATTAATCTGACATTATTGAAGGCACATTCTGACTGTATATTAATGTTGTTTGTTCATAAGTACACAGTAAATAATTGAGATCTCTATGTCTTAAACTGATTCAGTGTGAAATTTGGTGATTTCTGTTAATAGAGGTATTTAAACTATGTGTTTAAGGTAAGTGACAAGTGAAGTTACATTATTTAAAGGTGCTTAAAGGGACTCAAGATAACACAAAGGGTACATTGGTAACATATAAACAGGATAACGAAAGAGAAATAAGACAACATTACCTTATGTATTCTTTATTGTAAATTTGATTTATAGAGTTAACAAACTCAGGGCCCTTCCCTAATTAAACTAGGGAATAACTGGGCAACACAAATGTAACTGGGCTACACAAACATTCACACTCACTGCCATCAGGAGCAATTTGGGTTTAAGAATCTTGCCCTAGGATACATCAACATGACATTCGAAGATCAACATTCGATTAAAAGAAAACTGTTCTACCTCACAGCCACAGTCACCCTGTTGAAATCTTCACCAGAGAGCTAGAGATTGGGTTATTAGGTGCTTCGCTTCCTCGAGAGCAGATGTCATTTATTAGTCTCATGTAACAGGCCTGTGGCAGCGGTAATCAATGCAGACTGAAGACTGGCTGACACTTCTATCAGACAGAGGAAACCCCCTGCTTCCTTTCACACTGTCTGACTGCCTTTCTCACACACACTGAGACTCATCTCAAACCTGCGCTGTAAGCTGGAGCCTTCACCCTGTCATCGAGTGATCAAATAAGAGCAGTCTTCACTTTCTGTCATTTCTGAACTGTTGTACAGCAAAATACAGTCTGACAGCTCTGGATGCAGCAACAAGCCTCTAAATGTATTGTCAAATCCTCTGTCTCTGAGGTGGAGGCTGTCTTTAATACCGACTGTAACCACAACGTATTACAATTGTAGACGACAGCTTCCACAAACACTCCTGTTGGAGGAGTTGCGAGGCCACCAGAAAGAAAATGAGGAAATATTGGAAATACTATGGAGTATAATTTAATTTTTTTGCACAAACCTGTGTTGTGTAGTGAAAATAAATATCCTTGACCCCTAAACATAAAGCTGTCCAGATCAAATCTTTTATCAATGTAATGAGGAAGCAAGCTTATCTCAAGTAACAAAAAGTTCATATTGGCATATATTATTGCATTTCCCACAATATCTTTATTTTATGGTTGTGTTTAGGCAATGGCAGCATTTAACAAACATTAATATAAGTTGTAGTTAAACTTGTGTAGTCCTTTGGGTCTTTCTGACCCCAAATGAAAACTTTTGCGATCAAAAATAGGGTATACTTTCATGTAAACTAGGCCCTAAATTCCAAAACTAAGGGAAAATGTGTGGTAATGGGTTGGACTGAAGTAAGACTAAAGGTGTAACACAGAATTAAAAAAAGAAAAGAAAAGCATTGATCTACATGTAGAGGAGAAGCATAACCTCTGTGTGAGTGAACAGTGCTGTGCTGCTATCGCTGCTTGTTTTATTTGTGCATTGTAGACGGAGCATCAGTGCACGACCGCCACCCACAGCTACAAGCCTCTGCTCCACCAGGGACCCCACCAGGAAGGAGAAGTCCAGCTTAACGAGATGCTGCGATGTGCGTGGACAGAGAGGAAGGCAGAGCATTCAGTATTGAAAAATGTTGTGAGGGATGTTACTAGGGATAAGTAAATGATATGAAATGAACTATAAACAGAGGTTTTAGTCTTCTGTTTGGCTTAATACAAATACTTACTGCACACTCAAAATTCCAACATTAACTTGTTGGGAACAACCAAGTTGAACTGTTTTGGTCCAGCTTAGCACATTAGCTAGCGAACTTAGCATTGTATGATTATCCCGAAGATTCATGTAAAGCAGATTCTTAGTGTTGGACCTTTACAGTCACTTTCTGACGGCTCGTTTGGCAAATTCAATCTCCAACCTTTACAACAACTCCCTGGTAATTTTACACCCATTTTTCACACCACTGATTCAGGGCGCTTTATTGTCAGATAGGAGCCTGTAATGTCATCCACTCTTCTCGCTGCTTCAGGTGAGTGTCACGACACACGTTACACGACTCGCCCGAGGGGAAAAGATTACACCACACACACACAAAAAACAACTCCACTTGCAACAGTGGTTTCCACAGAGCAACACCGCAGGAATCATGACACTGTGTACTTATACTGATTAACATGGGACGTTATGTAACCCTTGTTGTGGTGGAGCCAATTCTGCTCATTTTAAAGCCACGTTAGGAAGCAGTGTTAGAATGTGTCCTAGTAAAACCTAAAAAGACTGTGGTGTAGGATAGATCAACAGACAGGCTGCACCGATTGTACCCATGATTTTCACAATCAAATCTTTTCCATCAGAATGATGTGGAAGATGCTATAGTCACATGACAATAACAACAGTAGGAGCTTCAAGGTTTTCACACACTTCCTGATTTACTCTGTTTTCATCAGTTGGAGATTAAAGAGGCTCTTTCCTGTGGTGTGTTCTATATGTTGTTGTGGTCTGCAAATGCTAAATCCCTGTGTTCACTCCAGAGGGAGTTTCTTTTGCTACTATTGTGTGTGTGTGTGTGTGTGTGTGTGTGTGTGTGTGTGTGTGTGTGTGTGTGTGTGTGTGTGTGTGTGTGTGTGTGTGTGTGTGTGTGTGTGTGTGATCGCAATGGGTTGGTTCGTTTGGATCACATGGATATGGGCGGCACTCACAGGCATAATCACCTGTTCACCTGAGGCAGCTGTGTGAGTGTGCGGAAGAGAGGGTGACGACAGGGTCGTTGTATTTTTTGTTGACTGCAAACAGTACGATTACTTTGATTATTATCATCATTTGTTGTCCTAAATGGATCCTCTCGTTATTTCATTAAAGTACCTTATTATTCACCTCACATTTTGATCTCAGTAAGTCATTTTTTTGATAGCGTGTCACACAATTGCGACCAGGCCCGGCCTCAGCCTCTCAGCTACTTATTTGCTTTTTGAAGTCGCTATAGTTTTCTTTAAGATTGAAAAGTATACCCCCCTAACAGAAGGAAGATCAGACAGCAGGACACATCTGGAATCAAACATTAAATGTTTTTCATAATCCTAAACCAAAAAACCTATTTAACTTACGAATATAAAATGGAATATAGCTGAGCATCGGTGCAGGCTCTCCCCTCAATGCACCTGTTCTAGTTGTAATTCACAATGACTGCTCTTCTTTTGTTTCCTTATCCCAACGTGACTTAAAACCGCGTCACGTACCAAACACTTAAAGCAGATCTGAGGCTTGATGCAGCTGCCCGCCTGTCTTCGCTTTAATGAACTCATTCTGTGCAGGGACAAGACTCTCCCGGGCTCTCCCCTCATTCTCATTTCCCTTTTCCACTTGTGACTTATCCGTTTGAACAGTAACCTCTGTGTCAGGCATCTTAACCTGAGTGGAGAAAGCAATCCACCTCATTACCACCTGCCGGGGCTCTGGGCTGCAGCAGCACAGCTGAAACCCGTAATGGAAAAAAGAGACGGCAGAGAATAGATTGGCTGAGGCATCGAGTGTGTGGAGACAGACCCATTTCTTTTCTCTTCAGGCAAATCCTTCTCATATTGCAAAACAAGCTGAGATTTAAAAAGTTGAGAATAAGAGAGAAGTCACAGGCTTTAGAAATAAAATATTTCACCTCCAGATAACCTCCCCTGACAATACTGCAACGTTCATGCAATAATGACAGTGTGGCTACATGAAAGAATCATCAAATGTCACGACACATCAGGCGCGTCCTCTCAGACAGGATGATGCAGGAAGGTGAGGAAGGAGGGTGGTGATGAAGGAGGCAGCAGGTGTTCTGATGAGAAGCAACAAAAAGATCACCAGCATCAACCCCGAGCAGCCCTGTTTCTGTCAGCAGAGAAGAGTATCAATCATCGGCAATTTCAGAGCTCTATAACATCTTCTGTCTCATTCACAGCAAAATCACTCTCCATTTAGAAATCCACAGCATTGCACATGGAAGTGTCAATGAAGCTATTATTCAGGTTGTCGACTGACAGTGGCTGGAGTAGTCATCTACAAATCAGACTAACTGCGTTCATACATGCAGTTAGCATGTATGAATCCCTGGGCAAGACACTTTAACCCTGAATTGATCCTCATGCATTGCCCACGGAATGTTACTCCCTGAGCCTCTGTGTGAATGCTGACCTTTATTACTTATATGCACTGCAAAAAAGGAATTTCAAGAAAGTAAAAAGCCTTGTTTCTTGGGGTAAAACCACCTATTTTTTGCCCCCTGAATTTATAGCCAGGCAAATTTTTCTTGAACCACAGGCAGAAAGAACATTTCTAAAAGTTGTTTGACATATCTTGCATTGTTATAGTGGAGCTGTCTTTGCAGAAGTGTTTGAGGGGTCTCACTTTAACCTTTAGATCACATTGGTCCCCTGAGACAGAAGCACGCGTTACCTTCTCTTTTCAGGGAAGGAAGCCAGAACTCATGCAGAGATAGAAGCTGATCGTGTTCCATTTGTTTGTGAGAGAACTTTTCAAAAAAAGTGCCTTGCTACTAAAGCCCATGAATATGTTAGGCAGCAAGGGAACACTTTGTCCACAAAGTTGATGTGTTGGAAGCAGGAAAAATGGGCAAGCGTAAGGACGAGAGCGACTTTGACGAAGGCCAAACTGTGATGTCTAGACAACTGGGTCAGAGCATCTCCAAAACTGCAGCTCTTGTGGGGGGTTCCCAGTCTTCAGGGGTCAGTACACCAAAAGTGGTCCAAGAAAGGAAAACTGTTGAGCCGGCGACAGGGTCACGGGAGGCCAAGGCTCATTGATGTTCATGGCGAGCAAAGGCTGGCCCCTGTGGTCCGATCCAACAGAAGAGATGCTGTAGCTCAAACTGCTGAAACAGTTAATGCTGGTTCTGTTAGAAAGCTGTCAGAACTCACAGAGCATCACAGCTTGTTGCATATGGGACGTTGACAATATATTTTTTTCCACACACACATTCAAAAATATTCAGCATTCATGTTTTTATTTTCAAAGCTCCGAGTCATTATGGTTTTAAACTTTCTTATATATATTTTTCTTATCCTGCAGACCAGTCAGGGTGCTCATGCTGACCCATTGCCCATACTCGACAATGGGTTCAAGGTTTTGACTTGGCCTCCAAATTCCCCAGATCTCAATCCATTGAGCATCTGTGGAATGTGCTGGATAAACAAGTCTGATCCATGGAGGCCCAACCTCTCTACTTACAGGTCTTAAAGGATCTGCTACTAGCGTCATGGAGCCAGACACCACAGCACAGGTCTACTGGAGTCCATGCCACGGTTGGGCAGGGCTGTTTTGGCCGCAAAAGGGGGACCTACACAATATTATATAAGCCTGCTTCCTCTACACATACACATATCTTAAGCGTCAGTTCTTGAAAGGATCCTAATGTGTAACACAACTGACCCTCTCTGAGAGAGTTTTCCAGATGTTAGGTCAAGGAATCAAGTGGAACCACTGCCTTTTCACTTTCCCAGGACATAAAGACTCCTCCGCTGGGTCTTGCAGACACCAAGAGGAGATCAAAGAGTACAAGGTGCTGCTTTACAAGTGACGTGTCAGCAGATCTGCGATATCACAAAGGTGGACTACAAAGAATAGAAGGTACTCACCTGGAGGAGGTTGTAAGGCAGATAGAGCGTAATATCCAGCATCGAACCAGACCAGTGTTTGGAGGGATGTGTAGTAAATGCAAGGTGTTCCCCCACTTTAAGCAAAAATGTGAAAAGTGCCCAGGCTGTTCCATGCCATCATATTGCGTAGGTGAACGTCCTGAACAATGTCGCTAAACCTGTGCAGAATCAATGTAAATGCGATGTGAAGAGCATGAGCCGCTGTAGGGGATGTTAAGTGGAAGGGGGGTCTATAAATCAATACAATTTTAATGCTCTACACAAGTACTGATGCAAACTGTGGCTAACCCTATGGGGATTTGGGAACGTAGCCTGACGCAGCCCGGACACTAGTTGGGCCGCCAGCGCCACCTAGAGGGCCGCAAAAAACTTTTAGTTTTGCACCTGTGGGCCGCAAGGAGATGTTATCCATGAGAAGCTCAGTTACAATGCAGCTTTCGACCACGTGGTGGCGGTAATGCATCAGTCAGTTTTTTAATGAGCTGCAATAGACAGAGAAGAAGACTGTCTTCTTCTCTACGCTAGATATATAGCGATATATAGCTATATATATATTTTATATATTTTATATATATATATATATATATATATTATATGTATCTAGCGTAGAGAAGAAGACTGTCTTCTTAATATATATATATATATATATATTATATATTTTATATATATATAAAATTATGGAGAAGTTTTTAAAACGGAAAAATGATGAACATCGTGCCGACCCCCCACAAAAGAGTAAATTTTTGCGTCGGTACAATCCCGATTATATAAAATACGGCTTCGTAAACGGAGGTACCGAGGCAGTGCCGATAGCCCAGTGTGTGGAGTGTGGGCTAACGCAGTCAAATGAGGCACTAAAGCCCTCAAAACTACAGCGGCATCTACAGACCAAGCACCCGACGCTCGTGGGAAAGCCGGTGGAATTTTTCAAAAGAAAAGAAAATGGGCTGCAGATGCAGAAAAGGTCGGTCGTGTCACTGACTGGCAGCTCCAAATATGCACTGAAAGCCAGCTACCTCGTAGCCAGACGTGTGGCACAGAGCAAGGAGGCGTTCACCATAGCGGAGGAGTTGGTTCTGCCTGCCACTGTTGATATGTGCCGTGAGATGATCGGAGAGGCCGCTGCAAAGAAGCTGCTGACCATCCCACACTGTGAGTCACCGTATCGCGGACATGGCCTCAGACATACAGCATCAACTTCTTGAAAGAATAAAAAGTAGCCAGTTTTTCTCTTTACAACTAGACGAGTCCACGGATGTCACGAATGCTGCACTGCTGCTGGTTTTTGTTCGCTATCGCTGGGACAGTAGTTTGCACTAAGACATACTGTTTTGTGGAGAGCTACCAACACGTACCATGGCTCAGGAATGTTTCCGCTGCATGGATAACTACTTCACTGAGAACGGCCTGGACTGGCAGAACTGTGTCGGGGTGTGCAGTGACGGTGCATCATCAATGACTGGCAGGCATCAGGGTGTCATCAGACAGATACTCGATCGTGCACCAGAAGCTAAATGGACACACTGTTTTCTCCACCGTCAAAGCCTTGCAGCAAAACAGTTGTCACCAGATTTCCACCAGGTGATGGATGTAAGTGTGAAAACCATACACTTTATTAAAAACAATGCTGCAAACTCCAGATGTTTTGCTAAGCTTTGCGAGGACATAGAAGCAGATCACATCCAGCTGCTGTATCACAGTGAAGTGAGATGGCTCTCAAGAGGACTGGTCTTTAAGCGTTGTTTGAACTGAGGAATGAGGTCTTCTCTTTTCTCACTGAGAAAAACAATCATCTTGCACAGTACTATGCCAACACAATGTTCACAGCAAAACTGGCCTACCTCTGTGACATTTTTTCACTGCTGAACCAACTGAACATCTCACTTCAAGGAGGAAACGGCAACATATTTTTTGTTGCAGAAAAAGTTCAAGCTTTCAAGAGGAAACTTGCTTTGTGGACCAAGAGGCCCCAGGAAAAGAGGATGGACATGTTTCCACTTTTGTCTGACATTTTGGAAAACTCCCCTCAGGTGAATATCAGTGACTCAGTCTCTCAGCACCTCTCACAACTGGCAGAGAAATTTGATAACTACTTTCCTGAGGATCCCAGAGAGGGAAACGTGGATTTTGACCCATTTTCAGTGGATCCCACTAAAAATGATGTTGCTTTGCCCTCACATCTGGAATCCCAGCTTCTGGAAGTTTCCACTGACAGCACTTTAAAGTTGCAGTGGGGCAAACTGGACCTGGGCTCCTTCTGGATTGCTGTCTCAAAGGAGTACCCATGTCTTGCACTGAGGGCTGTGAAACTCCTCCCATTCACAACTACATACCTGTGTGAATCAGGATTCTCCATTGTGGCCACAACCAAGACCAAAGCCCGAAACAGACTCAGAGCAATGCTGGAGGCTATACTCTGAGAGTGAGCCTTTCCCCCATTCCACCCAGACTGGATCTGATTATGTCTCAGAGGCAGGCCCAAATGTCTCATTAGGAGGTGAAGATAAAAAAGGGAGTTGTATTACTGTTGTTCATTGTTGTTATTGTTGCTGTTAGTGTTGAATTGTCAGATATAAAGTTTCTTCTGGTTCTGCATGCCTGCTGAAACAATTGTCAAATGACTTCACAGATTATAAGGCTATAGTTTCATTTGCACTTTATTTCAATTTTATTTACAGTTTATTTCATTAAAAAAAATATTCATATTTTATCACCTTTTTATTGATTGATTTATATATATATTTGTAATTTCTTTATTATAAGTAAAATCTAAATATTGGTCCTTTTTTATTTAAAAAGCCTGACTTGATCCTTTAAAAAAAATTCTTGTCCCGGCTTGATTTGTGCCAGGAATTATCAGCCTATTCAGTGGCTTGATGTGTGTGCAGGTTTACATACACATGTCTAATAAACGTCTTTGTGATGATCCCATTTTATCATGTCATTTTATTTGACAAGGTTTTTGCTTGTTAAACTGTAAGTGGATTTGGTTTATGATTGAATACAAATCAAACCGTGAGTGAGGTCAATTAAACCTATACAGTGTAAATATTTAATGGGCCCCGGGCCACTTTGTACTATAAAAATTGTTCCTCAAGGTCAAAAAGGTTAAGAACCCCTGCTATAGAACATAGAATCTTACTGAAAAATATTAGAACAAAATGATGTGAAATTGTGTAACTTTAAGTTTAAATCCTTTTAGATTCACCTGGGGCTGCATAGCAACTAAGCCTTTTTAAAAACCCAGGTAAACCCTGGTGACTCACTAAATAAAATAATGCTGTCACAATAACAGCAATTTACTGTCAATAATCTAACATCTGTCAATAAATAAGGACTGTTTTGATCCAGTGTGTGTGTGTGTGTGTGTGTGTGTGTGTGTGTGTTCTGATTCCCATCTGCCACAGCAACACTACAGTAATATGGCTATGTGTGGATTAAAAGGGTATTGGAGCAGATATTCAACACTAGCAGAAATAGTTACATTCCCTATGCAAATTCATTTTTATATGCAGTGATTGGTCAAATACAGAGAAGTATCTAATGCTAAATACCACAAACTTTCCCAACACTGAATATTTCACCGTGTTCTTTGATAGATGGAGCAGGAGAAACAGGGAGAGGAAAGGTCTCTGAAAGATCCTGGACAATATTATGTTTTCCCCTTTAATTGGTCTGTCATGGCCCTTTATCACAAATTCACAATAAAGCTTAAAGCTCCATGGCACCACAGTCTCCATGTGCTGATGATAAGTATTCCTAACAATGATCTTCTCTTTATCTCCAGACCTCATTAAACTCACCACTGTTCACATTATATTCAGTGTCCTTCTTCACTGTCAGTGGGAGCATGATCCACGCACTGTGATCTCTGAGAGTCTCTCCGGAGCTCTCCAAGACACTCAGAATAGTTGCTGCACCCCCACACACACACCCACAGCGCATGCAAATTCCTCCTCAGGATGAAGAAGAGTTGCACTTTAAAGACACAAAATGCTGATTTAAAGCGATATGAACAATAGCAAAAAAAAAAACAAGGAAATTACGCACAAGAGTGTAATAAACGCACAGATTATATTTAACAACAAACATCCAGGATGTGGGAGTGTGAGATGACCGATGAACGTTTGCAGGTGTTTGTGAAGCTGTTGGCTCTTACCTGCAGGAGACGGTGATCTCTATCTTGGTCGCAGGTACGGTGGAGTTGAGCGGATCGAAATCCCCTATTGTCGCCATGACTTAGGCTTTACTCACTTCCTCCGGATCCTTCAAATTCTCACTTCTATCACAGCTCGACTTTTCCTGTGGCTCTGAAGGGTTTCATCCAGCGACAGTCACAGAAACGCGGAGGGAATCTGCTCTGGCTGGAGTAAGTGTTCCTGCTGACGGCTGGAGCGCAGCGGAGGGAGAGGAGGCGTACTTGAAGAAGAGCCTTCATTCATAGAGAGAGAGAGAGAGAGAGAGAGAGAGAGAGAGAGAGAGAGAGAGAGAGAGAGAGAGAGAGAGAGAGAGAGAGAGAGAGAGAGAGAGAGAGAGAGAGAGAGAGAGAGATATCCATCCATCGCCAGGTGGAGGCAGAGACCCTTCAGTATAGGTACGGCTGTCTGCTGTCTGTCCCTGTATGGGGGGTTATGAGTGCCTCAGGAGAGCACGTGGCAGAGAGGCTTTTAAGAGACTTTTTAAAGTACATGCTGAACTGTTTACCACTGTTCAAATATTTATAACAATATTTTTTGAAGGATTTTCAATAAAAATACAATAAAAGACATTGAAGGCTGATTTTCAAAATGATCCTCTTTTGTTTTGTTGGTTAAAGAGATCACTAAACAGCAGAGTTGTGGACTCGAGTCGTTTGGGTTTCGAGTCCAAGTCATGTGACTCAAGTCATGAATTTGATGACTTTAGACTTGACTTGACAAAATCTAAAAGGACTTTGACTTGGACTTTAACATCAGTGACTCGCATTTGGAGTTGGACTTGCTCCTTTTGACTTGAAAAGACTTTTCCCAAACCCAAACATTAAAAAGTATGTTGACATGGACAGCGCTATCTCTCTTTGCACCTGTGTGCGTAACGTGTGTGTGTGTGTGTGTGTGTGTGTGTGTGTGTGTGTGTGTGTGTGTGTGTGTGTGTGTGTGTGTGTGTGTGTGTGTGTGTGTGTGTGTGTGTGTGTGTGTGGCACGACATCCAATCAAATTAGATCCACGTTGTTTTGATCTGACAGCATCCAACCAATCAAAGTACTGGACAACCAATGAGGCGGAACAAACTATAAGGCGCCAAGTAGGCGACAATGATACCACGGGTAGTTTGTTTGGATATAAAAACTTCGAGGTGGTCAACAAAAAAAGAACTGCAGTCTGTAAAACATGCGGGACGAAGATAACAGACGGAGACGCGACAACTTCCAACTTCGTTCGACATTTGAAGTTGCACAAACAATGGTAAGTTTTGAATGAAAGCTAACAGCTAGCTACATATCAATGAGACTGTACACTGAACACGCTAAACGGTATCTCCTGTGGGTTCATTAATGGATAAGTTCACTATTTTGCACTTGGAGCCCCCTTTCTGGGTCGCCTTGGATGAAATAGAAATGTTGAAGATTGGTCCAGTCTCCAGCTTTTGGCTAATTTGGAATCACCCCCTGCTTCAGAATGGTTGGCTACAGGCATTCATAACATTGTCCTTAAAACAACCTTAAACATTCGTTTTCAAAGCTGAGCAACTCACCGAGTGGTAAGTGGTGTTCGTAGTTGTTTTACAGAAAATATATCGGTGAAATATTTGGTTTCCATCCTGTTATTTGCTATTGTGGAACTATGTTTTCAGATACCTCACTGAGTAGGCTATTAACTTCCGCTTGATATTTGGAATACAAAAAGGCAAATTAAACACGACAGAAACTGTGTTTCGCTAAGACACTGGTTCTGGAGCATCACCACTAACCAGTGAGCACCGGTGAGTTGCACATCTTTGAAAACGAACGTTTAAGGTTGATTTAAGGACCGCTTTATGAATGTACATGAAGCATGGGGGACCAATCGTTAAAATGTCGGTGTCAAACACACTATTTCATCCTAGACAAACCAGAAATGGGGCTCAAAGTGCAAAATAGTGAACTTATCCATACTCATATTGTCAAAGGATAGTTTGGGATTTTTTGAAGTGAGATTGTATGTACTTAGCAGCTATTCAGTGGATCATACACAGTAGACTGCTGCC
The DNA here is from genome assembly GCF_036324505.1 of Eleginops maclovinus. Classification (NCBI taxonomy): domain Eukaryota; kingdom Metazoa; phylum Chordata; class Actinopteri; order Perciformes; family Eleginopidae; genus Eleginops; species Eleginops maclovinus. The sequence continues at coordinate 3,590,652 of NC_086368.1, read as the reverse complement.
AGCAGCAAAACTAAAGCAAGCCTAATCAAATCAAGGTCAGTTTAATGTACTTTATATTATAAATATGTGTACCATTTGAGCTTGCTGCCAGACGATTTTTTCGATAGGAAAACTAAGTATATCTCACTCTCTCCAGCACACCAGATTCCATTGACAAAAATGGCTATTTTACTTTGCAGCACAAAGGAGTTGCTAGTCTACTGCTGCCTCATTCAGGTCGTTTATGTAATTTAGGTAAAACACAACAAAGCTGAACTATCAATGAAGACATAGAATAGCACAATTAAACTTAATCATTGAGCCAGCAGTAGACCAGCAATTTCTGTGTGATGCAGGTAAAATTGCTGTTTTTGCCAATGGAATCAGGTGTGCTGGAGAGAGTGAATGAAAAAGCATACTTCAGTTTTCTGTCGGAAAGGGCTGCTTGATAGCAAGGTAAAGCAGGAACAATATAAATTAATATAGTAAGTGTACACTGAAAATGGAAATGTATTTTATCAATGTAATGTTAAAACAAACACAATCTTACAGTATACAATACAATTCATAATAATACAGAAATAAATATTAACACAGTGTTAGCATTGATATATGAGGAGATAGTTTCAAATGCAATTTATGTGTGGCTGTAAGGGACTTTCTGTCATCTGTTTTATATGCTTACCTGTTACAGATTTGAAGAATACCAGATGAGTAGAAGCATCATAGATGAACCACAGCCTTCAATCTCACAATTCTTGGACAGTCGTGTAGCGCATTACAGCATGAGTCATCCACAGCAGAAGGCTATCAGTAACGCAATACTGTCCGACTTGATTATTGATTGCAACCTTCCCCTGTCTATTGTGGAACCCAAGAGTTTTCGGCACTTTCTGAAAGTAATTGACAGTAAGTACAGCCCAGTGTGTTGCAGAACGTTGACATCAAAAACAGAGAGCCTCGCTGGGGAGAGACGTTCAAGATTAAAAACTCAATTGAGCAACACTGAGCATGTTTCAGTCACTGTGGACATTTGGTCTGACCGAAAGATGTGGGGATTCCTTGGTGTCACTGTCCACTGGATAGAGAAAGAGACAGCTAAAGAGAGGATACAGCTAAATACAAATCTCTTGGCCTGCAATCGCTTCAAAGGCTCACAGCTGAACGAATCTGTGACCAATTTGAGTCAACATGCGATGAATACAACATCAAAGATAAATTGGACTACATTATTAGTGACAATGCTGTTAACATGCGAAAGGCATTCACTGTGTGCTTCCCAAGTGAACAAGAGGATGATGACGGAGGTCATCTTGATGACCCTGATCTCTGGTGTGACTTAACCCGGGAAGAACAGCAAACGGTAGATGCTGCTATGGCAAAGAAACAGCGCCTGCAGTGTTTTGCGCATACTATCAGCTGGTGGTGGGAGACGGTTTGAAAGAAACAAAAGTGGCATGTCCTTCTCTTTCCAAGTTATCAAAACTTAGCTCATTGCTGCACACAAGCACAACATTCAAAGACGTGTTTTGATAGTGGATTTGGGGAACAGAAAGGCATCCCTGCTGCAGTCAACACAAGATGGAACTCAACACTGAGGCAAGTAAAGGCAAGGTTTCAAGGTTTTATTGGTCATATGCACAGCATATACAATGTATATGTTGGCAATGAAAATCTTATGTCCCATGCTCCTCCAACAACTCAACATACATGGTGCAAATAAGATAAATAAAATAGTGCAAAAAGAGAGAAGAATATTTACAATAACAACATAAAGATTTGAGGATGTGAAATATATACATATGTGGAATACATTGAAAGTATTTAAACACTTTACACTGTTGAATGAGGAGGTATGGACAGATGCATATATTACGTATAACAGATATGTATGGCAGATGTGTATAATATATATATGTATGTGTGTGTGTACTATAAACAGATGTGAGTAGACATTCACAGAGCTCAGGAGTTCAGCAGTCTTATAGCCTGTGGTATAAAACTGTCTCTGAGTCTGGTGGTCTTGGTCCGGATGCTGCGGTACCGTCTGCCAGACGGCAGCAGACAGAACAGATTGTTGCTGGGTTGATGGGGGTCCTTTAATATCCTACCGGCCTTCTTCCTGCACCGCTGGGTGTAGAGGTCCTCCATGAATGGCAGCTCCGTCCTGGTGATGTGCTGAGCAGTTTTCACCACCCTCTGTAGAGTCTTACGGTTGAGGGCGGTGCAACTGCCATACCAGGCGGTGATGCAGCCAGTCAGGATACTCTCGATGGTGCACCTGTAGAAGTTGCAGAGTATCCTGGAGTCCATGTTGAACTTGCGGAGGAAGAAGAGCCGCTGTCGAGCCGTCTTGGATATGACCCTGGTGTGATGTGTCCATGTCAGGTCCTCACTGATGTTTACCCCGAGGAACCTGAAGCTGCTGTCTCTCTTCACAGGAGTCCCGTCGATGGTGATGGGTGTGTGTGCCTCTCTCTGCCTCTTCCTGTAGTCCACAATCAGCTCCTTTGTTTTGCTGATGTTGAGATGGAGGTTGTTGTCCTGGCACCAAGATGACAGGGCTCTGACCTCCTCTCTGTACGCCGTCTGTGATCAGGCCGATGACGGTCGTGTCGTCAGCAAACTTGATGATGGTGTTGGAACTGTGTGTGGCCACGCAGTCGTGCGTGAACAGGGAGTAGAGGAGAGGGCTGAGCACACAACCCTGAGGGGCTCCGGTGTTGAGGGTCAAGGTGGAGGATGTGATGTTCCCCATCCGCACTGCCTGGGATCTGCCCGTTAGGAAGCTCATGATCCAGTCACAGAGGGCGCTGTTGAGCCCAAGGTCCCTGAGCTTAATGATGAGCTTGGAGGGCACAATGGTGTTGAATGCTGAACTGTAGTCAATGAACAGCATTCTCACATAAGTGTTCCTCTGGTCCAGGTGGGAGAGGGCAGTGTGGAGGGTGAGGGAGATGGCATCATCCGTGGACCTGTTTGCTCTGTAGGCAAACTGCAGGGGGTCCAGTGAGTCAGGGAGGGAGGAGGTGATAAAAGTTTTGACTAACCGCTCAAAGCACTTCATGATGAAGGAGGTGAGTGCAACTGGGCGGTAGTCATTGAGGCAGATGGGTTTTGTCTTTTTAGGGACAGGGACAATGATGGACTCTTTAAAACGTGGGGACTACAGACTGGAGCAGTGACCTATTGAAAATGTCTGTGAACACATCTGCCAGCTGAACTGCACACACCTTGAGAGCACGGCCAGGGATGCCATCAGGTCCAGGAGCTCTGTGTGTGTTGATCCTTTTCAGAGATCTACACACATCTGCACTGGTTAAAACCAGTGAGCAGGGATCCTGGGCCTTCTGTGCCTCCACAGCCGGGGGGCTCTCAAAGGGTGCTTAAAATGTGTTCAGTTCATCTGGGAGAGATGCAGACACTTCCTCAGCACCACTCGTTGTCCTTTTGTAGTCTGTTATTGTTTTTAGTCCAGACCACATATTTCTGGCGTTGGAGCCCTTGTAGTTCGACTCCACCTTGTCCCTGTATTGTCTTTTCGCACTGCTAATAGCTCTCCAGAGTGCATACCTGGAATTCCTGTACTCATCCAAATCACCGCCGCTGTGCACGATGGCCCGTGCTTTAAGTTTAGCTCGGACCTCGCCGTTTATCCAGGGCTTCTCATTTGGGAATGTCCGTACAGTAATCCGCGGCACAACGTCATCGATGCATTTGCCGATGTAGCAAATGACCACGTCAGTGTGTGTGTTATGTCGTCCTCCTCAAACACACACCACTCCGTGATGCCAAAGCAGTGGCGGAGAGCAGAGTCAGACTGCTCCGACCAACGCTGCACTGTCCTCGTCACAGGTCGGTCCCTCTTCAGTCTCTGCCGGTAAACGGGGAGCAGAAGAAGAGATATGTGGTCTGACTTGCCGAAGGGGGGGCGGGGGAGGGCTTTATATCCATGCCGGAAAGGAGTGTAAACATGGTCCAGTGTATTTCCACCGCGCTTAAACCTCCTGAGACCCGAGCTTTTGTCTGGTGTGCATTTTTCATTTTTCTTTGCTATTTGGGTCAAGTAGGACCTAATAAATATAATATCCAAATTTGGTTTTGATACATTAAGTAGTTTTTGAGAAAAATGATGTCCTCATATGAGGACAATGGGTCTATCATAAGCATTAAAAATATTATTTGATTTTTGGCATCACAAGGTGCCAATTAGTCTAAATTAAAATGTTTAGCTTTGTACAATAAGTATTTCTCTCAAAAATCAATGTCCTCGTATGAGGACAATGGGTCGATCTTGGTATATGACAGACATAGACACCATTGGTTTAAAAGTACAAAACAGTTTATTTTAATAGGTAAATATCAATATGTATCACATCAAATTGAATCAGCTATTCATTTAAAGCCCTTAACATGGCTTTACAAAAATAAAACCGCATAGTCATGAGAATCAGAACCACAAAACACTTAACAGAATTCATTTCAAGCTTCAAACAAACCGTATGTATCCAAACTTTTAGTGATCTAAACTTTTAGTGAACGTCATAGCATCATTCATGTTTCAAGAGAGCTAAAAAAAAGCCAGTGTGAAAAGCTGCAAAGCAGTTGCGTTCACTCGTCAAACAGAGGTAAACATTGCATGTCACGCATTGCACACGGGATTTCCCAGTGCAGCCTTTCATTCTGCACCGCATTGGGTTTTTCAGAGGAACCATGTCTGGAAGATGGGCAGCAGTGGATCGCACTGAGACATGGGGGATTGGAGCAACACGAGATTTTTTCTCAGGTGGTGGAAGGAGATTTTCATTTCCCACGTCACACTTGCTGAGGAATACCTGAGCCACTACCATGCGAAACTCCAGAAACTGCATGATCGCTTTCCTTGGTGTTCCACTTTCTTGGCGATCCTTGTGGTACAGGATCCAGCTGTTGGCCAGTGCCAGGTCGGTGAAGTGCATTAGCATGCGAACAGTCCACTTCTTTGTTCGGACACCCATTCTGTAGTAGCTGATCATTCTGTCTGACATGTCAACACCTCCCATATTTGTATTGTATTCGCGCACAACACTCGGCCTTGTGACAGTGACATATATTTTGTTCTTCTTGGACCACTGCCGGCATTGGTCTTCTGGCTGCTCTGCATGGACAGTGGAGAGCATCATCACTGGCTTATTGTCGTACCACTTCACCACACACACTTTCCCATCTTCCCTGGTTACTGCAGCAGAGGTACCTCTTCCTTGGATTTTCAAGGTTTTGTCATCTGGTAGCTTACTCACTGCTTGTGAGACACGGTTCTTCATCACAGTGCCAGTAAGATAGATGTGATCCTTCAGCATAGTATCCACCGCTGCAGTGGAGGTGAAGAAGCGATCACAGTACACTTTCGTGCCGGCAGTCAGGGTTTCAGACAGACGTTTGATGACGAGCGATCCTAGACCCAATCCATCAGAGTCCGGAACCTGCAATGCCAGTGCCTGTGAGCCTTGGTACACCTCAAAGTCTAGCACGAGACCATCCACCGATGCCATCACGAAGTTCTTCATCCCAACTGGATTTGGCTTTAGTGGCAAATACATCCGGAATGGGCAAGCGCCTGTGAATGGTATCATCTGCTCGTCTATGGAGACGCACTCTGGATGGATCTGCAGGCGGCAGCCGGCAAGTATGCGATACATGTATGGCCTCACCTTCCAGAATCTGTCGATTCTCTTCTGTTCTTCTGGAACGTCATTGTCAATGACCACTTTCAGATGGCTCCGTAGTTTGAAGAATCGATCTCGTGTGATTTTTTCAGTAATGGCAGGGATTCGTAGAGCATTGGACCAAAACATTCTCATCTGTGGATAAGGCACGCAAGACATCAAGATTGCTGCTCCAAAGAAGTGATACATCTCATCCACTGATGTGTTGAGAAATCTCCCAGTGTTAACGAGTGACATGGCATTTGTGCAGTCAGCGATTAGTTTCATCAACTCTGAGTCGATGTACTGCTCCACATAATTCAGTGCCTGCCAACTTGCCCGAACATCTTTCAGTACAGTGTCATCTTCAGCTTCGAAGTGGACTAAGTTTGGTTTAAATGGAGTATATCTCCAGCGCTGTACACGTCCAGCAATCCTAGATTTTGGCCTGGGCTGCCCATGTCCGTGCTCTTCCAAAACCAGCTCTAATAAGAAAGACAGAACACAGTTTATTTATTATGCAGTCGGGATTGCTAACGTTAAAGTGGCTGATTGAGTTGAGAGATTGTGATGATAATAATAACAACAACAACAATAATAATAATAATAACCATAATCATAATAAACAATATTAGCAATAGTAATGACAATAATAATTATAAATATTTTTTAGCTCACCATCATTCTCAATATGTTTACGGCCATGTTCATTCTCAGAGTCTTCGGCTGCATTAGGTGCATCAGGTATGTATTCTTCATCTGAATCATCTCCAGGTGCTGGATCATCAGAGTCAGAGTCAGACTGCTGTTCTTCCATTAGCTTAGCTGCATGCATATCGACTTCATCTTCATCATCTGACAGTTCCTCAACGTCAGAATTCTCTACAATTGCCATGAGCAATTCTTCTGCCCTTGACAATGACAGCTTTCCTATAATAACAGCATGACAGAATAAAGTCCAAATCAAAATCTGTACCAGACATAGAGGATGCAGTACATGTATATAGTATATGATGCAGACTAGCTATCAAGCTTGCTTGCTAGCTCTAACTGTAGAACTATAGCTAACTGTGGCTACTGTAGCTAACTGTATTGCATCGCAAACTATAAAATTGTGAAGAAGGCATATAGGAAACCTTTATGTTAGCAAATGTGCCACTTAAATGAACTAAATAACTTATTTACAACTGTAATCTCTTCTGAATCTTCCCAACTTTAGCTAACCACATGGTGAAATAATGTAATGGTGCAATTAATCATGATCGTCCCAATGTCCTCATATGGGGACGTGGCATTTATTGAGTCTCTAGCCTGCTATTTTTAATTAAATGTGTCAAATTTTCATATCATATGAAACTAGAGACATTATTCTACACAAATGAACAAATAACACCACAAGGTGGTGCGGGCAGTGTCCCTCAATGTGGTCAACAGGTCAATGTTTAAAAAAAATTAGTATCATGTTCCTGAGAGGCAAAAATGTAATGTCCTCATATGAGGACGCAGGGTCTCAGGAGGGCAGCTGACGTGCTGATAGTATTTCGGCAGGACTTTCTTCATGTTGGCTCTGTTAAAATCCCCGGCCACAATAAATGCGGCCTTGTCCGAGAAGTCTCTGTCCTGTCGATAATCCCATACAGCTCCTCCAGCGCTGTGTTGTTGTCAACATGCGGCGGAACATACACTGCTGTTAGAACAACCGCTGTGAACTCCCTCGGCAGATAAAAAGGCCGGCATCCGATCATGATGTGCTCTAGGCTGGGAGAACAGTCCGAAGAAATGATCTCCACATCTGGAGCACCCCTGAGTTTATTGTCCGGTCCTGGCGATGAATGGAGAATCCGTGTGGAGCAATGGCGGCGTCCGGTATCGTGGGGTCGAGCCAAGTCTCCGTGAAAACCAAAACATTACAGGTCTTAATGTCCCGTTGAAATGCCACCCTGCTACGGAGTTCGTCCAGCTTATTATCCAGGGATTGGACATTTGCCAGAAGTGAACTCGGTAGAGGAGGCCTGTTTTCACGTTTCCTCAGCCTGACCAGGACCCCGGCCCGGGATCCTCGTGGTCTCTTCCTCCTGCGCTCCACAGGTAGAGCTCCAGCAGGTAAACACAGAGACTCTCCATTGTTTGCAGGTCGTGGTGGATTATTGCTGTCCACCAGCGACCTGATGTGTAAAAGTTGTTCTCTATCATATTGGATGATAGGGCTCGCTTGGGCGGTTTGCATGTTGCAAAAAAAGTTAAAAACAACCAACAAAGTAAAACAATAAAAACACTACGAAGTGGAGTTGGTGAGGAGCTCGAGACACGGCAGCCATCCTCGGCGCCATCTTGCATCATCATTCTCGAGTGTGATCATCTAAAGCTCTGTGCCATTCTAGAAAAGGCTGGGCATAAGGAGTTGTCATTCACACCACAAGAGTGTTGGAGGAGTTGGTGGACATCTTGAAGCCGTTTGGAGAAGCAACTGATTAGACACAGGGAGAGAAGGTCGTCACAATCAGTGCAGTTGTTCCAGCCGTCTTGTCCCTCAATCATCCCCTTGAGAAGCTGAAGCCTGAAGTTCGTTTCCTGAGCGGCCTGGTCGGAAGTCTCCAGGCATCCCTGAACAAAAGATTTCTTGGGATCTTCATTAACGTGAAAATGGCCGGGACTGAAGATGGGATCACTGCCCCCTTTTCAGACCCAGTCTACCTCAAAGCAGCTGCCTTGGATCCAGCCTTTTCTCTGCTGTGGGTGGAGCACCATGTACTGGTCAATCGTGACATCAAGGCAGAGGTGGCTCAACAAGTTAAAGGTAAATATTATTGACTTCAATGCAACTTTTTTTCTCGTAGTCTGATCTTATTGACGGCATCAGTAATTGCATTGTATAGTCTAACACTGTATCACCAACACCAATGGTAATAAGGGCTCTTTTGTGTCTGCTGTTGTTAAATGTTTTTCCAGAATTGATCCTGCAAGATGCTGCAGAGACTGAGCAACCTGTGCCTCTGGTTGATGAAGAAGAGCAAGAGGACCTTGGACAAGGAGAAGGGCTGTTTGCTGCATACCATAGGAGGCAGAAGAAGGATGTTGGGACCACTCCAGCACTACAGCTAAGTCACTACCTAGACACAGCCGAAGGACAGAACGGCCTTTTGTTCTGGGCACTGAACATGAAGTCTCTTCCTTCACTCTTCCGAGTGGCCACCAGAGTCTTGGCAGTGCCTGCCTCTAGTGCTCCAGTGGAGCGAGTTTTCAGCCATGGTGGCATCATACTACGTCCCCATCATGCTCAAATGGGGCCCTGACATAGAAAAGCACAACTCTGTTCATTGTCATGTTCATGACACATCACATCTAGTCCCCATCCACACACACACACACACACACACACACACACACACACACACACACACACACACACACACACACACACACACACACACACACACACACACACACACACACACACACACACACACACACACACACACACACACACACACACACACACACACACACACACACACACACACACACACACACACCTTGTATAAAGTGGTAACACATTTGGAAAAGTTACATTCAACTGTTTTTGTGATCCTCCAAATACCTGTTTGAGGGTGAAGACATGTTTCTTACTTCAAGGATTTAAGTTTTAAGGTGAAGAGTGTTTTGCAAAAATGAGGATCTTTTGAGACAGTTATAGTGCAATAAGCAATGAAATACAATGTCAGCACTTTCTGTGGAAATTACATTTGCCTTTGTTTATTTCAGATGTGTTTGAACAATGTTCTTGGTTTCTCGAAAGGACTTGAAACTCAAACGGTAGGACTTGGGACTTGACTTGAGACTTGTCGATCTTGACTCGGGACTTGAAAGCAAAGACTTGAGACTAACTTGTGACTTGCGAAACAATGACTTGATCCCACCTCTGTTAAAAAGTTATGTCTATTCCTTTTCCATCATCACTAAGTGCAGAAAACATTCATTTCACCCCAAATTAATCCCATTTTTCAAACGTGCTTCAGACAGCGTTTATCTTTTCAAACCTGTTCAAATGTGATATTGCTAACACATAGCTAACTGTGTTAGTATGTGTGTTTGAAGTGAACATAAACAAAAATCCTCACATTCCACTCGAGAATCTGCTCTCTCAGGTTACATAAACTTATTTTAAATACATTTTTATGGTTGGATAATTCACATTACAGTCGTAGCATAAACCGTGTGCAGTGCTCTGCTGTATGTGTTAGCGAGGTTGTTGCTCAACTTGTTCATAGTGTTTCCTGGCTCTGTGCCCACTCCTGCTTTAAAAAAAGATTTCTATGAAATCAAAGCTGTATACACAATTCTCCACATGTGTTGTAGCCACATTTGTTTGTTTGTGAGAACAACACCATCCTCCCTTCGTCCAACATCAATAGAAACAGTGAAGACACAGGTGCGTTAAATTAAGGCGCCAAAAAAATAAATAATTAAATAACCAAATCAAGCTATGTGCTAGGAAAGCATAGTTAATATCTTCAACTTTTATGCAGAATGAAGGCCAACATTGTTCTTTAAATACAATAAGGAAAGGAACAAAACACTCATTCAGCCAATCATTCACTCTTTCACAAGTCAAACCTGACCTTCAAACGACCCTCTCAGCGAGTAAGCGATGCATACATTGTGTATTATGGAAGCGTGCTGAAAGCAAGTGTGTCCCTATAGGTGTCCACCAGGCCGAACTAAATGATTTAAAGCCATGACAATCTTTCTTCAGCTTCACGTTTACACACATATGAGATGTGCGATAAAGCCTACAAACCCTAACGTGTCCGTTATGGTTTCTTTTTGTGTTGCTTCCGCTTGGTGCTGATTTGCTGAGGTCTGTTTTACACTGCTGCAGAACACTGACCAGTATATTAGATTTGTACTCTGGTATTTCATTATTATCATTATTTCATTGTTGGCGGCAGCGGTGTTGCTTCCTGTTGTAGTTGTGTTTCTATATTCTTCATAGCTCTTCATGATAATCACCTGTTCCTCCTGACTGAAGACAATCCATCCATTCAGTGCAGAAGAAGAGGCAACGATTCAAACCTGCTCTTCTATGGGGACGTACCTGTAGTCTGGAGAAGAGAACCTTGTTCACAAATACAGATTGTCCATTGTGGATCAGTTATTTCTGACAAAATGTTGTATCCCATCTAACAGATTCATGATTTCTACTTCAGTCGGCACAAGGGGGCCATCAACATTCTTTTGCTTCACCTTTGGGAGATGCGTGTGTCATCCATCTTTATGTGCAAACCAACGCATGCTGGAGCCTTTGTTACCAATACTGTTGTTTGCAAATAGCACAGCACATAAAAATCAGTTTCAATTAATGTCAATGAATCTCTAATCACATGATCAGCTCTCAGTCAATCATATTAATGCCGATCATCGTTTCAATGTGCCTTTAAAGTTCACTGCTATTTAAGAGAACTCCATTGAGTTTGAAAAACAATCATCAAAATGCTTCCAGAAATCCAAATGACCTGGACGGAAATAACCAGGATTGTTCTGACCTCACCGTAGCATGTTAGCCTGAACTAAAGCTACATTTGAAAACAGAACGCCTACAGGCTGACCTTTGCTTTCCAACCACGCTCTCTGACAGCTCTACAAGCTTTAACTCTCAATGGGCATTTCCATCGCATCGTACGGTCAGCTCCACAAACACACAAAGGTGGACGAAGTACTAATACCACAATGTAGCAATACTAAGCAATCTAAGTCCTGCATAATAAGAAATAGTAAAGAATAAGCATCAGAATATACTTACCAAAAGTAAAACTACAGCTCATGCAAAATAGACAGTTCCAGAATAATACATGTATAATATTACTGGATTATATTTAGTAATGCATTATTGTTCATCATTTCAATGTTTCAGCTGGTAAAAGTGGAGCAGACTTTAATAACCCTTAATACTGCCAGGTATTACTCCCTAAGTGTATAAAGCATTAGCTGATTTATCATTTGTACTGTATTAATAATATGAAACTGCAAGGTTACTTGTAACTGAAGCTGTCAAAAAATGCAAAATATTTGTTACAGTAATAAAGTCTAGTAAAAGTATAAAATATTATAAAACAGACATATTCAAATGAAGTTCAAGCACTTCAAAATTGTACTTCAGTACAGTATTGCAGTACATATACTTGCTTACTTTCCATCACTGGGTATTTGTATATGAATTAGTCATGCACATCACAATTTTGACCATTTAAGTAATATGAAGATGCAGAAAAGTAGAAACTGAGCAAAGAAAAGAGGATGAAGTGGAGAGGGAAAAGAGAGTGAGGAGAATCAGGAGGAGACGGAGGAGGAGAAAGCGTTGACGCCTCCCTTCACACTCATCAGCTCTGGTACATCTTGGCCGTTAAATCCAACAGTGTTTGCACATCTGAAATCGGCAAGAATAATTTAGGGCTATCCACAGGATACATCATTTATAAATAATGAATTAAACACTCAAGTTTTTACACCTCTGAGGGAGCGGGACAAGCTGACAGCTTCAGTGTCTGTGTGGGCTGAACTCTGACCTCAGAACCTTCTTTCTCCAATTAGCATTTCTTGCTTAAAATGGTTATATTTGCTTTGAATTTCACCAGAACAACGAAGAGGGAATTTGACACATCGGGTTATATAACTGCTTCTCATTTGACATGTAATTGTCCTTTGCCAAACTGCACTCAAACAGCACTTGGCGTCAGCTCGGCCACTAAGGGACGTACATTACACGCTGTAAATAGTTAATGTCACACAAACCATGCATGAAGCTGAATATATTGGGAGCTACTGAGATTATCTGATCAAACAAATCCATTTGAACAAGAAAGAAATAAGCAAGCCACAAAAAAAATACTTACTGTGTGTAAACTCAGTCATGGAGTGATTTGAAATTCTGTTGGAAAGAAGTGTTGGCCCAAAAAACCTAAAAGTAGCAAAACACAATATGGAATGGAAAACACTCAGCTCTAACGAAGGGTGGGACAATATGGAATATTAAATATGCTCTGTATGTTATGAGTGTGTTTTGGTTGTTGGATATACTGAGCTGTCAAACTAGTTCTGAAGTGTTGTAGCGATCCTATTGACTTAATAGTTTGTCTTATTTTCTTTGTTTGTAGTTTTTGTTTTGTTCCTTTTGTTTTTGTTGAATGGGAGTTATTACTGTTATTTTATTATTGTTTTTAACTTTTTGTGAGATGGGAATGTCATCTCCCCTACATGTTGTGTTCTTGTTTGTGTCTCCGGCCTGTACTAAATTAATCAATCAATCAATAAAACCCCAATGAGCTTCAGCTAATGACACACACAAAAAAAAGTTACTAAGATATACATTTTTTTTGTTTATTCACAATTGCCACCTGCTGCTCAGATCCCCTTTCATTGTAGCCTGTCGCCGGCTGACAGTTAAGAGAGATTTATAACAAAAAAAACAAAAAGGAAGAATTAATTAAAAATGCATCAACTGTACAGAGATCACTCTTTACACAGAGAACATCAGGACACGTGCAATGCAACGTTTAAAGAGATTCTGAAATCAAAGTCATTTGTAAAACAAATAAAAAACATTATATTCCGCAGTTGAGATGCACTCGGAGGATGTCATGCAAAACCAGAGAGTGAAAAAAGGATCTGAAGTAACAAAGTATAAGACCTGTTTTCAGTAAAGGACTTCAGTGTTCTGTGATGCAGACAGACTGTAGAAATGATGGCAGAATAAAAACAACCAATATGAAACCTCAACTGAATTAAAACTCATTATCAGGAAGGATATCTTTAAAAGAAAGCTTAAAACCAGACCGGGGAGAGGAGACCTGAAAGTCTCAAGTAAAGCTGTACAGGTTCTTCTATTGTACAAAATAAACACTTAGACAGCCCATGCAGAAACTCATAAATGTGGCCATACAAATCAAAATGCTCTCAAATCACTTAATGCCAAGAATAAAGAGATACAAATGTCTGGCTTCAAATCAGCTCAGCAGAATGTAGTCAAGAATCAGAACATTTGAAATTTCGGAGTGAGATGTGAAAATCAGGAAGTGATTAGCCTAGCTTAGCATAAGACTAGAAACAGAATGAACACTCTGCCAGGCCTTCAGCATAAACTGAAGGCTTTGGTATGGATGGATGGTTTTTCTTTGGTTCAGGCTACACTCCGCACCAAGTTTTTTAAGTAGTAGTTGTGTATCCCTATCACAAACAGACTGACCAAACTGAAAACATCACCTTGGCGTAGTTTCTCCAATCTGAGAAATATTCCAAACACAAGCGGTAGATGGTAATCCAGCGTTATAAGTGTTATCACTGTTTTACTTTAAACGGACCTAAGCTAATCATTATGCTAATATAGGCCATCCCTTTTCTAGCTCTGTATTGAAAAACACAGACATTTGTGTCAATCATTTCACACCCCCGATAAAATAAAGTGAATAAATGAATTTCCCATAATTATTCCTAAAATCAATAAAATCCTCTTCCCTTACGTTTGTTTTCAAAAGGCAGAGGTGAACATCTCACTATTCCTGGGCTGACTGACCGAAATCCCATCCCAACCTCCTCGGGGGGTGTCAATACGACTCAACAGATTTTTTTTACTTTACAACAAAACAACAGAAAGAGCAATCAACGGGACACCCCAGAAGCTCTATGCAAAGCTAACGCTGCTAATGCAGTCAGTTCCCCGAGCTCTTAAAGACATTTAGAAAGAGAAAAAGGACCTGAAGCTGGAGCAGCAGTGGAGGTGTGATCCAGTGTTACTGAAGATAAAAAAGGCACAACAAAAGGTCCTGAGGTACAGCAGCGGCACAACCGTTTGGCAACACCAACAAGCTAGTCTCAAATAAAAACTCAACAGAATTCTCTCGAGAAAAATGACTGAAAAGTGTAAATCTAACCAAAAGGTAGAAATGTCCCTCCCCAGTGCGAGTCAGAGAGGATGCACACGTTGTGGTACAACCTTAGTGATATGTCAGCTGGGCAGGGATCTGCGCTTTACTGGAGTCTGTCGAGAGAGCTCTGAAAGGTTCACAGATCTGCTACCACGATGCTCAGTGCCTCTTGTGCTACCGTGTCAGTGCTACTGAAGAAGAAGAGGTGATGAATATGGACACAACGAGGACATGGAGACCTTAGAGTGGCGAGGTGAAACAGTAGCTTGGATAAACTTCATTTGTTGGACTACGATCTACAAAAACTGTGCCATGCAGGAACAGCTGATGTTGATAGTCTAGTTGCCAGCCATGTGAACCCAGAGTACCCCAAAGCTTTATGATAGACAGGTATAGCATGGGTCCCCAGCACATAGAAACTGCCGGGTGCTGAGTGGCATATGTTTTAGCCAGAAAGTGTCCATATTTGTACTCCCAGTGGGCTGATTTTTTTTGTGTTGCGACCATTGATAAAGAGAGCACGTGATTACAATAATTATCTCTAATGTGGACAATGTCGTCTCAAATAGATCAGCAAACTGCCCAATCAAAATGATCCAGAGTCCACTAAAACGTCAAAATCAACCACAAAATGCATCAGAATCCGCCCACAGAGTACACATAGGGCCACTGTCTGGTTAAAACTGCCATTTTTGATCCTGAAAATGTCAGAAATGCAGTTAGCATCCAGCAACTTCTATGTGCTGGGGACCAGTTCTATACATATATAACACAACACTTTAGTGTACTTACAATTTCACAGTAGGACTCAAGCTGGCAAACAGACAAAAATTCAAAATGTATTTCATTTTACCTAATCTACTTAAAATGATCGGAGCCTATTTTACTAAGACTTTCTTCCTCACATGCAGAATGCACGCTGAAGAGTCGCTGAAATCCTCCCGTCAGGTCAGACCACTGAACAGATAGAAACACTTTTGTCTTTAGACGTGATTCAAACTGCTTCAGTCGAAGCACACTGAGGCTCTAGACCAGTGCTTGTGGGTTCACCGAATAGCATAGGGAGATTTGGTTCCCTAACTCGCACCGACCCTTCGCTCCCAGAAAGAACAGAAGGAATTATTCCTGTAGCTCTTTCATATGGCATGTGAGTATTGGATTAAAACAGACTGTGATATTTACCTTTAGATCTAGAGCCCAGGCTGTAAACAGATTATACAGATCATCACCTGGGCCAAATAAGAAACCTTCCTGTGAGAACTTTAAGTGCTGTATTTATCTTTTCTTTAAAAACGCACCTGGACAAAACAACATTCTCTGCTTGGATCACAAATGAATAGCAGCACGAAACAAGAGAACACATATCGCTGCCTGTACACAGAAGGGTCACTGTAGGGACCCTAGAGGATTACAAAACAATTAATGAATGGGAACAGAGGAAGACATGTGTGTGACCTGCCTGTCACAGACACACACCCCCTGTTCTCACACATTCACATTTCAACAGCTACAGCCTTCCTAATATCCCTTTTTGATACTGTGGCTGACACATTTCCCTCCCTAAAAGTAGCTGAACACGGAAGATTCAAAGTCCAGAGAAGAGTTGGAAATCAGAGGAGCAGGAAGGTGAGTGCTTCCCCTGAATGAGCAGAGATGTTTGGCACTTTGTTGTCCGGAGCCCAGGTGTGTTGCTGGCTGGGTGGATGGAAGCTGGGGGGGTCACATTGAGAGGGGTTCAGACGATGGCGTTGGTTCCCCGGAGGCCCACCCCCCGGGCAAACTGCTCTAGCAGGCCAGTGATGGCCGTGGAGGGGCTAGGAGCCGAGGACTTGAGGCCCACGGTGGAGCTGTAGGCTGCCAGGAAGACTTCCCGCACCGCCTCCAGACGGGCCTGACGCTCCGAGGGGAAGGGACACCTTGGGGAGGCAAGAGGGAGAGAGGTGAGACAGGGAGGAAGGGTTTAGGAGGAGAAACGGTTGACAGCAGCAGCTTAGGCTGTAGTTACTCGGATTGGGAAACACTGCTCCCAGGATATATTTTACTTTTAATTTGAAGCTGTAAACTATTTTCTTATGTATATAGTACACCGAGAACCAGCACCTTATCGTGGTGGAGAGGTTTGTGTGCCCCGATGAACCTGGGGGCTGTGTTGTCTGGAACCTTGTGTTCCTGGTAGGGTCTCCCATGGCAAATTGGTCTCAGGTAAGGGGCCAGACTAAGATTGGTTCAAAAGACCTCATGACAAACAAACTTGAAAGCGTGGATACCCGGCCCGGAGGAAGCGCGGGTTCCCCTTCTGGAGCCAGGCCCAGAAGGCGGACTCGTCAGCAAGTGTCTGGTGGCCGGGCTTGCCACGGAGCCCGGCCGGGCACAGCCCGAAAAAGCAACGTGGGCAACACCTCCACTTCTCCGTCCCGCGGGCCCACCACCTACGGGAAACAACGATGGGGTCGGGTGCGCTGCCAGAAGGGTGGCAGTGAAAGCAGAGGGTCTCGACGGACCAGACTCAGGCGACAGAAGCTGGCTTTGGGGACGTGGAATGTCACCTCTCTGGGGGGGAACGAGCCAGAGCTTGTGTGGGAGGTGGAGCGTTACCAGTTGGATCTGGTGGGGCTCACCTCTACGCACAGCGTCGGCTCTGGAACCTTACTTCTTGATAGGGGTTGGACTCTATTCTTCTCCGGAGTTGCCCAAGGTGTGAGGCACCGAGCGGGTGTGGGGATACTCACAAGCCCCCGGTTGAGTGCCGCTTTGTTGGAGTTTACCCCAGTGGACGAGAGGGTCGCCTCCCTACGCCTGCGGGTTATGGGGGGGAAAACTCTGACTGTTGTGTGTGCTTATGCACCAAACAGCAGTTCAGAGTATTCGGCCTTCTTGGAGACCCTGAAAAGAGTCCGGTATGAGGCTCCCGAAGGGGACTCCTTAGTCTTGCTGGGAGACTTCAACGCACACGTGGGCAATGATGGAGACACTTGGAGGGGCATGAATGGGAGGAACGGCCCCCCTGATCTGAACCGGAGTGGTGGTTTGTTACTGGACTTCTGTGCTAGTCATGGATTGGCCATAACAAACACCATGTTCGAACATAAGGATGCTCATAAGTGTACGTGGTACCAGAGCACCCTAGGCAGAAGGTCCATGATCGATTTTGTTATCGTATCATCGGATCTGAGGCCGCATGTTTTGGACACTCGGGTGAAGAGAGGAGCAGAGTTGTCAACTGATCACCATCTGGTGGTGAGTTGGGTCGAGTGGCGGGGGAAGCCTCTGGACAGACCTGGTAAGCCCAAACGTGTAGTGCGGGTGAACTGGGAGCGTCTGGAGGAGTCCCAAGTCCAGGAGGCCTTCAACTCACACAGGGGGAAGCAGGGAACCATCCAAGCTGTGTACAGTAAGGATGGGCGCTGTTGACCTCAACTGATAGTGTGTTAGGGCGGTGGAAGGAACACTTTGAGGAACTCCTGAATCCGACAACTCCGCCCTCTATGTTAGAGGCGGAGCTGGAGTATGAAGGGGGATCAATTCCAATCTCACGGGGGGAAGTCACTGAGGTAGTTAAACAGCTCCACAGTGGCAAAGCCCCGGGGGTGGATGAGATCCGCCCAGAAATGCTGAAGGCTCTGGGTGTTGAGGGACTGTCATGGTTGACACGTCTCATCAACATTGCGTGGAAGTCGGAAACAGTACCGAAGGAGTGGCAGACCGGGGTGGTGGTTCCTCTCTTTAAAAAGGGGAATCAGAGGGTGTGTGCCAATTACAGAGGCATCACATTACTCAGCCTCCCCGGGAAAGTTTACTCTAAGGTGCTGGAAAGGAGGGTCCGGCCGATTGTCGAACCTCAGATTGAGGAGGAACAATGCGGTTTTCGTCCTGGTCGTGGAACGACGGACCAGCTTTTCACTCTCGCAAGGATCCTGGAGGGGGCCTGGGAGTACGCTCATCTGGTCTACATGTGCTTTGTGGATTTGGAGAAGGCGTATGACCGGGTTCCCAGGGAGATACTGTGGGAGGTGCTGCGGGAGTATGGGGTGAGGGGGTCTCTACTCAGGGCCATCCAATCTCTGTACTCTCAAAGCAAGGGCTGTGTCCAGGTCCTCGGTAGCACGTCGGACCGATTTCCGGTGAGGGTTGGCCTCCGCCAGGGCTGCGCTTTGTCACCAATCCTGTTTGTGATATTCATGGACAGGATTTTGAGGCGTTGTCGTGGGGGAGGGGGTCTGCAGTTCGGTGGGCTAAGGATCTCACCGCTGCTTTTTGCAGATGATGTGGTCCTAATGGCTTCATCGGTCTGTGACCTTCAGCACTCACTGGATCGGTTCGCGGCCGAGTGTGAAGCGGCTGGGATGAGGATCAGCACCTCCAAATCTGAGCCATGGTTCTCAGCAGGAAACCGATGGACTGTCCACTCCAGGTAGGGAATGAGGCCTTACCCCAAGTGAAGGAGTTCAAGTATCAGACACATGTGTCATTTGTAATATTTGGCTATATGAATATTGATTGACAGAATGATGCAGGCGGAAGCAGGATGGATTCACCCCATCATTTACTTATCACTAATCATCACAGAGCTCACTTTTCATCATCATCATCATCATTATGATCATCATCATCGTCATCATATCATCATCATCATCATCATCATCATCATCAGGCCTGCAGAATTTAGAAAAATGCATTATTTTGACTGATTTTGTAATTGCAACATGATTCACAAAGTTGGAGGGATTGATCATTTAAAAAAATACTAGGTGGCTTTGACCACATAAAGACATTTCATAAAGTCTGTAGAATAGGATGTGTAGGGCAGGATGTCCAACAAACACTGTTTATCAGTATGTGTGCACTCCACTTGTTATCATTTATAATTTATAATAGCTGCTGCTCTGCTGGTTAAATCCTCATCTTGACATTGTGCCTTGTGGTTGGCTATAACGCTGTTTAGAGTGAATATCACGGACAATTAGGATGCCATACATCTTCTTACTTCACAGCCTCTGCCTCTATGGCTGTACACTGTATAATTGGTCCAAAGATCTGTTTTGTGGCAGCAAATCTCAGTCTGTACAGAGAGCCGGACTGAGGAGAAAACCAGTGTGCTACATTTAACCTGACGGCTTAATAGTAATACAAATAAAAATAAAGTAATAAAATGCAGCATGTAGTTTTGTATGGAACTGTGCTGAACACTTGGATTTCAATGTTTGTAAAAAATGACAAATGTGAAAAAGCTATATTAGATATGCAGCTGCTCCAGTAAGGAAGCGCTTTCAGAGGACATCAAGGTGTAAGTTCTAAAGCTACACAAGTCAGTGATGCTAAGGTTAGCATGCTAACATGGTTACAAAGACCAGCATCTTAGAGTCCCTGTTTTTAATTAGCTTTGTCTAATACCTGCAAGTATTGAAAAAACAAATACATAAATAAATGTATCTGCTTGTGAGGACAAAAGTCATGAGACAACAGAGGTCATGAAGATTCATCCCCATGGGAACATGAATGTCTGTTCCATAAGTCCTGGCAATTTATCCAGTAATTACCCAGTGACTGACATCTTATATTGGACACTATATCCAGTTATCTAAACAAAAAAAACATCACAGCTTAAAAATTACAAGTGTGAATTTAAATGTATGGCTTGACTTCTCGTCTGTAGTGTAAAGTAGTTCTAGTACGTACAGATGATTTACGGTGACAGAAGCTGCTAATTTGATCCAAACATTGACCATGCACTAATCAGGGAGAGCACATTTTTCTTATTACAAACAAAAAAAGACAGTTGGTGGCAAATTATTGACAAACCCACACCTTAAACTGAGCTACCTTTTTCTAACAGTGGTATAAAAGAAAGCTTATTGTGTGTGTTACTTACATTCGTCCGCTGGGTCCTTCATCCTGAAAACTGAAGGGCAGGGGGGAGTCGTAGGCAGTAGCCACAGCAGACAAGGTGGAGGAGGCTGAGGTTAGAGGTGGGGGAAAGTGAGCGTGGTCATGGATGCTGCCACAACCCGAAACGATCTGCCAACTGCCGTACTCCGTAGAGAGGGAGGAGCCGGACCGAGGGTAGTCTGCGGCTGACCTGAGAGACAGGGAGGACAAAGAATTAAAGACAGAACGACAGACTTTTATTGTGAAGGCAGCTTCAGGCACAGCCAGGTTTGATATTTATGGAGACAGGTGGAGGACTGGTTGTGCACCAGGAAGGCGGATGTTTTTAATTCCAGGGAAAGAGAGGAGGTAAGAGTCAGGTGTCATTTTGCATAAACAATATTCTTGCCTGGTCATTGGATTTAATCCCTGCCTATGATTTGCTACTGGCTGAGTTGTTTTTTGGCTCTGTTTTTTTTAAGTTAGGGGACAAAGCTTTGTGATCTTGATAAAAACACACACTTTGTTTGAGCACACAGGTTTTGGCTGGAGCACTTAACTCTGCAAAAAAACTACACAAACTGGTCACACCCAAACTTATACAGTGAAGGAAATAAGTATTTGATCCCCTGCCGATTTTGTAAGTTTACCCACTTACAAAGAAATGTAAAGTCTATACTTTTGATGGTAGGTCTATTTTAACAGTGAGATACAGAATATCAAAAAGGAAATCCAGAAATGTACTTTAAAAAAAGATATACATTGAGTTGCTTTTAATTGTGGGAAATAAGAATTTGATCCCCTTGCAACCAATAAGGATTCTGGCTCCCACGGAGCGGTTAAATAAGTCCTCTTGCTTTAAGAAAGTACTCCTGATGTAAACTCTTTACCTGGATAAAAGACACCTGTCCACAGTCAATACATCAGATTACTACAGATTGCTGAGGGCACAGGGCAATTCACCGCATCGAAGGGATGATGGGGGGGGACTATGTACCGTAAAATATTGGCTGATAACCTCCTTCCCTCAGCCAGGACACTGAAAATGTGACATGGATAGATCTTCCAGCATGACTATGACCCAAAACATACGGCCAAGCAACTGAGGAGTGGCTAAAGAAGAAGCCCATTAAGGTGATGGAGGGGCCTAGCCAGTCTCCGGACCTCCATCCCAAAGAAAATCTGTGGAGGGAGCTGAAGCTTCCAGCTGCCAGGCATCAGCCTCCAAACCTTAAGGATTTGGAGAGAATCTGCAGAGAGGAGAGGACCAAAATCCCTCCTGAGATGTGAGCAAACCTGGTGACAACTACAAGAAGCATCTGACCTCTGTGCTGTCCAACAAGGCTTTCTCCACCAAGAACTGAGGCATGTTCTGCAAGGGGATCAAACACTTATTTCCCACCATTAAATGCAGATTCATTTCTGGATTTCCTTTTTGATATGCTGTCTCTCACTATGAAAATAAACCTACCATTAACAGCGGAGACTTATCATTTCTTTGTAAGTGGGCAAACTAACAAAATTGGCAGGGGATCAAATACTTATTTCCTCCAGTGTATCTCTGGTCAGGCTACAGCCCGCCTTCACCTGTGTGTGAACGCTTGCTGAACTGCAGCACTGCGCCAGCACTGGCCTCTGGTGATCACCCAAAGTTTAAACCACCAACTGTTATGGACTCACTGACCTTCTTCCAGGGACAGCCAATGGGCTGCTGCCAGTGCGTGTGACGGCGTGTTCTGATTGGTTGGAGGAGGAGGAGCTCGAAGACCTGGCCTCGCTGAGAGGATGGGAGAGATGCTCGTCAGGAGGGGTGGGTTTATTCCAAACAACCATCTGAGGGGAGGAGGTGGGGCCTTTTCTCCTGGGGAGGGAAACAATACATTAGCGGCAAAGAGGAGCAGCTAGTGATGCCATTTCACTCAAATGAGGAAATCTTAAAAATTGCTTTGCTTTGATACTGATTGTATTTCATGGCCTCACTGGCACCTGAAGTAACCACATAGCTGTTTTCAGCCTCAACACCGGTTTACATTTAAGAGCCGGCTGAAGACCTTCCTCTCAGATAAAGCTTAGTTAGGGCTGGCTCAGGCTTGCCTTGGACCCGGCCCTGGTAATGCTGCTGAGGACTATAACTTCTCTTCTCCTACTTCCCTCTTTATCTGAGTGCACTCATGTCCCATTAATGCATCTTACTAACTCAGCATCTGGACCATCGTTATGTCTCTTATTTGGCAGCACTTTTGATATCCTCCTGGATCCCACGAAACAAAAAATATAAGACATACGTTTGGTGAGCCTTTACTGACCAGCTGGAGGCCTGGGGCTGGCTGGAGAAAAGGTCCACGTTGTCGGGGTTGAGGCTGGAGGCTCCACCCCCCTCCTCAGTGATGAGGGAGAAGTCACTGCTCAGACTGGTCACACTGCCGCGATCCCTGGACTCTGAAGTAAACACACAGCAGGGCAGTCAGCAACACATACATATTTTAACCATACAGGAAATAAAGTCAAAGCAGGCTCTGACGTAACAAGCCCTCATTTACAATCCAAAACACTTTTTTAACTATAGTAATAAATTCAGTCTTAGAGCAGAGACAGCTTCATATCTGATACGCATGTCTTTCAGTTAAATCATTATTATTATTTATTGTATTCTATAAACTACTGACAACATTTCTCTGTGTTGGAATTCAACAGACAATGGAATGGCTGCCATACATGTAGAGATAAAGATTTAAGAAAAATGTGGAGTGGTCCCTTCATTTTATCCGGGGCTGTATTTCTGCTTTTATCAGCCTTTAACCTAACCCCGTTTCTTTCAGGTAAATGGCTTGACAGGAGGAACTCGGGAAATCAGATTTCAATTAAAAAAGACTTAGGAGAGAGAGTTGGTGAATAATATACTATATCTAGAAAATAAACACAAACACTACCCATGATGCAGCACTTCTAGATATTTCATAGGGTTTATAGTTTCTTCTGTGCATACTAATCAATGCTTGCTTAACAGGAACTAGTGGAGTGGAGTGGATTTGTCTTTAAATAAGGTAAGAAATGCTGAATGAGAGAACGCATTGGGTTACAGAACTGAGAGGAACAGAGGCTAACCCGGACGTGATGTGATGACATCACACAAACACTTACTAATAATGGCTGCATTCTACTGGGGTTATTGTGTGATCTGGAGAAGCTTACTGGTAAACTGAGCCATTCTTATTAATTGCATTTCTGCTTTACCTGTTGTGACAAAATGGCAAACAAGGTAAGGTACATCTTCTGAACCTTGTAGAGACAGATTCTGAACATTTTGCTCTGCAGCTTTCCCTTCCAGAGGTGGTATACAACAGAAATCTAAAGCCACTTCTTGTTGTGACATAAAGCTGGATACTGATGCAAATGCTCCACTGCAGGTTAAAGTCTTAGGAAATAAAACTTTGTGACGCAAGACATTTTGGAATTAAGCCTGTGATTTTGTAAAGAGACGGCGGCTGTTATCCCCACCGACTCATTGCTTTGTCTCCGGCCGACACACTCTGTGCTTCCAGCCCTCTGTTATACCTCATTGCATCAGACAGGAGGAAGGTGGCAGGAGCTAATGCTGCCTCAAGTTCCTCAACTAAAAATAATGAGAGGGTATAACAAGTTGGAGTGGAGATAATGAGGAATTTAACAATTTGCCTCCAGTTTGTAACTTATAAGGACAAATGTATGGAGCTGGAAAGGAAAGCTCTCTCTTATACTGCTACCTGGCTAACAATGTTTAGATTTCCTCCCAGTGACACTGTTTTGTTACGAGTATGAACATGTCTTAAAAACAGTAACTTTAATGTCATAGAAAAAATAACACATGTTCTTATTTCTTATTAGCATTACAGAAATATAATGTATTCAAGGAATATACCCATCCCTATGTGTTTCTATTTAGGTCGTGTTCACATTAAGATCACATGGTTCTAAATGTCCTATCACATGTCCCGTAGTTCGGAAGTAAACACTCATTCACGTCAAGCGCATTTCAGCGATTAATCAAGTTGTTAAATCCTTTGCATCCAAAATAATCTGTCGACATCTTGTCTCTGGCATAGAATCGTTGGTATGTATACTTCTTTCTTGAGATTGTCTGTAGAGCTTTATCATTATTTTGGATGATAATGTTGGGATTGTAGAGTATGGTCTCAATGTAGTATGGTTTGTGAATGCTACGTCTCGCGTGTGTGCACGACGGTGAAAGACAACCAGAAGAAAAGTATTTTTATGTTAGTTAAAATAAGTACGAACGAAAATGCAACAGTAATAAAGCAAATTAGACTTTATTCATGTGAAGCTAAATAGGCGTGGCGCTAATTTCTCCTTGTTCTTGTTTGTTGCAGTTTCACCTTTTCTCTGTAACGTCAATAAACCTGTGGAAGGAAGAATTAACCCTCAGAGTCTTGGTGTTGGGAAGAACTTTAGCTGGCCGTCAGGATATTACGGTTATTACGGCTATCAAGCAAGCGAGATAAAACAGAATCGTTCGAAGCTAGCCGACATGTCGTCACACGCATCCAGTGGACAAGCAACGGAGCATTCTCTACAGCAGTGGTTCTTAAACTTTTTGTCTGACGACCCCACAAAAAAAACTGGAGAGGTTTGGTGACCCCACTTTCCCAAAAGTGTGTAAGTGTGACGTCACGTTTCCGTAGCAACCGATTTTTTGTTCCAATCCAAACAAATTAACAATGTATGACGATTATTTTATGGAAAAGGAACGATTTTGTGTGAATTAATTTACGAGTTTGCGTCTCCAATGATTTGAGTGATAGTCATACATTTTGAAAGAAACAGCAATGCCATCTGCAGTTTGGTTGTTTGGGGGCGGGCTGTAAATCGCGTTGCCAGGACAACGTTATGCATTGCAAACCCATGGTAACGACTGTCAATCAAGCAAAAACAAATAGGCAATGTGTAAGAAAAGGCCTGGGCGGCAACAATTTATTAACGCAAACAAGAACTGGAACAAACAAAGCAATGAAACAAATGTCCAAATCAAACGGGAGTCAAGAGTCAACAGAGAGTGTGTATGATTGGAACGATCTCACTTCCTCTTATACGGACGCCATGTCAATGAGAAGGATGGGCCTGCTTCCGCGAGCATAGCAGGTCAATTCGGGGATCGATGCTGCTCACAGCAACACGAAGATTCTCCTCCATGCTGTTGAGACGACATCTGTATTTGTTCTTTATGTAGGCCAGGGACGAAAATGTCTTTTCGCACAGATAGGTTGATCCAAACGGCGTGAGGATGTCCATGGCAGCCTTGGACAACCCGGGGTATTCCTGCACAACTGACAGCCAGAATTCATCTAGAGTTTTTGAGGCAAACGACGCCTGCAATGTGCGGTCGCTGGACAGCTCAATCAGCGCATCCTCGAGCTCAGATGGCAGGTTGTTTGAGGAGCAGTTGGTGAATGGTTGTCGTACCCAGTCAAAAGGCTCTACATTCTCCGTGAGGAAATACTTATTGAATTTGTCGAGGAGACTACGAAGATGACAGGTTATTGACTCTTTCAATGAATTGGCATTCATGTCACTCTCCAAAAAGTCGTGCAGCTCCGAGAACATTTCAAAGTCCCCACTCTCTGCACGGGCTGCCCAACGCTGCAATTTTTTTGTGAAAGCATTCACTTTGTCTGAGAGGGTCAGGATGTTTGTGCTGGGGCCTTGTAGTGACAGGTTGAGACTATTTAATTTGTCAAATATGCACGCCAGGTATGCAAGACGTGATAACCATCTCGAGTCAGTGAGATGGTCTGCAAGAGGGGAATGCACGTCTGAGAGGAAGGTGCGCACCTCGCTTCGCAACTCGAACAGGCGTGTAAGAACTTTGCCCCGTGAAAGCCACCTTACCTCTGAATGAAAAAGAAGGGATTCATGTGCAGACCCCATTTCCTGGCAGAGAAGGGCGAAGAGTCGTGAATTTAAAGGGCGCGATTTGATCGAATTCACTATTTGGATTGCTGTTTGAAGAACATTGTTAAGCTCGGGTTCAAGTGTCTTGGATGCCAGGGCCTCCCTATGGATAATGCAGTGTGTGAACTTGACATGTGGTGCAACGCTAAGGACCTTGGCTTTCAGCCCTTTGTGTTTTCCCATCATAGCCCCGGCACCGTCAGTGCATATGCTTATGCATTTATCCCAATCCAGGCCTGTCTCCTCCATCCAACCATTAAGACAGTTAAAAATGTCTCCACCAGTACATCTTCCTTCCATCGGAGAGCAGCACAGCATGTCCTCATGCAGTTTCCCGTCATGACTGTAGCGAATGAAAACCATTAAATGGGCTACATTAGTCAAGTCAGTAGACTCGTCTAACTGCAAAGAAAACCGGCTGTTTTTCACTCTCTCGATGAGCTGGCATTTCATATCATTAGCGATGTCGTTAATGCGTTTGGACATGGTATCATTGGAGAGGGGAATCTGTTTAAGCACACTTGCGATCTTTTCACCATGCATTGCTGTGGTCATCGCAATTGCTGCAGGAAGGATGAGGCTTTCAGCAATTGTGTGTGGCTTTTGTGCTTTGGCTACAAGGTGGGCCACTTTGTATGACGCTGCCAAGGCTTTGGTGGGCACAGTAGCTTGGCTATGCACAACGGTCTTTTGCCCATGCAGCGCAGCTTCTTTTCGTAAAAAAAATGTCATGGGTTTCTGAGCATCATCTGGATGTCGGCTTTCGAGATGTCGTCTCATTTTTGTGGGCTTTAAACTTTCATGTGCCAGAACATCGCCGCAAATAACACACTGTGGGTGGTCGAGCTCATGTTTTACCTGGCACGTGAATCCATATTTAAGAAATTCTTTCAGGTATCGGCGACGCCTCGTTGGTGGGTCTTTTTTATTCTCACCACCGGCCAAACTTGTCCCATCTGAGGATCGCGGAGGAGTAGGTGCACAACTGGAGGTAGATGGCACTTCTGAGCTCAAATCATTGTTTTTTAGCAGCCACCTGTCCATTTTTGATGAAAGTTATAACTAGGCTAGTGGCTAAAAAAGTGGCTAGTATCACAAACGTGGCTAGTAACGTGGCGAGTTAACTATGACGTATTGTAAAAAAACCGGGAAGAAATTGAGTTTGAACAGTGGGCGCAGATTGTTACATTGTTTCTATCATAGGACCAATAAACGATTCGAAACGCCATTTAAAGCTGGGCAACTTTTTTTTTTCTCTCTCTCTCTCCCTCTTAACAGCGTGTAGGAATGAGAAAAAGGCAGATTTTCATTGTATTGACATTTTATTTTTCGTTGTTTCACCAGGTGTTATAACAGCTAATTTCCGACTGAAGTAACAAATAATTTTGCGACCCCACGGAAGTTTTTGCCGACCCCGTTTGGGGTCGCGACCCCTAGTTTAAGAATCACTGCTCTACAGTCACGTGCTGCTGGATCAGCGCATGCCAGGGAGCTACAGGCTACAGAGGAGAACCCACACAGCGCATCGTTAAGGACACGTTCGCAAGTTTGGTGTTCAATGAGATCCAGTTCGTCATCAGCGGGGTCGGCAGCAGTCAGAGCAAGAGCAAGAGCAGAAGCAGCAAAGGCACGCCTATGCTATGCTGAGGAGGAAGCTAATCTGAGGCTACAACAAGCTAAATTGGGAGTGTCTATTGAAATGCTTAAACATAAAAGAGAGGCTGCAGCAGCCATTACTGAAGCAGAGGTACTTGAAGCTGCTGCTGATGTAAGGAGTGAGAGACATACTTGTGACCTGAACATAAGACTCTGTTCCTTTAGAAGCTTCACAACTCACAAAGCAGTATGTGCATGATCAACTTAAAGAAAGGGATTCAGAATTCCAGGCATGTGATAACTGTGACACACAAGAAAAGACAGCGCCGGTCCTTAGTCACAACGTGTCACCTCCACCACTAAAGCCTGAAGCCAGTCCCTACTATCCGCATCAGAACAATACTGCTTCACATCATCTTGGCTCACAACAGCCTTACATCAGCGCACATCCACGAGCCATTCAACGGGTCGCATGAAGACGGTCATCTGCCTCACATCGAGTCCAGCGGTGAGCATGCCACTCCTGTGCCCCATTTCAGACCACATCACAAGACCCTGCCATCTCCTGCACGCCATGCCATACCACCAGACTCCAACAACAGCTACTCACACATAAATGACTTTGTCAGATATCTAGCCCGCCGCGAGCTTGTGGCTACGGGCTTGCTTCAATTCGATGACAAGCCCCAAAACTACAAAGCATGGAAACGTTCCTTTCTGACTGCCATCAGCGGCCTAAACCTGACACAGAGCGAGGACATGGATCTCCTGCTCAAGTGGCTCAGCAAGGAGTCAGCGGAGCACGTTGAGCAGATAAGAGCAATACACATCCACCACCCAACAGCAGGACTGGCCATGGCATGGGAAAGGCTTGACCTAATGTATGGCTCAGCTGAAGTAATAGAAAACGCTCTGTTCAAACGCATTGACAGCTTCCCAGAAATAGTAAACCGAGATGGAGCCAAGCTGACAAAGCTGGGTGACCTACTGATGGAACTGCTGGCTGCTAAAGCCGAAGGAGACCTGCCAGGCCTCGCCTTCCTTGACACAGCGAGAGGCATCAACCAAATCGTACTGAAACTCCCGCCTCGTCTCCAGGACAAGTGGGTGACATCTGGTGCAGCCTACGAGCATCAAAACCAGGTGAACTATCCTCCCTTTGCCTTCTTTGTTGATTTTGTCAGCCAGCAGGCTCGCATTGCGAACGACCCAAGCTTCAGCCTCATCGGTAATACAGACATGGCCCCCAGAACCGAGAGGACCGCGTGTAAGCCGAACAGACCGCGGGAAGTCTCCCTCCACAAAACAGAGGTGTCTCCCAGAACCACATCTAACACGGGTGACCCTCCTACAAAATCAGATGACTGCGATAAACTGTGCCTGCTGTATAAAAAGCCACACCCTCTCCGTAAGTGCCGGGCATTCAGAGAAAAGCCTATCGACGAATGCAAAACACTCAAAGAAAACAATGTGTGCTTTAAATGTCTCTCTTCCTCGTCTCACATAGCAAAGAACTGCAAACTCAGTGTCCAGTCTTTTGAATGCAACAGCGATAGGCACAACACAGCGCTTCACCCTGGACCTGCACGCTGGCAGCAAGAAGCTGGCCCTGCCTCTGAGCACGGCGGGGAGGAGGATGAAGCTTCATCGCAGTCTCATGTCACCAACAAATGCACGAAAGTCTGTGGTGGGGAACTCACAGACCGCTCCTGCTCAAAGATCTGCCTCGTGAAAGCCGTGAAACTGTATGCAATCATGGACGAGCAGAGCAACAGGTCACTGGTTCGCTCACAGTTCTTCGAAGTGTTCAGCGACCAAAGTCCAAGCACTCCTTACACACTGAGAACATGGGCTGGAGTGAAACAATCAGCAGGCAGAATGGCAAGCGGCTATGAAGTGGAGTCTCTGGACGGAACGGTTCGCGTCCCGTTGCCAAGCCTCATTAAACGTAACGACATACAGAACAACAGAGAGGAGATTCCAACCCCTGAAGTAGCTCTTCATCACGTTCATCTAAGGTCCGTGGCACACCTCATCCCAGACATTGACCCACAAACCCCAATTATGCTTCTCTTAGGACGGGACATCATCAGAGTGCATAAAGTCCGCAAACAGGTGAATGGCCCTCACAACCTGCCTTACGCACAGAAGTTAGACCTGGGGTGGGTCATTGTCGGAAATGTGTGCTTAAGTAATGTTCACAGACCACTGACAATTAGCACGTTCCACACAAACACAACAGAGCTGCAACGGCCTTTGAAGCGTGCCCCAACGTGTTCCATGTGAAGGAGAGGTTCAGCGGCACCCAGGCCACCAGTGAGCCCCCAGCGTATCCTGAGGACCAGCCTGTCTGTGAAGCCGACCACCTTGGATGCACAGTGTTCAGGTGGACCAGGGACGACAACCAGGTGTCCCCCTCCATCCAGCATGTCACGTTCATGGAGATAATGGATGAAGGACTACGAAAAGACTCAAACAACAGCTGGGTGGCGCCATTACCGTTCAAGAGTCCACAGCCACGGCTCCCAGACCACAGACACTAATGTGTAGTTGACTGAACAAAGAAAGACACACTACTCCATTTAAACATTAGTATAATAAAATATCCCGTGTTGAATGGAGGAGACACATTGACTTACTTAACTGGCAGAGATCTTCCACAGTGAAATCACTGTCTTTGAAGTGAGAGTTCTTCCTTCTGACAGAAAAGAGGATGAAATAATATTAGAGATCAAAAGTAGAGATATAATAGGTGAGAGTGGAATCAAACAGATGATGTGTGTCTACAGAATATGGATATTCACTGAGTTTTACAACAGATAACCACAGCTTTATCCTTAGAATATTCTCACATAAGAATGAACCTCACAAACATGAAGAGGAATGAACCCACCTCTGTTTCTTAACAGCTGAGAACTTCTCTGAGACAATGTGCTTCAAAAAATTGAAGCAAAAGAAGAAAATCTGAGGGAGAAAAAACATTTTAGAGAAGGGAAATAAAATTGAAAGATATCAGTTCCCAGCATTAGCAAAAGCACCAACTATACCGAAAAGCTGGTACATTTGAGTCTTCTACGGAGATTACTCTTGGTTCAGATGATGACATTTCTTCCACTGATAGATTCCTCCCTCTGTGATTATTGGCTATAGATAAATTGACTATTTTAAAAAGAAGCTCTGTCTTTTCTCTTACAAAGGAAATATAATGCTAATGTTCATTTTGGTTTAATAACCTCTGGTGTTCCTGCACATTTACTCTGACTGATACCAAACTCTTCAGACCAACATTGTGGTTGATAGTGATAGTAATGAAGAATATGAGATAAAGAAACACACCACTATATGGTTGTGTTATGAAACTCCTATATTAGTTTTTGTTTGTTTTTTTAATCGCAAATTGTATAAGCAGGACATCTAGTGTAAAACAAATCAGTTAGTGCTCTGTGGGGAGCGAACCATGGAGGTATCTGAGATTTCTGTAGTGAAATATCTTGCTACTTATAGACTGACATGGAGGCCAGGACATGAGAAAAAGCTAAAGCCAATCATTGGTCTGTCTGGCTCTGCAGAAAACATTGTCTCAATTCTTTGAATGAGAATATATTTATTTAGAACATTTTCAGTATTTTACAAAAAAAATAAAATGCTAATTTCAATCAAACACATAGCTATAAAAAGTAAAACCACAGAAACAATAACCTGACTCGCAGTAATCCTTCATCTTCTTCTGAAGCCGTTTGCTCAGGTCATATACAAAGGACATTCTTTTCTCTCACCATCAACCACAATAATTATGAAATGTGACTCTTGGTGAAAATACAAAGGTAAAACCGCTCTGCTATGAGAGCATCATTAGCTTCTACTGCCTCCAGCTTTTCTTTCAATAGGTAACCTTTTTCTTGGTGCCCTCTGAAGAGATGACACAACTTCATCCTTAAAGCTGCAACTTCCTGTAGAGGTAGATCCCAGTTTAACTGGGATTCCTTTAACTTCTAATTAAAGTTTGTTCAAGAAAAATTTGTCAGTGTCTTTATATGATCGCTGTACTGAGACACTCATTTGGTCTGGGATTTCAAAACATTTTTTTTGTGCTAACATACAGTGGGGCAAAAAAGTATTTAGTCAGCCACCAATTGTGCAAGTTCTCCCATTTAAAAAGATGAGAGAGGCCTGTAATTTTTATCATAGGTATACCTCAACTATGAGAGACAAAATGAGAAAAGAAATCCAGGAAATCACATTGTAGGATTTTTAAAGAATTTATTTTCAAATGATTGTGGAAAATAAGTATTTGGTCAATAACAAAAGTTCATCTCAATACTTTGTTATATACCCTTTGTTGGCAATGACAGAGGTCAAACGTTTTCTGTAAGTCTTCACAAGGTTTCCACACACTGTTGCTGGTATTTTGGCCCATTCCTCCATGCAGATCTCCTCTAAAGCAGTGATGTTTTGGGGCTGTCGCTGGGCAACACGGACTTTCAACTCCCTCCAAAGATTTTCTATGGGGTTGAGATCTGGAGACTGGCTAGGCCACTCCAGGACCTTGAAATGCTTCTTACGAAGCCACTCCTTCGTTGCCCTGGCGGTGTGTTTGGGATCATTGTCATGCTGAAAGACCCAGCCACGCTTCATCTTCAGTGCCCTTGCTGATGGAAGGAGGTTTTCACTCAAAATCTCACGATACATGGCCCCATTCATTCTTTCCTTTACACGGATCAGTCGTCCTGGTCCCTTTGCAGAAAAACAGCCCCAAAGCATGATGTTTCCACCCCCATGCTTCACAGTAGGTATGGTGTTCTTTGGATGCAACTCTGCATTCTTTCTCCTCCAAACACGACGAGTTGAGTTTTTACCAAAAAGTTCTATTTTGGTTTCATCTGACCATATGACATTCTCCCAATCCTCTTCTGGATCATCCAAATGCCCTCTAGCAAACTTCAGACGGGCCTGGACATGTACTGGCTTAAGCAGGGGGACACGTCTGGAACTGCAGGATTTAAGTCCCTGGCGGCGTAGTGTGTTGCTGATGGTAGCCTCTGTTACTTTGGTCCCAGCTCTCTGCAGGTCATTCACTAGGTCCCCCCGTGTGGTTCTGGGATTTTTGCTCACCGTTCTTGTGATCATTTTGACCCCACGGGGTGAGATCTTGCGTGGAGCCCCAGATCGAGGGAGATTAGCAGTGGTCTTGTATGTCTTCCATTTTCTAATAATTGCTCCCACAGTTGATTTCTTCACACCAAGCTGCTTACCTATTGCAGATTCAGTTTTCCCAGCCTGATGCAGGTCTACAATTTAGTCTCTGGTCTCCTTTGACAGCTCTTTGGTCTTGGCCATAGTGGAGTTTGGAGTATGACTGTTTGAGGTTGTGGACAGGTGTCTTTTATACTGATAACGAGTTCAAAAAGGTGCCATTAATACAGGTAAGGAGTGGAGGACAGAGGAGCCTCTTAAAGAAGAAGCTACAGGTCTGTGAGAGCCAGAAATCTTGCTTGTTTGTAGGTGACCAAATACTTATTTTACCGAGGAATTTACCAATTAATTCATTAAAAATCAGACAATGTGATTTCCTGGATTGTTTCCCACATTCTGTCTCTCATAGTTGAAGTGTACCTATGATGCCAGTCTTTTTTTCTGTAAATACAAGTTATATAAACATAATCGTAGAAAGAAATATAAACTTTATTAGGATAAACGTACCTCCTCCCCTTTGGAGAGTCGATCTGGCAGCATATGACTGGAAACAGACAGAGGGAAATGTTCTGTGTTATATGCCAGCTGCATCTTATTCAGGACAAAAACCCAACACACCCCCTTGTTGTGCATGTGAAGATGCATGATATAAAGTTCACACAGTAAGGTATCCTGGAAATAAATCCTAGTATTAATAAATGGTATTAGAGAAGTGAGATCCTATGATGAATCACAAATTGCTTCTAAAGGAACACGTTTGACAGGGAGCTCTGTGGTACCCAGAGGGACCGAGCCCTTGTAACACTTTCTCTTGTTTCATTTCTCAGAGAATTGGTAGAATAGTATGGGGGCGGCAGAACAGTTCTCAAGAGTTGCTATCAGTAAATGTCAGCAAGTAAATCAAAACTCTCTGGAAAGATATGACATTTTTTTAATTAAGGAGAACTGACCCTTTAATTCAGCCACTCCAGGCATTAGTAAGGGAGATCACTGGCTGTGCTTAAGGGAATTATAGGAACAAGATTTGCTTCTTCTTTTTCCTCTTTATCGTAAGACTAGTTGTTACAGGCTTCATCTTCCTTTTGCTCCCTCTCTTCTGCTTTTGTGGAGGTGCTCATTTCCCATATTTACAAGGAAGACTGGAGCAGAAAGGAGCCATCTGTCTTTGCTTTCCTGACTTTCCTGATCACAACTCAGTTGGTTAGTTACTTTTCCCTTTATTTTGTAGTTAACTTATTGTTTCTTTTAAAAAGTCCGACAGAACAACCATTACATCACGCAGTTTATCTATGTTAGGTGCAAAACTATGCAATGGTCTTAACCAACCTCTCTCAAATGTTAACTGTCTTAAACAACTCAAATCAAGATTCAGAAGTATTTTGTTAACGGACTACTCAAATTAACAAAACATGTGTATACAGTAACCAGCTGCTGTTTTTGTTCAATTTGTCATTTGGTCATTGTGCTTGTTGTTTACCTTAAAAAAATGATATGGATTAATGACAATGATGATGACGGTAATGATGCTAATAGTAATTATAATTATAATCATGATGGCTATATCATGATTATCTTAATGATCAGTTTATATAAAAACAGGATTAGAAATTATACTGTGTTGTTATCTGAACATGGACTTGTAGGAATTCATTTTGTACGTTATTATTTTATTTTCACCCTGGAAACTGGGTGTATGTATTTACATATGTATGTGTACGTATATATTGCTGTTTTGTTTATTTGTGTGTGTATTTAAATACTGATTTATCTATTTTTCTTTATCCTGCATCTGGATGACTAACGGGAGGGCTACTTTCTGTATAAGCTATGCTTTCTGCCCTCCCGCTTCTACTAATTTTGTTTGTCTGTCGGATTCAGAAAGTGCCTGTACTTATATTGTAATAATAGAATTTTTAAAAAAAAGAATGACCTGGTAGTCAGGGATTTCATGGTTTTGTTTGTACGTTTAGATTCCTTACAGTTTAGGAAACGGACTCCTTTCTTCTTGTGGTTGAACACTGCTGATCAAATGACTTGTTCAGAAAGGGGTTAGTGTTAGGGTTCTCTTGAGAGTGATGTTTTTGACAGTGATTACAGCTACTCAGTGCCACAGACGGTGTGTATGGCCTTGATAGAGGGCAACAGAATGATTGGACTACACTTCAAATAACCTGGCATGATTAATTTGTAACCGCTGAGGAGAAGATCCCTCTCACACACCTTCTGCTGTACAAATGTCTTCAGGGTCTGGGCCAGCCTCTGAGGTATCTCTCCATGGCAGAGAGGGCTTTTTACAAGACTCCCTCAGATGAGCTCTAATTGGTCACATCATGCTGTTAATAAGGAAAGGAGAAGCCCAGGAGAGGGTGGTGTGTGTGTGTAGATAAAATATGTGGTCAACAGCTAAGCCAGAGTCGTCTTAATGTCTCATGTTGTCCCGGCTCCCCTTTCCCACTGCTCCATTAACCTATTTTCAATTACGCATTACAGAAAAAGCACGGGTGTCAGAGATGTTGCAAATGCCCCTCTAAAGTATTTATAGGGGCTAATGCGCTGTGACTTACGGCTCACCATGAACTCATGAAATTATGATAGTGTTGTTGTAAATGATCATTTTTTTACCCGAAGAGGAACCAGTCGTAAGCGATGGTCAGATACAGGATCTCTGCCGGCTGCAGGCTGGCGTGCACGGCGCCGTCCTGTGGAAACAACATGACGAGAATGAGCTCAAACATCTTGCGTTACATTAAACCCCAGGAGCCAATCACGCACATGCAGCTCCAACAAGCAAACTGCATGTATTATTCTGTGTGAAAAGGACTCCGTAGGTGGTCTCTGGTTCATCAGAAGATTCCAGTATGGACCCATCTCCAGAAAGGCATTACATATTTATGACATGTATTTTAATAAAGATGAATACAGAGGAGGCTGATTAAAGGCCATGTTTGAAATGAGTATGTGGGGAGGAACGAATGAGGAGAGTGCTGGGTGACACCGGGGGAGAGAGATGAAAAGACAGAAGGAGGACGGACAGGAGGACTTACTGCCCACAGGGAGAGCCTGAGCAGGGACACAAACAGAGGCGTCCGGTCCCAGCCTGATATGCAGTGCACCAGGAGGCCGCTGTCATCTGAAACACACAACGCCACTTTAAACATCACCAGCCTCACTGTGGGGGGGGGGGGCGTTAGAGGACTGCTTTGTGTGGGTGCAATTGTTAGGTTTTGGTTCTTGTTAGTGTAGTGTAGCTTTCCTCTCTTTATGCAGTAAAAGGTTCTGTGTTGGTTTTATAACATTCATTATGTTTGTGTGCATTTTACTAACCTCATTTAATAAAGATTCTTTACAACAGAATTACTTTTACATTTTCATTAGTTATAGTATTGTATATGTATCTTTTGCACTAATGTATCACTTAATTTATTCATCACCTAACCAAGAGTTAGTTAGAACATTGCATTTCAATCAGTTCAATACAGGTTCATCTTAATCTTAGATTTAAAGAGGACGTTCAGTATATCAGTATGTAGTCTCTCTCTGGGACATGTCTCCATGCTTTAATGTTCAGAAAGCTCTTTATTTTTCTCATACTGCCTGTGCTGCAGCACCGCTTTTCACCCTCTGTCTGAAACCAGAGCCCAGCCTGCTCTGATTGGTGAATTGGCCAGATCTGTTGTGGTTGGTCAACCGCTTAGAGATGTCCCACCCCTTAGCCTATCACATAACATTTGTTGGAGCGCTATCCAATAGAAGCCCAAGTGTTACAGAGTGATGTCATTACTTTACAGAAGTTAGACTCCTTAAGACTTTTTGATGCCACTGTGAACAATGAACAATTCTGGCCGTTAAAGGATGAGGCATATGGTAAATTATTCTTTAGAAAATACATGTTAGCAATTGTTTTGAGATTTTATATTACAATATTACTAACGAAACATTCATGAAATCCTCCTTCCAATGTCCAAAGCATTTATAAGACTTATTGAAAGACTGAGTTCAGACATCAGACGGTAAACTATGCTAGAATATGTCCATCTTCTTAAGGTATTAACAGTTGTTGCTCTGGGCCATAGCAATACCCCAACATTTAAAAGAGGTTAATTAAAGGAAACATAACCACACACTTCCCATTATGTGGCTGCAACTAACGGTTATTTTCTCGACTGATTGAGTAAACATTTTGTTGTTAAAAACCCCATTACAATTTAGCAGAACCCTAGGCTACACTTTCAAATGTGTTCTTATTCCATCAGAAACTACTGACATTTAGTTTATTATCGTAGAATAACTTAAATAAGGTTGTTAAAGGAACGATTTGAACTTTAGTTTCTGATGGCTTAAAATGTGGCTTTTAGAATTCATTGCCTTAACTAATGATCAATAGAAGATAAATAAACAAATCCTGCGTTAGCTTCCTTTCACGCATTTTAACCCATGACAAAGTCACAATCCTAAACCTCAAGCTACGTCACAAACACCACCCACCATCACTGTTGATGATGTGGAGCAGCATCTTCAGGTAGTTCTGGGTCTGCTCCACCAGGTCCCACGACTGAGAAACACACAAGTAGACAGAAGACGATCCGTGATAAACACACTTAATGGAAGAATCTTGTAAATGTATAATATAATGTTATATAATATAGAAAGTAAAAAATAACAATAAATCAAGTTAATTTCTTTGACAAAAGAAGAGAAATGGGAGAGGAAAACAACACAAAACATTACTGATGACCCTCTGGTTAGACCATTAAGGTACGCATGAGAATTAATGATGTATCCTTATCATTTTATCATATCTTCTATATTTCTTTCTCTTTCTCCTCTGATTTGTTGAATGGTATTTTATAAGCTTTAGTTTTAACTTTATCCTATTTCAGGGGGTTTTATAGAAAATATATTATGAAGGCGATAACGTCACTTCCGATCAAAACTATGACCCCACCCACTTTCCGGTGAAAATACTGCATCAGAGCGAAGCGAAAATAATAGTTCCTTCATGTCTTAAAGCTGCTGGGTCATATATTGCACCTCAAACAACAAATAAATCCAAAGTTACGTTTCTTTTACTTCCTCTACAGAAAAAAGGAGAGCAAAAGAAAGGATGCAATTCAGAAATCTCAGTTTAAGTGTAAGTCTGCTGCCTGCCACCCGGACACCATCCCCTGTTTATTCTTTATTTATGACACCATCTTCATATTTCTGGAGTCATTATACAGTTTTTAACGAACAGAAATATTGTCTTCTGGCATCACTTAACATTTGCCGGGGGAAATCTGATTGTGGTTTGAGGGCGCACGCTGTGAGTAAGAAGAGGCAGAGACCCTGATACCTGGTTTAGACTAAACCCTGATATTTAGTTGGGTTATTCCTGTAACAATAGGCTCAGTGTCTGATGCCGTCAGCTGGTTTCACTTTAAATTAAATTAAAACCAAAGCTGTCAAATCTTCCAGTTATATTTGATTTATTATTCAAATGAAAAGCATGTTAAAAAGATTCTATTGTTTTATGCTTGTGAATGGAATAATATACTGATGTTCCCCAGTGTTGAATAACAGCGCCTGCATTGATTTAGATCAATTAATCACAAAACTCAATTCATTAGACTCCATTTTAATTGCCTGACAGCCATTATACCCAACACAAGTCCCCATCTTATTTTATAAACTTCTCTAAAGTTCAGCCTAACATATGATATTGTTTTGGTTCCTGAATTCACGTTTTGTGGGATATAACAATGTGTGTGTGAGTCAGTGAGGTTTAAAGCTCCCCGGATGTGAAGCATGACTAAAGCACTTTACCGGTTGGACAACAGATGGCACTGACAGACCACAGATAAGAGAGAGCAGAAGTGAGTCACAGCTGGTAGAGTGGAGGCACCAGAGGGAATACATTAGAAGAAGAGTAACCTGGTATCGAGTCCAGTCGATGTTCAAGTTCTGAGTAAAGCCCAGTGGGATTGTCAAAGGAGCGTCCACATAGTCCTGTGAGTGGAGACAGTCATCAGATGAATAAATCAGAGCTGAGCTGCAGTACAGTGAGAGTACACACTCACTACCGCCTCTGTACCTGATTCCAGTTGAACACCAGACCCTCTGCAGTGTAGTCTCTGTCTTTGTAGTCCTTAAAAAACTCACACCCTGAAACAGCAACACATTCAGCACATTAAGTCAGGAGTGAAACTCAAGCTACAGAATGTGGTCCTGTTCTTTAAAATCTGAATGATAAACTGTCTACTTTGTATTTTTGAGGTCTAGCTGAAGGCAACAATGTCGAAAATGAAGACATCTGAGAGAGTCAATTATTCTGACACAAGAGGACAGTTTGCACACAATTCTATGGCTTTCAAAATTGTGATCAGTGAGATGTGCCTGGTTCCCTGTAAAAGATATTTCAGTCATTTTCACAATGGCTTTCGGATTCCTCTAAATCATATGATCATGAAGCAAGGTTAACTGTAATTTCTGCTCCTTTCTCTTATGTGCAGGACTTCTATTACAGTTTTCTTATTATACAGGTCTTCTAGTAGTCGTATTAATTAGCTCACAGCTACTGTAAGTTCTCTGTGTCTGCATTCAACTCATAACTGCTGATAAACAGTATTTGACTGGACAATTCCAGTGAAGTGACAGAGTAGTGACTGGTAGTTTACCTGGGTAAGGCACAGAGAGCAGGGTGAAGTCTGCATAGCGTTGGGCCTTGTCCGCCTTCTCAGAGGACGTCACACTGCGGGGGAGAAACACAGTGAGCATTCATGGGCACTACAGTATATTAATAACACTTCCATATCATACAGAGACCTGTGTTTGGCCATCAGTCAGGTTGCGAAATTTGACTAATTTTATGATAACGATATACAGTGCTCAGCGTAAATCAGTACACCCCCTTTGAAAAGTAACATTTTAAACAATATCTCAATGAACACAAAAACTATTTCCAAAATGTTGACTAGACTAAGTTTAATACAACATCTGTTTAACTTATAAAATGAATGTAAGGTTAATTATATATCTTAGATTACACATGTTTCTGTTTCACTCAAATAAGGGCGATGCAAAAATGAGTACACCCCACAACAAAAACTACTACATCTAGTTCTTTGTTTGGCCTCCATGAGTTTTAATGACAGCACCAAGTCTTCTAGGCATGGAATGAACAAGTTGGAAACATTTTGCTACATCAATCTTTTTCCATTCTTCAAGAATGACCTCTGTTAGAGACCGGATGCTGGATGGAGAGGGATGCTCAACTTGTCTCTTCAGAATTCCCCATAGGTGTTCAATTGGGTTCAGATCAGGAGACATACTTGGCCTCTGAATCACTTTCATCCTGTTCTTCTTCAGAAATCCCACAGTGGCCTTAGATGTGTGTTTAGGATCTTTGTCATGTTGGAAAAGTGCATGACGATTAAGGGCACGGAGTGATGGTAGCATCTTCTCTTTCAGTATAGAGCAGTTCATCTGTGAATTCAGGATTTTCTTCGACCCTTCTCATCAGAAGACGCTCCTGTCGGTGTGTTAACCTCCGAAGACGACCTGGACGTCTCTGTGAGATGGTTGCAGTTCCATCTTTTTAAAGTTTTTGTACCGCTTTATTCTGACTGATAAGTAAAGCTCTGCTGATCTTCTTGTACCCTTCACCTTTGCAGAGTAAAGAAATGGTTTTCTTTCTCTTCCATGTGGTGCCATTGCTAACAACATGAAATGGGAAGGGGTTTTCTTTAAGTAACACCCTTTTATAGTCAGCTGTCTGCTGGACACCTGTGTAATGAGTAATTAAGACTCACCTGTGGTTGATTATTGTTCAATTAGACATTTGTAGTCTAAAATGTAGCTCTGCTCCAGAGACTTTCAGTGGGGTGTTTTCATTTTGGCATCGCCCTTATTTTGAGTAAAACTGAAAACTGTGTAATGTAAGTTATATTATTAACCTTACTTTCATGTTATAAGTTAAACAGATGTTATATTAAACTTGGAAATTGTTTTTGTGTTCATTGAGATATTGTTTAAAATGTTACTTTTCAAAGGGGGTGTACTCATTTACGCTGAGCACTGTATGAGGACGTGACCATCTTTGCATCAATATTCTGATTCATCATTGAAAGATACATTTAATGATCATGGTGTGATTTTTTTTATGAGGATCTGTGCTAAACAAGTCTGTTTTTTTAAGTCTTTGTAATATTGTTTTTACGTGTGGATATCTCTTCAGCTCCACCATACTTAATTGAAAATAGTATTTAAATACATATTTAGCCTTTAGCAAATATTGTGCCTGCTGCGATTTGAACATTGGACTCAACTGTATATATTCTTTTTACTCTCATGCTGGTTTATTCTATTCTATTTTGAGATGTTTATATTTTTAGATTCTAATTATGTGCGATGCCGTTTTGTTTTATGCTGCTGCAACGCAAACATTTCCCAGATTGGGATTAATAAAGTACCTCTTATCTTATCTTGTGATGAGTTGTTTCAAAGCTTTAGTAGAATCTATATTTATTTTGGCCCATACGCACTGAGCTGAGCTTCTTGCCTTAATAGTTGCTGTTTTCTTGTAATAGTCTGTCATTCATATATACCATACAGGAAATATAGCTCTGGAAAAACTAAGAGAACACTGAAAAATGATCTCTTTATAGGACTAAAATGAACAATGCTGTGCTATTCTCTGAACCACCGACAACTTTTCCCCCAAATCCCAAACAGAAATATTGGCATTGAGAAAATGTCTTTGCAGAAAATGAAAACTAGTCAACTAACCAAATATATATGCACTGGTTTCAGACCTTGAATAATAATAATGCAAACAAAAAGATGACATTCATTTGCAAAAATACATTATTATAATATAATAAATAATGTATTTTCTCGCCGCCTTAGGTCATTTGGGGCGAGTGAAAAATGATTCTGTTGTTCTTTACATCTGTGATTTTGTCTATTCTAAAAACTGCTCCACCTGTTAAAAATCTGCTCAAAGATTGTTGGTCAACCCAGTCAGAGACTTTATGAGTCAGCATATCATAACAACTTAGCAAGGCTAAGCAACTAAACATCATCTCTGACCCAGAGAGCATGTTCTGGACAGCGAATATGAACTGCTGCCATCTAATCGGAGAAACAGGGTCCCGCGATTGAATCAAGTCAG
This sequence comes from Eleginops maclovinus, assembly GCF_036324505.1. NCBI lineage: Eukaryota > Metazoa > Chordata > Actinopteri > Perciformes > Eleginopidae > Eleginops > Eleginops maclovinus. The sequence goes on along the minus strand of NC_086368.1, from coordinate 3,548,323 downwards.
ACTGAAGCACTCCTTTGTGCACCAGTCAATCCTCACAGTAAACACAGAGCTAAATCCCAGATCAATTTCACGCTAAAGGGTCTTTGAGCACGTTTCTCTCAGTGATCGTGATGTTATGTTCAATGTTTGTTATTTCGTGTATTATGTCTTGATATTTGTCCTTGTTGACGTTGAAAATGGAGCTGCTGTTAAGCAAGTCAAATTTCAGACATGATCTGTCCATTAAAGTATTATCGTATTGAATTGTTGTAACCAAGGAAGAGTTTATAAATCAATCTTTGGTGGATTAACCAGATCTACAATCCCAGCTTTTATGTGTCCTGTTCCTGGAGGAAGATTCATGCAGTTTGGCTTTCTTTGATGACTTGTGAACCTCCATTATTATCTTGATGATTCCTGAGGTTTGTAAATTAACCAGGTCAGTCAAATGTTCATATTGTTTCATGCCATCCCTTACATCTTTTTTTAGTTTGTCCTAGTATTTTCACTGCTCTTCTAACCATTCTCTCAGCATTTTCAGTCAACGAATGTGTGAGAAATACTACCAGTAAGATCTGTTCCACATGTAACAGATGATCAACAGCTACAGCGGATTAACCTCTATAATACCAAGAACCCTGTGACAATGATTACCAAGCTCTGTGTGTATACAAAGCAGGAGACAATGAGAGCAAATCTGAAGCATCCCAGCTTCAACACAATCACAGCACACTGTAGACAGCCAGTGTACATTAACGGCCAAATCTGCAGAAACAAGGAGCCAACACACAGGGACCGAGTCTGCAGTCAAGAGCCTGTCAGGAAGCGTCTTTCTACAACATGCAGAGGAAACAGGGATCTAGATCTCAGCCACTGCTGTTCCTTACTTTAGCCCAAACTTGACCTTCTTGTTCTCCACCATCAGGTCACAGATGTAGCGGACTGAGAGGTAGCGTAGCAGCTTAATATCGTGGCCTCGGACTTTGTCAAAGAGCTGCGAGTCCCCGTTCCTGAGGAGGAGGGAAGGAGCGGAGAAGGAGAGCGAGATTATTAGATGAATGGACGTTCTCTGGGTAGATGTTTTACTTTGATGAGAAGTTTTTCAGTCAGCAACCATCGGGCTCATTCTTGTTGTCAGTGATTAGCCATGTCATGTGGTTACCTGACTGCACTGTCATCCTCTGGAACCTCCTCAGACTCTGTCCACGTGTCATCAGTGCCCCCTGAAAAACAGAAGCATACAGGAAGTCAATCCAAGTGGAGCTCATGACAAGCCACAAACTGTAAATCACTCCAACTTACAAATATTGTTAGAGCTGCACGATTTGAATATATTGATATATTGGAGGGATTTTCGTTTTTGCATCAACATCCTCATTATACTTAAAATATATTATTATATATAATTTGGATCACGGTTTGATTTTGTTAAACACTGTACCAAACAAACAGATATTTGAAGTCCATAGAAAGTAATTTGTATGACGGGACATGCAGCATTGTGTTCAAAATGTGCCAGTTTCATGCAGTTTCTTTTATATGCATACTGACTGGCTATTTTAACATTTCATTTGTGTTGTAAGACAGTTGTATAAATACAATTTATTTGAAAGTTCACGTTTTTATCCTGAACTTTGAAAAATACAATGATGTACTCAAACTAAAAATAAGTATTTAAAATATATCTTTTTAGGTTGAATATTATTTTGATTCAGTTCAGCAGATTTTGGGAATACAATATTTATTTTCATATTTCACTTTTAAACATATTTTGATGTTTGAATCCTTATTTTTTCAGTTGCAGATTTTATGTTTTCAGATCCAAAATGATTCTTTTTTCAGTTTCAAATCTTAGGGGCTTACCAAGAATAGCTTGGCATCCTAAGTGACAGCCCTCCCTCTGTCAAGTTGCCTTCATGGATCTTAGGTAGCGCGAGAAATATAACTCAATACTTTCTATTGTGGTGTATCACTATACACAACACTACCGTGACTGGTGGTAAACCAAACTGATACAAGCGTCAAAGTTCCGTTAAGCAAGCTGTTGAGCATCGTAGTTGGTAACAATTGCGGTATAAGAGCAATAAGCTGTTCCAGCCATGGAGCCTGCAGGTTGCTGTGGTGGACCTGACGCTATCGCAAAAGCCAAGCCAACATTATGCTGCGTTCACGGAGATACGTGGAAGTGGAGAAGGGAAACTCATAATTGTGAATACGTAATTTCTAGTGCTGTCAAAGTTAACGCGTTATATGGCGATTCATTTTAAACATTTAATGCATTAAAAAAATGTAACGCAATTAACGTGGTTTAGTTTACTTCTTGTGGCGGCTGACCCATAAACTTTGGTCCCGTGCGAGGGGCAAACAGCGGAAACATCTATCCTACCTTAAGGAGAGTCTATGGCGGAAAGATGGATAAGGACGGACTTTTAGGGGGAAAGTTTCATTTGAAAAAGTTGCCCGACGGCTCGTTGGACAAAACCAAGGCAATTTGCACAGTTTGCAAAGCCGAATTTAATTACCACAGAAGTAACAGGTCTTTAGCATATCACCTCAAAGCAAAACACCCTGCTGAAATTACCTCCACGGGACCGCGCCAGTCTACACTACAGGAGTGTGGCACTCGTGGGCGAATAACCAAACCTGTAAGTGAAAAGTTAAACAACTCCTTGGTTACTTGGATAGTTAAAAACTGCCGCCCAGTTAGCACAGTAGAGGATGATGGACTGAGAGAAGTAATTTGTGTTGCATCGGGAGATACCTCTTATAATTTACCCTCGAGAGGAACCATCGTGTCAAGAATACACACGTTGTATGAGGATGAGAGGGCAAAGCGGACGAACATGCTTGATCCAGCAAAGCACATCGCTGTCACAGGTGACCACTGGACGTCTGTCAACAACGATAATTATTTGGGCGTCACGGCGCATTTCATTGATCAAGACTGGACTCTGCAGTCGTTTGCACTTACTGTGAGTAAAACCGAGGAGCGACATTATGCCGAGGCATGTGCTAACCATTTTCTGGATGTTGCAAACGAATGGGAAATCAAGGAAAGGTTGACCACACTCGGCACTGACAGTGCTCGTAACATGGTAGCTGCCGCGAGGCTACTTCCATTTGAACACCTGCCTTGCATGGCCCACTCTCTGCAAAGAACGGTCACAGTCTCACTTAAGTGAGAAAGTGTTCTGGCCAAATGTCGCAAGATTGTCTGGCACTTTAAGCATAGTCCATCTAACGCTCAGGAATTAAACGAACAGCAAGTTGCACAGACTTAAGCAAGAATCACTTGCTCAGGACGTTGCAACAAGATGGAATTCTACGCTGGAGATGGTAAAGAGGATGCAGAGAAACAAATCTCCACTGACCACTACTCTGGTGCAGCAAAAGAGCAAGGTTGCCATGTTGACTGACCAGGAGCTTGTCAAACTGCAAAAGCTCTCTCTCTCTCTCTCTGTGTTGTTAATAAAGATGTACTGAAATGTTTAACACCTTGTGCTTTCCATTGCAGATATGTGACTGAACTGCTGGGGGGAGAGCAGTATGTCTCCTGTTCAGTGGTCTTGCCAGCCTTATGCCACTTGTTCAGAGTTATGGAGCCCTCGGACGATGATCCAGTTTATGTTCTGAGGTTCAAGAAGGCCTTTACTACAGACCTAGCTCAACGGAAGAATAGCACCAACCTCAAATGGCTGAAGATCACTACTGCCCTTGACCCTAGGTTTAAAGACCTTAAGTGCCTTCTAAAAGATGAAAGGAGTGAGGTGTGGGCTTTAGTACGTGACCTGATGATGAAAGAGACATGTGCAGAACAACAACCTGCTGAGACAACAGAGTAGCCATCACCAAAGAAGAGGAGGAGGAGGATGTCCATGGTGCTGTGTTCTTCTGATTCAGATGACGAGGAGGAGTCCATAGAGCATTGTCTGGATCGCTACAAAACAGAGCCAAAAATGGACATAGAGGCGTGTCCACTACAATGGTGGTCAAAGAGAGAGGGAGCACATGCCAGGCTGGCACCCATTGCACGCAAGTACCTGTCAACCCCTGGAAGCACAGTGCCTTGTGAGAGGTTGTTCTCACTCTCAGGTCACATCACTCAAAAGAAGCGAGCTTCTTTGTCCCCTGATAACGTAAACAAAGTCTGCCTCAGCAACTGGCTGAATGTAAAGAAGGACTAAGTAAATTATGTCTATGGAGTGAAAAATGTTCAATGTTCTGAATTATGTTTTGTATTTGCACTGTGCATATGTGCACCTTAAGCCATTAAAATGGTCTTTGAATTTAAATATACTTTCTCTGTGTTTATTCTACATTAATTTGATGATTGATTTTACATTAATATATATTCATTATAAGCTTCAGTCTTAAGTAGAAAAATGCAATTCATTTATAGTAATAAAGTAAGTAATTTCACATTCTAGCACAGTTTATTGCCCTTATACCGCGATTGTTGCCAACTACGAGGCTCAACAGCTCGCTTAACGGAACTTTGATGCTGGTATCAGTTTTTTTTACCATCAATCACGGGAGTATTGTGTAGAGAAAGTGTTGAGTTATGTTTCTTGCGCTACCCAACATCCATGAAGGCAACATGAGAGAGGCAGGGCTGTCACTCAGGATGCCAAACTACTTTTGGTAAGCCCCGCCCCCCAAGCAACATCAGTGCCACTAGTTTGAAAGCCGAAAAAAAAGGATCTGAAAGCGAAAAAAGATCTGAAGGCGGAAAAAGATCTGAAACCTAAAAAAACTGATTTGAAACTGAAATAAAAATTGTTTTGAATCTGAAAACGTAACATTTGCAACTGAAAAAAATAAGGATTCAAACATCAAAATATGTTTAAAAGTGAAATATGAAAATAAATATTTTATTCCCAAAAACGGCTGAACTGAATCAAAATAATATCCACCCTAAAATACTTTAATACTTTAAATACTTATTTTTAGTTTGAATACATCACTGTATTTTTCAAAGTTCAGGATAAAAACTTGAACTTTCAAATAAATTGTATTTTTTTGAATGATCAAAACTTGTGACCCTGATATAGGTCCATATATATCAGGATTAACCCCACACATATGAGATTTGTAAGCCTTTTGAAACTAGCAACAACCACAAAAACAATTGGAGGCTCACTGCTCTGTGCCATCTAATGAATCCTTTTCCCATTTGCTTTTTCCATACTGATCATCGGAGTAATTGCTGAGGTCATACCACATTGTAGCCAGTCCCTCAGAAACACGAGCAGTTCGGTTAGATGACCCGACAGCTGACTCAAAATGTCCCCTGCCGGATGGTTCCTGTTCTCAAATCTAAGATGGTTTGCTTTTCTTGGCTTTACATAAGAGTGACAAGAATTATGTTGGTTGTTTGACTGTTGCTTCAAGAAAACATTTAATCAGGTCCTCTTGTTTTTTAGGATATCATGACTGTATCCATGTTCTGATGTTTAGTTGAACAAACAATAAAGTAAATCTAAACAGATTAACTGATGATGAAGATAGTCATTTTGCATTACAGGTCCAAAGTGAAACGCTGATCTGTTAGCAGATTTTTGGTGGGAATTTGTGGTTTGGATATACATTTCTTTTTGCCATCTTTTTGAGTGTCTGATTATCTGGCTACTGTTTCTGATATCAAATCATCCTCGGATATACTGTTTATGAAGACGATGGGAATGATGGCTACAGTAAAAAGAAAGAAGAAGTGATGCTTTATAAAAACCTTTATTAGCTTCTTAACCACAAATCACATCCAGAACAGACTATGGTGTTTTACATTTCTGAATGTCAGAGGCGAGAAGAGAGAGACGATCTTTCAAAGTAAATGTTTGGTTTATTGCCCTTTTATATTATATTATATTTATATTACAGTGTGTGGCAGAAAGACACATTTCTTCATGTGGGGGCTTCAGAGTGAAGCTAACCTCCAGTCAGGTTTGACAGCAGCTGCAGCTTCAGAGAGCACAGGAGGAACTGCAACCTCCCCCATGTAAAATATGGCAGCCACAACTTCCCCTGCTTAGGCTAAACTTAATTCAAACATGTGTATGCATGAGTGTGTGTGTGTAGTACCTGAGAAGATGTAGTTGTAGCCTGTGCGTCCATACAGCTCTCCCCATCCTGCCAGAGTGGACGACCGGCATATATGCTGCAGGAATAACAATACTTACTGACTGTATGACTCATACTAGCATGTTGTTACAATAATGCCTAACCATACAGAAAAGAGGAAGGAAAAATCTGCTAATTTCAGTCTGAGAAGCGAGAACACTGGAAAGTACAAAAAAATAAAAACATCATTTAAAACAGCAAACAGGTTTCTGTTCATATTTCAAACATATCCACAGCATACATCAAAGTACCTGGATTAAATAGAGTCTGCAGCACTGTAGGCACACAGTGTGTCGCACTTATTATATCCTGTAACATCATATCATATATTCATTTATCTGTGTCGGATTCTGGAGCCGTATGGTGCTGTGCCAGTCAGAGTCATGCACTTACATTCTCACAGCCTGTAACGTACACTGTAGGGGATTATAAAATAGGAATACACGCTAGATTAACTCTTGAAAGATATTTTGATTTATATTTTTGGGGCTCTTAAGTCCATTACACACTTGGGTTGCAGCTCGTAGACTAAAAGTGAGAAATGGTCCCACACGTAATGTTTTTACACTGAACTTCAACATGATTAACGATATAGAGGGATCATTTTTGCATTATTATTTTAAATATAAGTTCTAAAATATATGTTTTAAACATCACGTTTAATTTTTTAAGACGATCTGTACCAAATAAAGATATTTAAGGACATCTATAGAATATGATTTGTAGGCCGGGACTCTGTAGCTCCAGAATTTTTCATTTTCAATAATATTCACAAACATTTTGCGTTCTGCGATTTGACTATTGCTACTATTCAATCCTCACTGGTATCATTGTCCATGATTTACTGTATTTTTTCTGCTTTTATTTTACATTTTTTATTTGATTTTTTAATTGTTTTAGTTTAACCTATTTCATAATTTCTTGTCAGTTTACTTCAAGGGAATTTTACTCTAGGATCACTGTTGATGTTTTCGATTGTTCTCTATTTAATTTAATATTGTTGTTATGTTGTCTTCTTCTTCTGTAAAGCACTTTGGGCTGCTTTGTGCATGAAGGTGCTATACAAATAACATTTATTATTGTTATTACCCTAGCCCATATTGCAACTTAGATTCATGCTCTGTTAATTGTGTAGCCCTCATACACAATATAATTATTTTAGTAATTGGTAGCAGAAACCCTTAGTGAGGGCAGCTGGTTTAGAGCAGTACCTTGCCGTTGTAGAGGATGACCGGACAGACGAACCTCCCTCTGCAGCGAGCCAACTTACTGCGGTTCACCAGGTCCTGCAGCTTACTGATGTGTACCGCGCTCTCAAACCTGCACACACACACAAACATACACCAGCATGGGTTATTCATCAGTCTTTCCTCTTTATCATTTAAATGTCACTTAAAGCAACACGCTGCTGAAACCTCTACAATCAGATAATCAATAGTGCTCATCAGTTGAAGGAGGTTACACATGGGACATTCAGCTCTTAAGGACCATTGATTATTACATTACATTAACCGGTTCATCTTTACTGCTCGCTGCTATGTTGGCCATGAAAACACAAACACTGGAATGATTATCTGAAGGGTTGAAGAGGGTGCATTCAAAAGACCTCATGATCATCTAAGGTAATTAACACAGTGTTAAAATGATTTGCGTCAAAATCCGCATTTCTACGTAACTTTGTGACCTCTGAACAGTAAAACACATGGACAAGATCACAATAGCTTTAACTGCATCAGGATCTGGTGGGAAGTGGGCACACAGAGGTTAATGGGAAGAGCTGTGTTGTTTGAGTCTGTGGTTACAGAAAAAGTTCAAAAGAGCTGTAGTTGCTTTGTGACACTTATACTCTCTATAAAAGTTTAAATAGTACATTTTAAATCCTTTTAATATTTTGCTGTTTCTATTGTCAGACAACTGAATGAGTTTAACCTAGTGTAACCCTGGCCCACTAGCACTAGATTTACCTAAACAAGCAGTGTAACCATGGTAAAATGATTATATAACTTTCTTTGGATGGCACTTTGCTCAAGGTGTTTTACAACATGGCGCAGATCATAATTAAAACAGAACAAGAAATCCAATTCAGGTCAAACGTTAAAAACGTTTTGCACAAATTCAGCATAATAACATCATATAAAAAGTCAAGGAACACAAGGAGGAAAGAAAAGGTATAATAAAAAAAAATAATAAAATAATGATCCAAAAGTTCACAACTCAGTAAAACAAAGGAAAACAATATAACTGTCTTAATAATATTTCTGGAATTGTAAGTAATGCTACAAATGTGTTGATATTTTTTTTGTGGGATACAGACTATGAAATGAAAACATGAGGAGGAAAAAAGTTCTGTGCGCATGAGGGATTTGCCAAATAAGCCTTTTTTAAACAGGTTATTATTAAAGCCTTTCTTGTGAATCAGGGTTTCCTCCTTTGTTTCAGCACAATTTCTATTTTCAGCACTACGCTGGAAAATGCTCTAACTGCATCAACAGCAGTGTGAAGTTAGGACTTATTGAATCACTGTAAATCATTCCAGATGTGACCTTGAGAGAATACCCCTCCCTCTCAGCAGCTTGATGTGAGCAGAGGGGCTGGAGATGAAGCCTGACCTTTGCTCTGCAGCAAGGTGAGCACGTTCAGAGTAGTGACGCAAACAAACAAGAGGGGAATTGGTAACTGAGTGGACTGAACTTTGGATCAGATAATGACTGGTGAGACGGTACCTGTCTCTCTCCGAATCTGTGCTTTCATACTCCAGGAACACGATCTGCCTGGGGTAATGCCCGCACACCTCTCCATTGGCGTTGTGGATGATGCTGTACTTGTAATCTCTGGCAAATAACTCCAGACAACGCTTCTCAATCGCTTCTACCTGAGGAGGAATAAAAACAAAGTTATAGTAGTGGCTTTAAAAGAGACAAAATTCTCCTTCTGGAAAATGACAGAACTTGGGAATTAGTTGTTTGAGATGATTAGACTATATGGGTAACCTATCAACCAGATATAACTGAAGCCCAGCTTCATCTCTGACTCTCATTGGCATTATTATAATAGACCGCAGATATAAATTTCATCAGGAAGCATTATACACTAGTAGCTCGATGACTGATTTTTTTTCAGCTATGGATCTATTGAGCACCTCTAAAAAATGATCCATACACTGTACATGCAGATGTAGCTGTTGGTGTGACTCGTGATGTCAAAGTAAGAAGCACACCACTCACCAGTTAGGTGAGTGTCACTTTACATTCAGGTGTGTCACTAAGCAGACTGTAGGTCAACAACAACAATAGCATGTTGGTGTTAAAAATGCCATCTATGAACTACCTTTTCAATACAGAAAACTATATTTAATTATGAATGAAGAAACACCCGTAGTAATTCACTTTTTCAACAATAGCTAATCCATTTCCAATCCAAATGAAGTACAGCAGAGGGGTCACAACATCCACACAACCTGCTCCTCGTAAAAACATTTAGCGCAGATCGGATGATCAGCTCTATGTCGAACTGATCAGTGGTTCTTTAAGGTTGTAAAGAGGAAATAAATCACTACTTGCAGAAGGCTATGTGTTGTTTGTCTAACGTACAAGGACACTTTAATTCCATTAATCCAGCATATCGATGACACAAGAGACAATGACCTGTTGTCAAGCAGCTAAAACACACTGAGTGATAACAATCTTACCCGAGGAGTGACTTCCTTTGCTCTGTACTGCATTTTGGAAAACAAATCTATCAAATCCGCTATTTCCTCGCTCTTTCTGGCCGACAGCGCAGAGGCTGCGAAGCCGCCGGCCAGGGAAGGGGAGGCGGCCATCATAGCGCCACGACCCGCGGTGGTGGCCTCTAGCCGAACTCGACCTCCTTCAAACACCGCAGAGCCTTGTCCTAAGGAACGGGAAGGCCGACCAGGCCATCCCTTCCCAGCCAGCTTCTTCCTGACTGCCCGCTTGAGGGGGCCAGAGCCGGGGAGTCCTCTTGAATTCAGGGCACCGGCGAGCTGTTCCACTCTCCTAACACAACCCGTCAGCTATCCCACGCAGCCGGCCACTCACACCGCGGCGGGGACTGCTGCTGCCTCCGGAGTACGGCCAGCTAACAGGCTAGTTCAGCTTAGCTTTGTGGTTTCCGTTTACTTATATCTCCATGAACTCAGGTAAACAATTTCAGACGTGTGTAGTCCTCCACATCACCGCTTCTTTGTTTGCAATTGCAACATGAGGTGAAGCGATGACCGAGTCTCGACACCGCCAAACGCTCACTGAACTCCGGTCAGCTGGAGTCAGGAAAGTCCCAGGTTCCTCCCAGGCCTGCTCACGTTTCCTCAATGTCACGTCTTCATGCCTCCTTAGTAACCATGGCCATGAAGATACAAGGAATAAAGTTATACAGTAGTCAACCCTGTAGCTGCAGAATCTCAGTCCTGTAGCTACGTATGTTGTTGTGAAAGAAATCCCCAGCAGTGCAGAGTGGTGTTGCAATCTGTGTACTACAGTCTGAAGGGACGACAGGCGGTAAACAGGAAGCTGAGATAACCACGTGACACAGTCATCTCCCCCTTTAAATGACGTGTGTTGTTTATCAGCGAGGTCTCTGCTGATTTTTCGGACTGACGGTAAGCAGCCACACGTTGTTTACCCTGAGTCTTCTTTAGTGCTGCAAACACAGTCCTTTTACTAAAGGGAACTCATCCTTGGCCACATTAAATAACAATTCTTACTCCAACATTCCCTAATCCACTTTGTCAAATTGGTTGTAACTTACTTAAATAAAAATATTCAGGGTGCCCAGAAATGGTAAAACAAGCAATACATGTAGACATCGTTCTTTATTAAAGAAAAGAATAAAGCAAATGTGGCTCAGAAGATACATTCTTAATTTACTGGCTCTTCTCCTTGCCCCAAAAGTTATAAAAAAAAGAAAGAGAAACATTTATTTAGTTGTGTGTTTGATCAGAAACAAGAGCAAACACACTCAGTGACACTTCTAGTGGGAGAAAATGTAATAATTTACATCTATGGAAATACTCAAGTCAATAACCTCATCCCATTAACATATGTATACGTTTTCACTTCAGAATCATACACATTCTGCATTATGTTGTACTCCCCCTTTTACTATTAAATGTAATGTATTTCTCAAACGAAATTGGTGGTTTGTTTCACTAATTAAATGTTGTTTTTGTCTTGTTTTAAACACTTCCTTCCCAATGCCAGATGGGGGTGCTAATTTGCAGATGTATTTAGCTTCTTGTTTATTTGGATGTTGCAGCAGTACAGAACAGAAAGGTGTATATTAGTATGTTTCCACATTCATCTGCTGGAGCAGGATAGTTTTTCTGTGCTCGCCTTAGTTCTCAGTATCCCCTGAATACATCAGACGGACTTTGTAACATCAACAACATTTCCTAAATTGGGATGAATGTAGTATATTTTTTCTAATCGTAACACAGTAACAGCAGTGTTAGCTGACAAGAATGAAGAGGGAACCAGAACCCTGCAGGGAACAAACAAAGATATTTTTAAACACCTACATAATCATTGATTGATCAATGAGGAAGGTAGAGAACTTGTGCTTTTATATGGGTCCTGTTATGCATATTTTCAGGTTTCATTATTGTAGTTAGTGTCTCTTCTGGGACATGTCTCCATGCTTTAATGTTCAAAAACTCTTTATTTTTCTCATACTGCCTGTGCTGCAGCACCTCTTTTCACCCTCTGTCTGAAACTAGAGCCCAGTCTGCTCTGATTGGTTAGCTGGCCAGCTCTGTTGTGAGTGGTCGACTGCTTAGAAAGGTCCCGCTCCTTACATACAATGTGTTGGAGCGCGAGCCAATGGAATCACAAGGGTTACAAAGTGATGTCAGTATGTTACTGAAGTAAACAAAGAAGTCAAATGGATACGTTTCAGGCAGGAATAGTGTGGGAGCGAAACTCCATGCAGACCATTTACATGCAAAGAAACTTAAAGAACACACTATGGGAGAGGGGAAACCCCAACAAATATAATTGGATCTCTTTAACATAATTTTTGTCAGAATCAGAAAACCATTTTTTTTGTCCCACGGCGAGGAAATAGTTTTTCAACAAAATGACAATGCAGATACAAAGGTAGAAAAGTCAGTATACTAACATATTTTAAAAAGACTAAATATGATTTGTAGTTGAAGTTGTTTTTAATGTAACAGGGGATCTTTCAGTTTGCATTATTGTAAACAAATAGTATCTGTTTTTTGTATTGTTTTTATGGTATATCATGGGAATGTTTATTTAAAACTATGATTGTGACAATAACTTAAAATAAATTAAATAGACAGAACTTTTTTCTTGTATTAACTAGTGATGCATTTGTCAAATTCCATGCAGCAGAACCAGAGATATTTAATGTTGTATAATTGCCTAGTCAAAACTTTGTGCCTACGTTACCCAAAATGCATCTCATCCTCTGAGTGATTGAGAAGGGGTCCAGCTGCAGCCTCACAGCAGAGAGAGAGAGAGGGGGGGGGGGGGGGGGCTGTGGAGGGGCTGTGTGGAGGACTGATTTATATTTGGGATTTATTTTTCATCCATAGTTGGAATTCCGTCGAAAACAATGTTATTGTTTTTAAGTTGAACAGCTGAGGGAAGCATGTCACAGGCTGCATCAGTGTCTCCGTGCATTTCTGTTGGATCTCTCTTACTTTGCAAAGGATTCCTCATCATCTCTGGAAGAGTGGACCTCTGAATGTGTCTGTGTGCAGGTCAGAGCGGACACCCAGCGGCGGAGGTGAGGAGAGAAGACATGCTGCTTCTGCTGTCCATCACCGGCCACTGGATCCGGCTCCGGGAGCTCGGCGGTGTCTTTACGCGCTGAGCTGAGCGGAAGAGAGGGGTGGGGGGGGCTCCCCTCAGCTGGATCACGCTTCGCCACTGAATGTTTGATTGATCTTAAGGGAGGACGGAGGCGGGAGGCGGGAGCATTTGGATGTGAGACTGCTGGTAAAAGAGCAGGAAACAGGTCTTGAGCTACAGGGGGAAAGGGGGGACAAATCAGTGGACCTTTGTTGATCCTTTTTATAATTATAGTGTTTTAGTATGACATCCTTTCTTAACGATAGAGGAGCATACAAGAGAGAATAAGGTACAGGTTGCTGTGCAGGGGGGTCCGGGGGTGGGAGAGAAAAATGCTGCCTTCGCAAGAAGCCTCCAAAATTTACCATGACAACTATATGCGCAACTCCAGGGCCATCGGTGTCCTGTGGGCCATATTCACCATCTGCCTGGCCATCATCAGCGTGGTGGTGTTCTTCCAGCCTTATTGGATCGGAGACAGCATCAACACCCCCCAGGCCGGACATTTCGGCTTGTTTCACTACTGCGTGGGCATCGGGAACTCCGACCGGGAGCTCCTGTGCCAGGGCAGCATCTCCGACTTCAGCTCCATCCCGTCCGGAGCCTTCAGGGCGGCCTCCGTCTTCGTGCTGCTGTCCATGGTGCTCGTCCTCGGCTGCATTGGCTGCTTCGCTCTCTTCTTCTTCTGCAACACCGCCTCTGTGTACAAGACGTGCGCCTGGATGCAGCTGCTCTGCGGTAAGGAAGACACATTGATGTGTTTTGGGGGCTTAAGGGGTGGTGAATGGGGCATCCTCTCACCAGTTTTTGTTGGGGGGAAACCTTGAGGAGAGCAGCATCGGTATTCTCCCCTCTCTGCGTGCACTGTTATACAGAGGTGGAAGAAGTACTGACATGATTTACCATAGGTAAAAGTAGCAATACTAGTGTGAAATCCTCAGTTACAAGTAAAAGTACTGCATTCAAATTAAGTACAAGTAAACAAGTATTAATATCAAAATGTACTTTCAGTACAAAAACTATTTGTTATGCAGAATGGCATATTTAAACACAATATATTTAACATTATTTTCATTTGTAATTATTGGTACATTAATGTCTTCATCCCTTCAATGTTACACCTAAATGTGGGGTTTATTTCAATTACTTCATATGGATATACTCTACTGTTTCGCATAATCTGTAGTAAATGATGACAATTTGTGTGGATGTATATTTCGTGTTAACCTATCTGCCAAGTAGCTAGTAACTTAATATGTAAAATAAATGTAGTGGAGTAAAAGTATAAACTAGCATAACATGAAAATACTCAAGTAAAGTACAGTTACCTCCATGTTTTACTTAGCACAGTTATTAAGTAAATTTAGTTCAATTCTATCTATCATTGCTCACCCATAGTACACAGAAAAGTCCCAAAATGCATGCGGAAGTCCAAAGAGGCATTCAGGATCATCTCGTGAGAATTTGGTGAGTTTAAAATAATAGCCTGGTTGTCATCATTTGGAGGTTGTTTCGAGGTTCTGAAGCCGTGTTGACCCTGGGTCTTCTCCAAAAAACCATCCTCATGACACTGCCTGTTGTTCTTCCCCAGCTTGTTAAAAGGATGTGACAGTGTAATTGTATGGAATTATGATAATATAATGCCTTCAGCTGTGCTGCATCAAAGATCACAGTTTCTATTTTGGTTGCCATATCTGCCTACCAGATTAGCCTGCATTATGCATGATGTGCACATGCATTCCAGTAATGTACCCCCACTCAGCACGTTCATTCTTCTCTGCAAAACTGGAACAAACTCCATCTAAAGGCTGTATTGTGTTTGTAATTGTATCAGGAGGTACAATAAACTGTCAGATAGAGGCAGCTGAGCAGATTAGGATGGATTTTGGAATAAAGACTTGCTTTTCACCAATATGTGCAGTGGGAGCACAGAGGGGTTTGCAATCTGAGGAAGGTTTTCAGTTTTCTAATTATTTTTGGTTCCTGTCTACAGTCAAAGAACTGTGTCATAGTAGCAGTTTGCTAGGTGGCTGACAGGTGCAATCGCCATACAATGGTTCAAAAATATATGCAAATGAAGAAACAGCTTCACAACACATGAGCAGCCTTTAGAAAACATTTACCAAATTTACGAAGCATGGCACAGTTCTCCAACTGTGAGTGTTTGGTCAGTATATTTGAAATGACTATGATCAAATAATGTTGTGAGATGATACAGGGACAGGAAAGAAGAAAAACCAAAGTCATGTAGGAATATTCATACTGAAATGTAGCTGAGTGGAGGTATTAAGTAAAATAAAATGTAAATACTCAGATAAAGTAAAAGTCCTTCAAATGATGCTATGAAGATTACTTGAATAACAGTGCTTTCCACTGCTGCACACAGGAAGTGATGAGTGTTGGGGTTTGCTGAATAATCACAAATGAAACTAGTCAGAGAGTAGTATATTTGAAATGACTTTGTTAAAATAAGCCAATTGAATTTACAAGTTAGGTAACTTTCCAACAACAGTGAAAGTTGGCCAACTTTATAATCCTGAAAGTCATCAAACTCTCCGGTCCCAGCTGTGTGCGTTTAGTGTCGCTCGGTTTCCGTTGTGTCCTAGGCTTCCTGCAGCGGGTTTCTATTTGCAGCGCTTTGTTGTACAGCGTTTCCTTTATGCAATGCTTTTAGTAAACACTGCTCATGTGAAGATGTCTGCGTGTGTTTGGACACATTTGTGTTTAGTTATTCGTGTTTGGCAAAGCATGCTACCCTATTCGAAGTGTTTAGGTTCCGTTGTGACGTATATAGGCTACTGTAGAAGTGTAGAAACAGATTGTATCAGTTCAGGTGGAAGAGCTCAATGAAATCAGAGAATGCCCAGCGGATTCCCTATCACATAAAGTGCTCATTATCTAGACGTGAAGCACATGAGACTGCTCTCAAATGTGATTAAAAAAGGTGCAGAGCGTGCTTTTCATCATTTAAAGATGACGTTTGATATGGATTTTTGACGAGTTTTCCCTCTGTACTCAGCAGAATTGTCACAAATCATCGCTCCACTGTTCTCCCTGGCAGGCTCCAGAGTTGCGTGCAGGGGTGTGGGGGTGTGTGTGGGGGGGGGGGGGGGGGTAAAATCAGCATTGGTGTGGAAGCGCTGACATTATCTGAGAGGAAGTATTAGGATTATCCCTTCCAACAAGGCCACAGAAGAAAGAGATGTAAGAGCAATAAGAGACAAAGAGACGGATAGAGAAATATGGGAATATGGAAGAAGTAGCTTAAACACAAAACTAAAGATGATACACAGGTTTCCTCTTTCCAACACAGCATGTGACACATGCTGTGTTGGAAAGGGATCGCAGGAACAAACAGCAGCCAACAATGGAATATTAGTAAGAGGATGAATATCTGATACGTTCCTTAGCAGTTAGCGCTTCACGTAAATATGACATTTTATTTACGCTGCTCTCTGACTTTAATTCCTGATTATTCAGTAAACCCCAACACAGCAGTGGAAAACACTATTATTCAAGTACTTTACCTAGCATCATTTGGAGGACGTTTAAGTCATTTTTATTTTACGTAATAATTCTATTCAGCTACATTTCAGTGGGAATATATTCCTACTTTTTTAGGGCGGGACTTTGTTTTTTTCCTGTCCTTGTATCATCTCACATTTATCGTGTGGCCCTTTGTAGGTTTCAAACCAATGCACTAAACAGCATAAATGAGTTCTACCTTCAGGGAGGTTGAAGGGTCGTCTAGATACCAGTAGGTTCGATCCGCCCCTGATGGTCAGCAGCTTATCACTGTCTGTGTGTGTGGATGGAAGAATGTTGGCCTGTGTTGTAAAGTCCAATAGTGTTAGTATACAGTACTTTATTCACAGAAAACATTTTAATTATTAATTCAATTAGTTTTTAAAACATTTCTTCAATGTAGGCTATCTCCTACAAGAGTGTTTGAGGTATTTTGTCAGAGGTATTAATTAGAAGAAAAAACTACAGTACCAGGGAGCTGTTACTTTGAGAAAAACACTCAGAATTGATTAGAATAAATGTATACATTTAATAGAAAAAACACTCATATATTCTGTAATTAAAATGCATACATTTACTCGAAGAACACAATTAAGGAAGCACATGGCTGTAGTTCTCCATGTTGGATAGAGCTCCTCACAGTCAGTAACAGGGAGGGGGTTCAAACAGCATGAACGTGGAGATAAACTTCATCTGGAAAATATCACTGTGTTGTTTCTTCTGAATATTATCTCTCCAGATCCCTGCGATAATATGGTAATTCTGGCCTCAAATCAACAGCATTTCCATTATGGATGAATTCAATTACAAAGTATAATTTGATTAGTTTGATTAATGGACTGCAGGAAAAACAGCCTGCAGCTCCAACCAAGCTATGTTGTTGGAAAAAAACCTGAATCCTCCATGTGTTTAACTGAACGATTCAGTACAGCTTAAACAGCACTAGATAGATAGAATCAGAGGATGAAACCCTCTTCATTAGTCACATACATGCACACAGCAGAGCACACAGTGAAATTAGTCCTCTGCATTTAACCCATCCTAGTACTAGGAGCAGTGGGCAGCTATTGTGCAGCGCCCGGGGAGCAATGGGGAGGGGGGATTGGAGGTGTCCGGTGCCTTGCTCAAGGGCACCACAGCAGGGCCTAGGAGGTGAACTGGGATCTCTCCAAGTAGCAGTCCACCTTCCATATTTTCAAGTCTGTTCGGGGACTTAAACCGGCAACCCTACGATTCCCAGTCCAAGCCCCTACTGACTGAGCCACTGCTGGACATAACAATATGCACCACTTATACCACCAATGTGATATTCAGTGTGTTCATTCATCAATTTACCTAAGGCTGAAGAAAAATGTTCCCTGACAATGTGTGTTGCTAAATTTAGTGTGACAGCACTAAGAGAAATCATGTTATGTTATGTATATACAGTACATTCAAAGTCTATTTCAAAGTCTTACTTAAAATGGAATTGTTGAACTACCCAAAACAGGGCCCATTATGTAAACTGGCCTCTCTCAAAGTATAAGGTTGCATCTAAAATAAACTCAAGATGCAAAGGCCTTTTCACTGGACATAACATTATGCTCACCCAGTCTGTCCTGAGACAGTTAGTGTGCAAAGAGACGTGGTTAAGGCCGCACCACTCACCCCCTCTAATGGCTCTGCTGGTAGTGATAGAGAAACTGTCTCTTATCTCTGCACTTCCCCTCAGCTGAGCAGACTTTACTCAGCTGAGGGGTTTTGGATCAGTCTCTCCACCATGAGGCAGCTGCTTCTGGGAAAAAAACCCAGCAAAGCCTCTGTCCACTTCCTGCCTGGCGAACAGCAGACCGAGACAGTAATAGAGCAGCTGGGGAGCAAAGTTACCAGCAGTTAGTAGACAGCAAACAAAGTGAGGAAGAAAATGAATATAGGAATTACTTTTATTATGTAGACATGACTCAAAAATGATGTTAACGTTGCTCCATGAAGGCTTTGTGTGTAAATAAACCGCTGACTGCACATTAGCCATTTCAAGTTTATATGGCGAATTCATGCAGGCCAAAGATTAACTGTTGAATTTATGAATAAATAATAGGAGTTGTAGAACAAATACATTTTATTTCTTTATTATCTTTTTTTTATATTAATGTTCTAAATCTATAACTGTAGCCAACAGCATTTCAGTGTGACAGGATGCATCTAGTAATGCTGCAGTAAAATATCAATAAAATGTGTTCATTCACTCACACCACAGAGTGATCATTGCCAGCCTGGTTAGCTGATGCCTGTTAGCGCTGCTGTGAGAGAGCTGTGAGAACCGCCACAGACGTTACCTTTGATATTCTCCTGAGGAAGATTTCAGATGGGGTTCCTTCTGTTAATGTGGAATTTCCCTCTCTCCCTTTCCCGTGCTACGTCATCTCCCTTCCTTCTTTTCGCTAATCATTCCCCCGGGCTCCTATCTTCTGTTCGTCCCTGTTCTGTGTTCTTCCCCGGGCCTGCTGGTGTTTCCCACTAACACATGGAGTATCAGCAGTAGCTTCAGAGGTGTGAAGCTGAGAACACTTTTCTGAAAACACACACATTCAGAAAAACATCTTGAAGCAACTATAAGTGTTGTTCTTTCCCAGCCATACTGAGATAATAATGTCCCAGCGCCCTGTCATTCACATCAGTTGCAGTCCCCTCAGGACCTGTGTCAATGTCTAAGCCAGAAATATGTGCACTGTCTTATGAGCGGTCTGGGGAATTGTAATAAGTAAGCTGTTGGGCACTGAGCTGCACTCAGACTCAAAGAATAGGTTTTCTAATATCTTATTTATATATATGTATGTATAAACAGTAAATAAATATTATATATAATATTTTCTCACTATCGGCAGCAAAAAAGTCAGGCATAGGACATCTCCTTTTAAAAAGGTGCTTCGTGGATGTTGGCAAAGTTTAAATAAACTTTATTGAAAATTATATAATTGTATACCAATCAGGGGGAAATTAGGCTTTGACACACTTTCACCATATTAGAATAAAACATGTACAGACTTATGTAAACAAGTTGAAGTAGAAATGTGCAACAATAGTCCATGAAGCCACCTGGACCTGGCGTCTGAGACACAGGAACGAGGCAGAACGTCCTCCACAGCACAGAGACCCTCTGAAGACTCATGGTGAAGACTCAGGCTCATGATGAAGACATGATGAAGACTCAGGCTCATGGTGAAGACATGATGAAGACTCAGGCTCATGATGAAGACTCAAGCTCATGATGAAAACTCAGGCTCATGATGAAGACTCAGGCTCAATGTGAGGACATGATGAAGACTCAGGCTCATGATGAAGACTCAGGCTCAATGTGAAAACACGATGAAGGCTCAGGCTCATGATGAAGACTCAGGCTCATGGAGAAGACATGATGAAGACTCAGGCTCATGATGAAGACATGATGAAGACTCAGGCTCATGATGAACACTCAGGCTCATGATGAAGACTCACGCTCAATGTGAAGACATGATGAAGACTCAGGCTCATGATGAAGACATGATGAAGACTCAGTCTCATGATGAAGACTTGATGAAGACTCAGGCTCATGGTGAAACCTTGAAACCTTGAAAACCTTGAAACCTTGAAAAAAGACATGATGAAGACTCAGGCTCAGGATGAAGACTCAGGCTCAATGTGAAGACATGATGAAGACTCAGGCTCATGATGAAGACATGATGAAGACCTTGAAACCTTGAAAAAAGACATGATGAAGACTCAGGCTCAGGATGAAGACTCAGGCTCAATGTGAAGACATGATGAAGACTCAGGCTCATGATGAAGACATGATGAAGACTCAGGCTCAATGTGAGGACATGATGAAGACTCAGGCTCATGATGAAGACATGACGAAGACTCATGCTCATGATGAAGACATGATGAAGACTCAGGCTCAATGTGAAGACATGATGAAGACTCACGCTCAATGTGAAGACATGATGAAGACTCAGGCTCATGATGAAGACATGATGAAGACTCAGGCTCATGGTGAAGACATGATGAAGACTCAGGCTCAGGATGAAGACTCAGGCTCAATGTGAAGACATGATGAAGACTCAGGCTCATGATGAAGACATGATGCAGACTCAGGCTCAATGTGAGGACATGATGAAGACTCAGGCTCATGATGAAGACATGACGAAGACTCATGCTCATGATGAAGACATACACTGAGACATTGAGCCTGAGTCAATGTCTTCACATTGACTCAGGCTCAATGTGAAGACATGATGAAGACTCAGTCTCATGATGAAGACTCAGTCTCATGATGAAGACTCAGGCTCATGGTGAAGACATGATGAAGACTCAGGCTCATGATGAAGACAGGATGAAGACTCAGGCTCAATGTGAAGACATGATGAAGACTCAGGCTCATGATGAAGACATGATGAAGACTTAGGCTCATGATGAAGACTCAGGCTCATGATGAAGACTCAGGCTCATGATGAAGACTCAGGCTCATGATGAAGACTTAGGCTCATGATGAAGACTCAGGCTCATGATGAAGACATGATGGAGAAGTTGTTGTCAGATTTATCTGGTGCATGTTTTCGTAAAGCACGTTTTCCTTGTTTTCCTGAAAACCACTGATCTGGCTCTGGGAATATCCTTTCCCTCGGATGATTAAAAACACTGTTAACAAAACACTCATGTCCCCTGAGATGCAAGGCCAGGGGCCACAATCCCAGCACCACATCGATTAAATTAACATGTGGGCTCTCTTTGTTTGTTGTTTGCTCCACAAACCATGAGTTAATGCGGATAAAAGATAGAGGAACAAGGGAAAGGAGAGACACTACAGTGCCACTGCAGGAGGTTGTAGTTATTTGCCTCTAATTATCCAGCGTTCAAAGAGTGTGGAGAATATCAGGATTTTACCCTCACTCTTTTTTCTTCCCATAACTATTGCACGGACTTCCAAACACAACGTGGCCTCGTTAGTGATCATTTGTTTTAGTTTAAGTGGGCTGTGTTTGGTTGTTACTATGGAAAAGTGAGTAAAGAGAAGACTAATGATGAGATAGGAATACCAAGTACCCAGTAGAGGCTACTCAATATGCACAAAAACGCTGTCAAAACAAACTACAGACGAAAATGTTCATTTGCACAGCCCATCTGAAGAAGTCATCGTGACAAACCAACCGAGATATCTCCCACTCTGCTGTAGGATCTACAGAGGGATTTTGGCACCTCTTTGTCCTCCCGCCCTGCTACAACATTTCCAGCTGTTATTTTCAAACAGGAACTTGTGTGAAGCAGCTGGTAAGCTTCCTATTACAGCACATAAAGAAGTAGAAAGGAGAACATCTAGCAGCTCACAACAGTTTCTCAGCCTAGAGCAGAAGATAATGAAATGCTGGTCCAAATGGCAGATACCAAGAGAAATCTCCCTTCATTCCACTGAGCCCAGCACATGCAGGGAGATAATAATGTGAAGGACAAACAGAGATTGATTGTCGATGAGCAGCTTATTATAGCTATTGATTTTGAGGCTTTTCAAACATGTATACTGGTTACTTTGAGGCATGTTTTCATGGTACAAGATAAAGTACATTCCAACATGTTGACAGAGAACAGTAATCACTATACTAGTACTTTGATTACTTTTGTGCGACTATCTGTTGTCATTTTGACCTGAAATAATTACCTGATTAATACATCTTCTCTTGTTTCATGTCATTCTTTCCACCCCCACATCCTTAAACTTTCTTAAGGGGTTTACATTACATACCTCGCTACATGTAGCTACATGCTAACACGTTACCTCTGTAACATTGGCTCTGTTGGTAATTTTTTCACAAATGTTCCTGCAAATACACATATAAAACGGAGTGGTTTAAAGGTGTCCAGAGTTTATGCATGAATACTAACCAATATGCGACAAGACAAACCTTCTAAGCAGATTAACTGGAACAAAATGTAATGGAAATCTGTAATCTTGGCTGCTGATATTGATAATTTATCCCCAATTTTGTGTCAGACTCCCACTGGGACATGTGATCCTTTGAAGATTTTTGTTAGCGAGTGGTAATTGCGTTAAAATTCATATTACTTTAATATCTCTTACGCAGGTTCCTGGGCTACGATAATGCCGCTGACAGCGCAGAAATAACAATAAACAAGAACTTTATCAACACAGTTGAGACAATGCAACATATGGCTTTACATATGGCTACAATTAAACAACAACTCACTGTATATACCCATGGCAACCCTACAGAATCATTATGCCGACACAAAAGGCATATGAAAACACCGCTGTTTATTTCTGAAGTGACCTCAGACATTTGGGAGACTTTTTATTCTAATCTAGTGTTTGGTCCGAGGCAGATGATAAACACGAGCGTGCGGCTCTGTGTGTCTGCGCTCTTAGACACAGTTCACTGAACACAACCAAATCCAAATGTTACGTAAAGAGACTCCATGTACAGATCTGACTGCCTATTTGCTTCTCTGGAAGTATTTTGTGGTTTATTTTTCTGTGACAAAGACACTTTGCTTGCACTAAAGATATACAACTCTATTTAAAAAGAGGGTCTTAAGTGTGTTTTTGTGAATCTCTTTAATGTCATTAAACAGCTGTAGTCTTTATCAAACAGGACAACACCACAACATAAATGTGAAAGTAATCCAGCTGTCATAAACTCCGCTGACAGAGGCAGGATCAGCACTTTGGAGAGCGACTGACAGAACTGAAGGTCATCTCCGGAGTTTCGACAGAGCGTTTGTGTAGGCGAAGCATAGTAGTGCTGAAGTCTGCTGCTAGCATAGAGTGGAGTGGATATTAAAGGACTTAATGGTAAAAAGCTGCTATCGATAGATGAGATAACTTGAGGCTTCAGTTACTGACAGATCTCTGTTGAGGGATTTAGTGAAATGATGTGATGGTACTTTGTTTCGGATTTAGCTCTTAGTGACCATGATACCACGTGTCCTTTGTTAGTATTTGTTTCTTTCCTTCCCTTTGTGAACCACTCTATGGCTGACTGAGATGAATAGCCTTTCGTTTGATCAAAAAAGGAATGCCCAGATGTGAATTGAAAAATAAAATATGGGTTTAACTTGTATCTTTAAACAAAATAACCAAAATAAAAAACAAAACAGGGTCTAAAGAATGTGCTCCCTTTCTGTGTGTGTGTGTGTGTGTGTGTGTGTGTGTGTGTGTGTGTGTGTGTGTGTGTGTGTGTGTGTGTGTGTGTGTGTGTGTGTGTGTGTGTGTGTGTGTGTGTGTGTGTGTGTGCGTCCATGCGTGTTTGCTATGACACAAACACACACACACACACACACACACACACACACACACACACACACACCCACACCCACACACAGTCCTGTTCAGGGTCTAAACGGAGCAGGGTCTGAGAACTGGAAGTCCGATATGTATTTCATCTTTACCTCAACTCTCTACACCCCCTCCCCTCCTTTTCGTTGCCACAGCAACCCCGCCCTTCATGCATTCCTGTCCCAGAGTCTTCTCCCTCCCTCTCTTTTTCCCTCTCTGTCCTTAATCTAGTTCTGTCAGCCTGGAGGGGTAATGCTTTCTGTGCTGTATGTGTCCATGGTTTAATGAGTTGAAATTAAAGAATGACAGAAACTTTAGAGAATTAATTCAGAATCTAAAGCTAAGGGATTCTCCTTCATTTAGGCAACACAAGAACATTATTTTAAGCACTAACTGCAGACACTGTTATATTCTGCCCATAGTGAGAGGGGCTGAAAGGAAAGCCACAGTGTGTGAGGAGAGTCAAGTGACTGGAAGAGAAGATATATCAAAGTGTCTCAAAAATGGATTCTAGTCAGTGGTGATCTATATAAAGCCAGGCTACACACACACACACACACACACACACACACACACACACACACACACACACACACACACACACACACACACACACACACACACACACACACACACACACACACACACACACACACACACACACACACACTTCCTGAACTGATTTGCAGACAACCCTAACATGCAGAGCAGTGTTTCTTACTGAGCTGACACAGATTTAAATGAGGCTTGATTAATAATTCAAAGTCATTCTTGTTCACCTCTGTTAGCCAGCAGGACTAAAGGAAACCAAGGAGAACACACACACACACACACACACACACACACACACACACACACACACACACACACACACACACATACACACACATACACATACACACACACACACACACACACACACACACACACACACACACACACACACACACACACACACACACACACACACACACTCTTCACACCACATTAAACGCGTTGCGGCTGCTCCTTGCACAAACTGGATGTCATGTCTTCAGTGTGTCAGTAAACAGAAGCAGCACAGACAAAATGTGTCCGAACTGCTCTTGTTACACATACTACCAGCAGTTATCTATTCACTACTGGGGTTAGTTTGCTCAATGATAGGAAACTCAAATAAAAACGTTGGGAACCGTTGGTCTATTTGTGTCATTTATCATAACACCATACCACAAGGTCCTTAATTATTGAGATATATTATAATTATTGATGTAACTTAAAGCTGCACAATGTTTTTATGAACAGCATTAAAGGACAATGACAAACTCATAGAGAACTCTATAGCGCTGCAAGGCCAATTATAAACTGATAAACCTAACAGTTGAAACTATACATAAAGCAAAAGTACATGTATATTAATTATAATTTGACTAATTAAAGTATTGCCGCAGCAGTAACTCATATTGTAGTAATAAAATAATCCTTCTGTCAGGGTTGTGTTTAACACTGGAGCCAGCCGCAGACAGGGGTGGAAGGTAAGTACAATACCTGAGTACAATTTTGAGGTACTTGTACTTTATCAGAGTGTTTTCATTTGATGATACTTTATACTTGTACTCCACTACATTTAAGAGCCAATCTAATACTTTCACTCCTCTGCATTTATCTGACAGCTTTAATTACAATATAGATTTAGATTATTAGCTGATACAAAAAAACTACTAATCGTCCAGCTGGGAGGAGACCGAGGGGTAGACCTAGGACCAGGTGGAGGGATTATATCTTCCTCCCAGCTGGACGTGCCTGGAACACCTCCCTAGGGAGGTGCCCAGGTGGCATCCTCACTAGGTGCCCGAATCACCTCAACTGGCTCCTTTCAACACGAAGGAGCAGCGGTTCTACTCCGAGTCCCTCCCGGATGACTGAAATTCTCACCTTATCCCTAAGGGAGATGCCAGCCACCCTGCAGGGGAATCCCATTTCGGCTGCTTGTATCCGCAATTTCGTTTTTTCGGTCATGACCCATCCTTCATGACCATAGGTGAGGGTAGGAACGAAGATGGCCCGGTAGACAGAGAGCTTTGCCTTCTGGCTCAGCTCTCTTTTCGTCACAACGGTGTGGTAAAGCGACTGCAGTACCGCTCCCGCTGCTCCGATTCTCCGGCCCATCTCACGCTCCATTGTTCCCTCACTTGAGAACAAGACCCCGAGATACTTGAACTCCTTCACTTGGGGTAAGGCCTCATTCCCTACCTGGAGTGGACAGTCCATCGGTTTCCTGCTGAGAACCATGGCTTCAGATTTGGAGGTGCTGATCTTCATCCCAGCCGCTTCACACTCGGCCCCGAACCGATCCAGTGAGTGCTGAAGGTCACAGACCGATGAAGCCATTAGGACCACATCATCTGCAAAAAGCAGTGGTGCAATCCTTAGCCCACCGAACTGCAGACCCCCTCCCCCATGACTACGCCTAGAAATCCTGTCCATGAATATCACAAACAGGATTGGTGACAAAGCGCAGCCCTGGCGGAGGCCAACCCTCACCGGAAATCGGTCCGACGTGCTACCGAGGACCCGGACACAGCTCTCGCTTTGAGAGTACAGAGATTGGATGGCCCTGAGTAGAGACCCCCTCACCCCATACTCCCGCAGCACCTCCCACAGTATCTCCCTGGGAACCCGGTCATACGCCTTCTCCAAATCCACAAAGCACATGTAGACCGGATGAGCGTACTCCCAGGCCCCCTCCAGGATCCTTACGAGAGTAAAAAGCTGGTCCGTCGTTCCACGACGAGGACGAAAACCGCATTGTTCCTCCTCAATCTGAGGTTCGACAATCGGCCGGACCCTCCTTTCCAGCACCTTAGAGTAAACTTTCCCAGGGAGGCTGAGTAATGTGATGCCTTTGTAATTGGCACACACCCTCTGATCTTTTAAAAAGGGGAACCACCACCCCGGTCTGCCACTCCTTCAGTACTGTTTCCGACTTCCACGCAATGTTGATGAGACGTGTCAACCATGACAGTCCCTCAACACCCAGAGCCTTCAGCATTTCTGGGCAGATCTCATCCACCCCCGGGGCTTTGCCACTGTGGAGCTGTTTAACTACCTCAGTGACTTCCCCACGTGAGATTGGAGTTGTTCCCCTTCATACTCCAGCTCCGCCTCTAACATAGAGGGCAGAGTTGTTGGGATCAGGAGTTCCTCAAAGTGTTCCTTCCACCGCCCTAACACACTATCAGTTGAGGTCAAAAGCGCCCCATCCTTACTGTACACAGCTTGGATGGTACCCTGCTTCCCCCTCCTGAGATGTCGGACAGTTTTCCAGAACAACTTTGGTGCCGACCGAAAGTCCTTCTCCATGGCTTCTCTGAACTTCTCCCACACCAGCTGCTTTGCCTGGGCCATGGCTTAGGCTGCTGCCCTTCGGGCCTGTTTGTACCTTGCAACTGCATCAGGAATACCCAGGGATAACATCATTACCAGGGATCATTACGCATAAGTACTTTTACTTTTGGTACTTTAAATATATTTTGATGCCTATACTTTTGTACTTTCACTTAAGGAAGGAAGCTTTTATTTGTAACTTTACATTATAGTATTGCTACTTCTCCAACCTCTGGTCGCAGAACACAGACCCCAGAGGGACTGAAGTGCAACAGGTTTATGTAATGATACTCGGGCATGTGATAAGGATATGGCTGCTGTCTAAAACAGTAAAATGCTGCTTGATGCAACAATATTATTACGAAATATCACATGTATAAATATCAACACACTGTCAGGGTTTGGTAGGAAGGACCCACATACAGGGAGACAGGGAAGCAAATATCGAGGTTCACAACAAAAAGAGAGCTTTATTCACAAAAAGCTGATTCCAAAGGGGGGCCAAACCAGGCCACACAAACAAACAAGCACTAACCGGGGTACACAATAACCAGGAGCATAACACAGACAGGGACAGGAACAGTAGGAAACATCGACGACAACCGAACAAGAAACAAAAGGGGAATCAAGACTAAAAACACACAACGGACACAGGACAAGACACAACTGGGGAGGGGAGGAGAAACAGGTGAACTCAATCAGACAGAGAGACAGGAAGTTTACTGAATACAGGATATATTACCTACTTATAATGAAGTCTTTTGACTTCATTATAAGTATAACTTTCTTCTTCTTCTTCTTCTTCTTCTTCTTCTGCAGACTAATAGTCCATTGCTGCCTTCCATCGGTAGAGTAACAACATTGTTATTCTTTCCCTTCAAGAATCAATCTATAGTGAATAATCAGCGGTCTTCAGGAGGTGATTCACTTCCCTAGCTCTCTTTTTTTGATGCTCCCTTCACCAAGAAGATTTCTCAAGAAAGAAGATTCAATAAGATTACTTAGCTCAATGAATAGGTATCTCCTTTCCCTGGAATAACATGGATATTTAATCAGGGCATGCTGGACAGTCTCCAGGAACCCATTGCCATCTTTGTGTTTCCTCATAAGCATGAACCTTCTTTCCAGTCCACAATGACCCATCTTTAATCCTAGTAGCTTATTCACTCTGCGGCTAGAGTAACTGATGGTTGACTGTTGTAGAGTTGTCTTCCTCTGCTGTGTGAATCATCAATCGTTGTTGCCACTGACGATCCATTCTTTCCTCTATGATGTTAGGACACTCCCTCTTTCCTAATGGTTCATGTATGTCCACCATGTCTCTGCCTAATCTAGCTTTAGCTGCCCATTCTGCCTCCTCATTACCTTTAATCCCAACATGTGCTGGCAACCCACACTGCAACTTGAGGTCTGACAGGAGTGGACAAGACAACCAAAAACACTCCACACCCACACACACACTCACCCACGGGGGAACAAACAGGGACACACAGGGGAAAGGGGAAGTGGAAATCAGAAAATCTAAGCAAAAGTAAATTGCCTTTTATTTTTTTAATATAGAAGCAGACAGGAAACAGGAAACAGAGAGATGGCAAAGACAAAAGCAGCGGTTATTTTTTATTGGACTTTAAAAAATATCTTACTGTGCTGTCCAAAATATACGACTTTGTTGTCTTTAACGTGTCGCCCACATCGCACAGTAGCCTCCAAACTGCCACGTTTGCATTACACTGGATGTTCATCAACTACGAACACACACACACACTTCATCTGCTCTGTGCTCATTGTCTACAGTAGCAGCGGTGCAGGCAATGATGCATTCAGGGACCCATCTGTCAGGGCCAGCCTGGCCTCAGCTGCACCCGCTGCACAGCAGGAGACTACACACACTCACACTCACACACACACACACACACACACACACACACACACACACACACACACACACACACACACACACACACACACACACACACACACACACACACACACACACACACACACACACACACACACACTTTACCCGATCACATGATTGCTCTGCACAGTATTACAGAACCTGCCTTTTGCAACTTAAAATCAATTGCTGTTTAGAGACTGATGATGAGGCAATTCATTCACAAAACCAGAGGTGGGAAGTAACTAAGTACATTTACTCAGGTACTGTGCTTGTACAAATTTGAGGTACTTGTGCTTTGCTTGAGTATTTCCATTTTCTGCTACTTTGTACTTCTACTTCATTACAATTCAGAGGTAAATGATGTACTTTTACTCCACTACATGTATGTAATCCCTTTAGTTACAGATCTGGATTAATGATGGTAAATATAATCAGCCCTTAAATCAGACTTTAGTTCACCTGGAGTAAATCCAGCAGCTACCCTGCAGTATTCAAAGCCATTAAAACTAGCTGCACCTTTACCAGCTCTGAGAACACTTTAATGATCAATCATTATAAAACATATCAGAGATATTATTCTGAAATGGACCAATCAAACAATGACTACTTTTACTGTCACTACTTTAAGTACATTTAGATGAGAGTACTTTCTACTTTCACTGGAGGAACATTTAGAATACAGGACTTTTACTGTGACAGAGTATTCCTACACTCTGGTACTTCTACTTTACTCAAGTACAAGATCTGAGTACTTCTACTTTACTCAAGTACAAGATCTGAGTACTTCTTCCACCTCTGCACAAAACACAATATTTGTTGTGTTAGTCGTCTTAAAGATGCAAGCATTTTGCAAGCGAGAAGTGAGGGCCATCCAGAGAAATATGCAGCTTTTTAAAGAGTTAAAGACAGCACAAGACTCTTGCCGTGAAACCGCCCTGGACCTGGCATTGCTGTAAATCACATAACATGGCATGAAGGGAATTTCCCAGAGGTGTCTGTAAGACCCGGGTCATTGTGTTTGTCTTCCCACAGACCTCCATCTTGCAGTGTTACTAAACACTTCATGCTAAACCTTAAGACAAGAATCACAATACTCCAGAATTAAATTTCTTAAAGGTTATTTCAAACATGCATAAACCTCTTTGTTCTGTCTCCATTGCTCCACACCTCCCGCCTGCCTTAGCCGTGTGTCTGGTGATAGGCTGCGTGATCTTCCCGAACGGCTGGGACTCGGAGGTCGTGCGGGACATGTGTGGGGAGGACACGGGGAAGTACACCCTGGGAAATTGCTCGGTGCGCTGGGCCTACATCCTGGCTATCATCGGCATACTGGACGCCCTCATCCTGTCCTTCCTGGCATTCGTGCTCGGCAACCGGCAGACAGATTTCTTGCAGGAGGAGCTGAGGGCCGAGAGCAAAGGTGAGAGGTGGATGGTTAACGCATCTTAATAACACAGGGGACAGACTGGGCCCATGCATCAAGTCCTTTGATTCTAAAGGGTATCTTGGATGGAGCTTTGAATCCCATGGGACAGGATAGCACTGTAGTAAAGCATATAGTATTTACTTAGTATAGTAGTATAGTATAGTATATAATATTCAGCTAGAAGGCCTTTGTATCAATCAAAATATTTTTATGTAAATAAATGTTTTTTTTTTCCTTTTTACAGATTTTGCTGTGTCACGGGTAAGTTCACATGTGTGTGTGTGTGTGTGTGTGTGTGTGTGTGTGTGTGTGTGTGTGTGTGTGTGTGTGTGTGTGTGTGTGTGTGTGTGTGTGTGTGTGTGTGTGTGTGTCATGTATTTCAACACTGTACCAACCAAACACTGGATCCTTTATTTCCCAAAATGCAATAACATTTTTGTCAGAGCAGTAATTTTTCCTATTTATTGGCACAAAAGAAGTGTTTAGTAGGATTCTTTTTTTTCTGACAACACAAAGTATTTTTCTTTTAATAATTGAATGCCTCATATACAGTATGTGCAGGTAATAGGCAGCAAGTGACTAATGCTCCTAACTGAGTGAACTGAAGGTATTAAATGTTTCACTTCGCAACTTTCACTGCACGAATTTTGGAAAACATATCACATACGTCCATGGAGTCCTTTATTAGAAGTGTTTTCCCACCTTTAGTTATTACCGCCTGTATTACCAGTCCATGTTAAAAGTTGCACTTAAAAGAGCAAACATGCTCTACCAGCTTTCCTTAGAGCCACTTTGATAGAATGAAAAAAACGCTGATGATCTTATTTTAAACTGCTTCCACTCTTCAGCTCCATCGCGGCTACTCTCCACGAATGGACGGAGTAAGAGCAACTTTAGCTTGTTTGACGTGTGGACTCTGCAGTATGTCCCCCTGCATGCTCAGATCAGTCCTCTGTGAGAAACTGATGGTGTCCTCTCTGTCTGTCTTAAGGACAGTGCACTGTGAACCCCTTTACCCTTTTTTGTGTTAGATTTGATTCATTGTAATATGTAGTTATTTGTGATTGATGCCACTAAAAGAATAACATTCTGGTTAAAATACTCATTTATCCATTCAACAGGGACATAATAGAGTTAGCTAAGTGGCTATTTTTCCTCTGTAGTCCCTGGACAGATGTTGTAAGTCACCCTAAAATTAAAATTAATTTAAAATAACAAGTAAATACAATCAGTAAAAACATGCATCATACAATACTGAACTTCGAGAGAGGCAGTGAAGAACCAACACTCATATTAGACTTCCAGGAGACCTCTACAACTCACAGACTGTTGTATACTTCAAACATAAAGGCAGAGTCCTCATCACATGACTAACTGACGTAATGAAGTTGTCGGAAGGGAAAAGTAAAATGTGAAGGTTCATGTATTGTAAAGGTGTGCCCGTTCAAGTTCATTGCATTAATTTGTCTCTTTATGCTTTTCATCGTGCTGACTCACATGTCAGATCCTTCTCTGATAGATTTGAGATGAAGAGCAGAGACCTAATGACAGACTGTTAATTATTATGGTGTGATGACATGGCGGCTGCACTTCTGTTAGTTTTCCCAGAGCAAAACATTAGCATCGCAAGAGCTTCCTTACAGAACATGTTTTTATACCTACACGTTTTGTTCAGCAGGATAATCCACATGTTAACTCCACTTTATGATTTTGAAGTGCAAATGCAATCGCCTGAAATAAAAAGCTAACGTTAGGCTATAAAGACATTACATCAGGGGGACATGGCCTCACAACACCACCGCTAAGCTAAAGTTGGCCAATGTTGGGCGTGATGACGTTTAGTCTCATTTAGACACAAGTAACATGGTTTTCATTAAACATATAAGCAAAAACGCGTCAAAAAACCAGAAGTGATATAATGCTGACTCATTTCAGGACTAATTCCTGCACCCCTCTATGTAGTTTTTACCACTGTTTTTAAATGAAAGGCAGCTTTATACACTACATAATCCATAAAACACAGCTCAGTGGAATGAGTCCTGTCCCCTCCCTCCCGTGTCCCCCACTGCTCTCCCCTGATCCGCCTCACTTCTTCCCAAACACGTCCCTGTCTTTAGCTATACGTTGCTGCAGCAGCCTACTCACACTGTCTCTCTGCTCTCTCTCTCCCCCTGCAGATTGAAATCAGGGGCACCAGAGATCCCCGATTTGGAGTCCAGCGGTTCCACTGAGAATTAAGCTTCCCCTCCCTTCCTCCCTCCCCCCTGCTCCTGCTCCACCTCTTACCTTCAGGTGAAACCCTTCATCTGGAGGCCAAAGTCCGGTGGTTTGGAATACCTAAAGACTGAGGCTGTGGGAAGAGAAAACATCTTGTGAGGAAGTGTGACAATCTTTATCGAACTCTGGGATAAATCACTCCTAACCTACAGTGAACGGTGTTAAAACAAAGATCAAGAAGTCATAGATAATGATCATAATGCTTGCAGAAGAAAATATACATATTTTTATTGTGTGGAACAAAGCTACTTCAAGATTTAAAAGCAACATTATTGGCAAAACAAGAAAAAGTTAAAAAACATGAAGATGATTTTGTACAGCCACAGTCATTTTTGCAGTCTTTTTTAGTCCAATTTTCAGCTGCTCTTTGTGATACAGTCTTATTATAGGACTACAAAAATAAAACATGCAGAGGTTTCTATGGGAACAGGGTAAATAAAGACAATGAAAAAAATAAATAAAATACCATACATCAAACTCCCCTGTGAGCTCTGCAATAGTAAAACCTTCCATTGTCCACTCATGGAAAAAAAAGTTAGTTTAACTTTGAGCCTTCGAGCATTGTCCCCACTGTCCTCCGCTTCGTCAGTCATTCACATTTCACTAGAGTCTGTTTTATAGAGTCCACCCCCACTCCCTCCTCCATTTACTGTATGTTGAGAGGACAGTCCTGCTCTGATTTAACACAGGGCCCCTCTATGGAGAGAGTAGCGCTCTAACATACACAGACTTAAATATATATTGATCAATTTGATCGATAAAAGCACAATTTATTACAATGGCTGGAATTCATCGCTACACTTCAGAAACCCAATCAGTGTTTTTAGAAAATGGTAGTCAACATCTGCTCTGAAGCAAATGACAAAACATTAAAAATAGGCATTAGTTTTTAGATTTGATCTTAGCTGAGGATCATGGTCCTCTTACACAAAGTAAAGTAAACCATTTTGGCGTCCCTGAGATGCTTTTTTTTTCTTTTTCCAAAATGTGTTTATTGAAGTTTTTCTCAAGACACAAACAACCCACAATAAGAAACACAACCACTAACTGCAAAATAAAGGAAAGGGGGAAGAGAAGAAAAAAAAAATGATGGCACACACATTGGTACAGAGGTTAAAGGGTGATACGGCTTACTTATGCCCTCTGGCTTTATGGAGGGGTAATATCACTTTAGGGCATTGAGAAATTCTGGGCCCTTAACAAAGTCCAAAAAGGAAATCCACATTTGTTGAAACAGAGTGTTTTTTCCTTTCATTGAATATGTTATTTTCTCCATTGCTATAACTTGAACAATGTCCTCTAGCCAGCATTTCGTAGTTGGTCTTTGTGTAGATTTCCAACATTTTGCAATTGTCCGCCTGGCTTGAAGTAGACTGAGGGTAACCATCTTCATGTTGGCTTTGCTGAGGGATCATTTCCTGAGGTATAAGTCCCAAAACACACATTTTGGGGCACATGGGAAGATTCACCTCAGAAGAAGTTGAAAGAATATTAATAACTTCTCTCCAAAATTCTCGTAATTTTGTACAGGACCATACACAATGGAAAAGAGTCCCTGTATGTGCATCACATTTAAAACATACATCAGGAATATTACCATTGAAATGATTCAGGACTACAGGAGTGATATATAGCCTCATAACCCACTTATATTGTAAGAGTCTGAGAGCTGAATTGTATGTTTGTGCCTGAGAAATGTTACAAATGGTTAGCCATTCAGGCTCAGTTAATTCTTCCTCTAGGTCAGCACACCAGGCAAGTCTCATGTCATCAGATGACTCCTGTGACCCTGACATTAGAGTCCTATAGAGAATAGAGATAAGTCTTCTCTGGGGGTTAGGGCAAGCTACCACCTTTTCTATTGCTGACAGATCAGGCAAGGTGAGGTTTTTTTTGAGTCTTATAAATGAAGTCTCTAATTTGAAGGTACTTGAAAAAGTGTTTAACTGATAGATCAAAGTTCTGTCTGATATCTTCAAAAGACATAAGAACACCTTCATGAAAAATATCTGATATTTTCCAAATACCTTTGTCTGCCCAAAGTTTGAATCCTCTGTCTTTTTCCCCTGGAGGGAAATTGTTGTTTCCCCAAATGGGTGTGAACTGAGACATTTTAAGGGAAACATTTGGGTATTTATGAACTTCATGCCATACACGGATAGTATTTGAAACAAACGGATTGCCTGTGGCTTCCCGTAGTTTTGCCAGATCACCAGAGTAAAGATACAGGTAGGTGAGAAGTTTCTCTTCAATATGCACCCAAGAGAGGAATGAAGTAGATCTAAACCAAAAAGAGGTTAAGATGCTTTTTTAGTTAAAAGCAGGGATTCATTCAGATTCAGTTTTACTGTTGTATGGATTTGTTATGAAAAATATTAATTTTCTTGTATGGTCTTTGTTTTGTGTGCTCATTATTAGAAAGCTGACCTTACTCTGAGAGGACGGTATGTCAGGACCTGTCGCTCTTCTTTATTCTACATCTGCACATCAATATTACTTTCTTCCCTTTCACATCTATCCAACACGGCCTAATCAACATGGAACTTACTTTAGTAATATCTTTGACCTCTGACCTGTTTCAGTGCTCCTTCTGTAAGAGAGTTTCTTTTGTACATGGTTTTATTTCTGTTGCTCTGCTGTAATGATGCTGTGATGTTTCTCATAGTGAAGCAGTGTTTGTGCCAGAGGCTCAGCATGGCAGCCAGTGTCATCATCTCCATCACTGTCGCTGTTTGAAAATAAAATGAATAAACTTCTTATTGCTCTCACTCCCAGACTATGTGTATCTTCATAAGGCCCGTAGCCTTGGCCGTGGTGGTGGGCTAGCTGTTATTCATCGATCTAATATACTGGTCAAAGAATTTCCAGTCAGCTCCACTTCCTTCGAAAGTCTCCATTTTGCATTGGCAGGCGCTACACAGCTCCAAGTGCTGCTTATCTACCGGCCGCCTAAAGCCTCCACCCACTTCTTGTCAGAGCTCTCCGGGTTGCTTGCCACCATCTGCCCCATGTACCCATCTACTATTTTAATGGGTGACTTTAACATTCATGTGGACTCGGCTAACTGCCCCTTTGCCTCTGACTTTTTGTCACTATTGGACTGTTTTAGTATTGCGCAACATGTGCATGTTCCAACACACACCAAGGGGCACACCCTTGACCTTGTGTGCTCTACTGGAATCACCCCCTGTCATCTCCAGTGTGATGACCTGGCTATTTCGGACCATCTCGCCATCTCATTCTCTGTTTCTGTGCCCCTTCCCAGTCAGCCCAGTAAACGAACCATCACATTTCGGAAAACCAAACAGGTCTGCACATCCCTGTTGTCTTCCACCCTTGTGACCCACCTGGCCACTCCCCCTCTTAACACCACCGTGGATGGTCTGGTGGAACACTACAATACTGCTCTCTCCCTCAGTCTGGACTCAGTTGCCCCTCCCATAACCCGGTTGGTCTCATTTGCACGCCCCGCTCCCTGGTTTACTCCTGAGCTCCGCCTCATGAAAGCAGCCGGCCGCCAGCTTGAGAGGCGCTACAGGACATCTGGCCTCACCGTACACCATGAGGCCTACAAAGACCACATCAGGGACTACAAGGAGGCTCTCTTGAAGGCGAAGACACTCTACTACTCCATACTTATTAATAACCAACAAAACCACCCTAAAAAGCTTTTCATAACAATCAACCGACTACTGCGCCCTCCTGATTCCCCCCAACCCTCTGATGCAGCTGATCTGTGTTCCAGGTTCCTGGACTTCTTTCAGAAAAAAGTGGAAACTATTCATAATCACCTTCTGCAATATTCTACGCCACCCCCCCCTTCTCCCCACCATCCTGGTGCCGACACCCCTACTGCCTGCCCACTGCAGTGTTGCCTCTCCTCCTTCACCATGTTGGACACTGACCAGGTGCATGACTTGGTGTCCAAAGCGAAGACCTCCTCCAGCCAGCTGGACCCCATGCCTACCACCCTGGTGAAGACCTGCCTCCCTGTCATCTCTGCCTCTATTGCCGCCATCATAAACTGCTCACTGGACTCTGGTGTGGTGCCCTCAGGCTTCAAAACAGCTGCAGTCATTCCCACCTTGAAAAAGCCCGGTCTGGACCCTGACGACCCTAACAACTATCGTCCAATCTCCAACCTTCCTTTCCTAAGTAAAATTCTGGAAAGAGCAGTGGCTTCCCAGCTTCAACATCACATGTCACACCATGAGCTCTTTGAACCCCTCCAATCTGGCTTCAGAACTCAACACAGCACTGAGACCGCCCTCATTAAAATCACCAACGACCTGCTCACTGCCGCCGACAATGGCCTCATCTCCATCCTCATCCTCCTCGACCTCTCTGCAGCCTTTGACACAGTGTCCCACTCCATCCTCCTCTCCCGTCTCACTGAGCTCATCGGCCTCAGGGGCTCAGCTCTCTCCTGGTTTCAGTCCTACCTTTCCAACCGCAAACAATATGTCACCCTGAAAGATGCCAACTCCATCCTGGCCCCAGTCAATCATGGCGTACCCCAGGGATCTGTGCTCGGCCCTCTCCTCTTCACCATCTACATGCTCCCCCTCGGCCAAATTATTCGTCACCACGGCCTCAGTTTCCACTGCTACGCCGACGACACTCAACTGTACATCAGCACCAAACCCTCCACTCTGCTCCCACCTGGCCCACTCATCAACTGTCTGCAAGAACTAAAAACCTGGATGGCCTCTAACCTCCTCAAACTCAACAGCAATAAAACTGAGCTCATGGTTGTGGCGCCCAAGCCACTGCTCAGGAAGGTTGGGGATCTTCTCCTGGAAGTGGATGGCTGCTACATCACCCCATCACCCGTTGTCCGCAACCTGGGTGTCATTCTCGACCCCACTCTATCATTCCAGTCCCACATTAACAACATCACTAAATCTGCATTCTACCACCTGAAAAACATCTCAAGACTCCGACCCTCACTTTCAGCCTCAGTAACTGAAACCCTCATTCACTGCTTCATCTCCACCCGCCTGGATTATTGCAATGCCATCCTCACAGGTCTCCCCTCAAAAACCCTGGACAGACTGCAATATGTACAGAACTCTGCTGCTAGGGTCTTAACTGGCATTAAGCCCTGGCAGCACATCACCCCCACCCTCATGCAGCTCCACTGGTTACCTGTCAAATTCCGCATCAAATTCAAAATCCTATTACTCACCTACAAGTCCCTCCACGCCCTTGCCCCCCGTTACCTCTCCGACCTCCTACACCCCTACACCCCCCTGCGGTCCCTCAGGTCCTCTGTCAAGGACCAGCTGGCAGTACCCCGCACCCGACTTAAGACTTTTGGGGACAGGGCCTTTTGTGTGTCTGCCCCTACCATGTGGAACCAACTCCCCCCACACATCCGCTGTGCCCCCTCAGTTGATTCATTTAAAAAGCACCTCAAGGCACACCTTTTCTCTGAGGCCTATGGACTTTAACCCCCTCACAACCCCACCTGGCGCCCTGCGCACTTGCACCCTCACTCACTCTCACACACGCACTCACACACACACACACACACACACACACACACTCTTTGTAAAGCGACCTTGAGAGTCCTGAAAGGCGCTATATAAAATTAATTTATTATTATTATTATTATTTGTTTTTCCTTTTCAGTTTTATCTACAGAGAAGGTTATTCAAATACACAGTTTATCTTTCGAACCTCACCAGTGCTACCAGTAAGAGGAAAACCTGGCAAACGCAGCCTGGTACAGTATGTCTCAAATGCATCACCAAAAACGATGCAATTGAGACATACTGTGTCTAACTGACATTACTTTAGTATTTCCTTTAACAATTCATTATCATAATTGTATGTATAATCGAGACCCACGAGGTGAGAATTGATATTAACTTTGAAACTTTTTATATTAACAACAATTAGATCAATCAATTTACTATTAATCACATTACATCACATCAAATGAATATGATTACTAGACTAAGACAGCTAGCATTGACTTTATGAAGTTGAAAAAAAATCAATGACATGTTGTCTGCCACAGGAGAACCTCCTGTTGGTCTGAGCACTTTCTAAACTGTTGCAGACCCTTTTAAGCCAACGCCATGGTTACAACATCTGTCCGGTGCTTGATATGTCCAGCTAAAGGCAACAGAGGCAGACAATTAAAGGGACTTCCTGTATACTAACCCCACCCAAGCCTCATGAATCAACGGGCAAAGAGATGCGCTACGCTGGTGTACACTGTGATGCTTACATTCACTGCAATTGCTGTGAGCATGGAGTGGTTGAGGTACCTCCACACTTGGATCTCCAGGCTCCTTCATGTTTATGACTTGTTTAGATGTGAATTGTCTTTCTTATGCATACCCCTTGAAATGAAGTGCTTCCCCAAAGTTAAAGGGAGCATGTGTTTTGGATTAGGCTGCACTCAAAACAAATGATCTCCGAGGGTTTGAGGCGACAGGATATTATTTTATTAATAGCACAGCCCACAGATTGGTCCTGACAGGCATTTGCCAAAAGCTCAGAGGTCCCTGTCCACACAGAAATGCAAGGTCTGCATATTAATATTTATTTGATATTTTAGACTCTATTGGAGAAAAAAAAAACCTCTATTAGGCTGTGAAAGACGCTGTGGGGACGGAAAAGTAGACTTTACAGTACTCTCACTATTAAAAGTAGTGTTGTACCCAATCATCAGGAGCCCGCTCCCTCAGAGCATCATCAGGCTCAGACGGTTCAGGAAACAAATCCCCGTGGAACACAGAAGTGATGGAAGCCCCTCCTGCCACACAACATCTCTGCCCCCCCTCTGAGTCTGTTAGCCCACGTTAGCCGCTGCTATTTATAGCCATGCCAGAGCAGTTAAAGGTGGCCAGGGGGGCGATGTCAGAAGAGATTTAGGGAGCAGAGGTGCAGACTGCTGGCTGGATCGAGGGGGGGGGGGGTAACAGCAGATTCTCAGTGATGAGCCTGCAGTCCGTGTGTGTGTGTGTGTGTGTGTGTGTGTGTGTGTGTGTGTGTGTGTGTGTGTGTGTGTGTGTGTGTGTGTGTGTGTGTGTGTGTGTGTGTGTGTGTGTGTGTGTGTGTGTGTGTGTGTGTGTGTGTGTGTGTGTGTGTGTGTGTGCAGCTCAGAAAGCCATGACCTCCATAAATGTAGGTCACATTTTTGTTTAAGTACAAATTTATTATTTTGGTCCACTCCAAAATAATAAATTTGTTGGATCTGCACCTCTAGCAATTTACCGGACAACACATAGAAAATTACTGCTTGTGTGTCATTTGGAACATGGGGAATTAGAAAACTCCAAATACACAGATTTAAAAAGTATGTGGAGGTTAAGCGGTTCAAAATATCAAAGTACCTTTGTGTTGCAGGGAGCCAGTTGAGACTGATCGGTTAGGATGCCACCTGGCCGCCTCTTTAGGGCGATGCTCCAGGCACGTCCAGCTGGGGGGAGACCAATGAGCAGACCCAGGACCAGGTGCAGGGATTATATCTCCATGCTTAACTGGGACATCTGGGAATCTCCCAGTCAGAGCTGGTAGATTTATGGTGTTCCAGTTGCACTGGGAAATGGGAGTATCCAAGTTCTACTGTTGCTGCAGTGAGTTTGTAATCATGAACTGAATACTGAATAATATCAGGTGGTTTCCAGCCACCAGCTGCATATTGGAGCTGGATATCTGTCTGTGTGTGAGTGGATGATAGGTGTGGTGTAATATGTAATAATAGTGTACTTCTTGTGCTGCTCTAACTGGGACCACAGCAGGACTGTGGCTTTGGACAGACTCCCAGGGGCCCCTGTGGAGGTGTCAGAA
Source organism: Eleginops maclovinus (assembly GCF_036324505.1). Lineage (NCBI taxonomy): Eukaryota > Metazoa > Chordata > Actinopteri > Perciformes > Eleginopidae > Eleginops > Eleginops maclovinus. The sequence goes on along the minus strand of NC_086368.1, from coordinate 3,507,791 downwards.
GTCAGAAGTCAGCTCGGACACTTTAGTTTTCAGTCTGCAGGTGTTCGTGAGTGACGATGGAGGCCTTTACAACAAAAATCCTCCGCATATCTTTTCAGTGTCTGAGGGTAGCTGGTAGACGGTGGTGAATACCATCTGGACGGTGAGGATGAATACTTCCACATGCTGGCAGAACTCAGACCAGCCATCTGCTCCCTGTTCTCCTCCTGTCAGTGAACCTGCTCCCTCATTCACATCAATGAGTGTCAAACCAGTGCTCTGATGGGGAAGACCTCACACAGGAAGTGCTCTTCTACATGATTACTGGCACTCCTTCAGGTCCTAGAGGGGATGTGTTCAGCTGGACAACAAACAGCTTGGAAATACCTTCCAGGGAAGCATCTCTGCTGATCCTGACTCAGAATTATAAGCATTAATGAAGACAGAGATCTCAACAGCAGAGAAGCTTTCATCATGATGCTTCACACTGACCCACCTGCAGCGCTCTGCTTCTCTCTAGTGGAGAAACACAACACTAGACCTATACAAAATGTGATTTTAAATAATGCCAAGAAACAGAGAAAACAAAAACTGCGTGTGAAAAAAACACTTGTATTATGTGGTTTGAATTTAAATGTGAGAGGTTACTTTTTGCACGAATAATTGACAAACACATTTCCCGTGTTTAATTCTGTGGGATAAATACAAAGCAAATGAGAGGACATGTTCGTCAAAGAGAGGGGAGAGTTGGGAAGTTGGTTCTCTGAAGTATGATGTGTAAGATAATTAAAAAAGATACATTTAAAACAGTATCAACAGATTGTGAAGCGGTGACAGCGTTAAGGCCATGTTAAAGACTATTGTGTTGAAGAGATATCTAAACAATTTAGCAAGCTAACTAGCTAACCCTGGTCCAGCAGAGGAGCCCCTACCTATGTTACACCATATCAGTTTGAGAAATAGGTTACGGTAAAGGTATATTTATATTATAGGTGTTATTTTTTAAAGCTAATTACCATAGATAGGTTTATTTTAGAGCAGTTATTTTTAAAGAAATGATCAGGTGGAAGAGTTACAAACAGCTTGAATAGAAGGCCAGATTAGCCTTGGGGGAATGTATTTGGTTGTTGGTATGGGGGGGTTAGGCATGTCGTTTTCAGGCTTTGCTCCATTACTGATATAAAGTGTGTTGCTGACTGTCTCCAGGGGCCAAATTTAATCCGAAAGCACCAACTGGGACTCGTCCTTTCAAACCTGCTGCTGATGTTCCAGGGTTGTTGAATCTGATCCTAAAATTCTAAGCCAACTTCCCACCTGGTGACCTATCATCTCTCAAACGTGGCCCCCGGGCCTCCAGCCTTCCACTGCTCCACTGCAGGAATGTCAGCCAGTATACCATGAAGCTGTGGAAGATATCCTCAGGTATGTTGAGTCAGTCATCAATCAGATTATTTAAAACATTTCCAATCATTAAAGGTCATAAAGATTTCATTTATCTTTCGTTGTTCCTTGCAGGTTCAAGAGTATCCTTCTGTGTACAGTTTAGATTTTGGAAGTTTTCACACAGGTGGTGTCCATCCTTCACCTTATGAAGTAGATGTTTTGGGAGAACCAAAGCCTCAGACACCACCAAAGTAATAATGCTAAAATAAGATCAAATCTGTAGATAATACTGTTTTTACTTTAAAGGTCCCCTATTATGCAAAATGCACTTTTTGCTGTCTTTTATACATAAATATGTGTCCCCGGTGTGTAAGGAGACTCAAAAGTGTCAGAAAATACAACCCTCTCTCTTTTCCTCCTTACCCACATCTCTAAAAACAGGGGTACAAATGAGCTGATCCAGATTTGCTGCCGATATGACATCTTAACCGAAATGTGGGCTGGCTTACATTGAACTCCTGGCAACGTCCCGCCCACCTGACCTAATAACCTATCGTCCCCCATATACAGTCGGGAGCTGAATCCCCTCCTCGGCACCTCTGTGTGTGTTCAGCAGGATGTCTGCAGGAGGGACTTAGAGTTGTTGTATATATAATGTCTCTGTTCTAGTGGTAAACACTGAGAAGTGTTTCAGAAATAATGCTGGATGTGGTTTGGAACATCATATGGCGTTTAATCACGGCAGCGTTTAGCTGAGTTTCTCCCGGTAGAAAACTCTCCACAGAGGAGAGATCATGACGCTCCAAAGGGGCGTAGTCAACAGCAGCTCCAAAGGGGCGTGGCCAGCAGCAGCTCCAAAGGGGCGTGGCCAGCAGCAGGTAGTTCATTTAAAGCTACAGTCACAGAATCAGCACTTCAGGAACAGGGTTGAAATAGAGGGGGATGAGGCATGCTACAATGGGGGATCTGTTTGGTATTTTGCTCCAACAGTAGCTCTTACAGACACCTGCTGCCCCAACCTCCACCTGCAGACATCAAACTCCTCTCATTTCTGAGTAAAGCTAATATCAGAATCCACAATTATTTTCATAAAAGGAAAGACTTCAAAAGCTGTAAATGTTGTTACAGTTCTGAATGTTAACTATTTTAATGGAGGTTTGGTGACACATGCTATTTCAATATGTAACATCTTCTTAGTGTTTTTTTCCAGATCTGCCAGATGATCTAAAGCCACATGGACAATCACCTCTACAGGAGCAGTGTACCAGAGATCCTCCCTTCAAACTGAGAGCACTCCCCCAATTAGTGTCTCCCCTAGCATTTAAAAGGATATCTGAAGGATGTAGAGAAGCTCCACATGAGACTTAAGTGCCATACAGTTCCATCCATACTTTGTAAAGAAGTGTGCTTTTAGTCTTTGCATTTTTCCTTAAAGCAGTTATCTCCTTTCATTATCATAAACATCAGAAGCCTCACTGAGACCCCTGCTGGCTGAAAACAGGCTTTGCAGTGTGCTAATAATCCATCCTCCCCCCACTGTGAAAAGCACTTGGGTTAGATATCTATATGAATGTTAAAAAAATAATTAGAAATAGCATTTCCTGCCTGCTTGGACAGCTGTGACGTGCAAAACATACAAGTGAGTCCCTCAAATGACACATCACAATGGTAGTTTTCAAAATACATTACCATCATGATTATTTTATTATCAAAATGCGTTACATCTCTTGCTTCTTAAACCTTTTGGAGGGGAACAATTGAATAGTTACTACTATGATCTGTGTAAAAATAAAACAAAAGCAACAGATGTTCTTTACAAACAAAGAGAATGCAGAGTCTGCTGTTTGATCAGACCCGATGATCAGCTTCCAACCATATCACTCGGACCCTAAAAAGAAATATCATGCGATATATTCAGTGTACTATAGTTTCTCCATACAAGTCTATATCACATTTCTTTCTATACAAGTACACATGGTCATACATATTTTCCCGTTGTGTCTTTTAGGCTTTTTCTTTTAAGGTGCTGGTTGATTTTGGGTCACAACTTAATTTTTTTCAATCCGTCAAACATTCATGAAACATGAGTACCCATCTGTGTTAGGGGGCCGTGGGTGTAGTGGTGGTGGTGGTGTTGGGTGGGGGGGTGGGGGGCAGTCTTAGGACAGGCCCTCGGTCCTTGAAGTCTTCAAAACACAGTTTTTAAACTTCTGATCAAAATATAACTGTCAGAGGGAGGAGAGTGAGGTCCCACTACGGCTCCAGGAGGAACGCCTCTTTGTTACGGGTCAGTTTGTGAGGACAAAAGTTAAAAACTAAAATACAGCATTCTATGAAAGGGAAGCAGCTCTCAGGAGAGCATAGCAGCTTTTTACCTAAACAATCCCAACACTCCCTTTAGAGATCCCTTCACTGGTGTCACACGGAATGCAAGGATTGGTCAGAAAAACACACACACACACACATACATATATATGTGTGTGTCACATATATATGTATGTATGTATAGATACATATATATGTACACACACACTATATATGTATGTATGTATATATATGTACACCATATATATGTATGTATGTATATATGTATGTATATATATGTATGTATATATACATATATATATATACATACATATATATATACACATATATATACACACATACATATACATATATATACATACATATATATATGTGTGTGTACACACACACATATACATATATATATGTATATGTGTGTATATATATATATATATATATATACACACATATACATATATATATGTATATGTGTGTATATATATATATATATATATATATATATATACACACATATATGTATATATATATATATATGTGTGTATATATATATATGTGTGTGTATATATATATATGTGTGTATATATATATATATATGTGTGTATATATATATATATGTGTGTATATATATATATATATATATACACACATATACATATATATATGTATATGTGTGTACACACACATACATACATATATATACACATATACACATATATATGTATGTGTACATATATATATATATACATATATATATAAATATAATTGAAAGAAATCTGCAGGATAAAAACAACCCAACATTTTATTATAGAAATAAAGTTTGATTATTCTATTGTGTTCCTGCATCCCAACACTATGTATGATTAATGGGAATTTGGAGAAAATTAAATCAGATTTAACCGATACAATGACAAGTTGAATGCAGCCATATGTGGGGAACATAACTGGATTTCAAATTTATTGGAAAAAACAAGAATGCAGCACCATGAATCATAAGACCGTTATGTCTCAAGTACAATTTCAGAGGTCTACGGCAGTCCTCAACAGTCCCGTGGGGATGAGAGGACAGAAGAGAACCAAAACAAAACATTGGAACCAACGGAGAACCTTGAGAAAAAAGGCTGAGAGAACAATCATATGGAATGATCTTATCCAGGGAGTCTTTTCCTCCCCCATCTCTAATGCATCTGTAGAACGGATGAATAACATGTCCTCTCTGCTTGCATCATGTCCCCCCCCCCCCCTTTCCAAACCAAACCTCTTTACTGCAGCACAGACTCGGCCACTCGCCAAATCAAAAAATAAGGAAAGAAATAAAATTAAAATAAACAACTCTTGCTTTCAGTTATGCATCTGAGCACTTATCAACCCTGGGTACCATGGCGACAGGTACGACTTTGTAGAACTTATTATGTACAGACATTTGTGTGGAGGTTTTAACTTCCCGACATTAGAGAGCCTGTTTGCACAGTCCGGCACATGAGGAACACTGGGGACAATTTCAAGTTACATGTGATTTCTGTTTTTTTCTAAACCGCTTCCCACCGATTCCTAGTGAAGTCCAAAGTCAGTGACTAGCTTTGTGCAGAATGTGGTCGTTTGTTTTCTTCGGAAAATAAAGAAAGAAAAGACAGAAAATAATAAAAGGAGGAATCCGTAAAGAAGTCCTTGCTCCTCTTAGGTCTGTACATTTCCCCCCCTAAACTCCCAGAGCCCCATCTCACCGTAGCTCCAGGGGCAGGGGGGTACGCAGCTTCATACACACTCACCCACACACACTCACACATATACAGACACACACACACACACACTTGAACAAGGTCCTAAAAGCTTCCTGACTGTGTCCTAACTCCGGGCCCCTGAAGGGGGGAGTGCTGGAACTGACCGAGGCTCGTCCCCCGCTGTGGGTAGTGTGAGGGTCCGGGGGCCGACAGCAGCCTGGAGCTGGCCTGCAGCGCCGCCTGGCCTGGGCTGCCCGCCTTAAGGGTGCGAGACACCTGCCCCCCCCTGGAGGACTGGGCGCCCGAGTCTATCTTAGTCTGCCCGTGGGCCCTGGGGCCCGGGGTGGGGGTCTCCGCCGGGCCGCTGCTGTTCAAAAGGCTCGCCTTTAAGTGAGCGCTGCTGTAGCCTCCGTCCACGCTGCTGCTGCCGCTCTGCTGGTTCAGAGCTGGAAGCCTGCAGTCTGAGGAGGACGTGGGGGTGGGGGTGTGAAAGGAGGAGGGAGGGTGGTCCTGGGACGCTGGAGGGTGAGAGGAGGAGAGGCGGGAGTAGAAGTTCTGGCCTGATGACGGACTGTAAGAACCCCGGAATGGAAAATTGGAGGTCTGCTGGAGGAAGGAGGGGCTGTCCGTCTGACGCAAGCTTTCTGAGGACTACACACACACACACACACACACACACACACACACATTAATGAAAATAGACGGATCAGAAAATGATTATTAATTCCCTATTTAGATTTAATTGCAGCATTGACCACTATCTCATTGACAATAACTGTGTATTGAGTGTGTGTTGAACACACACATCCTGCATTATCATCTCGTTGTGTGGATGCTTGCACCACTGATTGAATGTTTGTACCTGCTGAGAGTATACAGAGGGGCTGTTTCTGTGGGGGCTCTTCATAGGAGACGCTCCCCCCACCTCATATCGATCTGCATCTGAAAACACAGAAAGGAGAATCAACTCAACACCTAGAGTTATTTTAATTTTTTGTATTTATTTGATCATAGTTGTGGTTTTGTGAGGTGAGTTTTTAATCGTACCAGATTCCTTTTCTGAGGAGCCGTCACTCCTCTTGTAGCCGCGCTCCATCTTGATGCTGCGCAGCACTCGCTCCAGAACGCCCTGACCCTCCCTCAGACGCTCAACATCAGTGGGCACCATCCTGGAAACAAAACAAAGCCAACATTTAGCTGCCAGCTGTGATCCGGAGCAAACCCTGACCCCCATCACACACTACAAACTGAGAGATCATTGTCCAGAGTTAGATGACAAACAACTAAGTGATTCAAACTTATTTTGACACAGAAAACAAAGCGAATGGTAAAAGTATAATCCAGACATTTTAAATGTCACCCTGCTGTGCTGGTAACATTACATTTCCTGGGCAATGAAGGGCTGAGAAGTGATCACTTTTAGCTTTACCAAAATACAATAGTGTAAATAATGTATCTGGCTCTTGTTTCAGCCTGTCTAGTCCTCTGACTGCTAATGTGTGTATCAGCCATCTGGCCACGCTGTAATAAACCGTTTCCTTCAGGCTGAAATTCAAAGAGTCACCTGACGCGATTCTGGCTAGACTTGAGTCATGATCCACTTCAGGCTGAACTGTCAACTGAATTTATGCTTATTGAGCAAATAAAAAGTAACTTGTTAAATAAAAAAATGGAATAACCTGACCTCATTTAACTTATGTCTTAATGCAGCAGTGAAATAGTTTACATAAATAAATAAACAGCACTAGTTGAAAATGTATATTGTTTCCATTAATCTGATCCGTTTGTATTTTCCCTGGAAAATAAGAGTGTAAATATTGGGCACTCCGCCTGAAACTGATGAGTAAAACCTGTTTGAGGGGGTTGTCCTCACCACTGGTTGTTGTTGTCCCGGTGTCGGGGGGGGCCCTGCTGGTCTGAAGAACTGAGCTCCTCCATCTGTGGGGCGGAGGAGGTGTGTGCTGAGAAGGAGCTGTGTGGGGATGCTGGGGGGGGCTGCATGTGCTGATGATGGGAGTCCTGGCTGTAATGGAGGCTGGGGCGTGTGGGAGTCCCGCCCAGAGACGAGCTGCTGCCGGTGGGATCCGAGTCGCGGCCGCTGCCCTGCTTCCTCTTACGGTACTCCAGCAGAGACACCTGGGGCAGCAGAGGGAGGGGGGGGGGGTTGATGAAGGAGTGTGTTGTGCAGGTTTAACACACAGCTGCAGTCACACACACACACCGATACTGAAACACCTCATGGGACTGATGATGGGCACACTGCATGCACCACACCAGAGCACTCACCTGCTGCCTAACTACACAATGAGAGGAAAAACACACAGCGAGATCACCATGGCAATGACACTGTGTGCATCTCTGTTTCTGTCGCACACACCCACACCCACGCAGGTCACTGTGTGTGTTCTGAATGTTAGTAACATACAGCTTTGACGCAACAGCAGGCCACTGTAATGCACCACGCCATGATGCAACACGCTGAAACAACTACACACACTCATTTCAATGTCCACAGGAAGGTTGCGGGTGTACACACACACACACACACACACACACACACACACACACACACACACACACACACACACACACACACACACACACACACACACACACACACACACACACACACACACACACACACACACACACACACACACACACACACACACACACACACACACACACACACACACACACACACACACACACACACACACACACACACACACACACACAGAGAGCGCAGTCATCCTAGCGTAATGTCATCATGACACATTGGAATAGAGGGAGGGTGTGAAGAGGCAGGGGGATGCGATGATCGCCTCACATACTGACATGGATGGATCTTTCTGAATGTGTGTAATATTACACACACACACACAGGGGCCTGCAGTGTGTAATGTCAGGGTATGACAGCACCAACTATCACTGAGGTCTTCAGTGGACACCCTATTGGAGGGGACCTGGTATGGATTTTTAGGCAGCTTTTACACGCCCCAGATATGATTTTAGACTGCATATGTCCGCCCATGTCAATCAAACCAAAAAGGTCTCCGATGAATTGCCTGTTACAGGACCATACAATAGAACCAGTGTTTACAATTCCAGTTGTTAGTAATTGACAAACAAGTTATTCAGACTTATTTTGAAGAGGAAAAAAACATAAAAATGGTAAGGAATAATCCAAACTGCCCCTCACAGATAACGACATATGGTCTGTTTTAATGTTGACCTGCTGAGCCTGGTTCGTTTTCCTGGGCAATGGGGGGCTTTTAGCTACATTTGAGGTGCACTTACTTTTAGCTTTAGCCAAATATAGTTTGAATTATAAATGTAATTGATTGTTTTCCACATGTCTGATCCAATTATCTGCCATGTGGCTCAGCATTTACTGAGGGATGTACCATGTTATTATAGCTGGGCTGGAATTCAAATTGCAATAAACCATAGTTTTTATTTAAATATTGTAAACTTTGATGAGTATAAGCCAACATGCAGGCAACCATTGGTTTGAGTCCTCAGTTACAGGAGTGTGTGTGTAATGTTACATTTGAGCAAGGACATCGTGTGACTGCATGTGTTTTTGCTGTAAACAAGTGTAAGTGTAGTTGTAGCAGAGGTGGATGGAGCGTCGGTTTGGACAGGGCCATGGATGAGATGGAGCAGACGTCTCAACACCATGATGACGACTCATGATCCATCGGCCTCTCGTGTTCGAGGCGATGGATGAACCTGAACACGCTTCGATGGACTGAACTGAAATGGCATAATGACTGCTGCTAAAATATTTTCATAATTCAATGTAGGTTTGAGAGAGGGGAGGGGCATGGGGTGGGTGCTGTATGCAGATGCAAAGAAACAATATTTACATGCACACTTCTAAAGATGTAGTGGGAGGGAGAATATTCACCATATTTTGTACTGGCTTGTATTCACTTCTTACAGCTATAGCCTGGTAATCTGGCTTCCCTGTCAGCAGACTAATGGTATGCTGGTTGGCCCTCTGCCTTGGAAGAAAAGTGGAAGAGAGACTTGGCAAAAGTATCAAGGAGCAGCGTGGGGGAGGAAGGGAACTGAGGGAGAGGAGGGGGAGGGAAGAGGGAGGTAGGGTCGAAGCTACAGAGTTGAAATCATTTCAGATATAAACATAAAATGGTTAAATATTTTTTATTGCCTGTTGCTTATTGGAGTTGACCGCCTGGGATAAGGACCAATCGATATATATATAAGACAGAGTCAACAAGCAAACACAGAGCAGGAAGCACATCATGATTGGCTCTTCAGTTTGCACACAGTCACTCGTGCTGCAGAACAACAGATGGAACGCTGAGAGGCTACCTGCCTGGAAAACATTTGTCACATTCTTATTAACGTGTGGAGAACTTGCCTTCTTCTTTTGTGGTGGGTTGCTGGTGTGAGGAGGCGTGCCACTGTCCGGGTAGCCCCCCCCGTAATGAGGCTCGCCGTAGGGGGACATGGAGCCGGGGCCTGCGTCTCCCAGCAGCCCCTGGCCGCTTATGGAGCTGTGGAAGGACTCTGCTGGGGAAAAGCCTCCCTCTGACTGGGAGAGGTGGCGCTCAGGGACCACAGGGTTCCCCAGGTTTGCGTTGAGGGGCGAGCAGGTGTATATGAGGTTGAACTCTGTCCTGAAAGCCTGCTCCCTGTTTTGTTGTGAGGTAAGGTCTGAGGGACAGGATGCAGGATTCAGGGAAGAGGCCCCTACAGATGATTGGCCCTGTGAATCTGAAGGGCCTCCAGGAAGGGAAAAGTCATCGGAGGTCCCAGCCACAGGGCTCTCCAGGCTGGAGTGGAGGGACAGGTCGGGGAACTGAGGCCGAGAGAGGTCAAAGTCTGTCTGTAGAAACGGCAGCAGGAGGAGAACAAAGAGGTGTAGGAGAGAGAGAGAGGACACAGTGATTAGACACAGCTGAGAAACCAGCAGCAGGAAGTATCATTTAGCCGCTAGCATCAGCAGCTAGGAGTTAGCGGCAGAGAGATTAGAGCGTACCTCAGGAGAGATGGACTCCGGCCGGTGAACAGGAGAGGCCTCAGGGGAGGATATGTTCTAGAGAGAAAATCACAAGTTATTAAAAATGCACAACATAAATAATAAATATTCATAATGTGCAATAACACTGCCTGTACATGTACAACTTTGTGCAATATATCCTAGTGCAATTTACCCTTCTTTAAAAAAATGTTTACAATCTGCCAACAGTACCAGCTACTTTAATATATATTTAAAAAAATGTTTGAATATATTTATTGAATTTTCACCAATATGTACCCGCTTTCTCCCCACCTTATCCCGAACACAGAACACATTCTCCACACATGCAATAAAATAAGAGAAAGTATAAATAAATAAATTAGGTCAAAGAAAAGAAAAGCATAATAATAGTAACTTTAATATTTAAAAATATATATATATATATACATACACTTCTACTTGTTTTTTTACCATGGTGTACTAATCTCTTATTTGTAAGGGCAAACATTAACTGTTATTCGGCTCACAGTGGTTTATCTGCAATGATTAACAATGTTTTCCAAGAATGTTTTGAATAGTTACAAACATTGAATGTACTCTTATGGGATGTTGAATCAGTGACCCTACTTTTAGATGCACGTTTACTTTATATTTAAATAGTCATTATTTACTATAATGTTGCTATAGGCTTGTTGGGTAGAAAAAGCCTGTCATATTACCAAAACCAAAAGGCCATCTGTAGTGGTCATGGTGCTCAGCCAAAAACTAAAAGGCCAAACCCTGGGATTACCACAGGGACTAAAGTGGACTGACCAGGACAATTCCATCAGCGCGTGACTTTAACCGTGGCTGATCTTACTTCAAACTGCAGCGGTGTGTTGCAGCGGCTGGCGGGCAGGGAGGGCATGGGGGAGAAGACCAGGCCGTTAGGGAGCAGGGAGCCACAGGGGGTGAGGAGCTGCGAATGGAGGGAGTCCTCTGGGAGCGGGGGTGTGATGGGGGACAGCGGGCGGAGCAGGTGGTCCGAGGGGGCTGGTGTCCTCTCTGCAATGAACTTGGAGCGGCGCTTCTTAAACGGTGCATTGACATCTGTGATTTGAAAACAGGAGAATTGAAAACAAATTAGGCTTACAGGAACAGGAGAATAATAAACTGTGATGGGATACAGCAAAATATACAATCCTTTATCTGCACTGCACCCGATAATATGTTGTATTTTAGGAAGTAGTAGCACCCAGTTCCCTCTCAGTTAGGACCTATAGTTCATTGACATAAGTAAATGAGTAATCAGATGGGGGGGGGTGTACATACCGCCGGACAGGGGGTTGGGGGTGGATCTGCTACTGGTGCTTTGCTGGGAGGAGGTGGACTCAGTACCGTCCTCCACACTGGCTGAACAGCTCTCATCCTCCACCTGCTTTATCCACCTCTGCAGCAACACAACAGCACCGTCATGTTTAAAAACTCAAACATCCGTTTACAACACATTCAAAATCTTCAGCACACTAAACCTATTGCCTAAAGTCTTGAGTTTTATAAAAAAAATGCTTGCTGTATCTCTGACCTTCTTGTAGCAGCCATAAGTGCCGTCCATTTGGAGCGGGCGGGGTCGGCGCCTCTCGGGGTTGAAGGGGGAGCCGAAGCGGACGTAGTGTCTTGGGGCGGTGCAGATGAGCGACGAGTGAGAGAGGCCGGGCAGCATGTTGAGGGTGGTGGCCAGCACCGTGGGGTCAGTGGTAATCCGGAGCGGGCGCTCTACAGGCACATCTTGGTGGAGCTTCTCTGCTCCGGGGACCTTATCATTCAACCACTCAGTCACCAGGTACTGAGAGCAGACAGGAACATTAATGAGCTACCGTTACATTTATATTCATACCGTTATATCTATCTATTTATATATTTATACACCATACACAGCTGTTTAAATAAAACCGATTTGTTTTTAGTTTCATCATGCAGTACATCATGTGCTTATTTTATTGGGGTATATAAAGCTCTGGAAAAAAATTAAGAGACCACTCCAAATGTTTCTAAATTCTTTATCTCTACATGTATGGCAGCTATTCCAGTGTCTGTTTAATTTCAACACAGAGAAAAATTGTCAGTAGTTTATAGAATACAATAAAAAATACATTTAACTCAAAGACATGCCTGTGAATAATAAAACAAGAGAAACTTATAATGCTGAAATGGTCTCTTAAATTTTTCCGAGCTAGAATACTAAAAATATATATATAAAGAATACTCAAAATATTAAATATGATGGAAGGAATCCTGACTTGACCATAGAAAATAGCCTAAATCCAATAAAAAATGTCCTCAGTCTCAGATCCTCTCACCTTCTTGGTCTTGGGGTAGCGCAGATTGCCTCTGTTGATGCAGTTCAGACTGTCTCCATCGAGAAGATGGAGCCCGCTCTCTCCGTGGCCATGTTCAGCACCGTATGGGCCCTGAGACGCCTCATCGTCCAGAGAGGCTCCTTGATCAGCTGACGATGGCATCGCTGCCATGGCTGCGGCCGCAGCAGCAGCGGCTGCTAGCTGGGCGTTAGCTTGGCGCTGCCGCCGGGCACGCTGGGAGGAACTGGACCGGTAGCGAGAGATACGACTTTTGGGCCGAGGCTTGTTGGGTCGTGCGGGTTTAGGTGGGGCGGGGGGAGCGGGCAGGGTGGGAGATGAGGTCTTCTCCTCTATAGGTGGCACTTCCTGATAGAGAAGGATTAAATTGAATAAATAAAATGAAATCAACACGAAAAAAATCAATGAACCATTATCACACAGATGGTCACTGACCATGACATAGGAGGTGCGCCGTGTGCTGACCCCCACTCCAGTGGTGGGGGGGATAGGAGTGTTCCCAGCAGGGTTTCCTGCCCCGTCTTCACTTTCCCCACCCTCCTCCTTCACCTCTGCTCCTCCCACTCTCTTACGCCTCCTCTCCACACTGCTACACATCTACATGGACAGACACAGACGGTGTCAGAGAATGACTTACACGCATCTTTACTATAACTGGTATATATTGCCACAGATAAATAAACATCTAGACGGTGTCTGCTACATTAGAATAACAGCAGTATTAGATAATAGTTAAAATGTCATACTCTTTTATTGGAGACGACCCAATTTTCATCCACCTCTCCCTCCTCGGCCTTCAGCTCAGCCTGCAGTCGCTCCTGATATGAGACAGGCAGCACATGAGCAAATTTTACCCAGACAATTAGCAATGTTTCCACTTTTTAGAAAACGTTGTCCCTTTGAAACGACTTTAATCTATCTTTGTGCCCACCTCTGTGTCGCTGGTGACCTGCAGGTCTTTGGCCTCCTGGGGCTGGTCAAGGTTCTGGTTGCTGTCACCAGAGACGCAGCTCTCCGTCGCTCTCCTCCGGGCTTTCCTCCGTCGGGTCTCAGCTCCAACCAGAGGGGAGGGGGGTGGCAGGGAAGGGCTGCTGAGCAAGCTCTCCCTAGGGCTCATGTTGTGCTTCTGCACCGGGCAGTTCTGGTTGCCCTTATGGCAGGCACAGTCCACTTTGTAATTACTGTGGTTTGTTAGGAGAGAGAGAAGATGCATTAAAGAACAACACTGTGTTCTGAAGCAGCCAGTTACACCCCGCTTTGCTGCTGATTCAGCAGGTGTTGTTGTTTTTATTATGATGTTGTGACCACTAATACTTAATGTCAGTGTTGTTATTGCAGGGATGTTTCAAAGGCCTGTAAGGAGGGAGATATGGGTTGAGGAGCAGTACTGACCAGCTGTTAAAGTCGTAGTCAAATTCAATGGTGACCTCAGCGTCCTTTGTGATGTGACTGACAGCGTAGATACACAGATGGATCATGCCGTCAGCAATCATATGCCGGACCTGGAGAAGGGAACAGATGCATCAGTTAGAAAGAGTCAAAGAAAACAACCTAATGAAACAGAAAGCCACAGAGGAAGGAAACAGCAGTGGCAGGATTTGAGGTTCTTAAGAAGCTTGTTGGCTGACCTCAGCGTTGGGTGTGCAGGACCTCCTGATGAAGCGGGCGTCATTCCCAAAGGTCCTTGCATCAACGCACATCTCAGCACCATCAAACTTTGAGTAGAAGAGCACAAACGGGTATGGTCTGGAAAAACATGGTGACAATGGATTAATCAGCATGGAAATAACAACAGTGGAGTCTTTGTGTACATCTGTGGACCCAAACACTGCATGTATAAAGGGTTGCAGAAGAGTGACAGCAATCCAATGATCTCTTACTTTCTGAAGAATTGCCCGTTGACTTCAAACTGCTGTTTGAGCATGACTTTCCCCCGATACTCAATGATGAGTGTGTCTGGTTCCAGGTGCTTGGCTGCGCGGAGGATCTTCCTGTGTTTCTGCACCCGAGTTACCCGCCCCAACTGGAGCTACAAACAGAAACCACAAAACAGTTATTTGCAACTAGACATTTATGTTATCATATAAGGCATCAATACACACATGTCTCTGGTTATATCCATGCAGGCAGAGCATGCCTGTACACTAAATAACCAAGATGTAATAAGACTACCTAAAATAATGTTAGAGTCTGCATTTTAAAACTTGAATTCAACGTTTCTTTAGTTTAAACCCTTGCAATAAGGTCTGTGGTTAACCCAATCATTGGAACTTTTCACTTTTTTTAAAGCTTCTATGTGTCATTAAAAAGCCAGTTGCTAACAAGATACTACTCAAACATCGTAATGCGAACATAAGCCATAATCCAAACATAAGCCACGCAATTAAGTGGAGATCTTAAGTATCTGAAACATGCCACAGATCTTACTCTCGGCCATTTCCCTAAATCCAATGGGAAGCTTTAGGCAATGGAATTGCTTTAGGTCAAAAGAGCTTTAGCAATGCTAACTTTTGCATCAGCCTACAAAAGTACGTGTTCATCATTGCACCACTCTATTATGGTACTTTGTTAATGCTGGCCAGTGATGTAGCGTCTTCAGTAAGGGGAAGGCTGATTCACATGCATGCACTGGGACATTAATTTTGAATATATGCAATATATTATTTGGGCGGGGGCGGACCTGCATCTGTGAGCCCAGCACGGTGTTGTTGCAGGCCAGCTCGGTGCGGTTGATGGTGTCCATTGCGTCGCCTGAGGCATGGATCTGTGCAGTGCAGGGGGGGGTGGCGCTGTCGCTCTCCACCTTAGAGACGGTGTTGCTGGCAGCGCGGTGCAGCTCGAGCAGCGTCTGGACGTCAGCGCTGTACTGGTTGATCAGAGCCTCCTCATACTGGTCCGTCCACTGGCGGATCCTGCTCTCCCAGCCCTCTGCTGTGTTCTCATCCAGCACACTGGCCTCCGTTGTGGAGTTCTAAACAGAACACAAGGCGGAGCAGGATGTGTCAACGTTTATCTTTACAGAAAGATCAAAATCATGAGGCTGACCGTACCAAATGGAAACAGAATTCCTTAATTGGTCCAACTAAACATAAATATTGGCAACAGCGTACATATATTTTTGAAATGGACCAATCTGCACAATGACTTTAATTTGTTAAGTACATTTTGATGCTAATACTTTCTACTTTTACTTCAGTAACATTTTTAATGTAGGACTTTTACTTGTTACAGAGTATGCCTACACTCTGGTACTTCTACTTTTACTCAAGTACAAGATCTGAGTATTTCTCCGACCTCTGTTTATAGCCTTAACATGGGATTTAAAACATATGAACATTTAATAAAAAAGGGATAACACATTTAAAGCAGCCTACTTACTACTTTTTTGCATGTTTTACCTGTACCAGTTAGTGATGCTAACATAAAGCAAAGCAAGTCCATTCATTATTAATATGTAGAACTTAAAATGTAGTGCCTTGTTTATCAGTTTACCAATATAAGACATGATTATTGTAGGAGCCTAAATGCAGTTTGTTGATGTTTTGACTTCAATATTTCAGTTCATATTCAAAATGACAGTAATGAATAAATGTGTCATTGAGTTAGAAGGAATAAGAAGGAATATTTACAATATTTACAGGTTTTAGTTGTTACAGTTCATATTTACAGTAATGTGTTAAGTTAACTACTTATTCATGTTACAAACGTGTGTGGATAATTCACATGCATAACACCTCATTTATATTACTTCTGTAATATTTGGAAATATGTACTGTGATTGTGGCATCTTGGTAACTGTGTGCCTTTTAATTTATTTTTGATACACTCATGGGAGAAGTTTCCGGGGTTAGTCTGGGGTCAGTCAGGAAATGCAAGAGTGGAGCCACACAGTTTTTTGACCTCTCTCACTCTCTCTCGATCTTTGGAATAACTTTATAACTTTGTAAAATGACATTCTTTTCTGTGCTTATTTTTCTTGAATCGAAGTAAACGGTTGAATTTGCCGAGTTGTTCTGTGGATTTTTTTATGTGGATTACGACGAGGGAAATTGTTACGAGCGTCGAGCTAAGGCTTCAGACATTGGAAAGCTACAATTATGATTAAATGAGATTACATGACATTATACCCATGAAAAAAACTATTAGAAACTGAAGGCGAAAGCTAATGCTAGGCATTAGTGACAATGTATGCTAGCTAGTAGGCTAGCTAAACGATTCATTAAATAATATTGCGGGTTCATTTGAAACATTCACTGCACATGCTCTGAACGGCCCGTTTTAACAACGCTCCGATATCACCACTGGTCCAGTATGTGCGACTCCGGCGCTAACGGTGACTTTAAACGAACGCACCCGTAGTTAATGTAGCTACTAAAGACTTGAAAAGCTCGCGCATCATTAAGAAAATAACCCCCTGCGCCTCATGACGGCATAGACATAACATAGGTAAACTCCAATCTTACCTTCATCCTCATGGACTTCCTGGAGCCCTCTCTGAAAGCCTTTAGGAAGGAAAATGAACCCATAAGTATTCAATGTGACGAGCTGGTAACAACAAACAACAGCTCCAAATTGTGTTTTGAACTAAGCGTGTATCATTTGAATATAGTCTCCTCTTCCTCCACATTGCTTCACACATTGTCATACCTTGACTTTCTTGCCCTTTGGCGTTCCATGCGCCTTCTCTGTGCTCTTCTTCCTTTTTTTGGATTTGCTCCTTTTGACCCGGTTGACAGTGAGTTTGATGCTGGTGGGCGTATGCTGGGTGGCGGTGTAAGAGACAGTGGAGGGCGACACCTCTTCGTCACCACTCTCAGTGGCACTGCTCTCACCAGCTATAAACAACAACAACAAATAGAACAAACAGAGTTATCAGAGAGCCCTTAAATGTTCATAGGGAAATTAATGAACCAAAAAAGATAAAACAATGTACCTGAGACATTCTCTGTTTTTCTATGCTGGCCGTCTGCCCCTTTCCTCCTGTCGAGTCCCCTGCCACTGAAATAGCAATAAAGCACATCGTATAAACGGGCCTTAACATAAATGTAACAGTCAAATCGTTGCTAGAAAGCACATAATTACATTTCTGTACAGACTCATGGTTATAAGGAACTTGTTAATAATAGAAGCAAAAAACATTTTGCACAGTATGATTGTTTTTGCATATCGTGCTAAGAATATATGTAAACTTGTCCTGAGTGAATGACCTGAACCTTACGATCCCCTCCAAACCCAGACTCAAACCTTCCATTAAGGCGCCTTTACACAATCTACTTTTGCAAATGACACCCAATGATTGCAATGTACTTGCTGTTGAAAGGACAAATGGAAAGAGAATAACTACATGAATACATGCTGTATTTTGAGCAATTACAGTTGAGGGATTTAATAACGTTCTCACTCTCCAAGAATATGTTAGTTAGAGACAAACTAAAGCAGGTTTTGTGTCAGAAAAATAAAGATGATCATTCTGACGCTGCTACAGTCTGAACAGTGAGGGATAAATGTGTGACATTTGACAATTAAATCACAGTAACGGGGATTTCCAATTGTTACAGCTTTTGGTCCTATCTTGCACTTTATAGAGCTGGAAACTACGCTCCATGATCCGGTCTTGGCACTGCTCCCCCTCTCACCTGCAGTTGTCACATTTGATGAGCAGGCCGTCGGGCGTCAGGCTGCAATGACACCAGTTGGCCACAGCCCCGTCCTCCTCTGAGGAGCTGTCGCTGTCCGCTGAGTTGTCCTCGGTGGTTTCGTGGTAGCGGGAGCTCCGTACCACGCCGTTGAGATCCATACGGGGAATGATGGTTTGGGAGAGCGGGGAGGCGGGTGGGGTAGGGGGAGGGGGCGCGCCATAGTTGTGATCCTGACAACACACAACGGAAGACTGTTGCATCTTCAAACAACGGGTGTTCAGGCAAAAGGGAAACGGAAAATGGAGACGAATGAAAATGAGGGCAAAAAAACAGGTATGTGAAACAGTACAGCTGTTAATAACGGAGGTAGTCTGCGGTTATAGAGGACTAACAGCGGGAAAGATACTCATGTCAGTGACCAAATTACAAGCCGCGCAGACCCTTCGTTTGAATCTTAACTGAATTACACAGAATTTAAAGATTAGAAAACAAGAAAAGACTGGATAGATTGAGTTATTATTTTAGATTCAAAGATGCTCATACTTGTAGCTAACCTATTTCTGATATACATCCTATAGTAAGACATGCCATGATTAGAATTGATGAATAGAGAAGAGCAGTATGAACTCACAGCATATGGTAGACCCCGATACCCATGACTCTGTGCACTCCCACAGCTGTGGTTGTAGTTTTTTTCATTCACAGCAGGGCTTGCTTCAACTGACTCAGGGCTGGGAAATAAGAAACAGAAAGTATTTTAGGGAATCATAACAAAACTAAATTTAGATTTTCATGTATTATAGATAATTCAGGTCTGTATGTCAACAACTGTTATAGCAAGACATCAATCAGTCACTAGATGGCAGCACAACCCTGAAGTAGTTCTTCAGCCTGGGAGAAGAGCAATGTAGGGAATGGAATGTGGGACGCCATTATGTAATGCACCTCATCCTGCTCTTCAGCTGAGCTTTGTCCAGACGGTGTATAAGCTCACATTTACAGCCTTGTTCCCATTACAAAATGTTAATAAACATTTGAAACCCCTCGATTTTGTATTTCTAATAAAATATTGTTCATGTCCCTTTGGAGTAAGGCGGGGGGTGGGGGGTCCACATGACTGAGGTCCACACAGACCTCAGTCATGTAAGCAGGTTTACCTGCAGAGAGGTGACAACTGTTCTTACTGTGGACATTTCCACAGACACTGCCACCACAAAGCTATGCTGGAGATATGATACAAGTCTAGCTCCCTGTCACAGAGAACAGCAATGATCACAATCATTTAGAGAAAAATAAATATTTACAAAGATGATGATTAGTCTTGAGAGGGGATTTCCCATCCGCATAAAATTAGCCAATTATAACAAGACCACTGAAACCTTTATTCCCATATAAACAACTACTTGTTGTTTCATTACATGTGGCATAAGAGATCTTTGTGCAGGGCAGTTCACCTCGCATCCGTCAGACTTCTTAATATCAGAATTCCATTATCAGTCCCACAGGGGAGAATTTAAATAACAAGTCATTTAAAATGAATCAGAAATACTTTTACAATGAATGACAACAATGGATGGAAGTGGGTGGAAGTTTGAAGTGACTTTGGTAGGGTAAATATACCAGGTGTAGCATTTTTGTTTTGAGTTCACCCTGAGTGGGAGTTACAGCTCTGAGTTCAAGTGTAGCCAGACGGACTGAAGCATCACATCCTGTACTTCCTTCATTTCTGTCTGCTTAGGTTAAATGTTGGACTTAATCTTGGCTTTAATTGTGGACTAAAATTCACATTTGTTTTGGTCTCTACAGCAAACTGCTTACAGGATGTTGGGAAGCATATTCATCAAAACCCAGGGTGCTACACTTGTAGATAAAGGTGTCAAAGGGGAGTTCACCAACAATGTGTGGACATATTGGGTTGCTCTGGAAAAAACAGTTGTACTACTATATCAACAATGTATAGGATGGGTTGAACCCTATCACCACCACAATAACTCATGCTAGTTTTCATTAGCTGGGACACCCTGGGAGCTCCTCAGAAACCACTGGATGTTACAGACCAAAAACCTGTAATGCAACGGGACACGAAGGTTCCTCCTGATAACTCTGGCCTTTGTTTACCGTGGCTGTTGATTATTTTTTCTTGAACCTGATTGCTTAGATCTGAGGATGTTTCAACATCATAAAAAGAGTTCAGAAGAAGAGTTCATAAAAGGTTGGAAAACGACTTGCCGTAATCACAACAGCAGGTCAAAGGTAAGGTGGTGTTCAGTGTCATGGGAAATTTCTGTTTCTTAATCCAACATTCAGGTTTGTTTGCTTTTCCAGTCAGATTTATTTTTGTTTATTTGGCTTCAAACTGCGTTACACATTCAGGTGGTGCAGGCGATCTGGTTCAACAGGAAGTGTGATAAAAATCTATGACACGTGATCAAGGTAAGCAAGGCTGAGTACTCACTCTGATCCAGCAGCCATATCTGAGTAAGACGTTTCAGGTGTGGTGACTCCCAGCGCGATTACTATGCTCATGACGTCCGGCACAGCGACGCGTGGGAGGGGGGGAAGAGGGGGAGGAGGGGGAGGGGAGGGACAGGATGGGAAGGGGGGTGGGGGGAGGTGTGGAGAGGAATCACAGGGTCCCGAATGCAGCAACAAACCACTCCAGAGGTGGGGCGCCGCTGAGCCGTAGCCCACGGCTCACGGTCATGGGGGACCTGAGGAGAGGGACACAGACAGATGGAGCATCAGTTACACACACACACACACACACAATCTGAAATGACCCCGAAGGAGCTGCACGAGAGGACGCACATCTCTTAATGATAGGGACATCAGGCAGACTTTAATCCGCCAGCACCCGACTATAAAGTGTGTGTGATGTCCCTTTGAGACGCTCATTGTCCAGAGGATTCAGAGCAAGCACATTGTTATCTGTGTATCTGCGTCAGGCCTCCTACACACTCCACTTCATGTCCCCTATTCTGGACCTCCAGTATTTCCAGCATGAGAACATTTCTGACACAGACCACCTCCTGTAGTTTGCTACGTGTGGGTGTGTGAAAGAGAAACTGATAATGTTTATGCAGCGTGCACAATTCCAACAACCTGGAGATTAAACTACGTGTTACCCTATAACAGTAGCAGTATTCAGAAAGGTCAGCAGTTGTTCCTGGGCTTTTGCTGCTATGAACTGTCCAAATGTTTGCTCTGAATAAAGGCTTTTGGCTCTTCTCTTATATAAGACAGGCAATCTAGTCACCTTCTACTTTCTTTGTAACAAATAGTTGGTTGGTAAATGACACAGCACATATTGGTAACCTAAAACAATGTTGTGCAAACATATGAGGAGTAGAGCAGGATAAAGTTGAACAGGACGGGTGAAAGGTAGAAAGAATGAACAACAACAGCATTCCAAAAACTACAGATATTTATGAACTATTACAGTTAAAATTCCACATAATTTTGAACCAGAAAAACAAACATCACATAGGCTAGTCAGACCCAACTCTGTTTGTGACAAACAGAGAATGAAGGTGTGTGTCAGGTGTCCTTCACTGGAGGTCAGTTGACCAATGACGAAGGCAAACCCTCTTTCCATGCCTAATGAAGGACCAAATATGCTGACTCATGTTGACAATAAAGACTTTCACGTTAGAAGCAGCAGAGATGTCCATAATGTGTGTCAAATGATAACTGCCTGTGTATGGGAGGATAGGCCTATGGCTCCCAGCATGGAGAGGTACTGTTTTGTTTGTTTCAAAGAACAGAAAACAACAGGGGCTTTTTGCCTCCATTAGGATGCAGTAATAAAGGAAACCAGCAGGAGGCGCCTTCCTCCAGACGCCTAGAGGGGTGAGTCACCCAACAAGAGGCCCACCCCTCTCATCATGTGACCACATTCTGCTGAAACACTGACCCACACTCCTGTGCTCTCTCCTCCCTCTCTCTGCCTCCCTATCCTCCCTCCCTCTCTCAGTGAGACCCAGAGACAGAAGCCACGCTGCAGAAAGAGGAACGGCCCTCTGTTCACACGCTGAGGAGACCATTTGGCTTACAGCAAGGTCAACCCTCGGGCAAATGCGTGCTAAAACGTTACCTCACTATTCACCAAACTGAGTGAATTTACCACCACTGTACACATCTAAAAAAAGATCCCCCAAAAATGAGCCCCAACAATATAATACTGATATAATAGTACTGGTAAGGGACCAAAGGAACCCGATTAGATGACATTTTGAAAATGCGGCCCTCACTCTCCAGCACCGGGGCAACCACAGCCAGGCCGGGGACTTCCAATAATGTCAAGGTCAGTTCAACAGCGCTCCCTGACAAACAGTATCCAGCTGGAGACACTCACTGGGAGGCAGCAACAGAAATGTCAGCAAGCTGTTAGTTACAAGGGCGAAAGTTTTTTGAACACCTTTTAAGATTTTCACGTCAGTCAATATACTGTGTTCATAACAACCAATCACATTAATCTCCCGCCCCGGACACACGTACGCGGGATTTGATTGGCTGCCGCTACCGTCGACGCTTGAAAATTAGAATTTTTCTCAACTTTCACCGCGAGCAACGCAACAAAAGCGAAGCAACAGAACCACAATGCAGTTCGGCAAAGCCGGACGTCACCCAATTCAAAGTGAATGGGAAGGTGCGTCAAGCGTCAACGAAACCGAGCGGACGAGCCGTTATAGAGCCCTTGCGATGCTAACTTGCGAGATGGCCAGAAGGAAAAAAGTAATTATTGCACTACTCCATGGCCTCAATGGAAAACACTGGTGAGGTCATACCGAAGCAGATTATGGTAACAGGAAAATAATTACGTTTTTGGTAACTGCTACTCTTTAATTATGACTCATCAGATACATGGAGAATAGAACTGAAAGGGGCCCTGATGGAGTTTGTAATATAGCTGAAGACATGTAGATCCCATGGAGTCATATCCGGATCCCTTTCCAAAACCACCAGCTCTTTATTATCCCTATGATTGCTGCATCACAGAAATAGCCACCTCACTCCTAGCAAACTCACAAAGGGAGTCACTATTTGGGCCTCTTCCAAAAAGAACCAGACGGTGAACTAGGAAGGTAAATTCCTACGAAGAAGGAAAGCCTTTCTTTACCTCCACCTCCTCCACCTCCTCCTCCTCCTCCCCCTCCTCCTCCTCCTCACTCCTCCTCCCAACCCCCACCCGGCACCTCCCTCCCTTCCTGGTTCGTTCCTCTGGCCATGAATACTGGGCTCAAATTACCAGCAGGCTCAACAAAGTCTTTTCACTACCACCAGAACAGAGGCCATTTTGGAGACAAGTCCAAGGGGGAGGGATATACAGACAAAATGAACAGCAAAGGAGACCCTCTCTCACATAACTCTCTCGCCACTTCTTTTTTTGTAATACAGACATCGTTAGGCGCTTGGTTGACGTGCTGTTTTACTATCCCCTAACATCTGAATGTATCTCTGGGTTAAATCAGCAACTAAAATGAATATAGAGTGGACA
Source organism: Eleginops maclovinus (assembly GCF_036324505.1). Classification (NCBI taxonomy): domain Eukaryota; kingdom Metazoa; phylum Chordata; class Actinopteri; order Perciformes; family Eleginopidae; genus Eleginops; species Eleginops maclovinus. The sequence goes on along the minus strand of NC_086368.1, from coordinate 3,483,900 downwards.
AAACATTCCAACCCTGAGAGCATATGCACAGCAGATCAAAGGCACAAACAGACAAAACCACACCTCGTCTGAGCAGACCTCAGAACAGTAAGTTCTATATGTGTTAAACAACATACTGAAAGAGCACAAATAGAAACATTGTGACCCGGTGAATTACTCAAAGCAATGTCTCTCCTTCGCTCCTGAGGTCATAGATGGGATTATTACAGTTATGCAACACTGTGCACAATAGCAAAAATGTGCAATGACTCAATTGTTCTTTTTATACGCCGCTATGACCACATTTTTTTATTGCAGATTTCTAAGATTAGGATTGAAATAAAAGGTACTTTGCATGATCTTGAATTCCAATAAGCCACAGCTTGTTTTCTTCACCAGCTTTAAGAAGCAAGAGTTACATTAGAAATGAATGCACATACTATTAAATACTTTTTCTACAGATACTAAGGCTACTTTAGTTAGGTACTTAGTTCTCTCTTTCATTTAGCTTCATTTTCATTTTGGTAGGAGTGGTCAGTCAAGTTCTCCAGTCCAATTCTTTCAGTTAAACATTTATGTTGAACAAACTCAATGACAGCGTTGGAGTTTGTGCAGGTTGGTGTTCATTTAAAGATTAAAGAGTGGTGTTTTCCTTGTTGGCTTTTCTTGGCAGGGAAAGTGACAATGTAATGTATGAAAGTTTTGGTATATTTCTAGCGCTGCCTTCGACTCAAGATGTTTCTAGTCGACCAGTAGCCGTCATTTCCGGTTGCTAAATAGACTAATCATCGCATGTATATGATATATTATAATTATTAATGTTATGTGTTCAATCCTTCTCCCAAAAAATGTTTCAGTTTCAAAGGCTGAGAAAGAAAAATTAAATAAAACAGTAATAATGAACCTTTGAGATATAAATGAAATCTAAAGTGCATGAGTCACAGCACGGACGCAGTGCTCCACCCGTCAGACGTATACACAGCAGTAGCTCATGTAAGGATTCTTAATGTGTGTCGGAACAAGCAGCAAGGACACAAGGAACATTTAGTTCTAGTTTCTATAGTTCATATCTGAATACTACAACCCAATGAATAGAGGAAACGGAAACACTGACAAATATGCACAAATCCCTCCGCACATTACGCCCTCATCGTTGAATGAATGCTTGAATTATAGTGTTCTGAGGTCAGATTATTATATATTTTGAGGTCAGATTATTATTATATATTTTAGGTTTATATATGTTGATACAGGGCTAAGCTGCTGCCTGACTCACTGCTGCTGTTTTCCTCCAAGTCGGAGAAAGGAACACACGTTGTCGGTGAGAAGTAAGCTCCGTCTTTTGTTATGATGCCATCACTGGGGAAGCTGCACTCTGATGGCGTGGATATGGAGGCGACTTTTTGCCTGCCGAGTTTGCATGTCACCGTTTGGGGCTCGTCCTTTACTCGCTCAGAAAGATCCACACTTTGGATTTCCTGCACGAGAAATGAACTGGATGACCTGAATGAAGTCTGGGGGGTTTCCAGCTGACGCATCAAAGCACACACAGCACACATGGAGTTGTTTTCCTTCGACTAAATTAGTCTTTTAACATTTAGTCGACTTATTCGGGGCGGCTCGATAGGAAACTTTAAAGGGGCGCTTTGAAGTTTCCCTTTAAAAAAGGTAAAGAGATCGATAAAGGCACCTGTCACTCAGCAACTTCCATCAGAGGTTCAATGACCCTAATGAGCGTTTAGACATCAGGAGAGACACTTCTACTATCTTCTGTCTATACTATCCTACATTCACTGTAAAGGAATAGTATGGGTAAAAGAATGTGTTACTAAAAAAAAAAAGAACTGTACAAATCGATATTGATTTGCATGCTGGACGTCTGCATTGAAAACTGCATCTGAATTTCACCATTTGAAATGTAATTCAATTAGCTTGGGATTGAATTTGAATAAACTTGAAACTTCATTTTTAATTTTGTAATGATGGGACAGTTAATTTATTACACACACACTATAGTAAATAAATAAATACACAGTTTTAACTATAGATTCATATAAAATGTATTTACATACAATTATATTTCCCATAAAAAAGAGCAGTTAATTAGAGTTCTTAGAATGAAAAATGGCAAAGTAAATTGTTATTTTTCATAAATATATTCACCCTAACGTGTGACAATGTTATGTAGTTCAGTTATCAGTTATCCGATTAGTAGGTTTTGATTGTGTCAATCAACAGGTCAGTGGTCTTTCCACATTTAGCTTCAAAGTGACCGCTAGATGGGACACACACACACACACACACACACACACACACACACACACACACACACACACAGACACACAGACACACACAGCTCGCAGTGTCCACCTGTGCCTCGCACAACCTCCACAACACATCCAGTCCAGTGAGATTACACCCACCCCCTCAGTCTGCCCCCGCACACATGCTAGCTGTAGGAAGGATATGAATATCAGCCATTCCCCAACTCTGCGCAGGTCGAGCTGCAGAATCAGAGCGCCAGGAAATTCAAGATGAATAACGGCCAAATCAAGACAAAAAGAATACACAGCCAGCGAGAAAGCAAGGCTCATTATAGATGTTATTACACACTCAACCAAATATATAAACAACACCACAAGGAGGTCAAACCACACCCCTACTCACACACACAGATACCCGAGGTCAGAAATCACCCTCACTATTAGCCTGGTGCAAATGTCACAAATGATACACATACAGCTAGATGACGATATTTAGTGTGTGTCAATGTCAGAACAGGGCCTTGATTAAAAACGTTTTGTTGTTAAAAATATAAACAACAACAAGATTGCTCTGCACATGCTAGTTATGTGTGTGTAAATCCGTCTTACCATAACACGTGATTTTCTCTTTGCTCACTGTGAGGCCTTGTGGTGAAACCAGCTAGTTAGGTTTGTTTCTATGGTAACATCCCCAGCTTTCATGTGAAGCTTCATACAGTTGTTGGTCAGCAGCAATCAGGGTCAAAGTTGAAAAATAATTGTAATTTGGACGCAGGGCTCAAGTACAATCTTAATGCAGCGCAGAGGATCGACCCTCTGCCAAGAAGCGCTAGTTAGATGATGCAAACATCTGGCACCACAGTAAGAAATCTTATTGTACTTTAAACCTTAAAAAGGGTCCGTCTGAGGCAAAGGATAAAAAAGACATCTCACTATAATGACGGACACACGTTCCAGTCATCGTTGTGTTTCCCTTGAACATCAGATGGACAAAGAGGAGAAGCAGTCCGGCAAGGGTGACGTTCTTGTACAAACACCACTGACTATAAGCACTCTCTACAGTAATAGTGGTGTCTTCCTGATTTTGGCAGCTTTTCCCTGGTCGATTTACAGAACTTTTTAACAATCTATCTATACTAGGCCACTCCCCACTGGGGGGGCGTGATGAGTACAACAACAACAACACGAGGAATGCTAAATACCTTACTGCAAATATTTCGCATCAAAACTATTCCTACTAGTAGCAAAGCTATTTGGCAGGAGGTTAACACTCGCCCTATTAAAGTTTCAAATAGCCAGGCAGTAGAACAACTACCAGGACCCTATTGACCCAGAGCGACATTGAGCAGTCTGGAAGTAAATTGTTGTATAGCCGTTTGATTATTATTAATTTTAGTGGAAAAAGAGGATTTGGTAACATGCCTTTGTCAAAGTTGAAAGGAGTAATAAAGTTTTGATTGGGAATACGCCCCTTCTGTGTTTTGTTATGTTAATGTCGGATATGTCTAGTCTGCACATTGCGATTGATTAGGCTAATGCCTTTATTCGCAGTGTGATGATCAGAAAAAATGTTAGAAAACTGTTTTGTGATAAAGTATTAATGATAAAAACAACAGTTCAAAAATGATATTGACACGGAAAGATATGAAAAAAAGCTGTGATGCTTTCAACTGTAGCAGGGACAGCGCTGTTGTGATGCTGAGCGGTCGGTGTACTGGGAGCGCAGTGTGGGTCGCCATTAACACAGCAATGTCCAGTTGCCTGAATAGACCGGGACCAGACTGGGGATAAGGGACACACAATGGAGAACAAAGGCCAAGTAGGTACTATCAGAGGGGTGGGGGAGAGAGCCGTGGACAGCAGGGACAACGCCACACAAAATCAATCATCTGTTTCAGAGCAAACAAGCCCACAACCATCAGTTTGAGGCTCGCTTACATATGAAGAAAAAAGGAGGGCCAACATAAAAAATAGTGTTGCCTGATTGACTTTCTACTGACTTTCCATTTCCCTCTAAAGGAAAGCTAAAGGCAGGCTGCTTTCAAATAACAAATTAATCCTCATTAAATAAAAATGTAATCACAACCTAGCCTCAAATCTTCATTGTTGTCCATTTGAGATTTTAGGTAGACACTCTGGCAATTGCTGTACTCCCTGCAAGCCATGTTGTCTTCCAAATATGGGGAGGGAAGTTTTCCAAGGACAAGTCTAAAACAGCCGTCTCGTTAGATAAGCTCGTGCTCTGGCATAACATAAACCAGAGACACCCTGTGCCTGTCACACGTGGTCTTCATGACAAACACGTTTACATGACATTTCCTGGCCGACTGTGTAATCAAAAGTGACAAAAAGGCTTGTCATGGCTCCACCTCCAAACAACATTAGCTACACAACAAACATATTGAGACTAACCAATAGGAGATATGCAAGGTGTCGCACAAAACAAAAAGTCACAGAGGATTGGCAGCCATTTTGAACTGCTGTAGGGCTTTAACAGATCTGATCCGACTGTTGCAGGGTCAGAAGGATACAAACTCAACTGAAAGACCTTCAGGAAAAAAAAGTGTAAATGAGTTGGTGTGTCTTCCCAATAAGAACCATTTGCTCAAGGTGACAGAGCAAGGCCCTTGTGAAATGGAAAAGCCCGGCCAGAGTCACTTGTTCCCTCTTTAGTTTTTTAGCACTGCTGCTGTGCATTACAAAACAGGGCAGCGGTGAGCACGTTGGTGTCGAGTGGCTTGACTTTGGTGCAAACGCTCTCCTGGTTGTTTTTCTTCTGCCCTGCTTCTTATTTGCTCTCTTTTCCCCTGACAACACCCACTGAGCAAACACACTTGGAAATGTGCTCGCAAATGTTGCAATCTAGGTTTCACCTTGCACAAAGTATGTGGTATTCTCGATCATTATTTGGTCTCCTTAGTTACATGAGAAAAAAGAGACGCACAGGAATGGGGGAGAGGGTCTGAGAGGAAAGAGAGAGGAATGTGTCGAAGTCTAAAATGTCTGCCTTGAGTTCTAAAAGGTGGACAGACCACTGATTATTACTGAGCTTTTTTCAGGCTATATGTTCGGCCAAGTATCACAAGAAAGCGAGACAAGCAACGTGACAGTGAGAGAAGGAAAAGGAAATGAAGGACAAAACATAAGGGTGCAATAAAACAAGAACAGGAGAGAAAGAGAGAGAGGGCGAGATGGAGAGAGAGAGATGATTACGTAGATTGCTTCCTCCTCCTCCTCCTCCTCCTCCTCCTCCATTATTCTCCCAAGAAGCATTGCTTCTCGGCACGAAACAGAATTAACCAGCACAGCCCTCTGCAACACTGATCCCTCAACGCAGAGGAAAGGCTGCGCCCCATTGGAGCAGTTCCAGAGCTCCTGAACCAATAGGACCGCACCGAAGAGGCAGGCGTCAGAGTGACTTGTTTTTAACCCTGTTGTGAAAGTCGGACAGACACACAACACACAGCAGCTGCAGAGGGGAAGACGCAGAGAGGGCTAGGTACATGGCCTGCTGCTATATCTAACCCAAATAAAAACCCAAGGCAGCATTTACCTCAAGTCAGTCTCTCACAGAACAGAGGAAACCAGGGAATACATGATACATCTTTTAAAAACATTACTTCTCATATACAAAGAAAACAGTAGCTTAATGTTTGATATAAGTCTGAGAACATGAGTTGCTATAAGCTAATATATTTTAGTTAGTACAATTCAAGATAAAATGCACATAGTTGATTCTGTCAATTTAATAGGTTATATCCATATACGTGTAGACCCACAATACTGGCTTGCACAACACGCAGGAAACCTTTTTAACATATCAATAGCTACACCTGCCCTCAATGCAAGGATACAAAGTGTCATCAGCATGCAAATGAAAAGCTAAAAGGACAGGGTTCTCCCCCTCCCCTTTTCCTCACAGCAACACCCCCTGCTCCCTCTTTTCCGACCGTCTGCACCAAGACAGAATCCTGTCTTCTCTTTTTGGAAAACAGCCAGTATCCTGCTTCACTCTGTCTTTTACAAGCAGGAACACCAACCGGGATTAAAATTCTGTTCCGAGTATGATCCAGATGTATTAGAATACAGCGCTGACACATTCTAATTGTGTTTTCAAGGGCATGTCACCTTACAGTAACATTTCTTAGTTTGTAACCACTGTGTGAATGTGAATGAGAAAGACAGGCTTTAATTCCTTAGTAAACAAAAAACTGGGCCAGGCTAACCTTGTGTGTCCAAACATTCCTTAGATCCACAATATTTTAGAGGCCCATATTGGGAAAACAAGGGTACATCCTGCAGACAGATCTCACACACACACACTAGTACAGAATCACTTTGAAAGCAGTCCTCTCACCGAACGTTGTAACCCAACACCCACAACACATGTATCTCACTCCAACACATAATCTGAAGCTGCCTGAGAGGACTTGAAAACCAACATGGCGGGTCAAAGCAGCAACAAGCTGCCAAGCAATTCATTCTTTACTTTCCCAGGGTGGCAGGGTGAGTTAAAAAGGCACTTCAGGGTCAGGGGGAATGCTGTGTGTGTGTGTGTGTGTGTGTGTGTGTGTGGGGGGGGGGGGCTCATGCTTCCAATGGTTCTGAGGGGCCAGGTTTGCATGTTGCAGCCCACACAGTCTATTAAAAGATGCGAAACATATTCAGAGAATGTCAGTGCAACCAATGAAAACAAGGATCAGTGCACTGCATTATGGCTTCCAACACGCATCAAGATCAATCCAAATACTTGGTGCCCGCTGAATGCTCTCGGGGCACAGGTGAAATCTTTGTATTCATGGAGCAAGAAACACATAGATACTTAAGGCTACTACAAATACATGATTTCAATCTCAAAGAGTTGTTTATTTTTGGGTGGTTTGATTATCCTTGATAAGTAAACGTATTACTTTAAAGTGAGAAAATATTAAATATGACTAACCGGTTCACCCTGCTACCAGATATTGTGCAGAAAGGAATTTAACCTAAATCAAGGAAATATTTCTAAATACAAACTGTAATACGTTTGGAGCTAAAATGATGACAGGTACGACACAACTATCCCTGCAGAGATGTAATCACACATCCGTGCGCACATCAATTGACGTAACCATGTCCGATATATTAAAATGAGCTGGTTCTCCGTGTGCTCGCTGTGTACCCGGCTCCGGGCTCCGCACAATGCAGGGCTGCGCGCTGCAGCTGAGGGGAGCACAGCTACTCAGGCGACAGGGAGGGCAGCCATTAGTGTTTGGAAAACGCGGGGTCCTAATAAATATATAAACTCACAAAAACATAACACTAGGCGCTTTCTAATCTCAGTGCGTTCCCTACTGCCCTTTCCCAAACGAGGCTGGCTCAAAGGTCTCGGTGTTATGTTTCAGCTCGGAATGATTATCCACTATATTTCGGAAATGACAAGGTATAACTCAATATTGAGAACTAAACTTAACCTAAAAGAGGGGAAGGAAGGGTTAAATGTATCATTCTCTCATATCAAGACAAGGTCTAAATAATGTGAATAATGTAATGCCACGCAAGTTATTTAAAAACGCATCCGATTCGAGGTCTCTAACTTGCTCGAAACTTGTGATTGCTGCATTCCTATTCAACAATGCTATTCACACGTTGAAATAAAAATGGAGGCTTAAAAAGGAAACAAGAGCTCCCTTCTAAATACCACCCATTTCTCTTAACCGCCACAGAGGCTGGGGGTTTGTAGGTGGGGGAGGTGAAGAAGAGCAAGTCACTACCCAATAGATCTGGTTTTCTGATTGCTGAATACAAAAACACACAGGGAAAGAATAACAAGCACAAATAAAGAAAAACACAGCCCAGCCACAGCTCGATTCACACGCCTGAGCGAAGTCAAGAATGTTGCCAAAGACAGAAGCATAAACATGATGTAGTCAAACACCACCATGATGCAGACACCATAATTTCTTTAAAATAAACGTTTAAGTCAAAAAACCCTCTGCAATAATAGGTTCACTATAATAACTCAGGGATAAACTTAGCAATGGGTTCATGGAATGTCTGCAGAAAAGAAGCGGTTCAAAATAAGGAAACAATCAACTGGAAAACATCCAAAAAAGTTAGCTTAAAGGCTAATATAGCATTTGTTGCCTATGGCTGGTCTGCTAACCAACACAGCAGCTGGCGGCTCAGCTAACATGAGTCGTCAATAATGATCTAATTGGAAGTTGCGTCTTGGATAACTTGGAAAATTCGACAATTTTGGCGTCCCACACAAACGTTGAAGACATTAATGTCGAAAGGACAGTGCCCAAAATATGTTTTGGCATCCAACTAACAAGTTTCCATATTATCTTAACGATACTACCTGATACTGAACTTCCCTGCCAAAAATATGTCTGTTGTACGTCCAACGCACTTCCAGGCTCAATTCAACCTAATAACATCTATGCTACATTTAATTAGGGACATATGCTGTGCTGCTAGAGTTGTTTGGTCTGTGTAACGTTCGGGTATGTTTAGGCTATGCGGAGACACATTGTCGAAACTTGCTCCATAAAAAAAAGATTAAAACATAGGAAAACACGACACAAATCTGTAGCTTAGTGGGTTTGTGGCAAAAAAAGGATATCTATTTAACGTGTTTTGTTCGTGCAACGTTATAACCAAGTGTGACTGGTTTGTTCCTGGTATGAAAACTGAGAAAAACTGAACTGCAGGGACCCTGAATGGAGCAAACGTTAAACGAGTCAAACTCTTGAAAACTTGCAGAATGGTGACGAAAGCTTTGGCAACATGGTTGCTTAAAATACTGTTTTAGCATTAGCTATTATAACACTATCAGTGTTGTGGTTTCCCACACTAACAAGCTAGCCATCAAAAACAACACGAGGAGCTGATCAAAAAGTCATGGAAGATCAGCCCAGACACAGAGCAGCACTGCAGGCACACCATTAACATGGTAAGCATGTTAGCAAGTCACTTTAAAGTGTAAAGATAACAAGGACAACCAACTTGTTTTATTAAACTTATGTGGACGCTGATGAGTTAGCCAAGTTGGTTAGCTTCATGGCTACGTTAGGGGGACTGAAAACATGATCAATACTTGTCTGTAAATGGAAGCAGTAACATAAATGGCAGTGTTATATGAACAAATAATCAAAAATACTCACCTAAAGAGGCATTCCAAACTTGAACAAACGAGGCAAATGCATATAGAGTGGGAAGTCCTTAGAGTATCCCAACATCAAATCCAACCAGACCAGTAGGCCTGCAGATCAGCCTCGGAGTCTCCTGTATCCTTTACCCTTAAAAGTAGCTCCCTCTCCAGGGGTAAGAAACAAACTTCTCAGCGTCTCCTATGCATAGGCGGAAAGTTAAATTCCCTGTCCTTTTCAGGTGCACTGCATCCATTGAGTGTCTATTATAGATCCCAGGTGGATAAATCCATGTATTTTAGTGCATTGTATATATACAGTCGCTATTTTTAATGGGGTATATGCTGCTGTATGTGATACAGGGCTCTGATTCTGTCTCGGGTCCTTACACTCGCAGAGGCGCCCATCCCCCTCCTCACCGGCATCGACCGCGGGTCCCAGCGAAACTGACACACAACCACGCCACGGGGTTTCCCTGGCGACAATGCAGGGGCTCGCTGGCTGGGCGGCCCTTGCTCCGATGTCCCGCCTCTCGCTAATGATTCGATAGCATTGTGTCAGTCATGTTACACACGACGTATACATGCAAGTCTTTGGGTAAATTACAGCGTTGACGTTTTTTCTCCGCCAACTACGTCAAACGGGGCGGGCTCCGCTTTGAGGAGGGGTGCGAAATTTCAGTTCCATTATGATATGTGTATACTGGTGGCTGCAAGCAGGGGAGCGAGAGCTGCTGGATTCGGAAGACGCTTTGACACCCAACAGAGGATCTGTGCCTTCCTATTTTCTGGAAATGATCGTTATAAAATGAGAAATGCCATGGGATTTATTTTAATTCGTTAGTGGGATTTATGCTTTTTATTTGAGGGTTGTGTGCATCTATGTAACATGGAAGGAGCTGTCACACCAATTCAGAGTAGCGAGCGTTAGCTACACGGGGTCTCTGGGGCCCAGTTCCAGGGACACCAGAGGCAGGGTTGGCCCAATGGGTCAGCCCCACCTACCGAAACGTCAGATGAGTGGAGGATGAGGTGTCGCTCTGTAGCCACTGAGGGGTTGGCCAGGGAAATTGACCAGTGCTCCTGAGTTGCATCAATTTAAAACTTCTCCCTCCTACCTCTGTATCGAAATAAGTCTGTTCCTACTCCCACACTATGCCGACATACTGAACAAGTTACCGACACAACGAAACCTCCCGACAGCAGCGGCTCAATAAAACTATTTCTGGGAGTTATAACAGAGGAACTGGCAAAACAATCTTTCTTGTTGCTTTTTCTTTATATTAAAGGTATTGGCGATGCTACTACGCACATTGGATCCACACACACCGGATACATTATATTAAACAGAGAAGTAATACTTGTTATCGATATATCCTAATGAAGCCACTATTATAAACAAATAGTCATAATGACGCGATTGGTTTCTTGGCCAGTCATGAGACCCGAAGGGCAACTCTGATTGGCTGTGGGGATAAATGCCAACGTCATTTGTTGCAGAGGTCTGACGTGCGACGAAATTAGACAGCAGAATAATTATGTTGTGGGGCTTCCATAGTTTAAAAGATTGTTAAGTATCAGAATCAGAAAAACAGGGAGTAGTAGGGACGGTTGCATTTTATACATTTGGGTATATGAAGACATATGATAACGCGCAGGTAGACCGAACAAAGCAGTGATCCGGATGTGTTTTAATACTATTACACTACATTTTACACCTTACTGTGACACTTGACATTAAATAAACATAACGTGCTGTCAAACCATCATTATAGCGGCACGCTGTGGAAATGATGTAACCATTCACATTACTAACAGGTACGAACACAATCCTGCTAACCCACTGAAATGCATATTTTTTCATAAGAGATCAATCATATACAATTAAGGCTATACGCCGTATAGTACAAGTTAACTTCCCTTGGTTATTTATACTTTCAACCGTTTATGCAATTATTTTTCAATGAATGACTTGGCCTTCCTCTCTGGTATCTACTCGGTTGCACGAAATAAACACGACCCCCAGAGTTATTTCCAACCGCACGTCATGAGGTTAATATTTACAAGCTCCCCAGCCGGACTCTCATGGTCGGCCATATTTCACAATGCTGCCATTGCCACTGCGGTGAAAAAGCAATGTCATATGGCCGGTCCTTACCACGCAGTGCAATATGGCAACCCTCCCCCACACTGCTTTCCCTGCTCCAGTCCCTCTCTCTCATGCATTGTCTGTATGTTCAACTGTGTAAGAAGAAAACACGATTCACGATGTTTGTTACTTAATCTGGAGGCATTTTAATTGTCTCCATAGTCTGAAGCACTCACACAAATGGCTGTATAACATAGGAGGTATCAAAGTGTCGACATGTTACTAAAATTGACAGAACTTTGGGATTCCAACTTGTCTATTCAAATGTACATTTCATATCGCATGCATGCCACCGCCGTTATTTATGATTTCTTTTACAAATACAATCTTTGACATTAAACCAGGAATCCAGGGAGTGGAGGCTAATGCCCGCAAATATTTGTTAGTGAGAACATAGACACAGCTCAAACATCATTGTGTATTAAGATTAATAGTGTTCAAGACTATTCAGAAAGTCTATAATAATTGTAACACACACAATTATCTGCATTTTGTCAAGCTGTAAATGGATCAACTTCATTAAAGTGAACTATCCCTCACAGGCAGTCAGTGCATACGTTAGGCCCAGCACAGAGCTTTACTACATGACATTTTGGCTCCACATAACCTCTCGACCACCATCAATTCTAACAGTAAAACCAAACATTTTAATTTAGAATTTTCTCCCTTTTGCACAAAGAAAAACAATACAACAAAGTCCAATAACTGCGCATACTGTTTAGGATGGCACACCACAGATTATACAGTATATGGCCCGCCAACAGGCAAATGTATACAATATATAGCCATTTATCAATAATGAGTAATGTTACTGATTCTATAGGATAGGGGTCTTAGGGAGGAAAGTTGCATACAGACACAAAATCATTTAAACATCAAAAATGAGTGTTCACAGATTATCAGTTAATAGGTTGTCCTTCACTCAGGAGTAGTGGATCCACCAGGGAAATACCATGTCTGCTATGGGTGTAATTATAATGACATTGTGTATTTGTCTAAAGTACATTGCCCCTTGAATAAGCATATTAGTCGGCCACAAACACAACTTTTTCAATTTTGCCATATCTGATACTGGACCACATACTCAATGTGTTTGAAAATGGTTCTAATGTTCTAATAAGACTTTAGGAAGTAAGTTGCCTGTTTGAAAAGAGAAAGGTCACCAGGAAAAGAAAATTCAACGGCCTACGCCTCGTTACCCTGTGAACAACCGTGCTCTCTCCCCTACTGCTCTTAAGGCCGGCTACGCGGCTCAGACAAAGAATGAAAGGGAAACAAATGGCTGAAGGGGTTTGTTTCTGGTGTTGGGACATGTCTGGATTTCCCTTGTTCTTCAGGTCTTTTTTAATTTTTTTTTTTAAAGGTTGCCGCTTGCATGCCAAGACTCTCCCCGCCGCTGGGAAATAATGCCTTCTGCTGGATGCACAGTGGCACTGCAGAGCAATGCCTCCCCCAAAGTGGGGGTAAGCCCCTCAAAGCAGCTTCAGACTCCCAGTGACGTTGTTCACCATCTCTTCCTCCCCAAGGATGGCCAGCACGGTGCGCGACCCAGCTTCCACCTGCCAAACAAAAATGTCTTCAGGTCAAGGTGCTCGTCAAAACTGAAAAAATACATTTTCTAGCCAAATGGACAATTTTTTGCAAATAATTAAATACACACACCAGATTACTTTAAATGTCCTACCTGGGTGAGCCCTGCATCTTGGACAAGGTAAGCAGGTAGACTGAGGCTCATGGCCAGGGCCTGCAGCTCCAGTAGATGAGCCACATTAGTCCCCTGGACCACCACCTTCTTGGATCTGTATCAACACCATGCACATTGATTTTTCATCATTTATGTAAATTAGAATCAACTTCATTAGTCAACAATATTATAATCATCAGAGAAATGATCGAAAAAGAAGAAAGCAAAGGTAGCACATCAGAGAATAAAGTGGGACTAGCGTGAACACTTCAGGAACTGGAGCATTATTGGATAAACATGTTGGGTTTTTGAAAACAGCAGCTGTACAACATGCTTGCTCCTCCTGAAATAAACGGTGCTGTTTTGCAGGTCTTACCCGCTGTGATCCCACTTCCAGGCCATCTCCCTCCAGCTGTTCTTCTCTTGTAGAGCCTGGTACAAACCCACAGCAGCATGCCCAACCTGGGCGGCCACCTGCACACAAACACCACTGATGTCACCAGTACATGGGTATCTTTATTCAAGCCGTTTCAGACCAAGTTCAAACAACTCCATACTGCTCCTGGAAAACATAACTCAGCTCTCTCACGCAGAGCAAACGCACAGAACCTAGAAGCTATCCTATATATAGTGGAAGAACATCAAACATAACAAACTAATGCAAATTAAAACCAACTTTTGTAAAACTCCCAAACGTACAGCAGCTTTACATCACTGTAAAACCAGAGACTCAAAGTTAGCTATGCCAAAAAGCCCTTCCTCAGTTTTGGTGAGAGGAGCAGCATTGCAACAAACCTTTCCAACCCCCATGGCCAGGTCCATGTTCACTACAAACACCATCTTGAACATGAGGTCATCGTCCCCCTCCTCCTGAGAGTGGAGCAGACAGAGAGAGACACTGAGATTTGGTTTTGGACAAACTCCACAAGGTCTAATGTACCAAGGTGTACCTGTGGGGACTAAGGCTATCTTATGGGCACCTCATTCTCCAGCTTGTTGAAGTAGTACATTGCCGCCTCCTCGGCAGACACGTTCCGAGTGTGTAGAAGTGCCTGAAGAGAAGAGAAAAAATGGAAATGGGCATATTAGTTTATAATAGTGTGGCCATACCTGTCACTCATTTTGGTTGATAACTGATAAACTGATAAAATACATGTATTCAGTTATACCTCCTTTTTCATAACTGGTTCACTCACACTGCTCAAATCATACTGAATTATTACTTAGGATATTCAATTATTGGTAGTTTTAAGCTGTCAGATGTCATCGAAAAAAATTGAATAAGCATTAGCCTGAATTTTAGTGAAAAGTCTGGCTAATACATGATTTAGAAGAAGTATCAAAACCACAACACTGGAACATGTCAAACATGTCCACATGCTACCTTTCTAAAGGAACGTCTAACAGTTGACCTTGCATGCTAGGTGCCACAGGTATGTTGGGTGACGGGTTATCATTCCCTTTGCATTTGCTTATCTGTAGTGCTTTAAAAAAAAGACACAAGTCTGTCAATGTTTTAAAAGCTCACATCTTATGTTATATTTAATTTAGCAGTTAAATAACATTCTATGGCTAAAATGTAAACTAACACTATTTAGATTAATAACATAATATAGTTACATGTTTTTTTTCAGGTTTAGAATTTGGTTATATTAATAATTATGTTCCTGTAAGAATCAATATCTAATAATAAGTATAATGTAACATTGTGATACAGTCATTTTTTGCCTGAGACGGTATTCATACAGTGAAAATGTCATACAGTTACAACCCAAAGTTAAAGAAGTGTGTTTAACTGTCTGCCAGCATGCCAGGTTAAGGTTCACACTGCCGGCTAAGTGACTAAGTGGATAATGAAACTTTTAAACTGTAAACTTTTTTGTTTGAGATAGGTGTGTAGTCCTATTTGGTAGGTCAATCCCGTCAGAATCTGCCCCTCAATACACATGACATAAACCATTTCTGGAATCATCTGAAAGTGCTACAGCTATAACCTATGCTCTTAAATGTTATAGGCGTCCTCTGTAACAGCGGTACATTTGAATGTTCAGCACTGAAGTTGTAAAGTGATGCAGTGATCACATCTTACAGTATGGTTTATTTTCCATCCATACATCTCTCAGTACTATCCACCATCAAGACTGCTATGTCATAGCTTATGGAAACATGAAACACACAGTAGCAGACATCATGTTAATGTAAATGTGTGCTGTCCCACCTGTTTGGCTGCCTCCTCTGGGATGTCCAGCTCTCTGAGCTGCTGCAGGAAAACAGGGTTGACATCCTGAGAGCCGGAGTCCGGGCCTGTCTGCTCTGAAGGCTCCATTCTTCACTGGAACAGAGACAGTAACACTGAACACATGCTCACAACCGACGCACAGGTCAACACAATCAACGTTTGGCAAAATATACATCCCGTCCACATCGATAATGTTTATATGAATGACTGTGTGCATTTTAGAGAGCACTTCTGATTCTATGGCTCTTTCAATGTGCAGGCCTCTAAATGCAAACATGATATTTGCGCACATTGCTGGCTGAATCGCTTAGCTACTAACACACACTGTACAAGCTAATGTGATGCAGGGCCTGCAGCGTTAACATGCACAACTAAAAGATGTATACACAAAGGAGCTCCACTGGTAAACTGTCACAATATACATAGTTTAATTAATGCTTTGATATGTATTATTTTGCAAAACGTCGTTTGGTTATGATGTTACCAGGCAGGGCCACATTAATGTAATAAGATATGGCGTTTTCTCCATACACGAAAGGGGAATATGAAGAGAACGAATAACATCGCTAGACTAACAAACAGCCACAAACTGTAACAAAACATGATTTAATGCTGCTAACGTTGCCTCTTGCGATGTTACTTACAACTGTTAGCTCATGTTACACACCATTATCATAAGCACCGCAAACAAAGCAGCTAACGTTAGCAGCGTTTAGCTTTGGTTCATACTACCATTTCATCAAGAATACAAATCACAAATTGCATTACGTTGCTTTAGTTCAATGCTTTCAAACAGTCAAGCAACGTTCAGGCGACCTTTATTGCTTAAAAGATGTTTTTAAAAAGGTAGCTATGAGCATAGCATAGCCCCTAACGCTAACTGGACTAGCTTCGGTACAGTAAGTTGCAGTAGCAATCCCATGTCAGTTACCTGTTCTGCGCAGCTAGCTAGACAGCAGGAACAACGAAGGCGATTTCCTCAGTGGTTTCTAGAAGTCTCAATTTTCACCTGCGACGCAACACTTTCTGTTTGAATGTGAGAGAACATCCAGTGGGATTCCCGACTGTACGACGTTCAGCGTTACTCCATTTTGGACCCTGTGTTGGTTGGAGGATGCTGCCTCTTGACGAATGTGTCGTTCCAAATATTCTGCTGATATTAATTATGCAGTGGTGGTCATATGCCCGTGCATGATGCACATGGGCTTCCCTTGGTTAAAAACGTGAGGACAATTGCTGGCTATAGGAAATATAGTTAGTTTAATAATCTAATCAAAAGGTTATGTTTGTTTTCCCAATGACTGTCCATTCCAGTGTTTAAACCTGAATAGAAAATAGCGTATATTATAATCTAAGCTACTATCCTGTAGCAGCTGAACAGCAACCAACTGCGAAAAGGTCTGTTGTTTACATGTAGTAGTACTTAGGTAGACAGGAGCCTGTTTTTTAGAAGAAGAAAAACACAACAACTTTTAAGAATACTTTATTACATCAGCATCTGTGAGAATTTGCAGCTTCTCTAATTAAACAGGTTAAACCACTACAGTTACATTTTAAATCAATATGTACACTGATATTAACACACAAAATAAGAAACATCCTTAAAACTGCTCATTGCAGAGCCTGCTCTACATTGCCAATTTTGTACAGCCTAAGAACAGGTATAGTGTTCCTCTTGAAATGACGTCTCTTTATTATCACTGAGCTTTTAGTCTTATCTGAAGTGACAGTGTATGACAGAACAAGCCTTCCGTTCATGAGTCATTAGTTTCTGTGTGTTAAGTCATGTAGTAATAAACCTACAGGCTACATTCGGACATGCCTGGACCCGGGAATGACACACATCAACACTCTTCATTCACTTTCATCGTTTTGGTCACTGATGACTAACTAGGGCTGGGTACCAAACCTCACTACTTTTGAAGTCCATTACACCGTTCAGCATTAAAGTGGATGCAGGGTCCGTTTTCCTGTCTATTTGGGTTTCCCCTTTGTTTTCACCTGAACCCAGCCTCTTAAATATCAATTCCTAACCATTACCAAAATGTTAACCTAAATTAAAGGCTAACCCCATCCACCAAGGGCAGTCCAACCACACCCAACCCTACTGAACCCTAGAAAGCCATCTCGTTCTGTCATTTAAATAAGAACAACATTTACTCATGTAAAAAAGGGCTCTGTGCTCTAACGGAACAGAACAGTGAAAAGATCAGCAATATCTACTGAACCAGTAGCAATATAATCAATATATAAACCTGTGTCATATTGACAAAACAAAATGCCACACAGACCTTCAACACAGGAAGCGGTGCCACCTTGTGTTCAATAAAAGAACTGTATACCAGCCATGATGTCAAAACCAAGCAACCTCAACACGTACCATCATCATAGCGTGGAGGTGAACCATGATTTTAATACGTTGTTTAAAACCTAAGAGGAATGTTAAAATGAACACAGTTAAAAGAAATATGACTAACACAATAAAATGGTGTACACTAAGATTCCACCTCATGGAGTTTCTTTATGGAAGAACTTGAACTTTTCCTCTGACATTCCAGTGATTTGTACACTTTAGACACATGAATAAGTATAAAAGCAAGAAACAAAAACAGAGTAAACTGACATTCAGTCGGGGTGCAAGTACCTTAAAATGCTCCAATGAGCTGGTTCTGATTTCCAATCTCAATGTCAGAAATGTGTGTGTTCGTACCACGGCTGATGAGAATGTCCAGCTGGTGTTAGTCTGTGTCAAAGAGCGCAGATGCTGCACTGCTATACTGGTAGTTGTAGCTGGTTGAAATGTTAGTAGTAGTGTTGGTGTTGTGTCAACAGCATCACAGGAAAGCAAGGTACACAAGGCTGAGGTAGAGAGTGGCAGTGACTCAGCCATTTTTCTTTAAGTAGAGGGGCGTACAAACAATGTTGTGACCAAGGTTTCCTTCTAAAACGTGTCCATTTCAGAGAAATAATATGGAAGCTTAGGTAATTGTTTTGAAAATACTGCGGCCATCTAATTTAACAACCAGTTACATCAATGCTTTGTACTAACAAAATTGCCAATACAGAGTGTAGATTGACAAGCAGTGAAATGGATCACACGCACCCACGCATACACACACACACACACACACACACACACACACACAGAAATAACTAATACAGCAGCGAGAAGCACACAAGGCATAAGAGGTACCGCTTCATAATTTCACTCTGAGGGACAACAGTGACAACAAATCTGGGATCAACCGGAAGATCAGCTGACTGCAGATCAGCTGCTGTGTAAGACCGTCACGTTTGAAGCCCAGCACGTGTTCTGTAGAGATAAACACAGAGAAGTTTTAAATGTCTCTTCAGAAGGTGAAGGAGGGCATGCCTAATTGACTCCAGGTTTTTGTCAGTGTCCATGTTCTGCTTCTCCTGAGCGCTCAGACCGTAAGGTGCTTTGAACTCCAACCTGAGGCTTTTGATCCTTAGCAAAGCAAATGTTTTTTCAAAAACTCAGGGCTCCTTGAGTTCCTCCTGAAAGGAAGGATTCATTTCGGTCTGCCTGTGGCTCTCCTGATTTCAGTTCCAGCTGCAGGGTGTAGATCTGTTCATCCCCCTCCCAGCATCAGCCTGCTCCGTCACAAGTCTGTGACTTTATTCTCCACAGCGGCAGCGATCTGCTGCAGTCTGTAGCCCAGCTGCATCTTCTGAGCCGTGGGGTCCTCCTCCAGTGCCGTGATGATCTGAAGACAGGATTGCCCAAGGATGGAAGGAGGGAGAGTGAAGAAGAGGAACATAGACAAACACCATCAGATGGGTCATTGTCATCAGAACACAAAAACACAAACCTTCAACAGCAGGCAAAAGAAAAGGTGTTGGAGTATATGTAATGTAAGTGTATAAGTCTCAGAGGGCAAGGGCTTTCGAGACACGAGAGAGAGAGAGAGAGAGAGAGAGAGAGAGAGAGAGAGAGAGAGAGAGAGAGAGAGAGGAGAGCGAGAGAGAGTAAAATGCAATAAGGAGTATTTATAAATGTTGTGAAAATAACTATGCTCAGATATCCCTACAGCTTGTGGTAAACATACTCATTAACAATCAAATAGTGGCATTCTACTTAAGTATTGCCCCAATAACAGGCAACAACACATTATAAAAGGGTATTTTAAAAATGTCTACCAAAGTGTCACAATGTTTGACAAAGTAAGAAAACAAACTGAAGACATGAAACATATTCTGCTGCCAGCTCCTCATCCACTGTACATGTTCAGAGTCGAGTGTAAAGACAAACCATGACTCTGTTTATTGTGAACAATTGTGCACATGATCACAGGTCTGTAATGAGCCATGATAAATGCTGAGTCACACTGGGGGATACACACCTGGTCGTAGTATTTGTTGATGTACTTGTACAGCTCGTGCAACGCCACCAGGTAGTTGAGCTCGCCCGAGTAGTTCTGAAACACAAAGCAATCAGGTCACATGTCCTTTGTGTGTGTGTGTGTGTGTGTGTGTGTGTGTGTGTGTGTGTGTGTGTGTGTGTGTGTGTGTGTGAGTGTGTGTGTGTGTGTTTTGTTAATCTGGGGGGGGGGCGTTGGACATACCCGAGACAGCTCAGCCAGAGCAGAGTTCATCTCCTGGTCGCTGGCTGAGATCGTCTGCCTGATGTCCGCATAATACCTGCAATAAAAGCAATTCCAAAAATAAAGAATTAAAATGTTAAAAAATTAATTATCATTAATTATCATTATCTTCAAATGCAAACACGACTTAAAAGTACCAAGTTCATACCAAAAACCTGCTTTTATGCGTTGTAACCAACAGTATTTTTGATACTTCATATTATTTATTTTGTTTTATTACAGAGCATTAATATTAGACATAACAGTGCAAAATGCAGGACTCATACTGGAGTGTAATGTAAGTCCTATTATTCAAGGAGCTCTTTTACATGATGTTTTAATGAGCTTAAAGCTGCATTGTGATTTTGTCTGTATTTATTTTTATTGTTATTACTTTTATATATACTTCCTGTATACTGTGACCACCTAATGGGGTGGGAGATAGGGGATGGGTTTTTTTATTTTGATTTCTCTTAACAGACACAATTCCTGTACTTTGTTTTGATGTGCTATAAGTGCCATGTCTGCAAAAAAACCCAATAAAAACATTTTTTTTTAAAACTTTTAAAAAAACTGCATTGTTGGAATTGTGGAAGTGACTTTTTTGCCATAATATTTAATCAAACATTTAACTCATCAGGTAACATCTGCTCTGACTCTTATTATCAACCATAACCTATGTCATTTTGTTAAAGCTAACAGGCTATCACGTCTCATCATAAGCATCCCTTACATTATCAAACTCAAGCAACAAGCCTTATCTTTTTTTCCCTATCAATATTGATAGTAAAGTTCATCTTTAATGCCTAAACCAACCCGTTAGCCCGTGTCAGTGTTGAGCGCCAGAATGGATGAACAAACGCATAATTTATTAAACATGAACTCACCTTTCTACCATCTGCTTATAGCGGGGGATGTCTCTGGCATACAGCAGCTTGTTGATGGGAGAGTCCTGCTCAGAAAGAAACGGAGATGAGAACACCAAGAGAGAGCGAGGGGGGGGGGCAGCTTTAACTGTGCTCCTTGTTAAAGTGCCCTCTTGTTGTCATCTCTGAATGAAAAAAGTTCCAAACGTACAGCAGACTGACCCCCGAAACAGCTTTTCAAAATAAGAGCACATATAGAAAGTGTGTTTAATCAAAGCTTGAGTGCATGACGCCTGTGCTCACCCGGCCCAGCTTGTGCTCAGCGATGGTGCAGGAGTCCATGAAGGTCTGAGAGATGACGGACAGCACGGCGTCCACGTGGTCCGAGGCCTGCACGTCAAAGATGAACTGAGGGTTCTTCACTATGTTGATCCAGAAACGCAGAGGCAGACTGGAGAGGAAGAGGAAACATCAGACCACTGACTCCAGCAGCTCTGAAGTGCTTTGAGTTCATTGTATTAAACATTAAATACAAGTGTTTGATGCTCAGGTGAAGTAGATGTTACATCTTTTAGGACAAAAGTCTTTTAACCCATCACAATATCTTCATTTGTGTGTGTGTCCATCCACTGTACCTGTTGGTCTTCCAGATGTGTATGGTCTCCGGGTCAGAGATGCCGTGTTTGGCCGCCTGGTCGTCCAGCAGGTCGAAGAAGTATTTGACAGCCAGCGGGACGGGGCGGCTGGTGCTGAGGATCACTGTGAACAGGTCGTCCACAAACTTCTGCAGCGTCCCCTGGAGAGCGAAAGGAGGAGGAGGAGGAAGGACGTTTGTCTGTTACTGCTGCCACTGTGTACCTGAAGCTGGTTCATCTGATGGACGCACCTAGATGCTACAGACTGATGTTTCTGGATTTATATGTAAATGTTTTTTTATTTTGCACATGAAAACGTTGTGCATTGTTTATTTAAATGATTAGGTGCCTAAGGTAAGCCAGATGTTGCAGTGAATGTTGAATATGCAGGAGTTTAAATACATGTTAATAGAATATTTATTTTATTATTGTAGTAATAGGTTCATTGTGAAATGCAAACAGATCAATATACAGCCCCCGGGAAAAATGAAGAAGAGCACTCCACATGTTTCATAAATCTTCATCTCTACATGTATGACAGTCATTCCAGTGTCTGTTCAATTCCAGCACAGAGAAATGTTGTCAGGAGTTTATAGAATACAATAAAAAACCTAAAAAAACCCATATAACTCAAAGACATACCTATAAATAATAAAACCAGAGAAACTGATAATGTGTGTGTGTGTGTGTACCTTCATGGAGAGCAGGCGGGTGAGGTAGATCTCGGGGATGGCCTTGGCCCTCTCTCTCTCCCTCAGGCTGCCTCTCCGGTGTTTGGGCAGCTCGGGCTCCTCGCTAGCTTTCACCAGGTGCCACAGCCGCACCCCCCCCTCATCTGCATCCTCGAGCATCGGAGTCTCTGCACACGATCACGTTTGGAAAAGCTTTCATTATTACAATTTACCGACCGGTGACCGTGCCCCGCTCCTCCTCCACATTCATTCACTCATCACTCATATTCACTTCACTGCCACAGACCTAGAGGAGCAGCTGGGGTTAGGTATCTTGTCAAAGGACTTTAAAATAATTTGATAGCAGGGGCTGGGGTTCAAACCGCTGACCCACAACTGCCTTTTTTAATGTACCAAACCAAGAAATGTGATTTTAAATGTTTCCATTTACAAAAAAAGTAGTTTAGATGAAAGAATCTCAGTGGGAATGATATTACAAAAGTACTTCTTTCAGCACAGTAACTGTGTGATCACCGTGTATTGTTTGAAGACTAGATGAGAGGAAATCAACCGTTTACTGTATGAAGCAAATGAAGGGTTTTAGGATCACCATGCACTGTATACTCACTCTCTCCGGCCACGTAGTCGTGGTTGTCATGGTGAATGTGTTTGGTGTGGCGAGGGACCAGCGCTACTGTCGCTCCGTCTGGGACCTGATGAACAACACAACAGTCAGCCTCATTAGACCGCAGGGCCCCTTATAACTGTGAGTGTTTTAGTTCAGTGTGCACCTCACCTTGTAGTGCTGCAGTGTGTTCAGGCGTTTCCAGTTCCCCTGCACCACTGACGTCAGGTCCTCGTCTGACAGGATGAGATGACCGGCCACACCGGAGCGCCACTCTGCACAAGAGACAACACTAAATATAATACATGTGCAACACATTTCAAAGTGTGGTCCTATTGGAGTTTGTGTGTTCAGACAGAAAGACCGAAATACCGTTTTCCACAACCCCGAGGTATAAAAGAGTTAAAGTAAAAAAAATACAAATATATATATATATATAGAAATATGTATTTACATACAACCTGTACACCCAAACTTATATATATATATATATACACACACAAATATATACACACACACAGAAGAGAGCAAGAACAAGTATTTGATACACTGCCGATTTTGCCGGTTTAGACGGAATCTAAAATAAAAATCCAGAAAATCACATCGTATGATTTTTAAGTAATTAGTTTGCATTTTATTGCATGACATAAGTATTTGAAACATCAGAAAAACAGAACTTAATATTTGGTACAGAAACCTTTGTTTGCAATTACAGAGAGCAGACGTTTCCTGTAGTTCTTGATCAGGTTTGCACACACTGCAGCAGGGATTTTGGACCACTCCTCCATACAGATCTTCTCCAGATCCTTCAGGTTTCGGGGCTGTCGCTGGGCAATACGGACTTTCAGCTCCCTCCAAAGATTTTCTATTGGGTTCAGGTCTGGAGACTGGCTAGGCCACTCCAGGACCTTGAGATGCCTCTTACGGAGCCACTCCTTAGTTGCCCTGGCTGTGTGTTTCGGGTCGTTGTCATGCTGGAAGACCCAGCCACGACCCATCTTCAATGCTCTTACTGAGGGAAGGAGGTTGTTGGCCAAGATCTCGCGATACATGGCCCCATCCATCATCCCCTCAATACGCTGCAGCCGTCCTGTCCCCTTTGCAGAAAAGCATCCCCAAAGAATGATGATCCACCTCCATGCTTCACGGTTGGGATGGTTTTCTGGGGTTGTACTCATCCTTCTTCTTCCTCCAAACACGGCGAGTGGAGTTTAGACCAAAAAGCTCTATTTTTGTCTCATCAGACCACATGACCTTCTCCCATTCCTCCTCTGGATCAGATGGTCATTGGCAAACTTCAGAAGGGCCAGGACATGCGCTGGCTTGAGCAGGGGGACCTTGCGTGCGCTGCAGGATTTTAATCCATGACGGCGTAGTGTGTTACTAATGGTTTTCTTTGAGACTGCGGTCCCAGCTCTCTTCAGGTCATTGACCAGGTCCTGCCGTGTAGTTCTGGGCTGATCCCTCACCTTCCTCATGATCATTGATGCCCCACGAGGTGAGATCTTGCATGGAGCCCCAGACCGAGGAAGATTGACCGTCATCTTGAACTTCTTCCATTTTCTAATAATTGCGCCAACAGTTGTTGCCTTCTCACCGAGCTGCTTGCCTATTGTCCTGTAGCCCATCCCAGCCTTGTGCAGGACTACAATTTTATCCCTGATGTCCTTACACAGCTCTCTGGTCTTGGCCATTGTGGAGAGGTTGGAGTCTGTTTGATTGAGTGTGTGGACAGGTGTCTTTTATACAGGTAACACGTTCAAACAGGTGCCGTTAATACAGGTAATGAGTGGAGAACAGGAGGGCTTCTTAAAGAACAACTAACAAGTCTGTGAGAGCTGGAATTCTTACTGGTTGGTAGGTGATCAAATACTTATGTCATGCAATAAAATGCAAATTAATTATTGAGTACCTATGATAAAACTTACAGACCTCTACATGCTTTGTAAGTGGGAAAACCTGCAAAATTGGCAGTGTATGAAATACTCCCCACTGTATTATCTTGATCTAGTAACATCAATATTTATGGAATATTATTTTTGGAACTGGTCAAATATATATGTCATCTAATAACTATATAATTATGTTTTAATAACGGGCACCTTTGTGTATGAATGACGGCCTCCTCTTGTGGGGGGGCTTTAGATGGAAGAGAAAGTTGTGTGATTTTGGGCTGGATGGGGGAAGGCCTACAGTTTCCCTACATTATTTGACTCTATAGCAAATCACATTATTTGGCATGTTTAAAGTATTGATGAGCATTATTTCGCTCGTTCTTTTTGTCTCCTTATTTTGGACGATTGTTTGATCACAATAGTGATATCTGGATTTTGGATATACAAGTCAACCGAAGTTTACCGTTTAATGTTCATCATTTTAACGAGCGAGGATTCGCCACTTCAGTTCCCGTATTGATTCCAGCTGCTGCTTTGGTAAGTTATGGTTCTTTATAAGCTATTTTTGTGGTATTATTATTATCTGACAGTAGGGGGCAGTACAGCTCAACAAATGTAACAAAAGCCCAGCGTACTAGTTCCTCTAACTTTACTGTCACAAAATAGAAAGAATGCCAGTGTGTATTACAGCATCAGGTGTGTGTGTGTGTGTGTGTGTGTGTGTGTGTGTGTGTGTGTGTGTGTGTGTGTGTTGGATCCTCACCAAGGTCCAGGGAGTCTGCGTGGGGCCGGTGGGAGAAGGAGGTGCCCTTGTAGACCTGATCCAGCAGCTTCTCCTTCACCTGGGTGATGGTGTCACAGTCCAGCACTTTGGCGGGCACCGGCTGGCTCTCGTTCACTCCTCCACCCTGCACCAGGACGTTCAGAGTCTGGGGGGGGGAGAGGCAGTGTGAGAGGGGGAAACAGGATATGATACACTTCCCTGAAGGTCATGCTGGATATATGTGATTCTTTCCATCTGATGCAAATGATCCTTCAGTGTGGAGTCAGAGCGCTCCTCACCAGAGTCTTGTACTCCACGTCCTCCCGCAGCAGCCGGTTGTCGTTCAGAGTGTACTTGGCCTTCCCGGTCACAGCGTCCACCGGCCCTTTGTCCACCTGGTGCTTAATGGCCCTGAACAGCATGTAGAGAGACTCCCCCGCTGAGTCCTACACACACACACACACACACACACACACACACACACACACACACACACACACACACACACACACACACACACACACACACACACACGCGTCACATAACTCTCTACAGGAGAATAATTATGGCTTTAATGACAAGGACATTAGTCGCCTGCTTTAAATAGTGACTTACCAAAGAGGCTAAAAAGGTCGCAAATCGAAGTCTATCACAAAAAGCTAGACTTATTTTTTTAAAGGAATTTTACTTTATCTTCTTATGTATATATCATTTATTTGATTGTTTCTTTTAATTGCACACTATTTCTTATATTCTAAACTTCCATCCATCCATCAAGCAGCAGTATATGAAGTTATTTAAATTAGCTCTACATGTACCAGCTGTGTTAAGAACAAATGAATAATTATAACGGTTACTCAATTTAAACACAATTCTGAAATGGGCCACTACGCATAAGGAGTACTTTTCTTTTTGGTACTTTAAGTATATTCCTCTCCCCGTGCTGTGACCTTGTCGTGGTGGAGAGGCTTGCGTGCTTCTATGATCCTGTGAGCTATGCTGAAGGGAGCCTATGGCTCCTGGCAGGTTCAACCATACCAGATTGGTCTTGGGGGAGGAGTGAGACGAAAGGCAGCACCTGGTCCTCCAAGTTGGGGGTTGGGCGTGGCGCTAACAATGCCACCCCGCCCAAAAAACCTACTGTTACAGAAACTAAAATGAGAAATCCTATTGACATCAGGCCCATAGAAGACCCTGGCCACCCAAACTCTTTGGGTGGCAGTATGACCACTTCTGATGAAATCCGAAAGGAAGTCAGGAGCGCGAAAGAGGGTCTACTAGGGCCTAAAACCAAGATCCAAATTGGAGCATGGAACGTCCAAACCATGTTTGAGACCACCAAGACAGCACAAGTCCTCAGTGAGATGAAAAGGTACCACCTGGTCATCCTGGGGATAAGTGAGAGTCACTGGACCGGCTACGGTCGTCAAGCCCTGCATGATGGGTCTGTCATCCTTCATTCTGGCCACGAGAACAACCACACACATGGTGTAGCCATCTTAATCTCCAAGGAGAAGGCCAAAACCTTGCTGGAGTGGGAACCAGTAAGTGAAAGTCTGATCCGAGAACACTTCAACTAAAAGTTCTGTAAACGCACCATCTTACAGTGCTATGCACCAACCAACGAGGATGAGGAGGAGGTCAAATAAGACTGGTATGAACAACTACAAATGGCGGTTTCAAAAGGTACCCCAACACGATGTTCTTCTCCTAACTGGCAACATGAATGCCAAAGTGGGAACAGACAATTCCAACAACGAGAGGGCAATGGGCAGGCATGGATGTGGCGAAAGAAAAAACAATGGTGAACGTCTTGTTGATTTCTGCATGAACAACAACCTGGTCATCGGCGGTACCATCTTCCCACACAAAAATATCCTTAAGCTCACATGGCAGTCACCTGATGGTAGGACCATCAACCAAATCGACCACATTATCATTAATGGTAAATGGCGCAGGTCACTGCAAGATGTTAGAGCTTACCGGGGTGCAGATGCCCATAGCGACCACTATCTAATCGCTGCCACCATTAAACTCAAGTTGAAGAAGTCAATCCCAAAAGGCCACCAGCAGAAGAAACTGGACATTGTTAAACTCCAGTATCCAAAGAAAAACAAGGAGTTTGTGTTGGAACTGAGAAACCGCTTCAGCACGCCAGAGGCTTCCTCTGAAATGGAAGAAGAACCCACCATAAACAGCAAATGGAATGCTATCAAGACCATATACTCTGAAACAGCACAAAAGGTACTGGGCTTCAAACAGAAAGGGGCCAAAGAATGGATATCAGCCAACACCTGGCAGAAAATTTAAGAGAGGAAGCAGCTGAAGGCAAAGATGCTGAACACCAAGTCCCAACGACTCATCAAGAAAGCCAAGATGTCCTACAAAAACAAGGAGAGAGAGGTGAAGATGAGTGCTAGGAGAGACAAAAGGGTCTTTGTTGAACACCTGGCAAGTGAAGCCAAGAAAGCTGCAGCCTATGGAAACCTGGGCACAATGTACAAAATCACAAAGCGACTCTGTGGCAAATGTACAAACCAAACTATTCATGTTAGGGACAAGAATGGCAACATCTGTACATCAGAGAGAGAACAAGCAGCTAGATGGGTCCAACACTTCCAGGAAGTACTTAACCTCCCTGAGCCAGAACAACCAGCCAATATCACAACAACAGAGGATATCCTGGAAATCAACACCAACCCCCCTGACCTTGCTATCACCGACCCAACATCAACACAAGTGCTGAAGGACCTATTCCAAAACATTTGGAACAGTGACACCATCCCTGGAGACAGGTCCAAAGGTCTTATTGTCAAAGTCCCCAAGAAAGGCAACATTAAGAACTGCGACAACTGGCGTGGAATCACCCTTCTGTCTATTCCAAGCATCCTTCTCAACCGGATGGACAGCCATTAATACCAGGATAAGACAGGAGCAAGCAGGCTTCAGGAAGGGAAGAGGATGTATGGACCAGATCTTTGCTCTGCGTAACATCATAGAGCAGTACTTGGAACGGAACTCACCACTCTACATCAACTTTGTGGACTTCAGGAAGGCCTTCGACAGTGTCCACCGAAACACCTTCTGGAATATACTGCACTCCTATGGAATACCATCAAAGATCATCTCAATCATAAAAACATTCTATGAACATTTTGAGTGTAGTGTCATCATGGGAAATGACCTCACAGAGTGGTTCTCCGTGCAGTCTGGAGTGAGACAGGTGCATCATCTCCCCTATACTCTTCCTGGTCGCCATAGACTGGATTACAACCAACACCACAGCAGACAGACCAAGAGGCATCCAGTGGACTCTGTTCTCTCAGCTGGAAGATCTTAACTTCGCTGACGATCTTGCCCTCCTATCAACCAACCAGTACAACATGCAGGCTAAAACTGATAGGCTGAACAACTTTGCCAGACAAGTTGGGCTCAGTATCAACACCTCCAAAACACAAGTGATGTGTGTCAATTCCACCCCCACAGCATCCATCCTTGTTAATGAGAAACCACTTGAGTTTGTGGAAGATTTCACCTATCTGGGCAGTCTTATCAGTAAGGACAACGGGGCATCAAAAGACACCAAAGCAAAGCTGGGAGAGAGAGCTGGCGAGTTGTCCAAACAGACATGAGGAGAATGGAAGTGTTCCAGAATCGATGCCTCCGACGACTATGCCAGATCTTTTGGCCTAATAAGATCTCCAATAATGAACTGTACAAAAAAACAAGAAGCAGGAGCATCACCAAGGAGATTACGCACAGACGCCTGAGATGGCTGGGACATGTGTTGAGGATGGAGCAGGACCACATTATAAAAGTGGCCTTAAGATGGACACCACCAGGTAAAAGAAAACCTGGGAGGCCCAAAACCACCTGGCGCAGAACTGTGACACAAGAGCTGGAACAGATGAACCTGTCGTGGGGAGAGGCCCAACATGCTGCCAGGGACCGAATGCAATGGAGAGAGCTCATTGAAGTCTTATGTCCCATAGGGGACGAAGAGGAGTAAGTAAGTACTTTAAGTATATTATATTATATATGCCAATACTTTTGTACTTTCACTTTAGTAAAATAATGAATGCAGGACTTTTTGGACTGACGTTGGATGTGGTTGAGCGAGAATATATGTGATGACTGACCCTGAGGAAAGCATAGAGGCAGATGGACATCCAGTTGGTGAGCAGCTTCTCCACCACCGTCTCCGTCCTGCAGCGAGAACACACACAGTGAGAATCCCCGCCAGACATCTGTCAACACCTTTAACCTCCCCCTCAGTCCTCCCCCTCTTACCGCCGCAGCATCAGTTTGGGGTTCTTGGCCACGTACTGCTCCACCAGGTCATTGAGCAGAGTCTTCAGGATGTCGGTGAAGTACTCCAGCTTGCCGTGCAGCGACACCGTCAACAGCGAGGCCACGTAGGCCCGGTCTCTGGGAGAGAAGGTCCGCTGGCTCTCCAGAGTGTGTATGAACTGAGGAAGAGAAGAGTGGAGAATCATCCCTCTGCTCAAAGGAGGTGCTTTGGACCCCTCGTGTGAGGCGAGGACTACCTTGGTGAGGAAGAGTTTGCTGTTGAGCAGGTTGGACAGCTGCACCAGGCCCTGCTCCACCGTCTGCCTCCGACACTCCTGCACGTCCAGGTCTCGCCTCAGCGGAGACTCCCGGTGGCCGGGGAAGAAGATCCGTTCAGCGTACCTCCGGTAGTCCAGGAACGGGATGCCGGAGCCCACAAGGTCACTGGACATGTCCATCATCTCCGTCATCAGGTCTGAGAGAGGGGGAGCAGGAGGATAAGAGCTTCTACTATTCTTTTATAGTATATCATATTTTAATATATAAAAAATGATACATCATATTATATATTATATAATATATCTTTACTTTATTGTACAAATATTTCAGCCCCAGTACATGACTTTGTTAAATACATACCTTGAGACTTGAAGTTATTTCTATGTATACGTTTTTAAACTTTTGTAGTTATTTTGTGAAGATTTAGGGCATTGACCAACATGGAAACTTTGTAAAACGCTATTATTATATATTATATTATATATGTTTTGTAAAATAAGCGAAGTAACTTTGTTTTATTGTACCTTAACTGTACAGGTTATTATTTGTATTATAATAAAAACATTATATTACATTACACTATATTCAGCTGTAGAGGAAGGAGCTGGTTTATTGACACTGGACGGGGTTTGCAGGCTTAAATTAAACTCCTGTGCAGCAGCCATGCGGGCTGTGAGGAACATTTCATGGAGGTGTGATGGAATGAGATGGTCTCATGAGGACAGAGTGAAAATAAAGTGGATCTGTTGGCCTCCACAACTTAAATAAACCTTCTTCTTCTTCCTTCGTCTCTTCTCTCTGCTCCGTCATGTGACTGCCCCCTTACCTGTGAACTCTTTCTTGCAGCGGTCTCTCACGCTGGTCTCCAGGTTCTCCAGCTGGATCTGCACCTTCTTGTAGTCTCTCAGCGCCTGCTTACTCTTCCTCCTGACCCACAGCAGCAGAGACGGGAGAGAGGGTCAGCCAGGGATGGAAGGAGAGGACATGTAAGCCAGTTTCACACAGGATTAGTGGAAATCCAGAGTGATTGTGAAAAAGTTGACTCAAGTAATTTGACCCAACAAACCCCCAGCAGTAAAGATCAGGGTTAATCTGGGGGTCATGCTGGATCAGAATTGAAAAACTGGAGGATCTGGGTTACAGAGATGATCCTACACATGAAGGTGGGAGTGTTTACAACTTGGGTCTTCTATCTAAGTCCCACCTGGCAGGACTGGTGTTCAACTTCTATGTTAAGGAGATCTGTTATGTGTGCGTGACAGATTACACAGTCGTAGAGTACAGTAGAGTCCTGGCAAAATTACGGGCCCGCACACCCTTGGGGGAAAACATTCGCTGTGATTTCAATGGCGGTCAATACAGATTCTGAAAGTTTCGGCAATCATATCAAAAATATCAGATAACTGCACTTTTTTGTATCTATAAGAAGCCCAATAATGATGGTCAGACAGGCAAACTATTAAAAAATGTCATTGGAGGTCGATGATCTGTGTCAATTTATAGTTTCATTTAAATCAATAAAGAAATGATGTCCGATCAGTCGGCTGGAGGACAAGTGGCAGGCAGCAGGCTTACACTGAAACTGAGATCTGAATGACATCCATTCTCTCTCCTTTTTTCTGGAGAGGAAGTAAAGAAAACACAATTCTGGATCTATTTTATTGTTTGAGGTGCAATATATGACATGAAGGGACTATTATTTTCTTATGACTTATTATTTTCCTCTTCTCTCTGATGCATTTTTTCCCCCTGAAAGTGGGCGGGGCCATATTTTTTCATTTTAAATTAAACCATAAATCGACACAGATCATTGATCTCCAATGACATTTTTAATAGTTTGCCAGTCTGACCATCATCATTGGGCTTTTTGTAGATTAAAAACGGCGCGGTTATCTTGATTTTTTGATACGATTGCCGAAACTTTCAGAATCTGTATTGACCGCCATTCAAATGACAGCAAATGTTTTCCCCCAAAGGTGTGCGGGCCCGTAATTTTGCCAGGAAGTGACGTAGGTGTTACTCATCTATAGTCATCAAGTGGGCAATGGACCAAATGGTTTGGAATATTATGGAACTGCAGTCAGAACTAAGCAGGAACTTGATGGACTGTGTGAACGGCTACAGTAGTCCCCCTAACTGAATCATATGGTATCTTTTTCTGTACTGCACAGAAGCATAATCCCCCCCAACTGACCTGTAGATGAGCACGATGATGAGGACGATAAGGGCTACGATGGATGCCCCCACCCCAACTCCAATCTGAGCCTCCAGGGGGAAGGTGGCCAGGCTGAGGGTGTCATACTGAACCTTACCCAGGGAGAAGTTCAGGTTGCCCATTCGGACCTGAAACACACACAAAAACACACACCGTCAGCTCATACAGTCGGACCCCCTTTGAGGGTTAAAGAGCCGAATGATTTCCTGTTCTGAGTGAAAGCACTCACTGTGAACTCAGGCAGATTGTCGGAGCCCTCCCTCTTCTTGCCATTGGGTCCTGGCGCAGGCTGCTGAGGCGGAGGCTCACAGTACAGGTGGTTTCTGGTCAGGGTCTTCACAGCACACACACCCTCTCCAACCATCACCAGCAGCTCGTCCTTATTGACAGCCAGGTCCAGGTTCTCCCCCTGAGAGCACATGCAGAGGGAACCTATAGGTTAGCTTTCAGAACTTCCACCTAGAGCTCTTCTTCCAAATCTTCAGGCTGCTCAAACGTTTTTAATAGTGGTGTTATATTTAAAAGTAGACGATGGTTTTAATTGACACAGTTTTTATTATATTGTTATTTACTCCTGTTCTGTCCTAGCAAGATAAAACATAGCACTGCTACCACCAAGGAACCATAATAAACCAGCACTGAGCTCCAGCACTCGCTCAAGGCTATGCTCAGACCTTTTTCAAACAGCTTATCCTGTTTCAAAAACGACTACAACCTAGCTGATTGTTGGACAGTTATAACAAACGAACAGCTTAGACTGCTGGAAACATCTGGACCCTGTCTTTGTAAAAAACATGGTGCGACTGTGTAGCCCATCACCCAGCTCATGCATCAGATAAATAAAACATGTTGAAACTGCTAGAGAACTCCACAGAACAGCAGTCAGCGGTCATACAGCTTCCTCACTAGGACAAGCTGTGCCTTAAATGACTCCTCTTACATGGGGATTAATTCAGTCCAAGTATTTGTTGGTTAAATTCATTTAAAAGTGTAACAAATACTCAACCTGCATAGTATTTTCCCATGTTGTTTTGTCTAATCGACTTTCTAACTTTGAAATCGGTCCAGTATTGAATGACGGTGCAGCTACCTTAATCAAGGCCTTTTCAGATGAGTGAAATCAATAAATATAACCAATAAAGAACTGCTCCACCAAAAAAAACAAGTGCCCCCCCCCTCACCTCCAGCTGGATGAAGCTGCCAGGGTTGTAGCGGTACGCCTTCAGAGGGTCCAGCTGGTTGAGCGGTCGCAGGACGGGGTTGGGCTCGTAGCTGAAGCTCTGGGAGTTCAGACTGCTGAAGTCGAAGTGCAGGTTGTCCAGCAGGAACTCTGCGGTGACCTTTGACCCCCAGATGGAGGAGTCCACCATGGGCGAGCGGCACAGGATGAGGGAGGAGGAGTTCACCTCGCAGCGCTCCGAGAACTGGTCACACAGGGAGAAGAGAAGATGTTTAGAGGTAACAAAGCGCGCGCACACACACACACACCCTTGGGGGACGGGATTACGTCATCAGGATACACATTTAACTGTATTGTATTCCATTAAAATAAAGCTTATCAGATTACAGCTACATTTTTAAAAGACGAGGATTACAAGCAGGATAAAAATACATTTGAAATAAAAATTTAAGTTTTGTAGGTAGACGTAATTTTATTTTCATTTAGGCTACTTTATTTTAAATTGTTTGTCTTAAATACAGTTGGAAAACACCTTATTTATTAAACCAAAACACTTCATTAATATTGCATGTAATCCAAAAGTGACTGAAAGATATATATTTTTTGTATCTGTAATTGCAGTTATTGTAACACACACATACCTGTTTGACAGAGCAGAGGGGGTCTATAGGACAGATGGGTTCAGGAATATTCCCCCCATCTTCCCCCTGCTCTACACTCCTCCTCTTCCTCCTCCTCCTCCTCTTACTCTGGCTGATTGCCTGGAAGGGGGAGACGGAGACGACCATGCGGGGCTCCTGCACCACGTCCAGGTTGTGACCCGCCACGTAGATCAGCCGGCCGCCACTAAACACACAGAACACTCTCATTAACCTGCACTGACTGCCAGCTCTTATTGTCCCATTGTGAACCCATGTTGAGTTCCCCAAATTAGCATCTGGCATGCTAACTTTCATATGTTGCGCAATTTGCACATTAGCTTAAGGTGTGCTAATTAGCATACATTAGGATTATAACCTTATGTGGACAATATTTTAAAAATGGCTTGGCCGATTTGGAAAGTTTTGGGGTGATGTTGGGGGTAATTGAGGATGTTGTATCCATTTCTGAAATGTTCACGATCAAAAATGTCAGTTTTAACCATAAAGTAGCAATATTTGTACTCTCTATGGACTGATTTGATTAATTTTTGGTCGACTTTCAAGTTTTAGGGGAGTCTGGATCATTTAGATCGGACAGGTTGCTTATTTATTTGAAATAAAGATTGTCCACCATAGAGGTAATCATCTTCATCGTGTGCTCTCTAAATCCAATGGTCGCAACAATAATCATGAGTGTCAAAATTAGCCCACTGAGGAGAAAAATATAGCCACATTCTGGTTAAAATTGCCATTTTAAAAAATGGCAGAAATGTATTCAGCACTTTCAATAACCACAAAAAAAAGTACAACATTTTCCAAATCGACCAATCAATTGCAACGCAGCAGAGGCTATGATGTTATTAAATGCTAATTAATGCAACTTATGGCAATTGCCCAAACTGCCCTTCATATGTGAGTTAGCATGCGGCAGTTTCTATGGGCTGGGGACCCATACTTCATAAAGCTTTAGGGCACTCAACATTTCCAGGCTCCATATGCTGAGACAAGACTACAATGGCAGCAGCGGAGACATGGAGGGCAGATTGTCAGACTTACTCCAGGAAGCTCTTGGCGGGTGAGGCGTGGGTGATGTTGGGATTGTGTGTGTAGCGGTAGGCGGGGCTGTGGAGGTGGCGCTGGCTGCTGCTGTAATGCAGGGTGACCCGGTGGTCTCCGGTCTTATCACTGCTGCCCGTCACACACTGAACACTCGAGCTCTGCACCTCTGACGCACTGAGGAGGAACACGGGAGAGACACATTCAGAGAGGAGGGGATACTTCACTGATCCACCCCCCCGCCCGACCTTACAAACGGAGGTCAAATGTCAGGCAGACAAGGGGACTTTATGGTGACCAAGATAAAGAGCAGTAACAGCAGCTTTCACATTTGAGATCGTTTTGAGTCATGTGTCTTACATTTCGCAGGGCACCCCCCCCACAGTGATGGTGAGGTCAGAAGGAAGTCCTGTTAGCAGGTTACGGCCTGTGATGGTCAGGGAGGTCCCTCCAGCTTTGGGCCCCCGTTCAGGAGACACCCCCATCACAAACGGGTCCTGAGAGGGAGGAGGAAGACGACTGTTAGGAGGGCTGCACAATTCATCTAAATATTATAAAATCATGCAAACATGGATTGATGTAATATCCAAATCACAGGCCCGGCCTACAAACTGTTACACCGTGTATCATTTTATCTATTTTTGAATACTTTAAGAGTAATAATTCCCTCTGATATATCGCAAATCATATCGCAACTGCAATGTTGGTCAAAAATAATCACATTAGTTGGTATTTCTCTAAATAGTCCAGGCTAAATACATAAATTCAATCCAATAATTTATTTAACACATTTTCAAGCTTGTCAGATTTATAATACTCTATCTGTTGATGTTTGATGCCGTTTGCCTCTGCAACAACACAGCTAGGGCTCACAAAGCCTCTACTGATCCACTATGATGTCCTTTAAAGCAGTGTACCTGGTAGCTGAAGGTCTGGGGGGAGCGTCCCAACTCTCCTCCGCTCACGGTTACAGACACAGGCCCCACCCTCTCTCCTCCACTAGCTCTGGTCCTGCACACAATCCTGGAGGACAGACAGCAGTCTCTGGTCAGATCTTCTTAAGAAACAGTCATGCACACTGACCATGTTTACTGAAGTCAATCATCCTGTTCCATTTTTTCTTGAGCATGTTTCGTAGCGTTTACTTTTAGAAAATCAGCTCAATTCTGATTATATCAAGTTAAAAACATGAACATTGAGACCCTCCACCCCCCTGCAGAGGTTGCTGTGTACCTGGAGGAGACCTCATAGAGCTTAGGGATGACAGTGCAGGAAATCTCTGCCACTGACACAGAGTGCAGGATGTCTTCAGCCTTCTGACCCAGGTTGGAGCCGGAGATGGTTACCATGGTGCCACCCTCCAGCATGCCAGAGAGGGGCTCAATCTGAAGAAGTCATAAAGAAAGCTTCATTTAGCTTCCTGGAAGCTTGGCATCTCTTAATATTAACGCTTCATCTGTAACTATTCATTCAAGTTTCCAAACTAAAGGTGAAGTAAAAGCTCTACAAGATAAGTGTGTTTCCAACACTTAAATAAAGAATAGTTTGCTGGTTTACTTACCTCGGAAAACACCAGAGGTTATTAAACAAAAGCTTATTTCTTGTAATGAGAATAGCAACAATTAAACAAGTTACAAGGAATTTGTTAAAGATAATAACTTAATTAATTGACATTTGAAGAATCCAGTAAATGAAATGTATGGAATGGAAAAAAGAACCATGAGAATCAGAACTCAAGGTCATATCTTTGATCTAAGATGGGAAAATGGGTAAGTTATAGAAGTAAAACCTTTATTATGAGCAGATGGTAAGACAATTCATGTGCTATATCTTATATCAACTAGTGTCAAAGGACAGTACTCACAGAGTGGATGACGGGGGCGGGGCACGTCTGCTGCACAGGCTCACTGCAGGAGTGTGAATACAAGCAGCTGGCCTGAGCCCCCCCACACCACACACAGCCATACTTGTGGTCGGCGGTGTGGCAGCGGCTGCAGTCAGAGCGGCCCACCGAGCAGTTGTACAGAGTCACTGAGAGACAGAGCAGCAGGCAGGGTCAGAGGTGTGTGTGTGTGTCACAGAGGGAAATATATATAAAAGGTTAAACATGAGAACCTGAACTCACCATACAGATCCGGAGAGCTGTCCACGTGGAAGGTGTCCCTCCTCTTCACGTACACCATGGCATTGTATTCCTCCGCCAGAGCAGAATATGTGTACTGCACAAACAACGTTTCATTTCAAAAACACAGTTTATACAGTTTAATCCTGCCTAAAAGATCATTAGTTTATCATCATCAACTACATTTACTTGATCAAAGACATATTGATTGAACATATTGGATTTATTTATTTAAAAAATACCCAAAAATGTTTCTCTAATCCTTAATAAAGATACTGTTATTGAGATGTTTTATTTACACAAAATGAGAACAGGTGAGACAACATATACAGGGGTTTCAGACATCATATCATGCAGAAATGGAGGTTTTAGATGTAGTGTTAAGTATCATCTTTAGTGGAATAACCTTATTTAAAGTCACAGCTTTGATGCAGTACTGGCATCCTCGCCCGGTTTTTTTTTTTTTTCGACGAGTTTTTATTTTCTCCAAATAAATTCTCCAAATAACAATATTTGAATTTGTTTGAAATGTTGTCAGTAGCTTACATAATAAAACAGCAGTTCATTCTAGCACATGCCTATTCATTTTAAAACCAGATGAAGTGATCTTTTTGCAGTGGTCTCTGCACTTGTTCCCCAGAGCTCTTTACACACATGGTCCCAGCGCGAGTACAGATCTACAGACCTGGTGGAGTTGACAGGTGATGTCAAAGTTTGATGGATTCATGTCATCAGGCTCCACGTAGGCGTCCACCACGACCGTCTGCCCCTCGATTACCAACACACACTCATAGTCCAGATCTGCATCCTGAACACACAATAACTGTTTAGTGACAGCATCCACAGAGTCATCGCTTATATGAGATGAGGGTGAGTGTGCATTCGTGCATGCGAGTGTGTGTGTGTATACCTGGTAGAGGTGCAGGTTGCGGGCCAGTAAGGTGATCTTCCTTTCCACTCTGACAGGGAGCAGCGCTGAACCCTGGACCTTCTCCACACAGGGACAGGCTGAGGACCCCCAGCTTACGTAGGAGCCCTCGTCCCCCTGTTACCCAAAACACAGACAGAAACACACAGACAGAAACACACAGACAGAAACACACAGACAGAAACAACACAGACAGAAACACACAGACAGAAACACACAGACAGAAACACACAGACAGAAACACACAGACAGAAACACAGAGACAGAAACACACTCATTATGAGCCAGTGAAGTAGCACAGTGATGCTGCAGATCAGTGTAACCATTTACGGTTTTTATTCATCTCTAATATTAATGTTATACTGGGGTAACAGTGCCTCCATGAGTTTGGGAGTTCCTAACCCTAACCCTAACCCTTTCGCTGCAAGAAACATTAGCAGAACACACCGGAGTCCAGAGGGTCCAGATGCAGTCTGCAGCCCCAAAGATATTTCCCGACTCTAACTAAGCTACTGTGTGTCCACAGATACGTGATAGGAGTGCAATGATGAATAACTTCATCTCTTAAAAATTCCTAAACATGGTGGGTTTTTTGAGGGTTGTTCTCCTTCCTTACACTGAGCCATGTTGGTAAATATTGTGTAAATGTTAACATCTTCTATTCACTGCAAAAACACACAAAGTGACTTTGTAAAAGTAATACAGATTTGTAAATGTGAAAAAGCATGAGAAATGGAAATTAATGACTTAAAAAACAGCTGCTGAGGATCACTCTGGAGCAGCTGTTTTTTTTCCATGGGATCATTATAAAAAGCAAAAGGAAAAAGGGACAGGTGACAGCAGAGGAAAACCGGAGGGTTTGAGCTGTGATCCTGTGGGCCGAACCGGCAGCCCTGCCAGGCTGCTGGAGCTTTGACAGGAAGTAGAAGAAGTAGAAGAAGAAGAAGTAGGAGGCTGGCGGCTGAACTCACCGGGAGGAAGGCATCAGCTGAATCATACTGGTAGTCCAGCTCTGAGTCAGTATCCAACAGGTGGGGGTAGGACGGGGGTGCGTGGTCCACCTCCCCGTCACCTGACAGCACGGTGGCAGCAGAGAAGGTTGCTGTGTCGTTTTCTGACAGCGCGGTGCTCTCAGTGTGGATGTCCTCTTCTTGTTTGGGGTAAGGGAGCACCTCAGGGTCGCTGCCTGGGCCCCCTGCCTGAGTGCTGGAGTCCTGTGATGGCATCAGGGTAGTGGTCTGACTCAGCTCGGGAGGGGGCTCTGAGTAGTCGGGGTCATCCACAGAGAAGGGTGTGGGCAGAGGGAAGCCGGACGAGGCTGGGGTGGGGGGCTCGGCCAGGCTCAAAGCTTCCTCGGCTTCCAGAGTGCCATGGTGGGGAGACCCCGTCACCACCTCCAGGGGTGTGGAATCCTCCTCATATGGGGGGAGGATCAAAGGTACCGCAGGGTCCAGGTCTCCACTGACACCGTCAGCAATGGTGACTGGCACCGACTCTGTGGCTGCCTCGGCGAAGGTGGGTGTGACACTTTGGGAGACAACAAGAAGCTCCACCTGCTGGCGGGTAGTGAGCTCTGGGGGGGCAGGTTGAGTGGGTGCAGCCGTGGTAGACGGGAGGGTGGTGGCAGGCTGAGGTGGGGTTGTAGGGGGAGTGGTTGGTTCAATCGTGGTGGTGGTCGCCGGTGGATTCGTGGGTGCAGGGGGGGTGGTTGGCTCCTGAGTGGTTGCTACGGTGACGGGGGCTTTGGTTGTGGTTGTTGTAGCGATAGTTGTTGTTGTTGTTGTTAGGATGGTGGTGGTTGTCATGGCAGCGGTTGTGCTAGTTGGAATGACTTTTATCGGTTTGATAGTGGGAGGAGCTGAGGTGGGGAGTTTGAACTGGGAGGGGGGAGACATGAGGAGAGGGTGAGACAGTAAAATAAAAGTAATGGGCTCAGGGAAATGGAAATAACCAATGACTGAACTTAAACATGACGTTAAACACGTAACCCGCTGTTATGGTGTTACTGCTGCTAATGACACAGCACGGACAGATGTTCCTGTGGGAGCAGCCTGGCACTGTGCTGTAGCTGTTGTGACAATAAAGCCGTTGAATCTTTGAAGGTAATTAGGCTTGTAATGGCATGCTAAAAAACATGTATTGGTGCTGGTGAATGCAAGCATCATATCAGAATTGGAAAACTTACCAACCGTGTTCTAAAGTATTCCTAATTATCAGCAGCTTTTAGTTTTTA
Source organism: Eleginops maclovinus (assembly GCF_036324505.1). Classification (NCBI taxonomy): domain Eukaryota; kingdom Metazoa; phylum Chordata; class Actinopteri; order Perciformes; family Eleginopidae; genus Eleginops; species Eleginops maclovinus. Next base: position 3,443,450 of record NC_086368.1, on the reverse strand, counting down.
GTTTGAGAACTGAACAGAAAGCTGTTTATGTTCGCTTTGTGTTTATATTACATCTGAAATGAGTGGCTGTTATGTACACCTGTTGAATGAAGAGAAGAATATGTGCACGACATTTTGTTTTTGTTGTTTTTTTGTTATCATATGTATCAAATGATCCAAGCCTTCTGAGCTAATGGCTCACCATTTCTCTGATCTGCAGGTGACAGCAACGCATCGCACAATTCTTAACCCCCCACAGTTTTTCGGCTTACAGTACAAGTCTTCCCCAAAGACCTAATCACACGCTGCAGGCTGAGCGAACTCTGCATCACATATGTATTGTTAAATTAACTCACATGTTGGTTGTAGATGATCACACCCTCCTCGCAGGTGGGCTTGTGGGTGCACAGGTGCTGTTGAACGCACCAGTTACACCCCCACCGGCTCAAAACACAGCCACGGCAACTGCACACACAATAACAGCTTGTCAGATAAGAGGCAGGAAATGATAGACTCTGTCAAAGGTGACAACATTTTAAAGGTGTGTGTGTGTGTGTGTGTGTGTGTGTGTGTGTGGGGGGTCGATGAAGCTTTGAAGAAAAAGGGGCGGTGTAATTGACGTAATGTGGGATTTTATCTACGAGAGACAAGAGGTGGAGAAGAAAGGTATAGAGATACCAACACACATTTCACACACTGATATTTAGAGGCCATTTTTTCTCAATGTCTCTTCAATCTCTGACAAACTGAAAGTACTTTTATTGACATCTGACAGTAATTCACGACACGCTCCAGGGCGACTGAATTCTAGCTACATTACCATTATTCAAAGTAAAAGGCACCGAAGGCCAATAATCAGTGATGTCTTGCGAGAACCACTTGAACGAACAGATTTGTTCTTAAATGACACGTAAAAGTGACGTGACAGAATTTATGGCTTTCCCCAATCTTCTGGCCCTGTCTCAGAAATGAATGGAATTCTTGAGCAGTCCAGACCTGTCAGAACAGTGCAGTCGGCCTCTCTTCTCTACCGAAGAGACGTCTGTGTGACGGTTTGAGAACCACAGTCCCTGAGGAAGAACTTTTATACTGAACTGTGAAATCAAAATGAATCTTTATAACAATCAGTAAATGGACATGCCATGCTGATGATGATATAGTAAACAGAATACAACTTTGTGTAAACTGTGAATATAATATAGCTACTGTATATGCGGTATAGTTATATGGCAAGCCAGTGTGAAGCTGAGCAGACCACCTTAACCGAGGCCTAGTCATGACCAAGACCGGTTTTAGGTAGCATGTCTTGTGACTGTTTATCAGACACAAAAAGGCAAGTCCCGTGTTTACACATATTCCGGCGCTTGAGCGTAAAGATTCAGATTCTCGTGAATGCTAAAAATGAAGTCAGTGAAGTCACAGTATTGGTTGCATTAGAAACAGGACGTTTTACATCCAATCACTTCCCCAGCTCAGATGTGGTCTTGACATAAAATCTCATGTCCTATAGGTCCGAGACCGACAAGGCCGAGTACAAATGCAGTCGATTCCAAGACAAGACCAAGACCTTTAAAAAGTGGTCTCTTTTTAGTGTTCTATAACACTACCACTTGCTGAGAAAAAAACGTGAGGAGGATATATCACTTTATAACTACAGCAATATGACTGTTTCTAGTTCTTCTGTCACCATATCATTATCATCATGGCTCGCCACAGAGTTTAAGAGCCTCATTTTTCTTTTTATGGAGGCTTGTAATGTTTTGCTTCTGTTCTTTATGCAAATCTCTCTCCACATCGAGTGTCAAATGGATGACTTGCATGAAGGAATTCCTGTACAGCACCACACACACTGACTTTATTCTCTGCATTAAACCCATCCTATTATTAGGAGCATGTTTCATAACATATTATGTTATAATTACAGCATCTGACATGCACCCCTCCCCTCGGACCCTCCTGGCGTTCCTCATAAGCCTCCCCCTCTGACACCCGGGCAGCTATAAAACATTATATTATACAGCTATTATACAGCGTATGGGGAGCAGTATTGGGGTCTGGTACTTTGCAGGGCTCAGTAGATGAAGTACCAGTACAGACATGCCTGCAAACCAAGCCAAGTCCCTACTGTGCAACTGCCATCCCATCAAAATCCACTGTTGCATCTGACGGTGCACAATCAGCTGTTAGTGTTTTTATCACGTCCATCTCTGTCACATCATGTCCGGAGACTTTGGCAGCTGTATTCATATGTTCTAGTATGAAACAGCTAACTATGTGATGGTACTTTCTGTAGATGACATGCTGACACAGTGTGGCAGGAAGCCTTATACAGCAACTGATGGGGGTCGATGCTCATGGGCAAATCTGACCTACTCATCAACATCCTGAAACTGCAGGTTTGTGCTGATATGAGGTTTGGGAATTTGAACTTGGAACGCACACATATACAGAAACTTCAATTAAAATGTTTTGGGTAAATATATAAAAGCATGAAGCCTAATGTCTTTGATGATGGAGGTCTGTCCTGAACAAAGCCAGCAGTATGGTATTAGCTCACTGAGCGGAGCAGATATAGAGAGGAAGGACTCTGGAGTCAGAGGACTGCAGCCTTCATGCTCTGATGATATTATAATGAAGGATACATTGGAAAGCAGCCAGGTTGTGTATGAAAGGGTTCAAAATATTAGAACCAGGAGGTTACATGAGCAGAAATGGAAAACAGACTCAAGAAATACTCGATTGAGGGAGTCAGAATAGACAGGGTGCAGCATGGGGCCTCAGACAGAGAGAGACAGGAGTACACGGTGACTCACGGCATGCTGCCAGACAGCTGCTTCACAGCGGTGCAGTCGTAGAAGGTGAAATCCCTCGATGTGACCGTGACGTCGCCGAAGCGAAGAGACAGGGGGACGGTGACGAAGTCTGCGGAGAAACACAGAGAGGAAGATGGCATGAGGAAGATCGGACACAACACAGAGCCACATCGAGCTTCACCTCAGCAAGCTCAGCCAATGGGGCTCGGACCATGTTTGGCCAATTTAACATCCCTGATTCAGGAAGTTTGGGATGATGTTTCTGAGACACGGGACAGAGGTGGGAGAATAGAAGCAATGTGCAGCACACAGAAAGGATGGAATAATGTGGCTTTTGTTTTCCTAGTTACAATAATATTGTGCTCACTGATTTAATTTCTGAGGTCATGGAACAGGAAAACATTACGGTATTAAACAGGTGATCAGACAGAACCGCAGTTAATCCAGATAATCTAAATTCAATTAGGAGATTAAACGATGAACACAGCAAAACTGTAGGCAACACACAACTACAGCAAGTTGAGGAAGACAAAGTGGAAGCAGGACGTTGTTTTTTTAAACTAAGATTATTGCTTACAACAGTTTGGGTCATTTTACAATTATCTTTTATGTTATTTTCCAAATTAGATCATTTAAATTCAAACTAAATGTCTGTATGCCTGTGTTTCTCCGATTTGTGCAAACAGCATGGGGACTTCAGTTATTGGAAATGATATAAATGATGACTCAAACTACAGAAATAAGAGGCTGCTGAACCCACTTTCAGTGAACTCTAACATTACAGCCATGTGATGCTTTTTTACTCTAGAAACATTGATGAGTGCAGTTTTATTCTTCCAGCCCGTTGTGTCCTGTGGGGGGGAGGAAAGCCCCCACTGAAGAGAATTTGGAGAATGTAATTATGTTAGTGAGATTGCTTCATAGCAACCATATTGGGAGATTTAGACCCACAGCAATATCGGGCCTATTTACGGACAATTGAAAGTTAAGAAACATGTATTATCTTCCATAAGCACTTTTTCTATAGTTTATGAGCCTGTATGACTGATATATGTTCATGTGTTAGTATGTGAAGCTATGGTTACAGTGAGTAAAGCTCACACAGGGGTCCTCTTGGTGGATCGCAGAAGAGGTAAAGGCATCACTTATAGACCGAGCCGACAGAATGCAGCATGAGTTTTCAGTTGAGCTAAAGAGGTAAACAGATGTATAAAAGTAGCAACCAGGATGTCTAATGAACATGTAAGTGTAACAAACTGTAATGCAGGTATGATATTTATATCACATTTTTAGTGTTGTCGTGTGAATCAATGTGCCACCTGCTAGCTAACAGAAACATCAGCAGCGGGGTCTGATCTTCATCTGTAGAGGAACTGCTGCATTCACAGAGCTTCAGGCCTTTTCTTTCTCCAGTGCGCGCTGGCACTAACCCTCTTTAAGCTAAGGTAAGCCACAGCTAGATCCTAGATCCTTAAACCCTAACCCCCCCGGGCTGATTCTCCCTGAGCCCCGCACCCTGAGAACCACAACAAGCAAGTTTCAGGAATGCAGGCATGGGAACCAGTGTGTGTGTGTGTGTGTGTGTGTGTCCGGTGAATGTTTGGGTGACTGTGACCTCTGTAGAGACTTCAATTTTTATTTACAAGTCCCTAAATCTTCTTTCATCATTGCGGCTGACTTACTGTAACAGACCGCACGCTAAACAATCTCAGAAACTTAGCAAAACTAAATCGCATATGAAAGCATAGAGGATGAATTAGATTCATGGGGACTTGTACGCTTTAAAGTACACACTCCCTGCTGTGTAAGCTGGTTTATGAAAAAATGGATTGGGTTAACCTAAATCCAGGGACACAGAGATTGAATTTATACGCGTGCGGTATGTCTGTGCATGCACACATGCACACACACACACACACACACACACACACACACACACACACACACACACACACACACACACACACACACACACACACACACACACACACACACACTTACACACAGATTTATCTCATTACAGGAAAAACCCTTCAGTCGCAAAGGTGAAAAGTTCAAAGCAGTAATTAAACTCCAGCTTCATCTTCTCTGTTCCAGGAACAACAACAGCCACTCACCCTGTCCTGGGGGGACCCTGGGCACCCGGATGCTGTCAGGGGAATGGCAGGTGACTCCGCTCTCCGTGACGCTGGCAGGACTGTGGCTGTCCTGGAAGAAGCAGGAGTAGGTCTCTCCTTTTTCTAACACTGGAAGTCCTGCGACTGACACGGACACCTGCAGAGAGACATAAACACTTCAGGAAAACAGCCACTGAACATGTGGTGGGGCGATAAGGCCTCAAGACCCAACTCTGACAATATAGCCACCTTTTCAGAAATCCACATCATTCCGAAGTGCCATTCTCAATTAACATTTCTTAAGTAACAGAAAAGTGAACGGGAATGGAGGGGGATTAAACATCTCTAACACTCGCTGGTGTCTGGCTCTGAGTTCAGGGAGAGCTAGATGTGTGAGCAGAGCACGCAGTGTAAGCACATTTTTGTGTCTATGAGGGAGATAAAGCCGTAGAAGAGCAAGAAAAATGAAACGCTAAAGCTCAACGTCTGGCTGATGCTGGCTGTGTAAAAAAATGACTTTATTAAAACTGTTTGTTCTGGATATTTACCCTATAGGATTTGAGACATCCTCCGTAAAGGAAGCAGCTTTGAATAGATGAAATACATAGCCCAGCCGTATCGTGTGGTATTATTTTCAAATGTGTCTCTGCATTCATCCTTCTGCCAACGGTCGCAGTTTCTCATCTCTCCCGTTTTTGTGCGTACGCATGGGTCAGAGTGTGTGTGGAGGACCGCACAATTCCCGTCATAAAGGAGGCCCCAGATATTTAGAGTTTTTTCCTGTCCTTTACCCATACTACTTGACATGACATCACACGATCCGAGGACAGCAATAGTCTAGCAGCACACTGGTAGACAAAGAACAACATTCCCAGATGCAACAAACTGTGATTCGACAGGAATCTGTGTATGACTTCATCTATCAATCCCCTAATTGTTTAGTTATATTCTCGCCAATGAATCATCTTGTCCGTAACACTTCAGGAAATGATGAGAAATGCCCATCACCATTTCCTGAAGCCCAAAGCGATGTCATCAAATCGCTTGTTTTGTTTAACTACCGAAACCCAAAGATAGTCAAGCTATTGTCTAAGAAGAAAGGCTGATCGTCCTCACAACTCACTGAACACAGGAACTGGAAATGTTATTTTTCTGGTGGAGACACCGATATCATCAGGAATTAGTTGTCAAGTGCATGGGATGTCATTCCCATGGGTCCTATTACCTTTCACCTTAAAATTGAAGTATAAATGGGTCCATGGATACCCGCAGGACTCCCCTAGGGAAAGAGGGCTTTATGCTAATTCCAGGCATAATTTGCATGCATTATAAATGGGTTATTTTTGCATATTCTAGAACTAGTGTATATTTCTGCATGCTATGGTCTTGAAATTGCATAAATTAAGCATGACTCTCACGCTGAGTCACTTGTGGATCCAATGAGTCCGTTTGAAATTGTTTGTGAGTGTCAGTCCCCAAAGCAGCCATTTATTGTAGTGAGACCAGGGACAGGTTTTGGCTGCCTGAGATCACAGCATTTGTTTTTATACAGTGTTCTTGAAGGTCTAAGGGTCATATGTGGTACGCAAATCTTACAATACAATGTTAATTACACATTGATAAGACAAAAAGAGATCTGCATATCAAATAAATCTCTGGGTTCCCAGCTTTAAGATTCTCAACACCACTTCCATAGTACATAAACTGTTCTCCTAAGATCCCCTACCCTTCCATTAAGAAGACACAAAAATGGGTTCAAGGGTCTCTAAAGGTCAATACTTATATAATCTCCTTGATGTTCAGTCCATAAATATGATTCCACTTTTCTTTTTTGTTGTGTGATTAAATCTGTCTGTTTCTGTTTGCTTTTCTAAACTGTGTCTCACAGTGGGGGCATTTCTTTGCTGAATCTAGCTCCCTCAGCTGTCTGAATGAACACATCTCTTACATTTCTACTAAAGGAGATTTCTTTGTACCAGCCACTCATAAGCTACATGATAACTGCAGGTCTTGAAAACCAGACTATTGAGTTGTTTAGTTATACTGTATTTACACTTCCAGGGAAAGATGTGATTCCATCTGCTGTAATTACCCCCACACAGAGTACTCATTCTGAAAGAGGAAATGTTCTCTAGTAGTCCCTCCCATGATGCAACACTGTGTGTATTGTATATATATATTTGCCTCTGCTGTTATCCACAGGCACCATCTTTCATAAAGATGACTGATATGGAGCTTTCCACCTGCAGCGGGACACGACAGGACAGAGCTCTGATCCCTATCTGCTCCTGATGCCCTGACACCTAACACACACACACACACACACACACACACACACACACACACACACACACACACACACACACACACACACACACACACACACACACACACACACACACACACACACACACACACACACACACACACACACACACACACACACACACACACACACACACACACACACACACACACACACACACACACACACACACACACACACACACACACACACACACACACACACACACACACAGTAAAGCTCCCAGCTAGGATGATAAGGAACAGTTGGAGGAGTCATGGGATGGTAATTCATAGGCCCAATTCCAGCTGCCCTTACACTGTACCCTCCACACTCCTAGTCCGTCAGCGCGCTTGCTTGGAAGGTCCCCTACATTAAGAGTCGTTCCTATCCAACAAGTGGGGAGTGGGTCATCAAGCCCTCCAACAGGAAGTCTGCTTCGGTCCTGGCTCCGTCCGGCTGCCCTACCTGACCGGACCCAACACCGATTCAGCTGCGAGTGAGGCTACTGACGGAGTTCACTTTACCAAGGAGTGGGAGTTGCTAGCGGGCGGTTTGGAATTGGCCATGATGTTTTGGCCTGTAGGGGAAAATATCAGTTTCCTCCCTGAACACCTGAGTCAGGATGTGGACAGACGGGGTGAACCCCACAACACTGCTCCTCTGCTGTTTCAGACTCACCCTCCTGCTCTCCCCCTGGCTGATGTTGGAGGGGTTGAGCTCCTGTACCACCAGACACTGTTGTTCCATGTCGAAGCTCCACAGCCACTGACCCGGCTGCTGCCCCCGGGAGCACTGCGACTGCAACACACACCTGCAGGGAGAACATAGCATGTCTGTGAGGCCGGCTCTCCATCTCTGTCTCTCAGACTCTATTAAATATCAAGAAAGTAAAGGCATGAAATCCATAAATCCTACGCTGATTGTACAACTGCACACCGCTGATTGTACAACTGCACACCAACCGGATTGTTCACATGCTTTTCTAAATAGTGAGGATTTCAAGTTTCCACTTCTTTAACTGTTTACGAGGAAAGTGTAAAAAAATAAAAGGAACATATACACTGTGTTTACAGACTGTGGAGAAGGCAAACAGAAATTGAAAGGATGAAAGGAGAATAAACACATCCAGATGGGGAGGCAGGAGAAAGAGGAGGCCAGGTGTTGAGGCAGATGTGCAGATGTGCAAACACAGACCCAGCAGAGCACACACACCTCTCCTTTAGGATGACTTGGCAAAAACAGCACACAGCTAACAGCAGCTTCACCTCATGTCAACACAGATCTTTGGATTTCAGTAAAAAGCTTTGAACTAGCCCCGAGAGGAAACACATTACTGACAGTCAACATGTCAGAGCAACACAAGGAGCTCATTTTGAATGGATTTTACATTTCAAAATGTCTTAAAGAAAAGCAAACAGGCTTTTCCGCTTACAATATCACTTTGAAGTTAAGATAAGAGTGTGATTAAAGCCCGTAAAAATAATTATCAACAATGGAGCATTAACTTATTTTAATACATCTTGTTTAAGATTTGAAGGTGCTAATGCTAGCTAGTGTTAGCTAACTTTCGACATATATCCCTAAGGTGGCTGAGTTTACCCTATAAAACGGTCAGGAGAGCCAAACCACTATTGTCTTCAGTGTGTGTGTGTGTGTGTGTGTGTGTGTGTGTGTGTGTGTGTGTGTGTGTGTGTGTGTGTGTGTGTGTGTGTGTGTGTGTGTGTGTGTGTGTGTGTGTGTTCAGCTTGCTTTCACCAGCATACTGAATGTTGATTTAGAACATGGCTGTGGTCTGAGCAACAGGGGGGCAAGAGGTCATTCAAATGACACTGAAACAAAACAAAAATCAGGAACCACTGTAACCAGACAATGTTCCATACTCCACCAGTGTCCACCCACTGACGCATGTTTTGTAAATTGTTATTTTTGTATATTCTGTTATCTTTAATATTTTATACACGGCTTTTAATTAACATTTTGCTATTTTTAGCTCTTTACTTTTGCTGTAACAATGTACATTTCCAATGTGTGAGGATTAAGGGTATTCTGATTCAGTCAGCCTTTGCAAACTGAAATATCTTAACTAAGGTCGGGTTGCTAAGAAATTTGGTACAAACAGCTCCGGAAAAAATTGAGAGACCCCTGCAGCATTATAATTTTCTCTGGTTTTATTATTTATAGTCTTTGAGTTAAATGCTTTTTTTGTTGTTGTTGTTGTTGTATTCTACAAACTCCTGACAACATTTCTCTGTGTTGTAATTCAACAGACACTGGAATGGCTGCCATACATGTAGAGATAAAGACTTGAGAAACATGTGGAGTGGTCTCCGGATTTTTCTGGAGCTGTATATTCATTCATTAGGAAAAACTGTTTCATTTTCATTTCAGAGTTATTATCACGTTCAAAATGGTCATTTCTCTAATATTTGGACTTATGAGTAAATAACTTCAGGTGATCATGGTAAACCTAGCAACTGCATGTGTGTTCGCATTAGCATTGAGCTCACTGCTTCGCAGAGCACGGCTGCAGGCTGATTGATTTAGATTGTTGATCACCAAGTTGACTTAAGGACTTATTAATGTTTCAGCACTGTTTCTCATGTTATTGATGCCGTTGTGAAGCATCCCATGGTTTATTATTTCTGTGTTAGTAAAGAAAGAATATTCTTGTGTGTAAATCCATTGAGCTACTGTATTATTTTTTTTGATTTGGTGGAGTATTTTACACCTTATACTTGAGTTCTAACTACATTTCTTTCAGCCATACTTTCTAGCACTGAATTAGGACATGAAATGAGTTGGTGGATGCTCTCACCTGCCCTCCAGGACACACCAGCCGCAGTAGGGGTCGTGGGCCAGCAGGCAGGAGTGGCAGTCTGGGTGCTGCTGGCATTCAGCCACCGGCCTCTTCTGCAACTGGAAGCAGGACAACACAAGCATGTTCAGTCGTGCAAAGCGTGCACACTAAGCCCCCAGAAATCTGATTAAAAAGAATAGTTGGCCCACTTTTTCCCACTGGAACAATGCAAAATGAAAATATGGTCATTAGACTAATCCGAACTACAGGCTGCTTACTGGAAGAGGAATAATTGGGGCAGAAACAAAAAAACAAATTCCTTCTCTTCAGCTTTGTCGCATCTAGAATTAAAAACAAAGAGGAAGACTGCAACTACTGCAGTGATGAAGTACCATGTTTTGAGTCATGATGAAGAGATGTTCCTCTTTCTGGTCCAGGATCAGGTCTGCCCCGATGGCTGAGTTCGGCTGAATGGAGATGACTGAAAACTCCTCCACTTCTCCATTCGGGCCCAGGAACACCTGAGGAAAAGTACACACCAACGCTCAGACTGTGTGATGATACATAGACCGCTGAGTAAACATCTGCACTAAGCTGCAACTCAAATGCCCTTTGTTATGGCATCATGCATACAACATAATAATAGAACGCTTATTTACTTTTCCTCCTCGCAATCACCAACACCTTTTCCTCACATTTAAAGGGCGGCAGTACTGTAGCTGAGTTTGTAGGGACTTGGCTTGGGAACCAAAGGAAACTGTCCAAATATCATTGAGCAAGGCACCAAACTCCCAACTTCAGCCCTTTTTGCTCTACCACCTCTTCCTTAATATTTTGTAAAATAACACCCAAGACGAAACCTGAATTTCATTATGTGCAAATCCAGCTTCATTGCAGCTGATGAAGAGTGTGTAATATGGTGGAAGGAAAAGAGCTGATAAGTGGATGTTGAGTTGGAAGCTAAAGTATAAGCACAAGAAGTATAAGCAGTTTAATCTGAGAAGAATAGGGACGAAACTCATTCAGTACTCCACCGATGTAGCATTGCACTCATTTGACACGTTAAAAGTGTTCACACAATGGAAAGTAAAGGAAAAAAGGATCCAAATCGATGCAGGAGAACCATTGACAACATCTTTTTTTTTTCTTTGCTAGTAGCGGCTAATGTAGCCTCGCGCTGCTAGCTTCAGAAGGATCAGCAGTGAGCTACAGAGTTAGCTCACTCCTCTCTAACTCCACAGGTTTTTACTTTTCCTACCTGTAGTCAATACTGAGTCAAGTGGTATTACTCTGAAGATAGGAAGACCTTTACACAACTACACACATGTATTCAGTTTACTCTGACTGACTCAATTACTGTGAACAGACTTTGATGAATACAATAAAAGGAATTCCCCTTTGACTCTAAGGGGACTGATAAGGCCGCCTGCATCCCAGGATAATGACAGCGTTTTGACAACAAAAAGAAAGATTTAGAGTATTGATGCCAAAAGAGGGTTATTTTTCATCAAAGTTATATAACCAGATTAGATATCCTGCTGGATGTTCAGACAAAGGTTTGACCAGAGACGAGTCCAGATGGTCAGAGCCGATACACGGCAGACAGCCTCAGTGAGCAGTCCGAGATTGTGCTGGCTGTTGGACATGAAATGCTTGTTGCTGCTCAAACCCTGTCCTTCTTCCACCATGACACACTGAGCTGACCTCAACCAACATCAGGGGATGGATTCCTAGCTGCTCAGCTGCGTGTCTTAAAAGAATAGTTTTCAGACATTAGACGCACCCTTAAAACATATTGGCTCCGTAGCCTAACTTAGTTTAGCCAATCACAGCTCAGCCTTCCTTCAGTCAAAACATGTGTTAAGTTGTTTTTCTAACCCGCACACCATACTTCCCATTTGTAAGTAGAAAAACATCTGGCTGACTGCAGCCTTCACATTACATAAACAGTTCCCATGATTTAAAAAAAATGCTGAATGTTTATGAATATAAATAAACAAAAACCGATGATCAGTTTTGCTCTTTTATCATTAAAATGTGGTTGCTTTAATACACATCCCCTCTGGCCTGATCCCAGCTCTGTCAGAGCGGCACAGTAACGCTCCACGCTTGGCTGTACTTTCCACATATCTTGTGTGAATGTCAACAAAGCTTTGGAATGCAGATACAGATGGCAGATAAGAAATAGAAGAAGATGTAAGGTTGGTTTGCCATTTGAGGAAACACTGGATGCTGAGCTGACAGAAGAGCCGACAGGAAGCTCTGTGATTTATTGTGAGAACGAGACGGCACACAAAGTGTAATCCAGAGAGGACCTGCTGTAATCAGCGGGGAAATAAGTGTGTGAGGGACTCTCCAACAACAACAAGCACGAGGACATTTAACACTCCAGTACAGACGATGTGATGTGTATGTGCACTCGGGTCAACATTGTGTGAAATCCAACTGTGCCAACACACGGAAGTGGACTGTTTTGAAATTTCTCAACAACACTGCTCTTCTCAGAATCTGCATAAGTGGCAAGCATGCTGATCTCATCCTCTGAACTCTACTTAACATTTATATTATATTTTATTTAATATTCCATTCATTGCACTATTTGTACATCTGTACATTTCTTATTTTTATTTCTAATTATTTGTTATGCTTCATGTTGTATTTCACTTACCATATCTTATCTTATCTTATCTCAAAAATGAAGTCGATTAGTCTTCTCTCATTTTAATATTAATGTATTAGTTTATTTTATAGTTTATTTTTGTGTCACTTTGATTATAACAACCACTAGAGGGCATATGCTCACCGTGGAAGAAGGAGATAAATAAAGGATTTGACACAGAGAACATGAGGTGATCAGTTAGGGAGCTAACAGAGTTTGAATTGACGGTTCCTCTGAGGAGGACACACACTGACAAAGCTTCCATTAATGACGGTGACATGGACCCGCATAGTGTGTGCCGTTATGACCCATAGCCGTGCATCACTCTCAATGAGTCTCTGTGTGAGGGTGTGCACGCCTCTGCCAGTCAGCGGTGACAGTGCACATCATAAGTACGGAGCTCCGTGCTCTGGCTCAGTGTTTGGCTGCATCTGTGACGTATCTGTGCAGAAACACATTAATGGCCATCATTGTGCTATTTCTGCATGTGCAGGGGGCCTCTACCACAGGCCACCATTGAGAAAAAAACAGCACAAAGAGCCGACTGTGTGGAGGTGAGCTCTCGGTAAACTCATTTCAAGGGGCCAACCCCTACTCACCGCTTAGTCCAGAAGTTAATAGTCTAAATATACTTATAACATCAATACACTAGGGTATGCAATAAACAAACCCTCTGTGTGCGTCCCAACTATTACACACGCTCAGCTGACCTCTTCTAAACACACACGTCTGTTACCCTTTTGATTGGCTCTGATTTCTTTCTACAGCAGGACATTCCTCATCTCCTTCAGTGTGACCTCCCTCTGACCCCAAAGGATCCCCCCCCAACAGCGATGTTGAGGACGATGTCATTTCAGAGGATCTTCACATGATCCAGCCACAGAGGGAATGCTCACAGGCTGTTCCTCATGAGGGACAGACAGCTCTGTTTAGCTGCAGAACAGGGGGGGCTTCTGTTACACAGGGAGAAGTTACAATTTACTGCTTCCTGTATTCCATAAACCAAAAAAGAGCAATATTGTCCACTTTCACTTCCATAAACGCAGTTGGTGTCAACCAAAATCTAATTTGATAGACTGTAAAATGACAGGATGTATTAGAACTGATTTAATCAGAGAAATATAAACCAGGAAGATGCAACATTTATATGAATAAAATAATGTAAATGCAGCGTGAGAGGTAACTTTAGAAATGTAAGCATTCAAATATCTGCCAACAATCTTTTAGTAAATAATATTCTATAATAGACCAAGCATTTTTAACAGGCGGGTCAAGTGTGCGTCTAAAACCAGTGAGCCACAGCCGAGTCACAATGACCCAAGTAGTAGAGCATGCCAGACTATAACTTCATATCTCCAGCAATAATAAACCCTGCACAATCTCTGCATAGCATCACAGTTAGCACACACAGCAACAAACTGGAATGCAAGCTGGCAACCTGTCTGTGCATGTCTCACACTCACAGATTGTGGTTCCATGGGGGTCTTACAATCAAAACAATAAGAGCAGACGGACTTTGAACATGACGTTAAGTAGCATGGGAACACTGGAGTTGTTGTCCAGCATTGCAGCTGAAGATGTATCCGAAATGACTCAGTCAGAAATCATGTTCCCAGGCGAGCTGATGTATTGGAGTTCTGTGGCCAAGGGTTATGAGTTACGAAGGTTGGAAAATAACTCGTATTCTCCCACATTAGGACTGCGTGATGTATCACTCCAGTGTCAACATTTGTGCTTTAATCATCAATTATATCCATATCACCATAGTATACAGTTAATTTAGTTACACCATTTACAAAATATGGGGTAAAACAATTCTTCTTCTTATCGCATATACAGCTCTGAAAAAAACATTCTCCAGAGACCACTCCACTCTTTTCTTAAATTTCATTCTCTAAAACCAGAGGAACTGATAATGCTGCAATAGTCTCTTCATTTTGACAGAGCTGCATATGTTAGGCTCCATACGTTCTTACATTTTCACAAATAAAGCCCCTAGACAAACTGTGCGTCACTGGTGACTTTAAGTCGCTAACTACATGACTTTACTATCCATACAGCAACTGTAGCAAATGTTAAGTGGCCAAATAGAGCAAATAAAGTGGGTAAAGCATTAAAAGAGAATGGATACAGTGTTGGAGGTTCTTTTATAGGAAATTGCACATTGGTGCACAAAGCTCAAATGGCTGACTCAAGTATCATCCATATCATTTATGGTTCTGAACCCAGAGAGCATGTGCGTTCCCTTAAGCCCCGCTTCCAACATGCTCCGTACCAGCCGCCCTCAGCTCATTCAACATATAGAGAGGGAAATTTATTCTGGATTTGACTTTTAACACATTTTACGACCTAATGGTTTAAATAAGGGCTATTCCAGTGTTTCTACTGTGAAGTCAATGTTTTGTTTTACAGATGTTTCCCAATAAGTCAATGGAAAAAAATATTTTTGGGCCCAATGTAGGGTGACCAGGTGCCAACAAGCCAGACATGTTTTGTGCGGGACAATACATGTAACTGCGTTGAGCTAGTTTAGATAATAATCTATCCAGGCGTTTCTTGGGCGTTTCGGGGAAGTATCTCTTCAAAACCTATTCACCTTCACGTGCACAATTGAAAAAAAAGGGAGTCACCCTCCATGGCTACAACCATAAGTAAATACATTTCTCTGTTGATTGATTTACATCTGACACAGCTTTGTTTTTCTTTGGATAAAAGAACAAATGTGCGGGACAAATGACAAAAATGCTATGCAGTCCCTCACAAAGCGGGACACCTGGTCACCCTAGCCCAATGACATCACTTCACTTCTTCGGGGCTTGGGACAAAGCGCATACCACTACTAAGTGTATACAACTTGACAAAATCTATAAATAATATAATATAAACTGAGATCTGAAGTTACCTTGTGCAGGTTCCCTTTGGAGTCCCCCAGGAAGGCGATGGTATGCCCCGCCCTCACGCTGACAGCCACAGCAGTGAGACGGGCAGACGGACTGTCCAATATGGTCTCTGCCTCCACCGCTGTCCTGCTGGCCATCGGACTGGGGGTGTGGTCCGAGCCGCAGGGGTACGCATCCAGAGTGTTCTGATAGAGGAAAACAGGAGAAGGGGGTGAGTGTGGGATTCAATCCGATAACAGAAGGATATATAAAATCACCAGCGTATCAAATGTAAACAAACTAAAGCTGATTGCGTGTGGTAACAAAAACCCTGCAAGTCATTTGTTTTGTAGTTTTCAGCATGAAAGCCAGTTGCTAAAAATAAATATGCCGTGTTTTCTCTGTGGTTATTAAACCCCTGCTGAATTTATTGTGGCAGGGTTGGGGTTTGACTTGTCCCCCCCGTGCTTTAAAGCTTACACACAGTTTGTTTTTGCTTCCACAGTCTGGCAGGAGGGAGTCTTTGCTCTGGCTGCAGGCGTGTTGTTTTTTGTTCTGGGCAATTTATTTTTCCACAACAATGTTTGAAAGCGTCATTATTGGTTATCTTAAAAAAAAGAATTAGAGGCAATGAACCTGGGAGCTGAGCCGGTTGATGGACTGCATGAAGCTGTGTGCTGCTATGAATGGATCTTAGGTAATACAGACTATTGATATCCAGCAGGGAACTGTTCAATATCAGACTGCTGTAATAACAAAGTGTCCACATGTTAGTGCGTATTGATAAAGTTTATACAGCCGTTTAGTCTACATACAGGGCTGACTGCATGGTAAGAATAGCCCTAACTACATTTTGACTTCTGAAATAGTTGTGAAGTTATGACGTCCGGTCTGGGAACAGGGCCCGCTTAGCGTGTCCCTGACTGGCTGATGAGAGCCTGTGATTACACTATACTGAGAGACGCATGCAGGCTGCAATCATATGGACATCCAGCACATACACTGAGGACAGTAATAACCGAGAGGGAGTAAGATAACAAAACAAGGTTCCTAGAGTTGCATTTAGGCCACAAATATTTGTTTGGAGTCCTGAATCCTGACCATCAATAACAAAGCCTGTTCCGCCGGTTCAGAGTGTGCATGAGAGTGTCTCCTCGGGGCAGCTGGACTGTCCCGGGCAAACCCCAAACAGAGATGAAGCTGCTTTGCTCTTTGTGTGCAAGGATCCAATTGAGCTTTCACATCTTAATGACATTGTAAATCTCTCTGTAGATCCAAGTATTTCATAACTGTCCCCCTCTCTGTTTTGATTCCCTTTTCACTTTCAAAAGCATATCATTCCTGTCCACTCCTTAGCTCACCATTTTCATATTCTTTTCCTTTTGCCTCCGGTTTTCTGCTCTGCTGTACATCTGTGTCCCTTAATGTGTTTGTCTCTTTCTCCTTCAGAGCCGTGTCTCTTCCCGCTGTGTCTTTATCCGTCCTTGTCAGGCCTTGTTAAACATTACCCTCATCCCTACCCCACTAAGTACGGCTAATGCCGCCGGTCGATCGCTCCCTGACCAGCAATCCTATTAAATGACACTACCTTCTCCCCTTCAGCCAATCAGTGAGCGGCTGCACAGGTTGAGGGGTCAGTGCCGCTCTATGTCCTAAACGCAGAAGGAAGTGCCAACTGGGCCCAGTGTGCATTCAAATGCCGTTTACATGCAGTAAACACTGGTAAATGAACACACCATACAGAAACAGGACTCCCAGCGTTCTTGGAATCAGAATCTAATTAGGTCCCTCCTCCACAGCATCACGACTGGCTGTTACAAAAAGGTCAAATTGGAGTCATCCTCTCTGACACAAATGAGAGTTTGCTGGAATTGGACGGATGTAAGGAACAAGATTGTCTTCAGTTTAGTAATCACAGGGAGAAAACGCTCTAAAATAGTAAAAGGAGGATAGGAAACATGTTCTTCTGTAGATATAAAAAGTCGAAATAGGATCATTTGAAGTGTATTGGGTGATCAGGCGACTATTCATTCAGAGAATCAAAAACAACGGGGGAGGATGAAATATGTGTCATTTCTTTATGACACAGGGCCCCTCTTATTCTTGGAGTCAGAGACTGTAATACAAACATACTCTTATACACTCCGACACACGGGAGGGGAGCGATGTAACTGCTCACAGGTTCAGCATGATGACCACTGTGCGGTTTCACTGCAGAGAGTGATAGTTCAGTGCCTGGCTCAAGGGTGTCTCAGTGTTCCTTTTTCCGGAAGTCATAACCAAGTCTATAGGTTCAGGCTACATGGGTTGTGTTCCAGTTGATTCAAAGTAAGTCTGTATTAGGGCTCATTTGTTCTCACTAAATAGAAAAATGTACAGTCTATATTGTGCAATATAAACACTTGTATTGGAAATTCTACTATGCAATAATCATTTTTATGTGCAAACATAAATATCTCAAAACCGTAATTTTTTTAACTCAGCTATTTAAATGCTGTCACTCATTTTTTGTCATGGGTGAGAACTTATTTGTCTTGTTTTTATTTTATTACTAATGTATGCTTTTTATCTATACTTCACGTGTTAACTACTTTATTATTATCTGCCTTTTTTACCTGCTATGTCACTTTTGCTGTATCGCTGTACATTTCCCCCCTGCTGGACTAATAAACAAATCAGATTTTCTAACAACTGAATGGCACATTCCCTCCAGACTCACCTCTGGCAGGTTGGCACAGTTGGACTTGACTTCATACTCGATGTAGGCTGCCTCCAGGCCCGATTCTTTACCCATCTGTGTGTAGCATAAGTCTCTGGTGGAGTTAATCCTGAGGTCCACATCTTCCAGGTTAAACATGCAGAGGGCCGAGTCCTCACTTGGTCGACTAGATGAAGCCGAGCGAGTGGAGAAGACGCCAAGAAGAACTTCTGACCCCTGTCTGTCCACACCGTCCTGGGTGATCCCGAGCTGGACAGCTTGCAGGAGGTTGTAAACTTTCCCTGCCCTGGAACGGCACGTCAAGGGAACTTCCACGTATGAGTAATAGGACTGGTCATCCAAACAGACCCGGGAGACGTAGGTGCGGTACTCGCGGGACTGTGACTTTAGGTCCCGTCTGTAGAAGAGGAAGTACACATGCTGACGGTGGGCAAAGGATGCTACGAAATGATGGTCGTATTCTGAGAGACGGCCAGCCACGGCCAACTTAGCGGTCTCCTCGTAAGAGAAAACTGAACCCTGGGCAAGGTTTCGTGTGGAAATGGGTGGGTGGCTGCTAGTGTAACCCCGCCCCACAAACAGCAGGGGCTGCCTGTCAGGATGAGAGCGAACCACAAGTCCCACAGTACTGACGTTTGGGTGGTTAGCTGCTACGTATTGAGTATCTACTGGTCTCTCTGTAGAGAAAAGAACCAAATTCACAGAGTCCAGACTACGTTTCTGGCAGATCCCTTGGTTGACGCTCCCGCAGGTGATCAGCTCCATGGAGTACGGGTCGACAAGCAGGAGCTTGTTGTGGTTGCTGGTTAGCTTAGCTTGAGGGCAGTTGCTGTCGGTTACAGGAGGTAAGCAGTCCCGGCTGTCTATGACCGGTCCCGTGTCATCCTGAAGTTCAGGATGCAGGAACCGATCCAACTGGAACAGGTGATCCCGGGCCCCGATGTAGACCCGACCCACAATGGGATCGGGATGCAGGGCCAAATGCTCGAACAGAGTGTCATTCCTGATAAAGGTGGGGTAAAGACTGGAGGGGGAAGAGTCTGATGCTTCAACAACACCTCTAGCTAATGAGGTGAAGGGCCAGCCGGCTGATAGCAGCAGGAAAGTCAGCAGTGTTTGGACTGCTAACACCGGACGACGCCTCATCCCAGGAGGCATGGCAGCAGAGCTAGGGGACAGAAGAGAGGACAGGGTGTCAAAGAGATGTCGCTATTCACTACAAAATAGGGTTCTCAAAAGGTCATAGACCCCCAAAAGCGATGCTACAGATCCCAATACAATCATACATTTAGCTCCCGAAACAGATCTCTTGTTGAATTATTATTAATTTCTATTTCTGTTTTTTGCCAGAGCCGTGGACCGGTACTAGGCCACTTCACGCCGCTCCACAACAGCAAATTGTTTTTTATCCTTTTTGTCCTTCATGCTGTGTTCCTATAAGTAGTTAGCTAATGCTGGCATCAAACCCCCCCTGATGGGGCCATTTTGTCAATGCCTCATTAGGCAATTAAAGAGTCATGAACTCTGAGAGACATGGTAGATGACACGCTGGAGTCAACCAATCATAATCTACCGCTTTACGTGACCTGTTTGAGGTTCATTGGTAAGCAGGAAGGAAACACCAGACAAGTACGGTGTAATTGGCAGCATGAAAGACATCATTTCTCATTACAGTAATGCGTGGTTAAGGTTCCTGTGAGCTTAGAGGTCAACAACATAGAAGTCAAAAAATACAGTCAACCTAGGTGAGACAGAGGTGGGTGGATTACACCAGACGTTATCAGGTGAATAACATCTGGCATGAAGTAAAAAACTAAGAACAGACTCACTTTGGAGTTTCTATAGAGAATGTTAAGAACCTAAACTGTGAGATATAAAACCTAAATGATCGATTTACCTCACTTAACCCAACATTATAGTCAGTTAAACAATGATCCATGTAACAAAAAGGTACCATTCAGTCTCTATAATGCCCAGGACAGTAAATGGGCACAGCAAACTGATCCACGTCCTAAAAAAGGGTACTTGTACTTTTGACCTTTATCATCTGTCTGTCTGTTCTTCTGCAGATTTACAGAGTAAGAATGACTAATGAAATTATCGGAAGACATTATTTTTTGGAACTATGCCTAAACCAATTGACACAACTTTTAAAAAAGCCCTCTGGGGGACACCTCAAGCTAAATAATTAGGTACATCTGGGACATTGGAACCCTCACCATTTGTTTCCAGTGGTGTCTCACAGAGGCATGTCACCTCTTGACCACCCAGCAGCTTGGGTTGAACACATCTTTTTGGACACAACCTGCAAGACAGAGGAAAGACAATATATATATATCAGTAAACATGTTTTGAACACAGAGCCAGCATATGATTAAGGGTCACACAAGATAATACAGTTGGTAGTTAATTACTGAAACCTTTAACTAACAGCACCAGCATTGACGACAAAACTTGATTCAAGAAACACTTGGTAAGTGCCACTAGTTGCCACGCAGCAATTAGCTTTGTTCATACACAAAAAATATCTTATATTTCCCACAGGCAATACTTAAGACCCCAGGTGTGATATAAAGCAGTGCAGAGATGAAAAACCTCAGCTTTAAAGACATTACCACAAGCCTGAGTGTGTGCGACAAACACTCAAAGGCTTTTTTGCGTCTCTGCAGTCCAGTAAGAGTCGTGGGAAGCTTGTCGCCATTGATATTCCTGTCAGACCTGTGTGTGACTGACTACATCCGTTTTTGCCTGTAAAAGCCCCTCAACAGAGGCCAAGTCGAGTAGTGTCAGTCCAAGAGTGCTTTCAGTGCCACACACACTCTAAACCAGCATTCAATCCTCCCTCATTGCTAGGATACAGGGTACAAAACCCCCTGGAGTCGCTGCCAGATAAACAAGTTGCTGTGAGGTAAAGGAAGATGGCATGAGAACCTTAAAAAGTTCCCTTGTTCGAGCGCTTCAACCTCTCTCTCGCCGTTTCTTTGTGAAATATTGCCAGTTATGAGACTAAATTTTCGTTTTCATTCCACATAGTAAATCTTCCTCTTCCCAATTATCTCCCTCCCCTTTCTATCCACCTCTCTTACATCGCCTCCCAACACCATCACTGGTACAGAAGCAGGATTATCTCCTACGAGTTCAGGCAGATCTCCAGTAGGCTTATCCAAAGGGAGGCTGGGAAGAAAAGACGGAGACAGACTGAAAAAGACACCATTCACCCCAGTGCACAGACCGATCCTCACCATGTGTGCACAAATAAGCACACACATCATACACACACACTAGCTCGCTTTGTTGGTGGCATCTCCTGTATGTTGGAATGGGGGTAAAGGCATGGCACAATGCCAACAATGAAACGCAAGGACACGAAAACAAAATAGCAGAGCTCATTAAGTGTGATCATCGTTATCTATGATATTTCAGTGGGAATTAAGTATAAAACTCTTCATTTCCTTGCAAATGTTTATTTTTCCACTCCATGGTGCCCAATGACCAAACCTCCATTTATCAAATCCAAACCAAAAGAAAGACTTGCTCCTCTGACCCACTGGGGGTAGGGGGTGGAGCTCTCGGTCCTGCACTCTGTAGTCAGCGTGTGACGACTCTCAGTAGAGATGTGCTTTACAGTCCTGTGCAGATAATCCTGAGAAAGCACCAACCCAGAGCCTCACGGATCAGAGACAGGAATGACAGGCATGTGGACTTATGGGAGCAGAAGAGGAACGCCGAGCGCTGCTCCTGCTTCCTCCTCTCGGACTGCTCACCCAAGAGTAACAGACCAATCAAGTGCTCATCTATCTTAACTTGCTATTAGCTGAAAGCTGCAAATCAAACGGCTAAAAACTACAGTAAACTGGACTACCATCGCTCTGGCCCGATCTCAGTTGGAGAGTTTCTCTTTCCCGCAGAGAATAATCCAATAAGGCTCAACTTCATTCAGATTTTGAGACATATGAGAACAAGAGAATGGATTTCTGATTCAATTCTCTGATGTTAAAAATCTCATTTCACCTCTGGTGACTTTAGAGAGGTTAAAGGTATTTAGGGTTTAATGTGAGGAGAGGAGGATGTGTGCTTGTAATTGTCTTTATCTAAATGTTCCTTTAGGTAATGGACTCCACCGTGTTCCAGCATGTTCTGCAGAATCATTAAGTTAGCTAAGCTCGTATGATATAGTCGGTATTCCAACAAAACACCAGAGTTTGACCAATAGAACAAAGATCGTGTGCATTCCTAAAACAACTGTAATGTATTCCATCTGATAAGCAACTAAATATAGGCTTCCTGGATTTCATGTTTTAAGCGCTAGAAGAAACAAGCCCCTACCGAGACTGCACAATTATTTTAGTACTTGAAACACTCTGGCTGGTTGTGGTTTACACCAGGGTTAAGTACACAAGTCTTGCCAAAAGCTCCTTCAAATTGGTCTGATATAAAAGCCAACCATACCTTAATGAAGAAATATCAGCATATATAGAGTACAACTGATATCTACAAGTAACAGTGCCGAAACCACAGTGAAAAGTTTCAAATTGTTGAGAAACTTAGAATTTAAGCCATTATACTTCAGTGATGATGCAGACAGATGTGTACTTGCACATGGATGGCAGACATGCAACATTAGAGGGTCTGCAAAACAGGTACAGCAGGTAAAATAAGTATTGAACAGGTCACCATTTTTCTCAGTAAAAATATTTCTAAAGGTGCTATTGACATGAAATTACCGACATCTGATGAAAATGCCAGGTCAATAGCACCTTTAGAAAGATATTTACTGAGAAAAATGGTGACCTGTTCAATACTTATTTTACCTGCTGTATATTCCATACATGCATGCTGGATATCACAACCTGACACAGCAAGAAGAAGACTTCCTATGTTTGCAGAATTGGGAGATGATTATGAGAATGAGAATAGGATCGATGAGGGGCAACAGAGTGTATGGAACTACGATCGAGTACTATTCTAGCCAGTATGCAGTCAATGTGCTTGGAGAGCAAATGGACCGCTCACTCACAAAGTTTTGGCTGCATATGGATTTCTGTTCAGACCCTCAGACAATAACTTTGATGTTCCAACACCCCTCTCATCTCTCACCCCCGCAGCCATTCAGACAAGGAACAAGATGTGGCCTTCAGATCGTTTTAAAGAGGCCCTTTTATTCCTAACTTTAGCTAGTGCATTATAAAGAGGACATGTAGTAGTGTAAGCTGTAGTGGATGGACAGGACAAGCAGAGTAAACTCCTTCTACCACAAAATCTACCAAGCCCTGCCCACCACAAATGGACTGGAGCCTGGGCCGCAACCAAAAGACTGCAAACACAACGGAGCATTCCTGAGAGGCACATTCAATTGAGCCATCATCCGCTCCATCGAGTCCAGCCTTTCACTCACTCTCAATTCAACGCTCCCGTATTCTGGAGGAGACCGAGGACGACAACAGCAGGCAGGGGGACAGGGCGTTCTGAAGGGGAAAGCTGGCCAAGTGACATTGGTGGACAGAAACAGGGCTGCAGGAAGACAATGGTGAAAGGGGGAGACAAGGGTGAGAGAGAGAGAAGGGGGGGATACAGCAAGGGAAATGGCCACAAACAAGTGCTCGCAAGCCTCAATGCTCCCCGAGTGCTGATGGAATGTGACTAATGATAATAAGCGAGGGACAGAGAAAAGGAGAGAGAGGGGGGGGAGTGGGGGGGGCTGTAATGCCAGCAACTACCCATAATGCCCTATTCAACACCCTCATTCACAGCATGAGGGGGAGGGAAAATGAAGCAAGTTTGTAATTAGTGACATGATTGGGAGCATAAACACGCCAACGTGCACGATCACACACATACGCCTTTAATGAGAAGTCCCCCCCCCCTCTGCACACCTCAAACAAATAAACAGCGGACTCGGCTAAGCCTGGAGTCAACGCAGAAAAGGATACTTCAGCAACACACACACACACACACACACACACACACACACACACACACACACACACACACACACACACACACACACACACACACACACACACACACACACACACACACACACACACACACACACACACACACACACACACACACACACACACACACACACACACACACACACACACACACACACACACACACACACACACACACACACACACACACACACACACACACACACACACACACACACACAACCCTGCACACTAGGGCTGCGTACTGGTACTTCTGTACTGTAAATCGATTTGGTACAGGTCCAAAATACCGGATCCTGAAGTACCGGTACTGTACCGATATAAATTTACACCAAGTATAAGGTTATTTTGTGACTGAAGAGTATGGAACGATCACTGCGTCCATGATCGACATTAAGGGTACGTTTTTGTTTTGTTAAGCTAAGACTGTAGTAGAATTCTGAGATAAAACATGAACCAAATTAAAATGTCTTAGTTTTCATCTCCTAACTTCATGGCCTCATGTGACACCAAACGTGACCAAAGTGACACCTAGGGACAGCGTAACTAATATGCAACAGATCTTTCAGGCGGGGAGTTTTGGCAGCAAGGGAGTTTGCCAGCAGCTTGTCTCCCACTCTAGGGCTATAACTGGCCCTGCTATTAGCGGGCCATTCGTCACGCTAGACAGGTACAGGTACCTGATGTTACATTTAGGTACACAGCCCTACTGCACACAGCAGCTAGCAGGAGGGGCTCTGCACATGTTCCCTTTTGTCCCTCTGGATTCTCAGGGGTGTGATTGGACCACAGAAGCTGCGGGGGTTTACTGTACCCTCGGGTCATGCTTATGTACAGTGGCCAGAAAAAGTAAGTGAACGTTTTAGAATAACCTACATTTATGTATTCATTTGTTCCAAAACATGGTCTGATCTGCACCTACCGTCATGAACAAACAATCTGTGCTAACTAAAAGCACACCAATTATTGTTTTGCTCTTTCAATATTGAAAATATTGTTGAAACGAGTATGTGAACCCATAGACGTTAACAAAACTAACTGGGTTGGGAGTTGATCTATTATGACTTGATAATAATCATTCAGATATTTCTTTGCTATTTTTTTGTTCGAGAAGCATCTGCTGATGTGAACCATGCTTCACAAAATAGATCTCAGAAGACATACCATCAAGAATAGCTGATTTGCATAAAGCTAGAAAGGGTTACAAAGTGAACTTAATAAGTTATTTATCAGTCCATATTTAGACACATTTTCTATAAAAAGGAGTCAATTTAGTACTGTGGCTTCACTCCCTAGTAGTGGGCGCACAGCAAAGATGCCTCCAAAGGCCAATGCAGGAGGATCAATGGGGTGAGAAGAACCCCAACAGCTGAAGCCTGGTGGTGTCACTGGATCCGGTTAACATCTCTGTTCATGAGTCTCTTCTACACAGAACACTGTACAGCCATGGGGTCCCTGGCAGGAGTCCACGGAGGAAGTAGCTGCTCTCCAAAAGAATACCACTGCACACCTGAAGTTTGCCATAGAGCACTTAAACCCTTAAAGAGCTACTGGGAACTGGTTTTGTTGTCTGATGTATCATTGAATGATAGCGTAATGCTCATGTTCAGGTATTTTCTGTCTCTTCTGGGACATGTCTCTGTGCTTTAATGTTCAAAAAGCTCTTTATTTTTCTCATACTGCCTGTGCTACAGCACCTCTTTTCACCCTCCATCTGGAACCAGAGCCCAGTCTGCTCTGATTGGTTAGCTGGCCGGCTCTTTTGTGATTGGTCAACCACTTAGAGATGTGTTGGAAATGTCCCGCCCCTTAGCCTATCACGTGGTGTGCATGAGTGCTGGATAATAGAAGCATAGTGTTAGTGATGTCACTATGTTACTGAAGTAAACAAAGCAGTCCAGTGGGGGAGTTTCAGGCGGGGGGGGGGGGGGGGGGGGGGAGTGTGTGGGAGAGAAATTCCCTCTGGAAGGAGCACAGGGATTCAAGCCTTTGTAGAAATGCACAAAAACACTCACACTACAGGAATGGGAACACCCCAAAAAGCTGAATAGGGTCTCTTTTGTTTTTGTACATTATTTCAATTTAATTCTGCATTTTAAAGAATTATAAGCCAAGTTTGGAATGGCCCTAAATAAAACAATGCCCGTGAAGCACAGCTGTCATTGCTTTGAAAAATAAACCACCAGAAACCAATTAAAGCTGGATTCAAATTCAGAGCACATTTTGTTGGACTTGTGAAGGTTTTGTCCAAAAGTGCCCAAGGCCTCTGCTCAGCTGGACACTGGCCCTGCCCAGCTGTTATCAGAAAACAGCAGATTTACATTTGTATTTGGAAATATCTGAGTTTGGAGATCTGAAGAGAGTGCTGCCACATAGACTGTAAATCCTTCTGATGTTCTGCTTCACAAAAAGTATTTTTAGGAAGATTGTGAGGTAGTGTTTTAAATGAAAGTGTTCCTGCACAGTGTCAGTTGGTGTGTTCCCTCAATCTCTGCATTTGTCCGCCCGGCTGGCTGGCTGACAAGAAGTTATTTATAGAGAGACCCCTAACAATCGCCGCCCCTCTAAAAGACCACATTCCTCCTCAGCGACGGGACGATGAGAAGTAGGAGAGAGGGAGGGGGGGGGACAACCGTACTGCGCTCTCTTCCGGAAAACTTCCTTCCAGAAATTAAAACATTACAGTCCCTCAGGTTCCCTTAATCAGGTCCTTTTAAGGAATGGAGTCCTTCATGACAGCCCTCTGGACATGTCTCAGTGGACAGAGCAGAGGTGGGTGGGTAGAGGAAGTTCCCATGGTTGTTAAATGTTATGGCGCTCAAGGACTCACCCTGGGGTGACAGAGGTTGAGCCTGGATACAAGAAGAGATGGATATCCGGATCTCAGGGATCACCTCTGCGCTTTGGACTATAGCTTTGACCAACGTGTGCATGCGTCTCCTGTTCCCTCCCCATCAACCCCTGCCGCTCTCTGGGGATTGGCTGCTGAGGGAGATGTGACGTCAGCCACAAAAAGACTATTCCCGCTTAATTTAAAGTTTTCACATTTCCCTATTTTAATGTTCGACTTGGCATGTTCAAAGATGATGTACCTTTAGGGTCAGGGGCTTTCTTTCAAAATACTCACCTACGCAAACACAGAACAAAAGAAAATAATCTGAAATAACTCAAATGGGCTGCAATAGTGATTTGAGTGATGTCAGCATGATGAAGGGCACACTGTGGGGGAATTAGATGTTATGGGGCATAAATGAGAGCAAGTAGCGGGTCATCAGGGCTATCATAAACAGTCCCAGCTGCCAGACAGGAAGCTATTACAGCCGGCACACTTTATCTGGATCGTAACTCTGTTGTGGACAGGTGCGCCTGGCAGCGCACATCATAAAGTATCTACTGTGGCCAAGCAATAACTTCTCAATGCACTCAGGCAGAGAAACAATAAGCTTCAGGGGAAGTTATAACTCAAATCTTTCACACTGACACTATGATACTTCACCACTCTGGAAACACCAGCACCGTTCAGAGACATGGAGGAGGCAGGTATATTGGGTGATGTGAAGCAAAACCAGCAGTACCTTCAATTTGTTCAGTTAGAATTATGGAAATAATTAGGGGTGAATTGTTTGTGATAGGAAGCCACTGGCTGAACACTCTGGAGTGATGTTAGTGTAAAGTGAGCTGGCAGGCCACACACACACACACACACACACACACACACACACACACACACACACACACACACACACACACACACACACACACACACACACACACACACACACACACACACACACACACACACACACACACACACACACACACACACACACACACACACACACACACACACACACACACACACACACACACACACACACACACACACACACACACACACACACACACACACACACACACACACACACACACACACACACACACACACACACACACACACACAAAGTGAAAGAGAGGTCTGTAGCAGTGTGTGTCGCAGGCTGAATAGGATAAATAATGCAGTCATTCATCAAAATAATTGAATTTGTACAAATAAAATACTGTAATGTGATTTTGAACTGCTTTTAAACTTTTCAAACTGTTTTATATTGAAGGGAGATAAATGACAAAAAACAACTACTGTAGCATTAAAACATTTCTGTGGAAGAAGTTAAACTTTAGCATGTTATAGAGTTAGCTTAGGACTTGCTTGAAGTGAATATATCTGCATGTTCATTGTTGTTCAGAGTTTAATTCTCTATGTTTATTGCACTTATTGTAAGTCGCGTTGGATAAATGCGTCAGCCAAATAATAAGTAGTAATGTAATGTAACTCACTCTGAGTCCTCGCCACCAGGAGAACTAACCGATCAATAAAAAACATTATTTATTTTAGATTATTTCGAGGATGATCTTTACTAGTTTTCACGACTTAGTTCTGTTTCTATTCAGTAAACTAATATGTGTTGTGTGTACTGAACACAGGTATGATGTAACCTCCACAAGACAACGGCTTAGGCAAAGTATAGTGTGTGTGTGTGTGTGTGTGTGTGTGTGTGTGTGTGTGTGTGTGTGTGTGTGTGTGTGTGTGTGTGTGTGTGTGTGTGTGTGTGTGTGTGTGTGTGTGTGTGTGTGTGTGTGTTAAAATCCCATTGTTCAGGGCAGAGGTGGATGGCAGAGGTCCAATGGGACACTCACGTTAGTACAGTGTAGCAGGGTGGGGACACACAGACCCACACACAGGTTACCATTAGCAGCTCAACACTACACAATCCTGGACTCTGTCGTTAACTGCTCTGAGGTCTGAGTGGCTCAGAGTCAGAGGACAACTAGTAGGGCCGGCCAACATGACGATACTCATCAACACAATGACATAACAGTGTCTAAAGTGTGTATTTTCTATCACACCTATTAAGATAAAGGCTAGGCTAGCATTCATTAGCTTTCTCTATAATTTCACTCAATACTGGAATGTTTATTTTGCATTAAAATGAGAAAATACTGAGAATGACAATTTAATCCACCTTTCCCTTTGCTTCAGTTTCTATTGTTGGAAGAAAAGCCGTCTTCTACATCAGAGAACGCTGAGCAGAACAACAGTAAACAACAAACAATTTGGGTCTAGTTTTGTTTCAATCACAATTTTTTGTCTTTGACGATTTTTTTTGGGTTTCCCTGTAAAGATTATTTGAATATCATAATTAATTTCTTTAATTTGTACAAAGAGATGATTATTATTTAGTTTTTTAAAAACAAGGCAAATATCACGACCATGAACTGAACTCTATGACTTTGATTAGCAATGTTTGCTAGAGGGGGGGGGACTAGAAACGTCTCTATGCTTCTTCTTGCCCCTTTTGAACATAAACGTTATTATTTATACCTTGTAAAACAAATCTTTGTTAACATGTTCAATACATTGAAAAAAATAGTTTTGTCTTCCATGTAATTTTGATGGCCATGCTCAAAATCCATGATCCTGGTAGACACTGTATATTCCTCAGGATCATATCTACACTTATGCTATAGATCAAAACATGCACACCCCTCGAGGGCTCTAGAAGCAGACAGAAGCTCCAGGCTGACATCAGCTGTAATCATGCTCACAATAAAAAGGCACGGTGGAGCACCAACGTGCTGGACCAGGTCTGAACAGCATATGTGAGAGCCAATGTGTGCACACACGCTGTGCTATAGAAATGATATGTTGGGGTTTAACATGCTGATTATGGCGGGGAGAAATATGCACACATTATCAGAAAGAATGCAGAACCTCCTCTCACAGAGAGGTAAGCAGGAAGGTCAAAAGCTATTTTCTCCTGTTCCCATTTCTCCGTTACACAGCCCAGCAGCCGCTGCCTTTACAGACCGGTCCTACAGAAGAATTATGAGTGACTGAGAAACAGGAACTTAGACAAGATTCTGACTTCTGATGTGTAATGATGAAAAGCATTGAAGCAAAAGTACAACATCATAAGAGTCCATTATTCATGTGATCCAAGTCCCTAATGCACCATCCTATTCATATACACCTCACTGTGTGTCTGAGCCAAGAAGCATGAACAGGATGTGAAAGGTAATACTGAAAGCAGTGTTTCAGGCTGCCAACGTCAGTCAGACTCACTGATACTCAGGGGCAGCCTCGGCTCCACAAGTCTATACAGCCTCAGCGTGCATCAAAGGAACAGATTGTGCACCAGGTCTAATATTTTTTGTATTTTTTATAAAAATGATGGGAAAAAAGGGCTGTCAATAATGTTGACAGATTAAATCAACCACTGTTTCTCTGAGGAGCCTAATTGACTGAGCTTCAGAGAGCATCTCCTCTCCGCTCCGAGGAGCAGTCATGATCAGAGAGTCTTTCAGACTTCTGATCACTGTTTTGGCAGAAATGCTCCCTTCTTCAGAACTTTGGCTGAAGGGGCACTGCCAATTCAGCCTACAGAACAAGCCCAGACAAGTCGACAGTTCGAAGCCAATACACAACATTTTTTGCAAAACCTCATCATGAAAATATCTGTCTGTTGCCGTTTATCGATTCCCTCCATGCTGTCATAATAATGTTCTGAAATCTAACCATGAAAAAAGTGGGAACATTTGTATTAAATATGTGTTATAATCATTAAAAAGGTTGATTGAAATGAAGGATGACAATACGCTATTACAGACGTTTTATCTCCCTGTGTACAAGTTTACTCTGATCACCTCTGCATCACGCTGCCTGCCGGAAATCTCTTCCAGGATTTTGTGTTGTGTAACTGAGTTATCTCAATCCATTTAATTAAAAAAATAGGAACAACAGAAGATCTCAGACGCTCTCTGGAGTGGCAGAGGAAGCTGTGTGAAGGATGACACTGATTTGGAAAACTATTGTTTGAAGCATACTGACGCCTTTAGGCAAGCAGCACGGCAGACTGGCAACCAGACAGGCTTTTCACTCAGAGAATGCACCCAATTGTATGGAAAATAAAAAAACAGGAAGTAGCTGTTCAACATCTAATGAAAGTTTGAATGAAACTCTTTTTACCTCCCCATCTACCTTATTTATTATCAATGAGGGCCAACTAAATGTTAGAAAAGTTGCTCAGTATAACACAACTCTCCACATCAGCAGTCCTGTCACACACACGCAAACGCACACACACACATACACACACACACACCAGCTCCTCCAGATGATCCTGGCTCAGAGCTTGTAATTGGAGGCGCACTCACTCTGACTTTTGTTTGATGCGCTGTGTGATTGACTGAATAAAGCCAGAAGCTGCTTCATATTCATGACTCTACAGACAGGAGACAGGAACACACACCCCCCCAGGTCTTGACAGCTTGTTAATGCTACTTGGCCTTGCACTGCAGGATTTCATGCCGTTAGCACAATGCTGACTCGCAGAATCGAACCGGTAGTGTAGCTGCGAAATCAAGTATGGTTGGAGGTTTCCTAGCAACAGACCGGAGGACAGTATCCCCAAAACGTTCCCGTCTCTCCCTGCTGGTGCGGATAGCCATAGCCTGTCAGCACACACTCCACACACACACAGTTCATTTTAATGATGCTCTCTTTGTCAGTGTAGCTGAACTGAAACTGCATTTCAACTGAGCTGGCTGTTTCAGAGTCTTAAAAAAATCATTTCTAGCCTGCCCTACTGTTGTTGATGAACATCTGTGGGTCAACGTAATGATGAGATTTCAGAGATCAGCTGCAAAGATGGGCCACTGCAGACCAATGGGGTGTTTATGGGACACAACCACACGTGCTTCCTGTGACGTCATTTATCCTCAGTAAACCAAACTGAACATATATTTAAATAAACAGTCAGGGTTCCCAGAGGATGTATCCTGATGATAGAGCCCACCAGCGGGCCAAACATCTCAATATAAGCTGGCAGCATTGTACAGTTGATCAGATGAGGCAGAGATCCTGTCAACACTCGCCTCCAGTTATGTTGATTTAAATTTGACTGAAAGTGAAAGGTGGAAACTGTAGCATCGTGGCATTTCCTCATGTTTTCTGGGGAAATAATCTATTTAGTCTAGTCGTTTTCAGAGAGACAGTTCCAAGGATTGTTCAACAAGACATTAAGTAAAAAATATTACCACAAATACACCAAAATCAGCCAACATCATTTTACTGAGACGGAGAGAAAAGGAGGGATGTCAGGGATTATCTTTTCTGAAAGCGTTACTGCTCCGGTCAAACTATTCTTACTCATTCTGTTGTTTCATCATCATGGTGAGTTCTCAATGATGCCACAACGACAGGAGTTTTAAGTTAGACAAAAAGCTAGGTCTTTCATTTGCTCCCGAATACAAAACAATATGAAATAGGTATAACACTGAGCCTGTTGTTTTAAATGCTGTTGCAGGTTGAATACTGCCCTGGAAAAAGACCCTGAAATAGATCTCCAGACACCTGGGGTCTCCTCTTATTATTCAGCATAGAGTGTGTCACCGTGGCATTAATATTTCAGATGCAGGACACACAAAGCTGACAGCTGAGAGATACTGAGAGGCTCATCGCAGCAGCTCATGGCTGAACTGATAAAACTGAACGAATTCAATCAGTTCTTGAGTCAACAGAATATTAATGGGTCCTTTAACACTTGTTTTTTAATTGCTGTTAGTAAAACATGGCTCTGGTATTATGTGATAGGACCTCTAACATAGACAACATTATCAATTGGTAATGTGGCTCGTACTTGGTCCGTTCTTGGATTTGAACCGGCGATCGTAAGGTTCCCAAAAGAAGTTCCTATAGACTAACTTACTGCTTAACCTTAGTTATCAGTTAATCCTGTCATCAAAAATCTCGAGCCATGGAGAGAAGGAGATGTTTGAACCACCCAGTCAGCCGAACAGAAGCTATTATTGAAGTCAGCAGTGGGAGAACAGATGGATGCAATGACAGGCTCCGGCACTCTCAGGGGAGAGGTGGACATTTTGGACCAAGATAATAAGGAAGAGCTGACCACAATGCTGCACATGAACACAAACGCACTCCTGAGAAGCCTGGTTCCCACTGCTCTGTAACCATGTGTGTCTGGAAGCTGAGAGGAACTATTTTAGGACTGTCATCAGGATTGACTTCCTTGAGCTGAACTGCCTCCTTATTTCCAAAACGTCTTAATTATATATTCAGAATTTAACATAACAATAAATACAACTGTTTGAAAGTAACTGAGCAAATGTATATTGACTTAAATGAAAGTTACAACTAAATCTAAATAGTTCAGAAAGTTTTTTGTAAGACTTAGTGAACAAAAACAAGTCAACCAAAGACATTAGTAATCCTGATCTTGATGCAGAAAATAATTGTACAAGTTTAAAATGTTTAAACATGCTATACTCTATTCACATACGGGCATTACTGTACATAGGAAAGTAAGAAGCTGGTCTGTTGTACCCAACGTGAACATTGTGAGCTAGCTACTAAAACACTTTTCATTCAAACTGGTGTTTCCATATGTGGGGACAAAATAGTATTGTAAATGTAATGACCAGTTCAAATTCAGATTTTCAGTCCAAAAGCCACAGAGCAGTTGAAGAAGTTCACCTTGTGGTTCACAAACGTGTTGAGCTGCTGCTCACAGCTAAAAATGAAGGAGGACGCTGGTGAGCAGAGCTGTGGTCATCAGAGCAACACAGTGTAACCCTGTCTCACTGCCTCCTAGAGACACAGGGCAGTGTGGGAGAATAAGACCGTCTGAGCACCAATGGGAGGACTTCGCTGTGTTATTTTAAATTCATTCTAATTAATTACTTACTTTAAATGAGCTTTTAGAAAAAGACAGCCCATATGTGTTTAGTTGGCACTGCTGGTTCATCATAGCGAAGGAGAAGGCTCCACACAAGAAATGTAAAAACAGTACATAATAATAAACTGTATTTGTATAGCACCTCTCATGCACAGTGCTTTACAGAACAAGAATAAAACATAACAAGAACAACATTAAAGTAAAAAGAGAACAATCTAAAACATCAACAGTGATCCTAAAGAAATGACCTTGAAGTAAACTGACAAAAATATGAATAAGTTAAAATAAAACAATTTAAAAAGAAAAGAAAGTAAAATAAAAGCAAAACTGAAAAAATACATTAAAACATGGACACCGATACCAGTGAGAATTGAAAGTTAACCCAAATTGAAAGCCATATACATGAAGTTAAGTGTGTGTCTTGTCAGCATTAAAGCAAATAACCCGACAGCACAAAATAAAGCAAAGCGCTTGTACCATAGACTTCAATATAGTCTATGGCTTGTACAGTTGGCGATTTCTCTTGAACTAAACGTTGAAGTAATGCTAGTGGAAGACACCAAACTGCCTTCAACTAGACCAGTATTGCCATGGAACACTGAAGGCAGTATATAAAGTGGGCAGTTGAACCATCTCCATGGGATAATGAAAATATTACAGGACGTTCCCTCTACACACTGGAAAACCCTTGAACTGTGTATAGGAAAAGTTGAATGTTTATCAGACCTTTCTAGAAAATATTACAGCGCCGGTAAAAAAAAAAGAAAAAGAAAAAAGAACTAAGGCCACTGAATAGAGCACGCAACACAAACACTGGTTAGTAAGCCTCACCAGCCCTCACTGGCAATAACATGTGGACAGCTGTCATGGTAGTGAAGTTGCTAACAAGGAACCTGAAGTCTGTGACTTCATTGTTCACAACAGGCACCAAGGAGCTAGACTGGGACCACTGATGTTGGGTTGTGAACAGAGACCGGAGGAAGTGTGCTGCTAAAGGATTAACAGTCCTCTGAAACACTGAGCTACTGACGTGCTGCTCACCTCCGAGCACTCACACACACACACACACACACACACAAAATACAGCCTCTCTCTCATTCTCCGCAGAAAGCAGCGTAATCCTCTTCTCCTTACAACACTGCTCTTTTTCTGAGCCGCTGCTTACATGCTAGCTGTGGCAACAAGAGGATAATATTTAAAGGCTGTTCTTGAAGGAAGGTCTGTAGAGGTGATTTTGCAAAGCATGGATAGCACACACACACACACACACACACACACACACACACACACACAGGCTCCTTTCTGTGGCTGTCTGGGCAATAACAAGGGCAGTGCAGAGAGTGAAGGGTAAATGTTAGTGTGGCTGCTGTGTTGTCTGCTCCTCTCTGTATGCTCTGTGTGTGTGTGTGTGTGTGTGTGTGTGTGTGTGTGTGTGTGTGTGTGTGTGTGTGTGTGTGTGTGTGTGTGTAAAACACACGGCTACACAAAGAGCCTCTTTGTGGTCCCATGCCCCTAATGCTGCCTTTCCATAGTGTTGCCTTAATAAAACATTAGGGTGTGTGCTGCTTATGGGGCCAGGCATGTTGCACAACATATAAAGGTGAGCATGGAGTCGTAAAACAGTTGGAGGGCCGCTGCTGGAGCTCTTTCCACCCCAATGTGAAGAGTGTGTCGGCCATTGAAAACTAAAAGAGCTTCTCCAACTGCAGAAGAATGAAAAAAATCTGTACTGCCAGCCACTCCACAGATTTGACAAGCCGTGAAACCATGAATAGCCACGGGCGTTCCCAAAGCTGTGCGTCAGATAATGGGATGATACATGGGTAGATAGCCAACACACACACATGAAATCAAGGGCTCACACAGTTAGAGGTGCTGGAGGGCCCAAACAAATATAACTCACTATTTGTTTAGCAGTAAATTAACAATGATAGATATTTACTACCGCCTTTATGCAACACTATCAAACATCTATCGGAAGTGTTTCCTCGAAAGACAACTACATCTGGCCATGGTTCTACTTTTTATGATTAGCAGCCATAAACAAGCAATAGTCCTATACTTTCTGGGATATAAGCAGAGAAACCTAAAACCATTTTGATCATGAAAAAATACTTAGTCTACTAACCATACACTGATGGCACCTACACACACCCTCCTGTTGACTCCCACGGCTTGCACCTCTCTTCACCAGGCTTTGCTAAATACCCAGGATTCCTCTTGGAGGTGAGCATCGCCATACTGCTACTTCCCCCCAGCATTATAGCTCTAGTTCAGGGAAAGAATTAGACCAACAGCCATATATGGAGCTCAGGAGGGGGGATTTTAAGAGCTGCTTATAATGCAAATGTAGTTAATATTTTGGGGATGATTCATGGGGGAGGGGAGACAGTGTGTGTGTGTGTGTGTGTGTGTGTGTGTGTGTGTGTGTGTGTGTGTGTGTGTGTGTGTGTGTGTGTGTGTGTGTGTGTGTGTGTGTGTGTGTGTGTGTGTGTGTGTGTGTGTGTGTGTGTATTTCTGAATATCTAAGTAAGTTCATATTATTCAGAAAGGCCTCGAAGGAAGATATGCCTTTGTGTGTATTCCTAGATATCTGAGCAAGTTCATTTTGTCCAGAGATGCCCGGATTGGGGGGGGGGGGGGTTTGTGTGCAGGGAAATGCACGCGTGTCTGTGTGTGTTTCCAGCATGTGTCACATAATCTGCTGTAACACCATGACAACTGCAGCGAGCCCCCTCTCAGGGCAGAACATAGTGACTCTGTCTGAAGCCATGATTCACCTCAGAGCAGACCTGCTGTGCCACAGGAGACCGCCCTGAAGAGGGAGGGGGCTGCCATCATGGTTTTGGCCACCCTTTGTTAGTGTGCCAGCTTAAAGCTGCTGCTGGCTGGAGCAAAGCATGCTGGTCCGATTGACCAGACACACACAGGCACGTCGTGGAGAAGTGTGTGTGTGTGTGTGTGTGTGTGTGTGTGTGTGTGTGTGTGTGTGTGTGTGTGTGTGTGTGTGTGTGTGTGTGTGTGTGTGTGTGTGTGTGTGTGTGTGTGTGTGTGTGTGTGTGTGTTCTGGTGCTTCTCTCAACCCTGCCTATTTTACAAGCAGGAAGTTTTCAATAAGGTGCCGAAGGACACCAGCGTCAGTCCGGTTATTACACTGCTGAGGGGAGGAAGGGAGGAGTCCCGCCTCCTCTTCATCAGCAATCCTTCAACACACACGTCAGTCAGTCCCTCAGTCAGTCAGGGAGCTGTCTGGCTTTGCTGAAGACTCTGAAAATCATTTGGTTTTCAAAAATAAATACTTATTTTATAGAGTTTATAAAAGCTATGATCAATCTGTAATATGAAAAATATAAAGTTTATATTACAAAAAGTAATGATATTAGTTATATCATCACTAATGACAACTAAATGTCCTTTATCATCAGTGAGTTGTTGAAAATAACTTTTAACTAAAGTGTAAATTACTATCAATTTAACATTTAAGAATGATAGTTATTGTACAGTGTTACCAACAATTACACCATTAAAGGAATCACTGATCGAACTTTAACATTGTTTATTACGGATTAGTTGAATACTTGATTCTGACTGGTCAATTTGGACAGTCCAGAGGTTTTCGATTCTTGCTAACAGACCGCTGTTAAGGAGGGACTCTGTGGTCATCTGAGAGCACATGAGAAGGAAAGTGATTTAAAAGATGTCAGAGAAATCAGAAGAAGGAGATGAGACGGGAAGTAAACACTAAAGGGAACTAGGCATGGCTCCGGCATTGTTTAACAGACTTGCACAGTTACAGGAAGTGCTGGCGTCCTTTTAAGATACGTTGCTGTTGCAGCAGTTCCAGCCTTTGGTTCGCAGTGGAACTATTTTTCTCCAAGCGGAAGGAATATGATCATTTTTAAATCAATATTAAGTCATGGGTTTATTATGTAGGTAGCGGCGTCGGGATCCTGATCAGCAAGTCTTTGTTCTCTTTTCATTATGGACCGCACTTTATCCTTTATCTATCAGGGGGAGCCTCACTCCTCAAAACTGCTCTCTGCTGCTCTTGCAGGCCCTCAGTGCTGGCAGGACAGAAGAACGAATGCCCCCCCAAATTCCTACGCTCTTTCTTCATTCCTTTCCCATAAATAATGCTGCATCTCTTCACATTCTCAGTTAAACGCTCACACAGGGAACGGTGCCCTACCCCAGCCTCAGCTCCTGCTGGGAGTAAACAGTAAAATGTGCTCGGCACAGCACGCCCTTAAAGGTGAGCCACAAGGAATGGAGTTTCAATTATTTTGGTTTCACTACACAATAGGGAATGTCTAAATATATAAAAGGTCTTTAAAATGTATCTCCGTTTGAAAAGAGCATGCCGGTCTTCCTGTGAGAGGCCCGCAGTGGAACAGTTTCAGCTGAGGGTCAAAATGTTCACGATACTGTCAGTGTGTGCGGCCTGTTGCATGGTGACATTGTGTGGATGTTGCTGGTTGTTGCAGTGTTATAGTAGAGGTGGAGCCACAGATTGTGGATATTTTCAGCTGGGCATTAAGTACATGACAGGTTGGAGGAACAGGAAGGCTTTCATTTGAAAAAACAGAGGTGTTCAATCTATGTATTGCAGTTGGGAACAATGTATGCAGCCTTCACATTGTTTTAGTATTAACCATACTTTGCTGAGTAGAGAAAACCTGTAGCAGGGTATTTTTAAGAAATAAACCAAAAAGAAACCTGCCAGTACAGATTTAAAAGAAAAAGCAATTACTTTCCCCAGAACAACTTCAAAACCCTTTCATCGTTTCCTAAACTTGAAACTATGAAAGTATCCAACAACTGAGAAATCTGATATGCTGAATTTGTATTTATTTATGATTTATGTCTATGGGGAAATGATCTAAATGTTAAAATATATATTTAATTCTGAATAGACTTTTGATTCTCATCTTCACCACTATTCCATGTGCATGTATACTTTAACTTTCAAGGCATCTGTGTGAAATTATTGTATCCTATCACACACTTTTTTTATATCACAGTTTTATACTAAAGTGTATGTAAGTGTTTGTTAAAGATTTACAAAGCAAATGTATTCTTTTCATCTGCCAATACTCAGCAATACAGAAAGATATGAAAAAGGTTAGTTTTCATCCCCATTGCTGAAAATCTACCAGCACCTGGGTCTGTGTGTGTGTGTGTGTGTGTGTGTGTGTGTGTGTGTGTGTGTGTGTGTGTGTGTGTGTGTGTCTTAGTCAAGAAATCAACAGTCAAGTGTCACACCTCCACCCTTACAGTCTAATATATCATCGTGCTCAGACAGTGCAAGGGTCTGTCACACACACTGCTCTGAATTCACCCACAGCATCATTCACATCTCAACAAGGTCTGTGTGACCTGACCTTGGGAGGCAGGCAGCACTTTGCTTTCATCCAGCCCGGAGGCAGGAACTCAGGTTCAAACCACAGCACAGTTCAGAGCGTCAAATATTGCTACGAATCAAAATAAAAAAGGAGACATCAAACAGTACCCACATGACCACGAGTGGCATTAGAATGTTACATGACAAAATACTTCTACATACAACCTTATTTATAAACGTGATAAGTTGTGATGTGTTTCTTTAAAACGTCCATATTTTTAAGTGAAAAGCTCTCTGTGGAACATTTAGCTCCACATCCTGCTGTCTCTGACACCAGCACAGCCAGCTGGAGACGCAGCACCGGTTCCACATTGTAATGGAATCAATGAGATTACATAGCGTCAGGTACACAGCTGCCCAGGCACTGATAAGATGGGTTAAGTGTCACACACACACACACACACACACACATAGTTCACACTCCGTTATGACAGGCGGCCCCTTCCCAGCGGGGAAGTTAAACCCACAGCTCTCTCTCTCTGAGAGAAAAATCCATAACTGGATAGTTTCATAGAGCCATATGTGGAAGGGGGGGGCTGGCTCCTCACCCTCCATCTGCACGTAATGACCTTCCCAGGCTATTCCCAGAGCAGCCAGTTATTCAAGATTCAAGATTCAAGAAGCTTTATTTATACCAAGAAGTAAAGACAAGATGCATATCTGTGAGACGGGGGTGTGTGTGTGTGTGTGTGTGTGTGTGTGTGTGCGTGTGTGTGCGTGTGTGTGTGTGTGTGGGGGGGGGGATGATTAGGGGCTGGGACAGGCATGATTTATGACTGATCCCAACCGTCGTGGTGCAATCAAACCGCACCAGTGGTCCCATTCTGCATCCACTTCCTCCTCCTCCCCCAGTGGCAGGGCAAGGGAGGCTGGGAAAAACAGTAGTGTGTGTGCGTGTCTTTGTTGGGGGTTGGTTCGTACTGTTTGAGCACCTCTCACCCCTTCTGTTTCAATACAGGGGATGAAGAGCTACATTAAAAACACAATAGGCACCTTCCCTGCCCCCATGTCTCCTGCTGTCTGCACCTACGTGTGTGTGTGTGTGTGTGTGTGTGTGTGTGTGTGTGTGTGTGTGTGTGTGTGTGTGTGTGTGTGTGTGTGTGTGTGTGTGTGTGTGTGTGTGTGTGTGTGTGTGTGTGTGTGTGTGTGTGTGTGTGTGTGTGTGTTAAAAGTGCAATCACTGATAAAAAATAAGACCAGTGGATGGGTTTGGCAGATACATTTCATCCTGTCAGCCTCACAGTGTCCCACTCAGGACAACAGCAGATTCATGTCACTCACGTTCATCTAAAACGGGACAACAAAAGTCGTTTTTCCACCAACCCGGAGCCGGAGCCGAATAATAATCTGGTTTTTCGTGTTTCCATTGCAGCGGCGCCGGCTTTAAGCGCTGAAAAACCGGATCTTTCTGGCTCCACTCAGCTGCCCGGCAAGATCCTAGATCCAATACGAACCAATACGTCACGCTTACTTCGGAGGGGGGAGATTAACCTGAGCATTAACAGTTCATGGCGAGTACAGCGAGTACAAGTTGTAACAAGCATTATCGCTGAGCAAAGTGACTACAACGCGACCACACACTTACAAACACACACTTTATAAAGTCAGGCGACACTAACCAGGCTCAGTGTGACGCTGTTTATTTGAGCTTACTTTAATCACCATCCGTTCACTGTTATTGATCATTGGGAAGAGCAGGCAGACGTTCTCCTGTTGTATTATCACAGCTATGGGATGGAATCAGTACATGGGCTACACAGGTTGCCATCAGAAGTAAAATAATAAAGAAAACTACGCCGGTAAAATATGCCTGTAGAAAACGGCTTGTGCCACAATAGGAAAGCAGAGTAGTCAAGATAGTAAGAGTAGCCTCACTTGCTATGCTAACATCACCTGTCTAATGCCAGAGGCAGAGATGCCAGCATCAATTCAGACTGAAACACATTCACTTATGGGGAGGGGGGGTATGCATCAGCTGCTCGTGTGACAGACAGACAGTGAATATCAAATCAGTCATAAGAGAGCACGTAAACGGTCATGACGCAAACGATGACGCAATGACGCAGCTCCACTTGAGCTTCACTTGAGCTCCACTTGAGCTCCATTCGGCCTCTGAGCAGTGGAAACACAACGGGTGCTACAGGCTAGAACCAGAAAAGCGCCAGAAAAGCAAAAGATGGGATCGTGAACCGGATCCGGTTTGGTGGAAAAGGGGCAAAAGGGACCTCAACCTGGCTCCGTGTGTTTGTGTATGTGTGTGTGTTTCGAGCACAAAATTGCAAACCCAAAAACAGGTTACAAGAGAACAAACGTTCCTCGTAGATCTCACCATCGCC
The DNA here is from genome assembly GCF_036324505.1 of Eleginops maclovinus. Classification (NCBI taxonomy): domain Eukaryota; kingdom Metazoa; phylum Chordata; class Actinopteri; order Perciformes; family Eleginopidae; genus Eleginops; species Eleginops maclovinus. The sequence continues at coordinate 3,401,733 of NC_086368.1, read as the reverse complement.
TCACACAACCCTGAGGGAAACACTGTAGTCACGGTAAATGATGCATTCAGGGCCTGCATGGGATTTATTGTAGTCAACATATTGCTGTAGACTGCCAAAACAATGGCTTTCCACTTTCATCTGACAAAACAGCTGCAGGAAACAAGAGCACATCTCAGGATGGATATGAACCCCACACACACACACACACACACACACACACACACACACACACACACACACACACACACACACACACACACACACACACACACACACACACACACACACACACACACACACACACACACACACACACACACACACACACACACACACACACACACACACACACACACACACCTTTGCAAAGTGAGCCTCCTTCTGCCCATGCAGGATCAGAGACAGTACACCTCCACTCCTGCAGGCTGCAGCAGGATAATCACTTGGTGTGTGTGTGTGTGTGTGTGTGTGTGTGTGTGTGTGTGTGTGTGTGTGTGTGTGTGTGTGTGTGTGTGTGTGTGTGTGTGTGTGTGTGTGTGTGGTTCTGGCCTACAAAATACACATAATGGGACAACAATAGACATACAGCCAGAGAATTAAACCACACCCTGGGTCTGCAGAGACTAGACAAGAGCAAACAGAGATGTGTTTGTTCATACAGGGGGGGGATTTCTGCTCTTAAAGACACATTTTAGGACACGCAATCCTGATAACTGTTCTCTTTTCTACTCGTGTTGCATATTTTTTTTAATCTAAATGTAAATCTTTGTATACTACTGTATTTTATTCTGAAAAGTCTCTCTCCATGTCCCAGTGCAAATCTTACTGAACCCCTGCTACCGGATGCTAACAGTTTACAGCTTAAGCTAACAAACATTCCTACTGCTGATTTCCACGAGGATTTGTTCTTCACAATGAGGCATTATTGAGTCAAAATAGGGTGTTCAACCAGAGGAATCCATAGATAGTTAGTTTAGGGAGTCCCACAAAATGTTCTGTCATGCACTGATGCTTTCATTGCTACCTTCGATGCCGTGAGAAAAACCTATCAGAACTTTGGCATTGATCTGCAGCCAGAGTACAGCACCAGTCACCACTAAAGAGCGTTGTGCCGTATTAACGAGGAACCAAATAGGAAAACAATGAGTTGGTGTAAGGACTGTTTAACTGGTTAAAAATGTAAAACAACCTTATTCTTCTTCATTTGGTTATCATTCTTAAACGCTTATAATCTTAACCAATTGCATGGCTTGGGGGACATGGCGATACCATTAAAAACAGCATTGTCACACTGGCCAATAGGTTGATCCCAGACCAGAAGACAGGCTTTAAACAAACCCTCCCCTGGTTCAGGTTAACCTACCCCTTGTATAGAAAACCGCAAATATTTGCAATGGCAAAAATGTATTATAAAAAATGCATTTCTCTTCTACTGCGCTCTTTTTCCACGTATAACTGAGGTTAAGCAACCTGTGGGCAGCCCAACATTTGTGACTCCCAGACCGTGCTTGCTCCTGTTTGGTTCTTTTCTCCAGGCCAGTTGCTCCTGTAGCTGGTTTGCCAAAAAGTAGCAAAGTGAACAATCGGAACGATTTGTTTTGAAGAAGTTTCTGTGAGGATAATTTGCCTTTAAACGAATTCAAAGACAGCCACATGTCTGAACTCCTGGTAAACAATGTGGAATGGTACAGTAAATCTGCATAAATTAAACCTGTCAGTGGACCCAGAGAGTATGTACAAGCCTTTGGAGGTGATACAAAAAACACCTGCATATGAAACGGTAGGACTATTAGACCTGCTCCAAATGCTGTAGACCAAAAAATAATACTATTAAGAGTATAATGCTCCATTTATTATCTTGGGAAAGAGCAGTTGGTACTTGCAAGTGCACCAGTGAAAAGCTATAGACTGCACTAGTGTCCCAATATCAGCAAGTACATTAAAGGGAGCTTCTTATTGTGGTGACTACAGTGTTTATTTCTCCTTTGTCTGAAACCCCCAGAGAATATTTAGATTGTAGAGCTCCACAACAACTCTCCTACACTTGATCCTACACCACTCCGTTGTCTGTGTGTGTGTGTGGGTTCAGGCTGTGGGAGTGATATTGAAGGACTGACAGTCTATTTCCACACTCACTGTTATCAGCAGTGTCCTGACAGTAGTCTAAATACAAAGCATTACTCTTCCCTGCTAGACAGAGCCAGACACACAGCAGCAGAACCACCAGGACTGATTCCTCACAAATGTTGCCACTGAAAAGCCTGTAACACACATTTCATTAACAGAGACTTTAGACTCCATTCCTGTTTTATGAGCCTTTGTTAAACTGAGGCTATATTCAGTCAGTTATGGCAGAGCTTCAGTGTCAGTGACTCTGGATTTATGCATCTCCTCATGCCCTGTTGTGGATGTGTTTGCACTCACAGATACAAAGAGTGTCTGCTTTCACAGACTGCTGGTCGTCTGGTGGGCTTTGAAGGAGTCAGGTAACAGCTGCAAAAGCTGGCATTAAACTAGAGACAGTAATTACACAAGCGTACACACACACACACACCTAATGATCGTGTTAGCACATACGCACACCACAGTGCGGCTTCAAATCCCAAACGTCTTCATTAATTCTCCCTCACAGCGGGTCAGGTATGTCCTCCCAGCTCTGCAGCCACAATCAAAGCTCTTTATGACCCAAGAAGCGCCCCTCCACATCTAATCTGCTTGCTAATCAGCTTCTTCCCATCAGCCGGACCGTTACCCACATCAGTTTTAGCAAGGTCGCTATGGATACTCAGTGGCTACTGCTGTGAGGGTCCTGTTTAAACGCCCCATTCATGCTCACAACCTGGGCTGGGACATCCCGTTTTTATTAATCCGTTTGATAGTTTCAATTGTCTCGGGGCAAGATTCTGAACCACACATTACACCTGGAGGATGGGCCATTGACTTTGTTGTGAAGTAATGAATGAATGATGTATTCGATTAGACCCAGATGGAAGCCGTGCCATCAGAATGTGTGTGAGAAGTGCTTTGAAAACGGTAAGAAGACTAGCAACACGCTACAAAAATATGCTAATATTAATGCTATCATTACAATGTAACGTCTTTGGGGCTAGGCACTGCATCAGCCAATCACATCTGTGTAACATACAAGCCAAGTCCTAGAAGGATTTCAGTGTTAAGACTTTAAAAGCAGCTTGTTTAAATTGTTGTAATAATCCTCTGTACATTATAATTCTCATTGGCATTATGATAGCAGGAGTTTCTGCAGACTTTGCACCACCTGGACAAGCAAAGTGTGCACTAATGAGGAGGAGATGCTTACTTGCTGAGACAACAACAACTTGAGACTCACACTTTTTTTTCCATCTCTGCATAAAACTACAAATGTGTCCTTGAGGATTATTGTTACTTTTCCTTATCAATGTCTTTATCATGTACACTGTGCATTACACATTTCATAATGTGTGAATAAACTGTGCTAATAGAGTGCATGGTGCTAGCTGAGTGTTTACGTAAGGAATAATGATCTTCCGCTAAGAAAAAAAAACTCTGTTCCACAGCGCAACAACGGCTGGAACTGCGACAACATCAACTTTATGGAAGCACTTATCGATGTTTTCTGTAACTGTTCAAGTCTGATCACAGTTTCTGATCCACTAACAAGTCCTTCAACACTGCAGAGCCCAGACCGTGTTCCTGTTAGTGTTCCTGTCTGTCTTCTTCTAGGGGTTTATCTGACGTCCAGCGCTCCGTCTTTTAACCTGTTTTCCTTTCTCTTTCTTGATCCTCCTTAACAACGGTCAATATAGTCCTCAACAGCGGTCTGTACAACTGGATTAACAACGTGTGACATGTTCTGAATTGACCAATCAGAATCCAGTTTCATTCAGCATCTAACCTCTGCCAATTAAAGTGAGAATGCCCAAATGACCATACAAATAAAACACTGTACTGTGTTAGAGCTGGCCTGTTATTCCTATTCCTGTTCCTGTTCTGCAGCCGGGGTTACATGTTCTCGTACAGGGCGACGCGCGCCAGGCTGTGAGGAGCCACCAGAAGGCGAGCAGCTGGAACAACTGGACTGGTTTTCCATTGCAATGGGGTGGAGTAGAAACCCTGCTAGCTCTCTCCCTTTGATCGCTTGTGTGGATCAGAGCGACACATTTGTCCTGTGGTTTAAACAGAAGCATTAAGCATGAAACCCACGGTACTTGCCCTTCTTTTTTTTATCTATTTGAGTGGTATTGATGCCTTGCTCGGTAATTCTCTAATCAATGTGAGGCAGCAGTGGACATCATAAGTGGCATAAACCTGACCGAACCGGGCCCATGGAAACATCCACGCAATATGAATGCATGATTTTGCCCTAACTTGGTCATTTGGGTCAGTCCGCAGCTTCTCCTTGAGTCGCCCTGCTCAACACTTTTCTCTCTCAGGGGTTGAAGAACAGTGAAGACAGATTCCAATTTGTCGGCTACCTCTTCCCCCAGGGACCAGGGATTGTGTCTTAGCGTAAATTGTGTGCAGAGGCTGCCAAATGGGGTGTGTATTGTCCCTTTATCCCCTGAGGTAGTGGTGTGTGTGCGTGTGAGGTCTACTCCCTGGAGGCGGGCTCCTCTTATTGATCAGTGTGTTTAACTGTACCCCATCTTGCCTCCATCTCTAATATGTCATTGTCTCAACCAATCTATTCGTTCTCTTCACTCTCATCACTCCCCCCCCCCTCCCCCATCCATTTCCTCTTTGTTTCTTCAATTTAGCTTGCCTTTTGACTTTGCTCTTTCTCAGTCTGTCTATTAATTTAGTCTGTCTTGGATGGATTGGGGGGAGGGGGAGAACAGGCAGAGGGCTGCTGGTTAAATGAAAGACAGGAGACGGGACAAGGTGGAGGATTGGAATTATTGAGAAGGAGAGAAACATAAGGACAGTCACCATGGTCTGGACCTGTCTGGAAGCTCTCTTAAAGAGACAGCACACCTTTAATCCTCTCAGTAGTGCAAGGACAATATTGTAACAGATGTGAAAGCAATTTCACACAGCTGCTGAGCCAAAACCTCAGCAACGAACAAGCAAATAATCCAAACCAACAACAAAACCACAGCATATGCTCTCATTTGAATACATTTGAATAGCAAAACCCAGAGTGTGATGGGCCCAGCAGAACACATCATTGGGGATGGATTTAAAATGTAGTCACATTTCACGCTCAAGTGTTTTTGTTGTTTCTGTCGTCGGCTTTTGTTCTCAGGGGTTTGGAAACATTTGCTTCCAGAGATTGCTGTCGTGAAGAACAAAGATTAAAGTCAAATGCCTTCGTAGTTAGTAGGGATGTGTTGGAGATACTAACAAAGGCTAAAGATCATTCTCTCAAACTAATGTTTCAGCATCTTCTGTTCAAGGTCCCTTGTTATGCAAAATGCACTTTTTGCTGTCTTTTATACATAAATATGTGTCCCTGGTGTGTAAGGAGACTCACAAAGTGTCAGAAAATACAACCCTCTCTCTTTTCCTCCTTACCCACATCTCTAAAAACAGGGGTACAAATGAGCTGATGACATCATAACCGAAATGTGGGCTGGCTTTACATTGAACTGCTGGCAACGTCCCGCCCACGTGACACGTCCCAACTTATCTTCCGCAATATACAGTTGCGAGCTGAATCCCCCCCCCTCATCTGTGTGTGTGTGTGTGTGTGTGTCTGTGTTCAGCAGGATGTCTGCAGGAGGGACTTAGAGTTGTTGTTTATATAATACATATAATGTCTCTGTTCTAGAGGTAAACACTGAGAAGTGTTTCAGAAATAAGGCTGGATGTGTTTTGGAACATCATATGACGTTTAATCCCGGCAGCGTTTAGCTGAGTATCAAAGGTCAGCTCAAATTTAAAGCTAGAGGTACAGAATCAGCACTGTCACCAAACAGTTTGGTATTTTGAGAGAAACACTTCACAGACATGTTTTGTATAGATACAGCCCTACAATATATTGTTCAAATATAGCATAATAGGAGAACTTTAAAATTCCACCTAATGGAAGGGAAACCTGTCCATGACCTACTTTACCACAACCTGCCCCACAACTGACAGCACAGAATTCTAAAATCCAAAGTGCTCCACCACAGTAAGAGCACTCTACCCTACTTGGGTCCATTATCTTCCATGTCAGGAGATCTTCTAGGAGAGGAGCAGGCGTTAGAAATGGAAATAAAATGGGACAAAGCTCCAGGCAGCTGGAAGCATGAGTGAATGTCATGGAAGTGGTCAGGTAGCGATTGAGATTCTGCACCCAGCTCTGCTGGTCCGGGAAGCTCAGGTTGAATGTAGGTGACTTTAGATTTTTTTTTAAAAAGAGAACACAATCAGTGAAATGAATAAGCCCCCCCTCCCCCCCCTCATTCCTCTGTGTCGTTCATAGAAGTCTTGTGAATAAACAGACAGAAAAAGGAGGAGAGGTCGACTAAATGACATGATGTGATTATATTGTTGTGCGTGCTGCGGGTGCTCGGCCGCCTCAGGAAAGTCACCTTGTCTGGCTGACGGTGGGTGGGGTTGGGGGGGAGAGCTTGGTATTACATCACCTGTCTGTTTAACGCTTTCATGTTCTGTCAGAGGAGGAACAAAGAAAAAGACTCAAAAGGAACTTGGACAGACAAAAACAGAACACAAAGAGGGCGGGGCGAGTTTCCTTACCAGAACACCTGCTCCGGTTAATGTGTGAGCCACAGAAGCACTCCTCCTAAAGCCTTTGACATCAGGGACATTTGGTCCCAGGGAGCAAATGGCCTACCAGTGATTTACAGCCCTCCGGGGAATGGATTTATGATTAGCAGCCACTTTCTGAGATGGCCACGTCCTTCTGGCGTACCCACAACAACACACAGCGAGTGATAATGGAGCCACACACCTAAAGTACCAATTACAGACGTCATTACATCCCACATGGTCACCTCTGGAGGGAAATGCTCATATTTGATGGTTTTGTTTACCCCTCCTGAACAGACTGCCCATGTATTAACCCTGGCATGCTTTTCATTCCGATCCATTCCATCATACGGAGCAGCGTGTTTTCGGTTAAGACATCTCTTTTCATTCTGAACAAAGCAAGCGGTTCACCTTTTTTCAGATCTGAATGAATGTGGTATTTATCGCCAGGGGTGGAAGAAGTACTCAGATCCTTTACTCAAGTAAAAGTAGAAATACTATGGTTTTAAAATAATCCATCACAAATTAAAGTCTGGAATGTATACTGTCACTTAATCAGAATCAGAAATACTTTATTTTTCCCCAACTGGGAAAATGTTGTATTGCAGCAGCGAAATACAAAAAGAAGAAGCATTACAAATTACAAATAATTAGAAGTAAAAAAAACAATAAAAATGAGAAATGTACAAATGTAAAAATAATGCAATGAAATGGAATATTAAATAAATACAATGTAAATGTACATGTTAAGTTTCAAGTTGTGCATGTTATGTCCAGTTAACAGAGAGGCTATGGAGCAGTGAGTTGTCTGCCAGCCAGAGGGGAGTTATTGTAAAGTGTTATTGCAGTTAATTTGAAGTACAAAAGTAATATCTGCCTTATATAATATTATATTATCCTGTAACATGTCGGGCATTTTAATGTTGAAGTTGCCAATGTGAAGCCAATTTTAGATTTTTAAAACACTTTGTTGAATTGTTGTAGGACAGTGCCGCATCTTATGATGTAAGCAAATCACATGTTGAGTGTTTAATAAATGTAGTGAAAATATTTACTTCCAAAATGGAGTGGAGTATGATGTAGCATAAAAAGTAATACTCAAGTACCGTTACCATAAAATAGTACTCGAGTAAATGTACTTTTTTTACCTTCTACCATTGTTTATCCAATTCCACCGTCATGACTTCAGGTGGAGCTGGTGTGGTCAGCAGCATCACTTCTCTGTGAGTCTACAGTTTGCACCACACCATGTCATGTCCACTGGGAGCCTGAAGGCAGCATTCATTCCTCCACACAGCAGTGAGAGGAGCACACGTTTAAAACCAGCCGTTTAAAAAGATAAAATAAACGTAGAGTGGATTAAAATCTCTTTAAGGTTTATTCAAAACTAATGATTACTAACTAACTAATTATTTCCATAACTTTCATGAAAAACTCAATTTCAGAGAATGAACCTCTGCTAAATTCTGATCTTCCAAAACAAAGTGAGCAAAGTTTTAACAGCCCAACAACAGCAGATGGTGGAAAAAGTGATGGATGAAAGAAATGAAATCACTCCCACTATGCCTAATTCACCTCAGTCCAGAGACCAACACCCTCTTTCCAACAGGAAACAGAGTTTTTGCACCGGTATGAGAGAGGTTCTGCCGTCATCGGCAGCTCTCACCTAGCATTTGCTGGCAGCACGGTGTAACACGAGCCTGAGAAGACGTTTCTGCTCGTGTCTGCTTCATGTGGAGCCCAACTGTCTCATGCTGATCTGGATTCATCTTGAGAGTTGTAAAACAGTGCATACCCAAAAGCAATACACATTAAGGACGACCTGCAGCAACCAGCCAACTATCAGAGCTGGCAAAAGTTCACATCCTTCACTTAAGTAGAAGTAAAAAGTACTTCTGTCGAAAAATTAGCCTGAAAAAGATGATTTCCTGACTAAACTTTTTTGGAATAGCTCCGCATGCATCTGGTGCGTCTTGAGATAAGGTGCCGCAGTAGGTTCCTGCTGACTGCCACCGGAGGCACAGCTCCGAGGACGATGGGAAACGCCTCGAGCTGAGTCCCTGTTCTTTAGAGAAAACCAGGACATGATGGATACACAGATCGTGTTTTCTGTTTGACATTAGGTTGAAATTGGTGCGGAATGACTCTAAATAATAATGATCATGACACAAAATACACATTAAAAACAAATTAAAAATCTGTGTTGAAACTGAAAGTAGTATGTACAGGTATTGTGGTAAAAATGTAAGGAGTACAATAAAAAAAGTTGTCAGAAAAATAATAGTGGAGTACTGAGAGATCGACTTGAGTACAAAGTATTTGTACTTCACTACTTCCCACCTCTGCAACTAACACTAAACTAGAAGTCCTGACCTCATGCGGAGTCTGAGTGGAGCTCATGACTTCAGTTAATCTGTGGCCCAGTATGGGCTCCTTTAAGCAGGTTTATTTGGTATCAGTCCAGATACTTTATGAAACCCCTTAATGTTAGTTAAGATGTCTGATACGCTTAAAGCACACTAATCTGCACCCCCACCCCACTATCCATCCGTCCCTCCCAGCGGAGCAGTGTGAGGCAGGGTTCCTATAAGACCTGCAGCAGATCATAATAATAACTTTATTTCTATGGCACATTTCAAACAGAGGGAGCGAGATGAGTTGGAACACATGTTCATGGTGCAGACTAAAGAGTCGTTTGTTCCTGAGCCATAGCATAGGGGCCAAACATTCTTTTTGGCAACAGCTGTTGATTTATGCCTTTGTCGCAATCAAAGCAGCATGTATGGGAACAGTGAAATGAGATAGGGATTGGCTAAGCAGGCACACATCACTGACGGATGGGCTTGGCATGGTGGACAATAGAGGACTGCATGGGAAGGTTGTGGTGCCATAATGCTAAAACCACAGGAAGAACTAACTAGGGATTGCGTGGGTGTTACTTAAAAATAAAAGATTACCAAGTCTTTATTTAACTTTTCACTGTCGCTTCAAATATCAACCATTTCTAACCTCACCCCATATTTGATTGTGGTGGGGGCTTTTCTCTTATTTAACCTGCTCTCTCCACCCTCCTGTCCATAATAATGTAACAAACAACTAAAGACGTTGCACTCAAAAAAGGTAAAGAAAAGTTATGGATGAGATTTATACGACTACCTTACATAAATACCACCTTTCACACTTTGCTGGTTGTTTTGGTATTCAAGCTTTAATGTGTCTGTTGTTTGTCATGTACCTATGTACCTTTAACAACATTGAAAGCTGTACCATTATGTAAGCAGTATGTTTAATGCTCAGCAATATGAAGGATCAGACTGATGATAAAAAAACCTAAATAAATCCATTGTAGGTTTCTTCGACAGAATCATTTTCATAAAGAGTGCAAACACTCAGATTGAGGATGCAAAACAAGTCATTACACATCCAGCTTGCTATTGGATTCCTTTGTTTTGGATCAGTCTGCAACTTTCTTCATATGTTTCACCGTTATACACATTCTGTTAGTTGTTGTTAGAGAGGCTACATTATTAATGGCATATTCTTTAAAAACAGTGCATTTAATCAATGTGGGCTTGTCCTGGGCAACACAGGTACTTACAACTCCTCCAAAGTATTTTTATGGGGTTGTAGATTGGCGTACTGGCTAGGTTCCACTCCATACTTTGAAATGCTTACTTACGATATGCTACTCTTAGTTGCTAGGGCGTGTTGTGTGTTTGGGGATCATGTCATGTGAAATTGTACCAGCTACGTTTTCATCTTCAGTGCCTTGTTATGGAAGGAGAGTTTCACTACAAAACTCTCACGATATGGCTTCAATCATTTCCTTAACACGATCAGTCGTTATTTAGAATGGACAATCTTAGTGAGTAGTGCAATCGAAAGACCACACACAAAACACACACCCCACCACTTTCTGTCTATCCATGTGATCGTTCCTGTAATCTAAGCTCGGCTTCTCATTCGTTTCTCTTACATGCGTGTGCAGTGTGTTGTTACCATTTTATTTTTGGAACAATCAAACTAATTCAGCAACTGACACAACAGCACAGTGTAACTCCAGCTTTCTTAATAACAAAGTATGGACTGTTTCGATGTGTTAGCATTTAGGGATGGTTAATGTTTAGCATTTCACGAAGGTTTAGGTATAACCTGTTTAGAGAAAACAGTGTCCTGGGTAGGAAAAATGAAGGGCGTATGTATATGTAGCTGTTTAGTATGGTGTTGTGTCATGTTGTGTCACAGACAAATCCCAGGCTCATGTCTCTTACGGTCACGCCGGTGATTGCTGGATTTATGTGCACTGGTGGGACTCATCTGACCCTCGGAGTTAGCATCTATTGCCTGTTAAGCGTGCCCAGGTTGAAAAGGGCATTGAGCAATTGACACAGTAGCGTGTTGTAATGCATTCTCATCAGTATCTCAAATTGATCACAATCCTGCTTTTTTCTACAAGCACAAGGTCTGCTCCATGTACTAGAGCTGAAGGACCCTGGCCGCCCCTGTAACAGTCCCAGGCTGATGAGGGTTTTGGTTGTGAGAAATGCTACTTGAGAGCAGGCTCATTCAAATTGGATGCCCCCCAGAGGATCAGGAGACAACTCCACCACACACCCTCTCTGGCCTCATGTAGTTTCGAAGGGTCGACTGTATAGGCTGTGGTAAGTGTCCTTTCAATTTACAGTATCAAAAAGTGCCTTATACAGGTAAAGGGTGGAGGACAGAGGAGCCTCTTAAAGAAGAAGTTACAGGTCTGTGAGAGCCAGAAATCTTGCTTGTTTGTAGGTGACCAAATACTTATTTTACAGAGGAATTTACCAATTAATTCATTAAAAATCCTACAATGTGATTTCCTGGATTTTTTTTTCTCATTCTGTCTCTCATAGTTGAAGTGTACCTATGATAAAAATTAAAGGCCTCTCTCATCTTTTTAAATGGGAGAACTTTCACAATTGGTGGCTGACTAAATACTTTTTTGCCCCACTGTATATGTTAAAACAGACTGTTACTAAAAGTCTTCTTTCATATATTTCCAGTTGGTTTTCATTTGTTGTACTGCTGTCAGTCTTTACACAACACTTAAAGCTGACTCATTATGTAAGCAGTATGTTTAATGCTCAGCAAAATAAGTAAGGCATCAGTACTGATGCATCTAAATAAAAACCTAAATTAAATCCAGCCCTGTGGCTCAGTCCGACAGGAACAGTTACAATAAAGGAGCCTGCAACACACTGCAGATTGAAGAGATGATGCCAAACTGAAGATCCATTGACACATCCAGCCTGCTATCTGGATTCTGTTGTGGTTTTTGGGACTCAGTCTGCACTCTTCTCTTCCACTATGTTTCACCGTTATACAATTTCTACGTTGTGTGTAGAAGAGGCTACATTATTAATGGCATATTCTTTAAAAAACATGCATTTTCAAATCTAATTCTGGATTACGGAAAATCATATCTGTAACCACATACCAAATGCTTAAAGCCATGAACGTAACTTCTTACTTTTTTTATTCTTCTCTTTCCCTCCTTTCTTTATACTGTAACCTACTGTATGCTGTAACTTTTATGTGGAGGGTGTAAGGAGAGGCGTGCACTGTGTCTGTTTGAGGGTGTGTTTATGTCTTTTTAATTATGGTTTTATTTGTTATCAGTTTATGTATTTTTATATCTTAGGGTGCCTTTTAAAATCTGGCTAGGGACGACAGATGGAAATTAGCATAGCAGCTAACTCTGGCTTATTTACAGCAATTCGTCTGTTAATCAATGAGCACTGTCCCTACCAACTAAATAAATGTTCAAATAAAACCATTACATGCTCCGGTTGATTTAGAAATGAGACAATCTGTAGTGAGGTAGTGCAATCCCTGAAAGACACACACACACACACACACACACACACACACACACACACACACACTTTCCTGTCTACCCATGCTGATCGTTCCCCTGTAATCTAATGCTCGGCTTCTCATCTCCGTTTTCTCTTAGCTATGCGTGTGCACGTGTGTGTTACCATTTTATTTTCTGAGAACAATAGCAAACCAGTAATTCAGCAATGCTGACAACAACAGGCACCAGTGAACTCCAGCATTTCCTTAAATAACAAAGTATGGACGTGTGTGTTCGAGTGTGTTTGTAGGCAATTTTAAGGGATTGTGGATTTAAATGTTTAGCATTTCACGAAAGGTTTAGTGTATAACCTGTTTAGAGAAAAACAGTGTGTGAGGTAGGAAAAATGAAGGGCGTATGTATACTGATCAGCTGTTTAGATACGCATGTGTGTGTGTGTGCATGTGTGTGTGTACAGACAAACCCCAGCTACATGTGCTCTTAACTCACAGGCTCAGCTGATTGCTGAGTTATGGTGGACTGGAGGCGACTCAATCATGACCTCTCGAGAAGTTCAGCATCTAAATATGACCATGTTTATAAAGCTGTGCCGGTGAAAAAGGAGCTAGTTGAAGCAATCTGACAACAAGTAAAGCTGTGTTGTAAACGAGACATTAGCTCACTCAGCCAGACTACGTCAGAATCTGATGCACAATCCCTCTTTTTTTTTCTACAAGCAACAAGGGTCTGAGCCTCAGCATTGGTACTGCAGCTGAAGGACAGCACTGGGCCCGTCTGCCCCCCTGTAACAGCCCAGGCTGAATGATGGGTTTGGGTTAGTGAGAAACTGCTGACATTGAGATGCAACGCTGCTCATTTCAAAAAGCTGGCTGGATGCACAGCCCACAGAGAGAATCTATGAGAAGACATAAACAGTTCACCCACCAACACCATCAGCCTGATTCAACCACAAATGCTTCCTGGCTTCGCCCTCACTGGCTTATCCTCGAACCGGGTCCTCGGCACTACCCCGGCCTGGGAATAAATAGTCCTGGCTCCAATTTCACAATGTAATCAAAACATTGGGCTCTCGAGCCGGGCAAAGTGTTGGGACAGGGAGGAGGAAGACTTGGACAGAGAGGAGAAGAAGGAAGGGGGGCCTTCAGTTTATGTAACCAAGGTCAGCTGGAGGAAAAACACAATAATCCTTGGCTGAGGCAAAAACAGTAAGAGCGCAAGGAAGGGGGCTGACCGAAGGAAGGGAAATATGAAAACAAACAGATAAAAGTCTCAGTGGAGAGGCCTCCGTTCGCCTGGCCTGAGCTTCCAGTTTGGCCTGGGGAGGAGTAATTGGGAGCAGCCACTGACTCTTTAAATAGCTGCGGAGTGTGGAGGGATGCGGTTTGCAGGGAAGTGGACTTGACACCGCAGGAGGAGGAAACAAATCCCATGGGCCATTGTGTAATTCAGATGAATTGAAGGAAATAGTTTAACAGGCTTGAGTGATCGCCCCCTAGACACATCTGGCTCTTTCAGTGTTAACATCAGCAGCAGGCAAAATAACAATCTCCTCATGTGCGAAGACAAATGAGTGAAGTCTACTCTGTTCAAGTGTTGCATGAGCATTAGTAGGAAAAAAGGAGAGATTTGAATTCTCTACCTGTAGAAGTTCAGTATTCCTTTCTTGCTTTTTCCAATCTTTCCATGGCTCCCATGAGGATTTGGCCAAACTTGGGAAGGAGACAAGTCATTAAAAAAAATCCAAAGAAAGAATTTTAAGTCTTCTTTCCTTAAAAGACAAAAGCTGGATTTAAAGTACAACACAAACACTCTTTGAGGTACCATAGTGTAGAGACAGAATAGGAGTAAGCAGCTGAAAGTCTACAAACCGGGCTTAAACCATCTGCAGCAGCAGACACCTCTTCTGAATTCATGCTACACAGGCCTCTGCTTGGCACAACAAGACACAGGGGATATCTGTCGTCTAATGGAGTAACATTTAGCAAACTTTACCCCTCTGAGTTGGAGACATTACATGATGACATAATCAGTTTCATTCAAAACAACATGAGTCTGAACTTCAGAGAATACTTGCAAATATAAATTCATATTGAAATGTTAGTGTGTTGCTCATATGTAATATGCTTTCAATCCTTTCAATCATTGAGTTAGTTACTTGGAAAAATGAGCACTGACACGGAATTAACGCAGTTCTGTTCAATCCTAGCGCCTCTGTGCCTCGCTTAACCTACAAGCAAAGCGCTTAGTTTCAGTGAAATGAAAGAGCAATTCCGTCATATTAACCGGCAGCCATCAGATGACTTCAGGTGATTTCAAACAGACTCAACTTTACCAACAATTTTCCAAAGTTAAATCCCAAATCCTTGCCAACAATAACCCTTAGATAGCTTGTTGTGATTGTTCAGGGCTTGCAAGTTTCCTGTATTTCCTGTTTACAATGACAACAGCAACTGTCTTTTACCAATAGGGCAACACAGTGTAGAAAGTGTTGTTGATACATTTGAATTTGAATCAAGATCATTTCAGGTTAAATATCAAACCTGTCCCAAGTTCAAACGGTAGCTAAAATAGAAAATAAAATGCTGAAGCTTTAGTCTGGACTATATTTTTACCTGTCTCTTTTAGCAGGCTCATGGGCTTGCTTCTAAATTAAAAAATAAACACAAAATGACTTCTTTTTGGCTTTTGCAGCCCTTGTAAACTCTCAGTTTAGTCTTTTCCGTTAGCACAGGCTCCTGAAGCTGTAAAGCAGCTCCACTCCAGCCACAGCAGATCCAAATGACTGTCATTGTCTAGGAATGCTGCCTTAACTTGGATGAAGCTTGGTCAAACTTGTAGTTTTTTTTCAATCTACCCTCAAGGTTGTAAAAAAAGAAAAATGTGTTTTTAGGCTGTATATTCCTCTCCCAGCTGCTCCTACCTCTGCCCTCTGGCCAGGATTCCTTTGGGTCTCTTTTAGTGGAGAGCCCCTCAGGTGAGAAGCTGGCTTCGATGCAAGACGCTCACCAACTCATGTATTGTTTCATTAGTCTTTGAGCCAGACTGTGAGGGAGAGGACTGAAACTAAACTGCGTGAAGACAACTTTCAAGTTGAAAGCCGTTTGGTGGAGTGGTGTGTGAGATTGATGGGCTGATAGGATTGATGTGACAGGAACAGGAAGGATTGTGGTCTTTGCTCTGATGTTTGTTCCCCTCAGTGCGTTTCCTACTCAGGGATTGACCTGCATCACACAATGGTTCTTCAGGACAAGCAAACACAGGACAGATAGCGAGTCTGCAGCACCTTAGCGGATATGTTCAGCTTTGTGAGATCAGCAGCAGTCCATCCATGTTCCTCAGCCACTAGCTCTTTTAAGGCCAGGCAAATGAAGAAACCTTATGTAGGGGCATTCACACAATTACAGCCAAGCGCACTCTCTCACGTTGAGGGGGCGACTTGAATCCGGATGCATTTAGGCCTTAATGGCCCCCTTTGTGGCCATGAAAGAGACTGTGCCAATTCAAGCCAGGCCTCCCATTGTTAGGTAATGTACAGTGACTCAACTGGTGACATGGCGTGTTCGCTCACCCTTGCCAAAAACAGTCATTGGCCAAAAAAGGCGGGCAAACATTCACAACCCCCAACCCAACCAAAAAACTCTATATCACAGTCAGGAGTTCTTTCTAACACTTCTACGGCCCCAAACACCTGGGAGTCTTTTAAAAGAGAGGGAAAAAGACACAGATCAGGATAACATGGGAAACAGAAATATCACTGCCACAGCACAGTGGAGGCAGAGGGGCATATGTTCTGTAAACAGGAGGTCCAACCTTCAAAGTAAGTGCTACAAACTAAAACTCTCACTAAAAAAGATTCTTGTGGGAAAAACAAACTTCAAGAAGAGGTCATTTCCAAGCATTATATGTCCTAAGATTAGTGTGAGCTTTCATCCTTGACTGGTTGGCCATGGTGTTAAAATTAGGTAAACATTCTAGTACCATAATGTTCTTTTTCGTTTTACTGCCTTCTTAATTTTGTCAGTTCAGTAGAGCTGGAACATGAACATATTCCAAACACATCAAAAAAGCCGGCTCTTCACAGAAGGAAATGACACAACGTCACCAAAACCAACAGTGCCACCATTCCTGAGGTTGGTAAGCTGTCGGGCCTTAAAGCTACCATTGACAGGCTGCCTTTGGCTGTGGCTGCTCTGTAATTAAATGGCAGAAATTTCATCTTTTTTCCCTCTCCTTCCCTTGGAAAAAATAAACAGGGTCTAAATACAACTTCTGACTCGTAGGCTTGTGGGAGCGAGCTGATGCCATCCTGCTTCATTCCTAAATCCACATCTGGTCATTCAACCTCATAATGAACAGAGGTTATTTCAACAAATCCCACCATAAAGAGGCAGTAAAGGCAGCCTGAGTGTTAAACTGAAACTGAAATAGTGTTGCGGTCAAATTCCTTCGAGCTAAAGTCGAATACGTTACTGAATCCAAACAGCAGAAATCTTCCGTGGAATTAATCTTTTAACTTTAAAGCAAACTAATGAGAGACCGGGCTGCTGCCACTAAGCCTTAATGAGACAGAGGATGAACGCTTTCCTGTGACAGCTTGGTCATTAAGTCTAACTGTGTTCTCACACATGACAGCCAGCATACTGTGTCTATGGCCATTTCATTCACTTCCCCCACCATGACAACAAGGATAAGCCCATCATCACAATCTGACAAAAACACATGGTATGTGTGCCAGTTCCCCCAACTCGTAGTGGTCATGATTGATTTTTCTTTAATTCAGTGGGGGAAACACACTCAGCAATTCCTGCGCTGCTTACTGAATTCTGAAGGAATTTAAAGCCTACAATGTGACAAACATTCCTTAAAGATAGAAGGCTTCAGATGTGTTAATTATCTCTTATCTGTACACTCCAACTCATGAGTTTAAATATGATTTTAAACTAATGCTGAATTTGCCCCAGTCCCATTTCATTTGGCAAGCTGAGAACCACTACTCACTTCAATAAACCTTAAGGCCCGAACATACCAAGCAGATTTTCAGCAGCTGCTCAATTTCAGAGTTCCCAATGGAAATAATGACCAATAATATGCCAACACGTTGAGACTTCAGACCGGCTGGCAGCTCATCAGGCAGTAGCTAGGCGCAGTGATTATCTTGTTGCGTCTTAGCCTGCTGACATGTGCTAATTACAACTGAACTAGTACATCTGAGGCTGGTCTTCTTAGTTTTTCAGGTATGTGTTCATGAGTCCAAGCACTAGAAAAATCAATGTTCCATCCTGATGGACAACATGGTTGTGAGTACCACCATCCATCCCACATTTGTTAAAACTGTTTACCCAACACAAAAAATACCAAACTGTTGGTTGTGTCAAAGGGGAAGTCGGGGAGAACACCAAAGTTGATAGGCCTCTTCCTCCGGGGAACGTGAATATACCGATTCCATGGCAATCCACATGTTGTTGCAATGTTCAATCTGGACAAAGAGACATTGCTATCTGAATGGGACTCCTACACGCGTATTTATTTTACTTTAAACATTTAAATAAAGTTTTACGTCCAGGGATTGTGTAACAGACAAAGGCTTTTCATAGGGACACATGGCTGCAGGTTAATCCCGCACTGACGGGGTCAATGATCATCATCTGACCTGGCTCTGCCACTGAACAATGTTTGGCTTTGGGGAACAGGCTTCACTATTTCAAATGGTAATTGACTTTCATGTTATTGACGTTTTAACATTTGAGCAGCTTCCTGGCTCATTTAAAAAGAGACAGGAAGGTAGAATAGGTTTTCAAAAGAGGGACAGAAATAATATAAGTGTAGGTGGGCAACAGACAGAACCTGCAGGGAAAGCTATACATGGTATTGAGTGTCTGAGCAGAACTGCAGTTGCAAATTGGATTGTGCTGAAAAGATACCTGTGACAGCATCCTCATATAAAGGACTGTGAATGACTAAGCATGGGTTAAATGAGCTTCTCCTGTATGAAGGAAGCTTCAATCAAAACGCTGTCACACTTTTTACCGTCTCATGAATGCTCTGCCCAGGCTTGGTAGCCTGCAAAGCACTGTCACATATCTGCAGAGACAAAAATTCAAAGACTGAATTCATGCAAGGAGAGCAAGGATGAAGCAAGTGTGAACTTGTTCTTTTGCTTTTAGATGACGCTCGATAATGAATCGGATATGAGTGAGCAGAGGCCCGGGGGCAATCAATGAGGATATCCCCCAGTGCCACTGTGCCAAACCCAGGAAGCCTACAGTATTTAGAACAGCTGTTCAACTGGCTAGACTCTTTACATTAAGATCTGTGTTTAATATAAATAAATCAGTTCATTTGTAAAAGAAAAAGCATTTAACATGATTCAATTTGTCTTTGCATCAACAAAAATGTGCTTAAAGCAGTTTGAAAAATGTTCAACATGTCTCTTTTCCGAAATCTGCCCACAGTTGGCTTGCATCTTAAATCTGGCTGATTTGGAAAAACACAGCCGGGCCAACGCCTAATTCACTACATTTCATGGATGTTTATTTTCATTTCTTCTTGATTATGGGAAGAAAATTACATCACGTCCATGCAGTGTTTCCACTACAGTCCATCAGCGGTGGCAGCCAAGTCTGCCAGACTCCCCCAACGCTCTCGTGGGATTTCACTATTTAACATTTGATGAAATCCCAGAAAGCACATTCACAGATTGTTTTGTAGCCACTTCTGCTTTTGAAGAAAGTGAGGCTCCACACTGTACAAAAAGGTAAAAACACAAGATTGTTTAAAGGATAAGACTGTTGATCCTGTTCTCTTGCATGCATATGTCTTACTCTGCTACAGAGCTCCAATGTTGTTTCAAAGCTACTAACTGGACCTGGAGGTTTTGTCTTCTGGTGTCAAGACCGAACTTTGAAACTCAACTTTAAAGCCAACATAGACAAAAGGTCCCTTACAACATGGACATTTGAAAACCTACATTTAAATTTCCACTTTTATTTCCATTAAAAGATTTGAAAGGCAAACATTAACGGATCAAATCTAGCAGAGATTAGTGTACTGCAGCGACATTTAGTACGAGACCTAAATGAGGCCATCGCTTTCTAATTTAAAGGCTAAAGGGTCATGGGGTCATGGGGTCTTCTAGTAATCAGTTTGGTGTCCATGATCAATAGGCAGCAGACTGCACATGTGTGGTGTGATCAATAAGGGCCTGGGGTTGCCTTTGGTCTGAGTACATGACATCATCACCATAGAATAAACTGAGCAGCCAGCTGACGGGTTTGGTATTTGGAGGGAAATTTCTGTCTGACATAAGGTCAATCTGAAGGAGTAACTTAAGATCTACGGTTTAGAATATATATACAGTGGGGCAAAAAAGTATTTAGTCAGCCACCAATTGTGCAAGTTCTCCCATTTAAAAAGATGAGAGAGGCCTGTAATTTTTATCATAGGTACACTTCAACTATGAGAGACAGAATGAGAAAAAAAAATCCAGGAAATCACATTGTAGGATTTTTAATCAATTAATTGGTAAATTCCTCTGTAAAATAAGTATTTGGTCACCTACAAACAAGCAAGATTTCTGGCTCTCACAGACCTGTAACTTCTTCTTTAAGAGGCTCCTCTGTCCTCCACTCGTTACCTGTAGTAATGGCACCTTTTTGAACTCGTTATCAGTATAAAAGACACCTGTCCACAACCTCAAACAGTCATACTCCAAACTCCACTATGGCCAAGACCAAAGAGCTGTCAAAGGAGACCAGAGACAAAATTGTAGACCTGCACCAGGCTGGGAAAACTGAATCTGCAATAGGTAAGCAGCTTGGTGTGAAGAAACCAACTGTGGGAGCAATTATTAGAAAATGGAAGACATACAAGACCACTGCTAATCTCCCTCGATCTGGGGCTCCACGTAAGATCTCACCCCGTGGGGTCAAAATGATCACAAGAACGGTGAGCAAAAATCCCAGAACCACACGGGGGGACCTAGTGAATGACCTGCAGAGAGCTGGGACCAAAGTAACAGAGGCTACCATCAGTAACACACTACGCCGCCAGGGACTTAAATCCTGCAGTTCCAGACGTGTCCCCCTGCTTAAGCCAGTACATGTCCAGGCCCGTCTGAAGTTTGCTAGAGGGCATTTGGATGATCCAGAAGAGGAGTGGGAGAATGTCATATGGTCAGATGAAACCAAAATAGAACTTTTTGGTAAAAACTCAACTCGTCGTGTTTGGAGGAGAAAGAATGCAGAGTTGCATCCAAAGAACACCATACCTACTGTGAAGCATGGGGGTGGAAACACCATGCTTTGGGGCTGTTTTTCTGCAAAGGGACCAGGACGACTGATCCGTGTAAAGGAAAGAATGAATGGGGCCATGTATCGTGAGATTTTGAGGGAAAACCTCCTTCCATCAGCAAGGGCACTGAAGATGAAGCGTGGCTGGGTCTTTCAGCATGACAATGATCCCAAACACACCGACAGGGCAACGAAGGAGTGGCTTCGTAAGAAGCATTTCAAGGTCCTGGAGTGGCCTAGCCAGTCTCCAGATCTCAACCCCATAGAAAATCTTTGGAGGGAGTTGAAAGTCCATGTTGCCCAGCGACAGCCCCAAAACATCACTGCTTTAGAGGAGATCTGCATGGAGGAATGGGCCAAAATACCAGCAACAGTGTGTGAAAACCTTGTGAAGACTTACAGAAAACCTTTGACCTCTGTCATTGCCAACAAAGGGTATATAACAAAGTATTGAGATGAACTTTTGTTATTGACCAAATACTTATTTTCCACAATCATTTGAAAATAAATTCATTAAAAATCAGACAATGTGATTTCCTGGATTTTTTTTCTCATTCTGTCTCTCATAGTTGAGGTATACCTATCATAAAAATTACAGGCCTCTCTCATCTTTTTAAATGGGAGAACTTGCACAATTGGTGGCTGACTAAATACTTTTTTGCCCCACTGTATATATATATATATATCCAAGAGGATTAAATATCAATTACATGATAGCCCAAAATATCTGCAGTGTTCCCTCAGCATGTGAACAGTGCTGAGTCTCAGATTTTAATATAGTAGGCCTAAGGGTGAACCCCTGATAAAAGCCATTTACTCTCAAATAAAAGTGGTACATGAAATAAAAAAATGGGGACTCTAAGGGCACAGAGCGGAGATGGCTTTTTAGGGACAAGGTGGTTGGTGGCCTTCAAGAATCCAACTGGACAGAAGCACGGTTACCCCTGGTAAGAGCAGTTTGAATCACATGACCTAACTGTTAGTTTGTGTTGAGGGACTTAACAGTAATGGAGAGTAAGAAGTGTGTGTGTGTTTACATCACTGCCATGTTTCTTATGGAGGTCCTGACACCATGTTCCTGCCACTGAAATCCACTCCAGCTGAAGCCCATAATGCTGATCATACAGCCAACAAGAGCGCTAATGCTGGTTGAGAAAACAGAAGTCAGCGTGCAGATGACTGTAGCATAAGCTCATTCTCAAACAGTGAACGTAAAGGCAATTAACGATGGTTCTGAGCCCCTCCAGTGGAAACAGCGTTTAATGTGTTTGTGTTAAACACGGCAATAATGTGAAAACAGGAGGCGATTTTGTGCTGTAAAACTTTTACAGCTCCTCCGCTGATCATGGCTCCTGCTGGGTAACGCATGAGGTCAAACACCATCACAACACGTCTCTGCTCCTCACTGAGTGTACCCACACAAAATCAGCCAGATTTTTAGAAATGCAACACTTTTTATTTCTGTGCGTTTAGTGTCCACTGTCAGGAACTGTTTTTATTACAACAAACAGTTCTCACAGCCTGCATCAACCAATGGGAGTACTATAACCATATCAATGCAGTGTGCCCACAACAGTGCACTGTGTATGTCCTCAGGGGGTCGGTTCAATGGAAGGAATGTTAATTGCTGACGGCCTGAGATAGTATACTTTCTGTCAAAGGGAACCAGGAGGAGGGAAATTAACAATAGCAAAAACGAAATGCTTCATAAACAAGACTTTTGAAACAATTAAATACAAATAAAGAATAAAGGAATACAAGCATGTATGCATTCCATCAGCTACACAAACCCTGGCTAAATCAGGAGACACAGGAAATAGTGATCTTCCAAAGAGGTATTCATGTGGAGAACAATAATGTTATTCCTATGATATCAAAGCAAAAATGAATGCACTAGCTGTGCAACAGAATGTTAATATTAACAAGAAATATTGAATGTGTTAACAATTAAGCATTTTAATTGATTACATTTTTCGCAATGTAAAATCTGCTAGGTTGCCTGGTGTAGGTTTGGATTGGCACCATGTTCAAATTAAAGTTAGTAAACATTAATAGTCCATGTGCATGTCAAACTGAATCCATCTATCACTAGTGCAATCACATTAAAAACATTAGTTTATTAAAAATAGAATTTAAACGGACGTAATCTTCTAGTCTTATTCTATTAGGATATGCTGGCTAGTTTTCTCAGAAAGAGGCAGAGGGGAAACCAAAACGCGTTCAGTAGGACTGCTTACTAATGAAGGCAGAGGTGTTAAAGATAACAGAGACAATTGTTCTTTGTGTCACCCGAATACACTCACCAGCGCGCTGTAATCCGCTATAATGCTCTGAAGACTAATTGCTATCACATTTTGTACAACGTGAAGCAGCAACAAGAACATTTGGTGTGGACAAACTGGACATGCAACATCAACATTATTACCCCCCCCCACAGAGTGCTGCATAACCCTGGAAACAGAGGCCTGGTTCATTTGCAGCCAGATTAAAAATAGTGAGGCGAAGCGGGTGGAAAAGATTATTCATCGTAAACAAGGAAGAAAACCTGTTAAGCTCCCCATTAACAACATGAAGAGAGTGTTGTTTATGAAAGCTGCTTCGAGGCTCATTGCTATGCCCACAGAAGTCTAGTATGTTGTAAGCCATTACACTACAACTTCCAGAGCGACACAAGGCCAGTGCAGGATCCACATACTGTAGTCGCACAGTGTGGCTCTGGTTTTACTCCGCAGGATTAAAGTACAGTAAACCAGGAATGGAACCAAAATTTCAGATCAGCTTAAGGAATGTCTAAATCAAAGCCTTGTAAATCCAACCCAGTGGGGGAAACAGTGCAGCCGTGTATGCTGCGACACTGTGTGACACGGCTCGGCTTACCAGCAAGTGGCAAAGGTTGCCAGGAAACACTGTTGGGCTCACAGGGCGTTCACTTTCAGACACAGCCACATATTCATAAAAACATCTCAACACGTCTCAGTACCTCTGTGCTGCAGAAGGATTCTGTGGGGAAATACCTTTTGGGGAGAGAGTCTTGTGTCAATGCAAGGGTAACAGAGAACCATGACCCCTGACCCCAGTGGGAGTGGGAACCAACAGGAAGTGTCATGGTAAGAAGACACATGATAAGCAGTTTGTAAAACTACTGCTCTGCTAAAGCAACATGTCCACTCTATATAAATTACAACTGACATTTAAACCTGAGGTGACCAGTAGCACTTGAATTCTGATGACAGCAATGACAACAAAAGGTTACGATGACGAGTCATTTATTGAGTCAAACACCAGACAGCTTTTTCATTTTTCAACACCACCAACTGTATACAACCTCACATCAGTTACTTCAGAAAGGGACAGGTTAGTTGCACTGCCAATCTTAGTTTTTTATTGGAATGAATTTTATTTCTTTACACTTATTGCTTTTGTATGTTGTCTACCTTGATGCTGAATGTATTGTTGGATTTAATCTTGAATTTTAAAGTCAACGGTGAGGGTTTGATCACACACTGACTTGTGTTGTTTGTGAGTTTAGTTTGTTTAGATAGTGAAATATCCCGGGGAGGACATTTACCTTCATGTTCTTTCTTGTCAGGACTATTTCAGTTACATTTGGCTGTATAATAGTCTTATTTCATTTGTGTTTGACCAAGAGATATACAGTCCCTGATCCAATCCTTAACCCCTCAAAATTCTCCAGCAACATTTTAGCTGTCTCACTGCTATGTGGACGGCACTCTACTGTCCTCTCCTCAAAGACCATGGCAGCATACCTGCCCAACTCTCTCTGCCTATCTTATTGATATTAAACCGTGGATCCAACAGAACTTTAACTTAACTGCAACCAATGGGAAATACTTAACATTGGCCCAAACTACCTCACCAGTTGCACCCAATCTGTTTTCTCCAATTTCTGCTTACCCAGGTCCGAAACCTAGGAATCATCCTGGGCCCAAACTTCTTGTCCTTCCGCATCCCAACCACATCACCTAAAGTATTTTACACATCGGGAACATTGCCGGCCTCCAACACGCCTTCTCTTTTGCTGCTGCCAAAACACCATGCCCTCATCCCTTCCAGAATCAACTACTGCAAGAGCATTCTCTACTGCTCATCTAGCAAGCATTCTTCAATACTTCCAGAACTCCACTACCTGCCTGTACACCTCCACTCACTGTAAACACCCTGAAGAGTATCAGGACCAAGCTTCGGACCTGGGGAATAGCGCCTTCTCTGCAGCTGAAAACTGGAATGCCCCCCATGAACATCAGACGGTTAAACGCCCTACCATCCTTTATGATGCTGAGCTCTGGTAACTTGTGATGGTCATGTGTCATTTCTTGGTTAAACCTAAATATTTTATAGTTGATGAATCATTTTATATCAATGAATAAAAAAGTTTAATACCTTCTACTGTTGTAATACATTGAGGGGACGCAGACTTTTTTAACCACCAATTTTGACACTCACGTTTACTTTGAAGGATCATTGGACCCACTATAGGTCGGAATAAATTGTGACCATTGTTTACAAGACCATTTTAAAGCTCACTGAATCATTTCAAAGGGCATGGCTTTTCAGCTTGCATACCTTAAGCTAGGTAAGGTGCTTTCAGACACCCTTGGAACATTGTTCTGTAATAGTGGAGTCCACCAGCAGCCGAGCAAGGGCTTGAACTTTTAACACGCCTGTCCAACATTCGTCTTTGGCTTTCCATAGCAACCCCCTTTTCCCAGGACAGAGGGTCCCTCCCCCAAGGGTGTTTAAAGGGAGTAAAAGGGGGGAGGTGAGTCGATTTAGTGTGAGCTGTCTTGAGAAAAAGAGCGTTTCTAGGGTAACCGAGCACTCACTGTTCTCCAAGAGCTTTCATGGTTGCCACTTGGCAACTGTCAGCTGTCGGTATTTCAAAATGCTTCTTTTCACGCTTGCCTGCAGGCCTCGGAAGCCACACACACTCACACGAGAAACAAAATGTGGCTAGTGTCACCAAAGCAGATGCCTCTTGTATTGTTGCCTCTGGAGTCAAAAGCCAAAGCTAGCTGCCTGACGTCATGTAAATGATATTCAATTTGAAGCGCGCTTCTAAGTCCATTCATTTGAAATCATAAGCCAGGATGAACTGCCCACCTGTCTGACTGTAGCTGTGCAATGCAAAGAACAATTCAGCAGGGCAAAAGTGATTCCACAGAAGTCACCAGTCCCTCAATCTGCCCATCAATAAGTTTCATAATTAGAATGTACCAAAAAAACAGTGGCTGAATTTCAAGATAACTTCAAAGGAGTTGTTGGGATGCCGCAGCTTGGCGCTGAAGGTTATCTTCCAGATGGTGGACACTCCCTTTTCTGCCACACCCACTCACCTGTCCTTCCTCAGAGGAGACAGGAAAGGAGTCTGCAGTAAACACCAGCTGTTCCCCAACTGACAGACAGGGGAAGAGATACTCTTCCCCACCCCCCCACCCCCCATCTCTCTCCTTGAGGTATAGCTTCACCTCTCTCACCCTCACTTCTTCCTCACAATCCCCCTCTGGTTGGCCGGTCCTTTCAGCCTCCTCTTTAACAAAAGAAACAAAAGGAGGCAGGGCTACTTTCCCTCTCTTCCCCCCATGCAGAGAGAAGGAGAAGGGAGAACAAGACCTGCAGACCCCCCTATCAGATGTAAGGCACAGCAAAAAGTGTCCACAAAATAATGTTGCAATACATGCAAACTGCTTTCCAGCATTTGACAGCATCTCTGAATAGTACATAGAGGAATGTGCAGGTGCAGAACTGTAACCTCTGCTTATTTTGTCTACCGCCACCTTGTTTACACATTCTAGAACAGCGAGTCCAGCCCACAGCCATGAAAAATGTATCCGAGGATGCACGTGTGTGGTGTGTTGTGTACTTCTAAAGCTGTGAGAACTGGTTGGAGTTTGGACCTTGGGAGTGAGGGTGTTTTTCCGGGATGGAGCTTATATTTGGGCAGCTTTTCCCATGTAGTCATTTTCCAGTGTAAGGCTGTGTGAGGTGGACACTTAAAAACACACAACATAACATGAAGCCATTGTCTCTGGTTCTGCTTTCCTCTCCACTGCTCTTGGCCCACTTACATGAGGAGTTAGTGAAACTTTGGGCTCTGCTCAATGGCTCAGATACTTTCAGAGGTTGCTGACAGAAATGTTGATTGTGTCAACTGAGCAACCATTAACAGCTACCATCAACTTCTATACTGCATCTGTATCAAGGGGGTCCACCAATCGGGAACAATGGATGGTCAAATGAAAACATCCAGTCTCTCAGTGATTGGGAATGGAAACTGTAGCCAATGGTTGGAAAATAAGAGATTAAAACCACAGACAAAACACAGAAAATGAAGGATCACAATGGGTACACAGGAGCAAACACTGTAAAGATGTTGGAAGTGGAAGGCAATGTTGTTGGCCAACCACCCAGTCAGTGTCAACACACAAGCAGATCACTATCAGCTACACTTCTACCTTTGTTGTCTGCCCCAAAACCACTTACTGGGCCCACTGAAGAACAACATCACAATACAGTTATAGTTGAATAAATTATTTTGGATGTGATGAGTCGAGTTAATTCAAAATAGATGATTGGTGATGGAATGTTTTTGAATCATCTTTTTGGTTGACAGGTTTAAATAAGGTTGTTCTTGTGTCACAGTACAATGAAAGTGATATTGAACCTAAATACTTGAAAACTTTAACATTGTTCATGAAGACAGAATCTATCTGACCGTGTGTCTGCTTTGATATGGGTTTAAAATAAAAGGTCCATCCGCATCAGATTTACATACAGCTATGGCTAAATCTCAGGTTAAAAGTAAAGGATTCGATGTCTTTAAATGAAGGACCTTGTAATACAGAACCACCGTGTGCATGTTCAGTGTTCCCCTCCACCCTCAACGACCCCAGGTGGAGGTCTCGTCTTCTCATCACGAGTGCGTTAACAAAGCTCTTCTCATCAATGTCACCCTATCTCACTAACCGGGCCTCTTTCTCCAAGGGCTTTTTACAAACGGCTTCTTCAGCTCCGCAGACAGAAGGGAAATGATACGGGAGCATGGGTATGCATGAATGCAGGCCGAGGGAATACTGAGAAAACGGGAGCTGCGGGAAGTGTCAAGTTTTAAGCTAGGAGCGGTGAATGTGGAAAGGAAGGATGAAATTGCTTTAGAGTGATGTAAGGAGCTTTTAGAGGGGTGTGAGAGAAATATACTGCAGCATGTTTGCAGGACAGGGAAATTAACGGATCGTGCCGAACAAGAAGAGAAAACTGAGAGAAGGCACTAGTTCGGGAAGTTTCCTCTAACTATACATTCACGTTTCACTATGTAATACAATACAATGCAAAACAGATACACAGAAGTTTTATTTATCTCAGCTTCCTTTCGCAAATATTATTTTCTCTGAATGGCGCAACGAATGGCTCTGAATACAACCATGTCCAAGAGCCTCAAGGGCAGGATATAATCCAAATCAGACTCAGATACACCCTTTTTTCATAGTACACTGGGTGTCTGCATTCATTGCTGCGGTCACACGTGTCTGGTGAGGCATACAGTACACGTTAAAGTCATAAATCTTGTGCTAAACACAGACAGCATGTGCAGAAACCGACACTTTGTTATTCACGCTATTTGCTCTTGGACTGGGGAGTATAATTTGGTTAAATGTGTTGTTGTAGGGGCAGAAATGTAGCAAATTCAGTCTGCTTTGCAATTAGAAACAAATTAGGAACATAACACTTCTGAATTCATGCAATAGTTGCCAGAATCCAACAGGGAACTGATTTAAACTGCTGGATGTCGTATAAGGTTTCCACCAAGTATTATCTTTAGCTTCAACTCACTGTGAAAAAAAAACATTTCACTCCTCAAAAAGCAGAAATGTCTTAATTGTATCAGGGAGTGACATTGCCTGATTTATATCCAGAGTTTTCATATGAAACCCTGAACGTTTATTGTTATCCACCTAATTCATGTTCAACCCTCATATAAAAAATGGCAATGATGTAACTGAGTAAATGAGTTATTGTGTATTTCTCAGTCAGTCCATTTCAAGCTCAGGAGGCAGCCATGTACTTTTGCTTCAACACTGACCTTAGGCAAACACACCCACTTCATTCATGACGGAACAATTACAGAGGAAACACACACGCATACACACAACATGGGCTGCATGTGGTGGGGGCATGCAGTGTACCCTAAGGAGTTAATAATTTACACTCGTACACTTGCTGCTTCAAAGAGATTTCAACACTCTAATCTATTTTACAATCCTCGGCAGGGCATATATCTGGGTCCACATTTACATATCTGAATAATGAACAGGCTACCCAGTCTAATTAAACCCTCAGAGAATCCTGAGCAGCGCTATCACTGTTCTTGTTATCAAAGAAAATCCTCAGCCCCCCAAAAAAATTAAGCTTTTGCTGATTCAGATAATGGACACAAAAACATGGGAGTTTTCCCCTGACCGGCTGTTGGCTTAGAGTTGCAAAGTTCACCATAAGCAGTAAGCACAGAGATCTGAGAGAATCCCAATGTGACTACAGCCAGTCACGTCTGAGTTTCCAGGCACGGCAGAACTCCTCAGAGCAGACTACCCAGCAGCACGGAGAGAGGAAACATCATATATTCATGTCTTTAAACAGCCTGAACACCACATCAATATGCAAAAACCTAAATCACCCCTCTGAGTTGTCTTTTTTTATCTGATTGTTTGCATGAATGTATAATCACTGCATGAATTTGTCTCAAATCTCCAATACAGTACAGAACAAATGTACAGTGAACCACCAACTCTATTAGAGGATGCATTAAACACATTCAAACAGAAGTCAATAAAGGACACTATGAGATTCAGATGAGGCTATATTTAATAAGTGCTATCTTGAGGTCTCCTACAGAGTGCTAGGGGTATCTGGCATGGGGAGGGGGGGCTCGTATCAGATTCCATGGCCCTCTTATCCGTCGTCTCAAGGTTTGCAGCACCAGCATATTGTCCCTAATCTGTGTGCATCTGTTGGCTCTCAAAGCCACATTAAAACAGCCAGACCCCTCTGATAAGGTTCCTGACTTAATGCTCAGTGACATAATTAAATTGAATATTTAATCTGGTCATGGGAGATGAGGAGCTCTTGACCCCCTGCCGGGCCAGAAGAGCCGGTTCACTCGTCCATTTGGGGGTGATCTAGCTCTCCGAATGGCATGATACAAACTGGTTGCAGAGAACGTTCACCAAGATAGATTTCATGTCAGCTGAGTTCACTTGGTGGTTTCCTGTGAAGCCACCAAGTAAGCTGGTTGTGAAACATATTTTTGAGTAGCCAAACTACACTTCCATATCAGTCTGTGATGTCATTTGGGCCTAAACAGACTTGTCCCCATTGACATACATTGGCCATAATTTAATTCATTAGGACATAAGGTTGTTAAATGTGGTTAAAAAAAAAAGCACGGCAAGACCGCACGTGGCGCTGCTATGAATGGGCTTAAGGAAAATGCTAAGTTGCATGCTCTATGGACCCCATGGATGGAAAAATCCAGGTATGATATGTGTATTTTGTCCTCCAGACTCAATCCATTTTGGCTTAATTTGTCACCGTGCTTAAAAAATGTCTTGTGTATTCACAATCAAGTTGATGGAAGTTTCAAAATGTCTACCCAAAATGCATTTTATCAAAAGCAAATGGTCTCCTTAACACTTGGGTGAACCATGGGTGAATGTTTCCTTATCATAAAGGGGGACTAAGCCGTCAGAATGCTTCTTACAGCACTTCTTGTCCAATAGTGGTATGGAAACCACCTCCAAGGACACCAATCTGACAGCACAAGTTGTGGGGGCCTATGTCCCACAATTTCTGTTACTTGCAGAAACCAACCATCTCACATTCATGCTCACTTCTCTCCATGATTGAGAAAGGAGCTGAGCCTTCAGAACTCCGCCTGCATCTTCATCAACAACCATATTCTCCCCAGCCAGTCACACGATCACAGTCTCACTCCATCCTTCATGTCTCCCCACCTGATTCTCACTAGAATAACTGCATAAATGTCACATTGGATGCCAAGCAAAATGAAATCACAGGAGTGTTTCCTTATCCTCTCAGACACCGAGTGCCCTCGCTGGGCTGATGACAGCGGATGACTTTAGTTTGTATTAAGGATGTTTGTTTGGTTGGAAGAGGCAGCGATGAAAGGTTTTGGAAGCCACATTCTCCCTGCAGGCCCTCCAGCTTCCAGACACAAGAGAACTTGACACCCTGCCCCTTGCAACTTTTGACCTTTGGCACCTTGGCTGTGGCAGAATTTGTGAGGGAAGTCTTGTTTATTGCAGAGACACTTTACCACCGCTGCTGTCACAAAATACTACCAGTTACATGCTGAGATCTGTAAAGGAAGTTGCTACTTAAGAGTCAATTGAAATGAGTTCCATGCTGAATTATTTCTTTACTCAATACAATAAATTTAAGAGCACTTGTTAAGTCTTAACCTTAAGTTTGACATGTTTTATTACACCCATGTTATTCCAAAGAACTCAACAGAAGATAACTTAGCATTGTGATTCTTGAAGAACAAACATCCTTCTTCATTGAACTGCCACCATTTGAAATGTATGTTTTCTCCCATCTCAGGTCAATGCAGGTCAAGCCTGTAAAAGGTCAGATGTGCGCACCATAATGATGGCATTTATAAACAGGACCAAAGGTCATTTCACAAGTCCAGGCAGCTCGGGGACCTGGGGTCTGACTTTATCCAGGTACAAGTACAAGAACATGCTGGCAATTAACAGTCATTCACTTCAGGGGAAACGAAAACATGTGCTCCACTTAAGACTCAAACATCCATCTCGCTCAAATGCATGCACTCAGATTCTGGCATAAACCACAACCTTCACTTGAGGAAGCACTTGAAAACTTTACTCATACTTGTCCCACTTGGCTTTTTTTTTTAGTAGATGCAGCCTATCTTTAGTCTAGAAAAAAAACAAAAAAAACAAAAAAACTAGGAATCATTTTATGGGGGTCCAACACAAAACCAACCATATTACAATGCACCAAAGGACATTATATTCCCCAAAATGTGAAAAACTTTAAAAAGGCAATGCAATAGTCAAGTGGTTAGGTTCCATACTACATGTGTGCAAATTACCCTCATTCTCATTTTCTTTTACTATCAAATGAAGGCTCAACGTGCCCAAAAATAACATTTTGAAAATGAGTTGAATTAAGATGTGAAAAACAAATCATTCCAGTTTATGCGCAGGAACATCATGTCTCAGTACAGGCTTGTGTTGCCACCAACATCCTAAAATAAATGAGCAATCATCATCATCATTAGGAGGGGATATTCCACATTATTTCCTGGCTTATACTAAGCCACTGTTATGAGGCAAGAGAAGCAGATGGCCATGGGTTAAGAATGAACTAAACTGTGCAGAACCTCACCCATGGGGGAGTAGACTACAGAGGTCAAACACTCTCACTGGAAGCCCCTGTGATGGCCGTCAACCAGGACACTAGTAAAAAGTGTTAACATATTAAATAACTGTGTTAAGAAAATAACAAGGAGCCCTGCATCTGACCTCTGATCTGGAGGAGCATGATCATGAGCCCCAGTATGAGTTTCTCCGGGACATCTCATTGCTTATATTCAACTCTCACCAATCATACGCAATGTATGCAGTTTAATGAATATAGAGGTGGCCTTTTGGTGGGAAAAATAGAAACTAGAATGCTTTTCTAAAAGAAGATTTATCATTGATTGCTATACAATTCTATACTTGTGAGTCTTGGTAAGGGTAAGCTATTTATAAATTAATAATAATGTTAAAATGGTAAGATATTTGATGCATAATTTTGATCCTCAACTTAATTTTAAGGTTTGTTTGACAAACAATACATCACAATAAATGCGGCCATTTGTGGGATAAAAAAAGGAGAAAAACGTAATGTTACAAGTGCCTTCTCTGGTACATTTGGCACACAGATGATAGAGTCAGAGTAACATTATGTACAGTAGTGTAACGTAACCAAGTGAATTTACTCAAGTAATGTACAATTTTGAGGTACTTGTACTTTACTTGAGTATTTCCATTTTATGCTACTTTGTACTTGTACTCCAATACAATTCAGAAGTAAATAGTGTACTTGCACTACATTTATTTAATACCTTTAGGCTAGTTACTTTACAGATTTGGATGAATGATGTGAAATACTAGCTGCACCAAGTATTATAAAACATATCAGAGATATTATTCTGAAATGGACCAATAGATAGAATCGGAGGATGAACCCCTCTTTATTAGTCACATACATGCACACAGCAGAGCACACAGTGAAATTGGTCCTCTGCATTTAACCCATCCTAGTACTAGGAGCAGTGGGCAGCTATTGTGCAGCGCCCGGGGATCAAACAATGACTACTTTTACTGTCGCTACTTTAAGTACATTTAGATGAGAATACTTTCTACTTTTACTGGAGGAACATTTATAATACTTTTACTGTAACAGAGTATTCCTACACTCTGGTACTTCTACTTTACTCAAGTACAAGATCTGAGTACTTCTACTTTTACTCAAGTACAAGATCTGAGCACTTCTACTTTTACTCAAGAACAAGATCTGAGTACTTCTACAGATCTGAGTACTTCTACTTTTACTCAAGTACAACATCTGAGTACTTCTACTTTTACTCAAGTACAAGATCTGAGTACTTCTACTTTTACTCAAGTACAAGATCTGAGTACTTCTACTTTTACTCAAGAACAAGATCTGAGTATTCTTCCACCTCTGATGATTTCAAAAATGTATGCGTGTGGATGGCGCGTTAATCACACCACCCTGGTTCATCTCCATAGTAAATCGTAGTGTTGGAGCGGCTGAATGTGACTGCTTTCAAGGAAAAGTCTGATCGTTTTCCGGAAGGTTCTACTGGATAGACTAGAGTAAAAATTCGGCTGTCTGATTTCTGAGCTGTTGTGCCAGTCTTTAAGGACAGGCTGACACATGTTCTACTATTAGAGATGATTTGAACCGTTTCGCATTACATACCGACACAGCTCACTCTGCATATCAACGATGGGGCTTACTGCGCCTAGTTGTGTATTGTACAAGTTAGCGAACTGTGTGAAGCACAGAGGTTCAAAAGAAAGTCAGCTAGCTTTAGCTAACTCAGTACATGGAGTTAAGGCAAAGCCTGGAAGAGAACTCAGTGGTAAAGATTCAAACCTGCTCAGAGAGGGAGAAGTTGTTGTTAAATCGTCTATTGATATCGCTTTAGACATGACAGAGGAACGGAGCACGTGGATACAGAAGCAGTTTAATTCGCACAGATAAGAACCAGAGTAAAGTGGAGTGGAGGTGGACTGCACCGGCCAGACTGCACTCACCTTGCCCGGTGAAAAGCTCTCAGTCCCCAGCAGCTCACTCCTCGTTTCAGTGAAGCTACCTCCTCCTCACCGTTTCACTTAGTATCCCATTTAACTGCAACCGGTGGTGGTATGCGCAGACACATTAAGTAAACGTATTTTCAGGTTATTACTCGTGGTTACGAGATAACAGATTCCGTTTGTCGTTAAGTCCAGACGTGCAACTGTTCACTTTCAACTTTCAGTAGTTCACACACCTATCGCCGCAGTGAGGAAACCTGTGCAGTTATTCCATGCAGTAAAAAGTACTGTTGAGTGTAGTTTCTCTCCTCTGCTTCTGCTCCGGTTCTCCCCCACATGTAGCCGGCGAGCGGTGGAAGGTTTGGGGCTGAGCTCAGCTCTCAGCAGGGGGAAAGAGAGGGGGATATATCATGCTGCCTTCAAGTGCTCCTCGTTTTTTCTAAAACCAAGCTTGAAAGTAAATTAGACACAGTTTTCTTTTAGGTAAACTCCTAAAATGAACAGGAGCTGTATTAGTGTAAAAGCATAGCCTATAATGGTCTAAATTGCAAACGGTGATGCATTAAGGCTGTTTAAAAACTGCAGAGGTTTTACCACCAGTTCTAAGGTTTGCATTTGAATTTATATTGCTTGACATCTAAGCATGCCAACCCAATCATAGTGAGCACATCTCATGGACCATGGCAAAACTTTCAAAAGTTTGGAAGGAAAAATAATTTAATAATATATACAATAATCTATGCTTAAACATGAATATGCAATGACTGTTAAGGTTGGGTAACACAAGCACGAACTGAAATAATTTCCTATCATAATCTTCTACACTTTTCCACTGTGTCAAATGTGCTGCGATGTATCGGTAGTCTAATATTTCCCTCAGCACGTGAATGCAGCATCACCCACAGGAGAAATGGCTGGTGCATGGCAGACCCCTGGTGGACAACTGGAGACACGCAGCCCATCTATAGACCGTATATCACAGCTGGAATGGTTTGATTCCACAGGTTTGTCACTTCACTGACATTTAATTACACGGCTTGCAGTCTTCTACCAACCCGTCTAACAGCATTGCCTTTTATTTAGAGATAAATTGTGTGCCTTCTTGAAAGGGTGAACGCTATGATGTTAATAATGGTTGAATTCATTACCATTAACGCATCTCTCAAGCACCCTTGGGGGTGCATGCCCCACAATACATCCCACTGTGAGTTTCTAAGCTCTACTGATAAATTAGCTAAACCAAAGACACAAAGGAGATCAACCAAGATAAGGTTTTGCCTTTTAAAACAATCACTGGTCTACAATGGAGGATTACACAAGATTTTTGTTTAGCATAAAGCTGGGATGGCTGGAATTAAGGCAGGGGATATTTCCTTTACTCCATGCAGTGATGTTAAGAGTAATTGTACTTCTTCCACATTGTTTAAATACTCAACTTCAAGTAAAAGTAAAGCATAAAGAATCATACCCAAGTAAAAGTGTGTGATTAGGGAACATTCTTAAATTATTGAGTAAAGTAGTCTTGGTAGAAAAAAAAGTAAAAAAAGTATTTTTAATAACATTTGTTTTAAAGCAAAAGCACGTCTTCAGATCTAAGCAGCTGTGAAATATTTTTGGAAAAAAACCTGGCAGCAAATTTGCTGCCAATTAATTTCTGTTAACCCACTCATGGTTTCAGTTACTTCAATATAATGTTGTGTGGTTTAATCTTTAACGAATTACCCTATTTTAAAAAAGGTTTTATTTTCAAGTATTGTGTTCCAAAATTGGAATATGTTTTAATGAATTCTCCTCCATTTACAAAGGAACTGTCATGCTCTGAGCCATGCGTATCCGAAAGAGCGCACACCGATCACAAAGCCTACTGCATACTCTTGTGTTCTTTAGGGTGGTGGTGTATCTTTGGCCCCTCTTGTGAAAAGAAGCCTTTTCTCGCCTCTCTTCATTCTCCTGTGATGAGGACTGAAGCTCGATAATCTTCACTTACTTCAAAGTTTACTCAGCCCCACCCCCACTTCAAAGACAACGTGACTAAAGGTCTGGAATGAAATTAACATTTTATGATCACTAATGTACACACACAGTGAAGTTTAACCCATCCTTGTATAGCAGCTTTATATGTGCAGAGCCAGGGGCCCCAGGAGCCTTGCTCAGGCACGCCTCGGCAATGCAGGAGTTAAATTGGCCCCTCTGGTTCCCAAATGAACAAGAGACTGACCTACTTCCCCCCCCCCCCCCCCCCCTCTACTCTTACAATACAGTGACTTTTATGTTGTGATATTGATTTAGAAGCACATCCCAGTAAGTATTGTAAACTTAATGTCACACAAAATATGTCATAAATATTGCAACATAATTATGTTTGAAATAAGGTCAATAACAGCTATGATATGAGATCCTATGTCATATACAGAATAAAGTCATTTACAGGTGCAGTGTAAATGACTGCATGGTGTAGTAGGCCAGAAGGAATAAATACAGCGAGATGGTCATGGAGTCAATACAATAAGGCCCCTGTGCCTTCTTGGAGAGGATGTTGACGTGCTGAAGGATCACCGGTACGTAGGTCATCTTTTACCAGTGTGCTGAGGCCAGCGCACTGTACCTTGCTGTAGTCTGAGGGAGCAGCATCAAGCTAGTGACAACAACAGATTGAATAAACTGGTGTAGACAACTGGCTCCGTCATCAACTGCAACCCAGACACTTTAGAGAGAAGGACTCTCGGATGGATAATCCCGCCCAGCCTCCCCACCAGCTCCCGGATCGACATCGGAGCTCCTTCTACAGACTCATTCAGCTCCTCTGTCACAAGGACAGATACAGGAAATCTTTCCTGCCAACTGCAAAAGCGTTGTAAAGAAACTGACCTCTGGCTAGCAGAGAACTCCAGTTTCATAGTTTCTTTTATTAACCAGACTATTATTACAGTGCAGATGTTACTGTGAATTGATCACATCTTTATGGATTATACTGTGTCTATCTATCCATGTATTTGTTGTTTATTATCTAATTCCGAATATTGTGTATGCTCAGTGAGGCTTTATATCATGAAACTCTAATTTGCTTGAACTATACTAAACTAATCTAAACATTTACACAATTTCCGACATGTATATTTTCTACTTTTTAATGTTATTTTATTTCTATTGAGATTGACATATGAATTGTTTATTTTTTGTCTTTTAATTTGACTGTGTACAATGCCTTGTCTTATTATGGTGCTGCAACTAAAAAAAATCAATAGATCAATAAAGTACTTGTCTGTGTCTCTGTCTGTCTGTCTGTCCGTCTGTCTGTCTGTCCGTCTATCTGTCTGTCTGTCCGTCTATCTATCTATCTATCTATCTATCTATCTATCTATCTATCTATCTATCTATCTATCTATCTATCTATCTATCTATCTATCTATCTATCTATCTATCTATCTATCTATCTATCTATCTATCTATCTATCTATCTACAAGTGGTGTTACGCACACCAGACCACTTTGAGTGAGTGGTGTATATTAGTCCGATTTCAGAAAACCGAAGGACGCACAAGTACACACTAATGGACACACATCAAATAGCTAATAATACAACTGGGCGGACACTAATAAGAACTTGTCAGGATTATCACGCAAGTCCACCATTTGTCAGCTCAATACAAAACACTGTATCAGACTTTTTTTGAAGTTGATAGTACTGTCATCGGAGCTCTTTGGGGACCCCTCGGGGTGTGGCTGTTTGTGTGTGTAAGTTCCAAAGCACAGGCCTGTATTCATAGCAGGGCTGGAGAGAAGTGAGTCTGAAAAGTGGTGAAGCAGAGTGTGAATGGGTAGGCCTGTCTGTCAGGAGCAGCACACAGTATTCATGTCCATGTGAAAAACACTAAGTCATTCACGGCTTTCATTCGGCTTGTGTAATTAAAGCCCGCTTTTTGTTGAAACCTTTTGATCGTTTTTTTTACTGCACTTGGGTCCTATTTACCCCTTCCTGACACTTCCTTCTGTCCCTTACATTAGTCTCACAGTCTGTATGAGCCATGTTGTAGGGAAAAAAAGAAGGAAATATACAGTAAATGGCTATAGGGGGGAGTGGGTTAAGATGAGTCCTTTTGAACTTATGTTGTCCTCTAGGCAAGGCAAAATTAAATAGAAGTCAAATGACAACAACAACAACAACAACAACAACAACAACCTTTACTTCAGTAGGTCTTCTGTCAATCAGAATGAAAATAATGCATCAGAAAGGGCAATGAAAATATGACTTAACTTGCGTCATCTGGGGCGAAATTGACTCATTTACTTTTTGCAGTTAAACCTGAGTACAGAGTGTTGTTTCTGTCTGCTAACTCAAAGCCAGTTCAATCATTTCTATAGAGTAAGGCCATGGGCCTGGTCAGCCAGTTTTTTTATCTGGTCTGAAGCTCTTTCTCTCTCCTGAGTGAAGACCCACTCTGCCTCTGCTGTTCCACTGTACCTACTGTCTTCACATCCTGTCCTCCTTCCTCTTTATGTCTCTATGCAGGGTTGACCTGTTAGTATCTCTGCTCTGATGGATTCCCACCCTCGCCATCAGTGGCTGCTCTCTCCGTCTCCTCAGTCTTTGTCTTCGACTTTCTTGGCATGATAGCTTATCTACATGTTTAAAGTATTGAAAAAAAGAATTAGTTGTGTAAAACTACACTGGAAATCCCTTTTATACTACAGAGACTAACTTAACTTCAGTTCGTCATGGGGGGGTTTAAGTTGAACCACTGGCTCAATTTGCCCCACAGCCACTTTTTGGTAAAAAAAAACAGTTGAGTCATTCATGTTAATCTTTAGCTAAATGATTCGCCTGGTTTTAGACCTTCCTAAATAGGCAACATGCAATGTTCTAAGATGCCCTAATAATGTAAGAAATCCCTCAAAATGCAGGATAAAAATCAGATTAATTTGTAATTAAATCAGGAGATGCAATTTATTTGGAAAATGTACAATATCCTGCTAACCTGTCACTTACCTCCAATCTAAATCCACACTGAACAAAAATATAAATGCAACCCTTTTGTCTTCGCTCCAATGTGAACCGGTGTGGCATATCAAGATGCTGATCAGAGTGTTGATTATGTTCATTACCACAGGGGTGTCCAAACTACAGCCTGGGGGCCAACTGCGCCCCGTTGTCCATTTTGAATCGGCATTAAGCAAACTAAACAAGTATATGGCCCAAACATGAAACTTGTGCTTTTCGTATATTGTAAAAGTATATTACAAAGTAGGATTAATGTGCTAATAAGCCCACTTTTCAAATAAATAAAATAAAATCATTGAGTAAAAGAACATTTTCTACAAATCTTAGTTGATTCAAAAAGCCCAATACCCTATTTGGATATAAAGCTTGAAATAATACCCTCCATATTTCCCCTTATTATAAGCAATCTGAGGCTTCAGTTTTAAAGGCTGAGCAGCCAACACTTAAAAAATAAAACCTTACGGAGAGCAATGCTGTAGGTGGTTGGTGTTCTTAAAGCATATTCAGGTATAAAACATAGTTTACCTTCTTGTGATTGATTTTGCTAACTTATAACTTATCTTATGAGGCAATATAATGGCTCTTGGTATATGTTTTCTGTATGTGGCCCTCAGTGAAAAAAGTTTGGACACCCCTTCACTACCAAAAGCCGCCTCCAAAGGCTTTTCCGAGAATTTGGCAGTACAACCGCAGACCAGGTGTACCCATTACAAGGGAATGCAGAATGTAAAGAAACCCATTTTTTACTGCTTTTTTCTTGGGGAGGACTTTAAAAGGTTAAGGCTGGGATGGATTTCTTTTCATTAAAATACCTTTTATACGGTAACACTTTCCCCATTTACCAACAGATGGCGTAACCGTTCTTTGAATAACTTCAACAATGTCCTCGCCGGTGTGACAAAGGCTTCATAGTGCAGGTTCTTCACCATAATTACAGCACGTTCCATACAACACACAACATTAGTCCTTTAAGTATTAATAGTAAGTTTGTATTAGATTTATTAGAATACATTTTATAACATGGAAGCATGGGCGCCTGTAATAAGTACAGAACATATTGGATTGGTGGTTTTCAGCAACATCCATTTATCACTCTAAATGATGTTGTTAGTGCACTCAGGAGTATAAAACAGGCTTTTGCTTATTCATTGTAAGACTTTTATCACTTTTTGCAAATGAACTCTTCATACATGGTATGTGAGGGGTCACATATCCATTAATGGTTTTATTTTGACATGTTTATCTCTTTTCATCCTTTTGCCAACGTTGTCTCAGTTTCTCATCCCTCCCGTTTTTGTACATACGCATGGGTCAAAGTGTACTTGGAGGGCTGCACATTCCCTGTCAAGTTAGCTTTTTATAAATCAGAAACATTGCTTAGAAATTAGCATGCCCTTTTTTTGAGCGTACGCCACGTTTAAAAATGAGCAATTGCAATAAAGGTCAGGTAAAGAATGACAAAGAGGTCAGATCATGTCACAAGTACGAATCGGGTGAGCGTCAGGGGAGTCTCAAAAAACCTGAAGTGATGCACCCATCATGCCAAGTGCCTACTGTACAAGCCTGTGGGGGCCGTGCTATAATCTGGGGTTGCTGCAGTTGGTCTGGTCTAGGTTCAGCAATGTGCCCAAAGAATGAGGTCAGCTGACTACCTGAATATACTGAATGACCAGGTTATTCCATCAATGGATTTTTTTCTTCCCTGGTGGCACGGGTATGTTCCAAGATGACAATGCCAGGATCCATCTGGCTCAAATTGAGCATGAGACATCATTTTCACACATGGATTGGCCACCACAGAGTCCAGACTTGGGGTGTCACAATATACCGGTATTTACGGTAACCGTGATATTTAAAAAATGAAATATTGACGATATGTAAACAATACACATAATATCGTACATAATCCAACGCCAACAACTATCTGGTTCCCACTCTAACCAGTAGGTGGCGATAACGCTCCTTAACACTGGTTACGCCACCACTCCATAAAACAGAAAAAAGAAGGTAACTAGCTAGCTTGCAGCTGCCACCACAGTGTATGCTGTGCTGTGTGGCCACTACTGTTACACTAAACCATGTCGGAGGAGATTAGAGAGCCTAATGTATTAAATGCGACGTAGTCTCGTATCATATGCTTCAGCAGAGAATGTGCCATAGTCGTTGAATTTCAACGCAACGGGGAGCATTCCCTCGCGATCTCTAGTCGTCTAATAACGACATTAGGGAGCTCTGTAGAAGTCTATGGGACTACCCTGCTGAGGGTGGTGCAACTGCCGTACCAGGCCGTTGATGCAGCAGGTCAGGATGCTCTCTATGGTGCGCCTGTAGAGGGTCAGGATGCTCTCTATGGTACACCTGTAGAAGGTCAGGATCCTCTCTATGGTGCACCTGTAGAAGGTCAGGATGCTCTCTATGGGGCACCTGTAGAGGGTCAGGATGCTCTCTATGGGGCACCTGTAGAAGGTCAGGATGCTCTCCTGTAGAAGGTCAGGAGGGTCTCTATGGTGCACCTGTAGAGGGTCAGGGTGTTCTCTATGGTGCATCTGCAGAAGGTCAAGAGGCTCTCTATTGTGCACCTGTAGAGGGTCAGGATGCTCTCTATGGTGCACCTGTAGAAGGTCAGGATGCTCTCTATGGGGCACCTGTAGAGGGTCAGGATGCTCTCTATGGTGCACCTGCAGAAGGTCAAGAGGCTCTCTATGGTGCACCTGTAGAAGGTCATGATGCTCTCTAAGGTGCACCTCTCTGCCGCTTCCTGTAATCCACAATCAGCTCCTTCGTTTTGCTGACGTTAAGATGGAGGTTGTTATCCTGGTACCAAGATGTCAGGGTTTCGACCTCCTCTCTGCACGCCATCTCGTCACCATCGGTGATCAGGCCGATGACCGCTGTGTCGTCAGCAAACTTGATGATGGTGTTGGAGCTGTGTGTGGCCACGCAGTCGTATGTGAACAGGGAGTAGATGAGAGGTCTGAGCATGCAGCCTTGAGGGGTACCGGTGTGTTTAATCATCTAAATAAAATTCAAGATTAACTCCTTTTATTTTTTATATTTTGAAGATTTTTGCAGTGTAATATTAAACTTAAAGGAATAAGTAAACTCTGAATAAAGCTGAAACTATGTTCTATACTTTGTTATGTCAGCAACATTATCAGTATAACTTTATCTCTTAAATGGTATGAGGGAATTAACATTAACATACATGTTGTACACAAAAGGTGATGCTTATAAGATGCATGCCGTTATGAGCCAACTCATGCAACTCGAACAACAATTGTTTTTTTATTCTGTACGTTCAATTTCCCTACCAAATACCACATCATGTAACTACTACTGAGACATTTTTAGTTTCCAATCTCAAGATAAAATGTCATTTATTCCCTTTTCTGAATGGAAAAATCGTTTGTCAATGCATTTCAAACAACAATTGATAATATGACTAACATGAGTGTTTTCCGATCCTACCCCTGTAATATAAACGTTATGCCCTAGTAAATGAAAGCCAGGGTGTCATCTCAGTGATTAATGATGCAATCATGGTATAATTATTAAATGCTATTTTTAAAAGTCAATGAATGCCATGTTTCTTCATGCTACATTGTGTTAAGAACATTACCATCTGAAACTCATTTGATAGTGAAGGTCTGTTTGCTTTTGTGTTTCAGATGTGGAGGCACCCATTAATAATGTGATTGATAAATATGTTGGAGACACTGTAGAGTTGTCATCAGGCTGACCGCCTGAAGGGGTCACCAGGGCGGACTGGAAATATAAAGGGTTAACAATTGCAAACAAAGATGGGCTTTATAGAAATAATTAATTTGATGGTAGATTAGATTTCAATGCAGCAACTTTAAGTTTAACATTGAGAGGGCTGACCCTCCAAGATTCTGGGGAATTCAGTTTTGTCTCATCCAGAAACACACAAAGGCC
This sequence comes from Eleginops maclovinus, assembly GCF_036324505.1. NCBI lineage: Eukaryota > Metazoa > Chordata > Actinopteri > Perciformes > Eleginopidae > Eleginops > Eleginops maclovinus. The sequence continues at coordinate 3,358,590 of NC_086368.1, read as the reverse complement.
AACAGTCACCATCGAGCTGCAAGTTCATGGTAAGATACATTATTATAAGTGACAAAGTCACCTACAATAATAATTGATTATGTATTATGTATTAATTATTTGTGTGTTTGATTCATTCTTATAGAACATATGCCTTGATAATGGAAACAAATATCATGTTAAACCGTTATAGACTGTTAAATGTTGACGGTGTCTGATACTAGAACTAGGTCAATATTAATGGATATGCTGTAAGGCTTAAACACAGCTGTTAACCTACTGTCAATCATTTTCAAGTGTTTCCACACACAATTAAGGTATTTTTAGCCGGCTACTTCAGTGGTAATAAGTGGGACATGTATGAATACTTGCTAGTTTGTTCCATCAGTTTACTATACCTGATATATTTACACATTGATTTCATATTTTCTGCCTTGTTTTCTAAAGTGCCATCAGGAATGATGGATGGGATACAATATACAGTACATGTTCATTATCTGTCATACTGGACTCGTTTACAGGGACAGTCATTTTTATGCACTTATTTTACATTACACAGCAAAACCAAAGACTGAGCTCCGAGCCAGCTTTCCAGGAGGGGGCACTGTGACCCTAAATTGCTCTTTAAGACCACCATCATCTTCTAGTTTGAGGTACTTCTGGTAAAAAACAAAGGAAACGTCTGAACCCCTGAAAACACAAGATGTTGTTTTCCTCAAAAAATCCATCTCACACACAGGTGTCCGTAGGATAGGAGTTAGAGGAGACCCCGTTTACTACACAGAATACAACAATTAAGCACACAAAAATGGGCTAATCTAATATTATATGTAATACAGAAAAAAATGGTGTATTTAAAATGATTGATTATATTATGTTTTATGTTTAACCTTTCTAACGTATTTGTTTTTGGTGCTTCTTGGTGGTGAACAGTCCCAAACAGGGCTGTTGGGACCCGCAACCCAACTGGCTTGAGATATACTTTTGGGAAGTGATCTCTTTGACATGTGAAATTGAAGATGCAGGAGACTATGAGTGGGAGTATGTATGTATGACACCCATGTCAGACACCACTGAGACATCTCACCCTAAATATACTCTGTCATCACAAAGTGGAGACTACAGGTGTATGGGCAGACTGAAAGGTCAAACGTCTTCAACACGGTGGAGTGATGTTTTCAGATTTTGAGTATCTGGTTGTAAGTCATTCCTAACCATTTGAATTGTTGTGCTGGATTTAAATATACAATATATTGTAGGGCCATATCTATACAAACCATGTCTGTGAAGTGTTTTTCTCAAAATACCAAACAGATCCCCCATTTTAGCATCCCCCTCTATTTCAGCCCTGTTCCTGAAGTGCTGATTCTGTGACTGTAGCTTTAAAGGTCCCCTATTATGCAAAATGCACTTTTTAATGTCTTTTATACATAAATATGTGTCCCCGGTGTGTAAGGAAACTCACAAAGTGTCAGAAAATACAACCCTCTCTCTTTTACTTCTTACCCACATCTCGGGGGTAAAAACGAGCTGATCCAGATTTACTGCGGACTTGACATCATATCGGAAATGTGGGCCGGCTTTAAATTGAATTCTTGGCAACGTCCCGCCCACGTAACATGTCCCAACCTATCGTCCCCAATATACAGTAGGCGAGCTGAAACCACTCTGTTTTGTCAGTAATATGTTCTGTATGTACATTAGCAAGCATCGCTAACACTCAGAGCTAACGCTGTATTGGAGAGACTGGAGAGAATATAAAGGTCTTGTCCTTGTGGTAAACCGAGAGAGAAACGTATAGAAATAATGCTGGATGTGGTTTGGAACATAATATTTAATCACAGCAGCGTTTAGCTGAGTTTCTCCCGGTAGAAAACTCTCTTCAGAGGAGAGATCATGACGCTCCAAAGGGGCGTGGCCAGCAGCAGCTCCAAAGGGGCGTGGCCAGCAGTAGCTCGAAAGGGGCGTGGCCCGCAGCAGCTAGTTCATTTAAAGCTACAGTCACAGAATCAGCACTTCAGGAACAGGGCTGAAATAGAGGGGGATGAGGCATGCTACAATGGGGGATCTGTTTGGTATTTTGAGCAGAACACTTCACAGACAAGTTTTGTATAGATATGAGACCTATAATATATTGTTCAAATATAGCATGATAGGAGAACTTTAAATAAAAACATATTTTGTTCATATTATTTAAAGTCAGTATAGCGTCACATTTGTTTTACATGTTTTTAGATCATATGTAGGATGCAAGGAGTGCATGTAACCCCCCAGGTATACATCATAATGTTACCATTCTATGAAGTCCGTTTCCAACAGATGAACCTGTGTCCGTCCTCAATGTGTCTCGTTCATGGCTGAGTCCTGGAGCCTCAATAACTCTGAACTGCAGTGTCGATCATCCAGCAGCAGGGTGGAGGTTCTATTGGTATAAGGCTGTTCCCAATCTGAAAGACAGCTATGAGCTGCTACCTGACAGTGGCGATGGGAATAAAGAGGATTTCTACATCATGGATGGACAGACACAAACAGCAGGGTATATGTGCAGAGCTGGAAGAGGAGATCCAGTGTATTACACTTTGAATAGCAATCCTGCGTTTGTCTGGTCTGCAGGTTAGTATGTTGTGCCTTTCCTTGTGTATTCTATGAAGTGGTATGAAGTCAAAGCACTGGTCCTTTCTATTTTATTACACTGCCCGGCCAAAACAAAAACACCAGCCTGTAGGGGCAGTGCTATGATCTGGGGTTGCTGCAGTTGGTCTGGTCTAGGTTCAGCAACGTGCCCAAAGAATGAGGTCAGCTGACTACCTGAATATACTGAAGGACCAGGTTATTCCATCAATGGATTTTTTCTTCCCTGATGGCACGGGCATGTTCCAAGATGACAATGCCAGGATCCAACGGTTGGTTCAGGGAGCATGAGACATCATTTTCACACATGGATTGGCCCCCAAAGAGTCCAGACCTGAACCCGATTGAGAATCTTTGGGATGTGCTGGAGAAGACCGAATCTCCCGTCATCAATGCAAGATCTTGGCGAAAAATTAATGCAACACAGACATAAATGTTGTGACGTTGCAGAAGCTTGTGGAAACGATGCCACAGAGAATGCGTGCTGTAATCAAAGCTAAAGGCGGTCCAACGAATATTAGAGTGGGACCTTTGTTTTGGCCGGGCAGTGTATTATTTAATTATGTTTTGGTTTGGTCGTTTTACATAGTAGTACCTTTAGTACACATTCATTACATTCAATCATTTACCCCAAAATGTGTTACATGCATCAAATGTTTTTTTATCCTTGCTTTATCTCTTTTGGGGGGATTCAGGTTAAATGTAAGCACCCAGTTGGCAGTAATAGCAGTTACCCATGCATTGTCTTATTTGAACTGCAGAATCCAATTCAGTTTGCATCAACATTAATGCTTCATCTGTCCCATATTTATGTGTTGTCTTCTCAGATGTTCATTCAGCTGCGTCTCTCTCACTGAGTCTGACAGTGTGCAGCACTGCACCCAGACCTCTGTGTCGCTGAGCTGTGAGGGAAGCTCCACTGTGTGGAGAGTGAGGGGGATTTCAGAATCTGGCAACCAATTTCACTGTCCTTTCTCTGGGACAATGAATGAACCAACATGCAACACATATATCGCAGACAGTGACTGGGTTAGTGGAGTGTACTGGTGTGAGTCGGAAATACAGTTCAGCAATGCAGTCAACCTCACTATCCATGGTGAGCTATCAACTTTGTGTCTGACGGAGTCTATCAAAACTCTTTAATTTTGAATAGATAGATAGATAGATAGATAGATAGATAGATAGATAGATAGATAGATAGATAGATAGATAGATAGATAGATAGATAGATAGATAGATAGATAGATAGATAGATAGATAGATAGATAGATAGATAGATAGATAGATAGATAGATAGATAGATAGATAGATAGATAGATAGATAGATAGATAGATAGATAGATAGATAGATAGATAGATAGATAGATAGATAGATAGATAGATAGATAGATAGATAGACAGACAGGTGTGTATAGCAATGATAGCAATGTATCTTTTTTCAGATAATAATATTAACCTGGTTAGCACGGTCCATCCTATGGCTGGGGGAAGTTCTGTCACTCTTGGCTGCAAGCTAAAGAATGAAACTACTCTTTATAATGTGGATTTCTATAAAAATGACAACCTCATTCAAAATGATAGCAGAAGGGAGCTGACTATCTCTGCAGTGTCAAAGTCAGGTGAAGGCTTTTATAAATGCAGACGAAGAGATTCCCCACTTGGTTGGACTTCAACAAAGAGCTGGTTGTCAGTAAAATGTGAATATGATTAAAAAGCAAAACCTTTTTGTAAGCTTTGTTGCAGTCGGTTGTGTGAGTCTGTAATTCAGTTATTACTCTGTTATTAGTTTCCTCTAAATTAAAATTTTTGTGTTTGTAAGAGAAATAGTTTTATTTACAGTTCTGTATTCAGTAATAAAACATGCATATGACCGTGAACATTGAAATGTAAGATGTGATCAGGGGTTTGTGCTAGTATATTTTGTTAATGTGTTCCAATACCTATGTGAACGTGTGCTTTATGTGTAAATGTATTTGTATAGTTGTGTATATTCCATGTATGTATATATGTAGGTTTTAATATTTTTGACTGTCATTGTTTGTCGATCTTGGAGTTTTATTACCGAGGCTTGGTCAGAACTTGAAGCTTTGCTTCCGTCAGTGCTTTGAGAAAATGTTATATAACAAATAATAATTAAGGTTATTTATAACAGCAGCCTCTTGGCCTGGAGAAGGCTCTAAATTTCCCGTCCAGTTGACTTTTCGGCTGCTTTGTGGAGTTGTACTGACTATTCTCCTGCTGCTGTTTCTGTGTCACTACAGACAATCCATGGGTAAGAACCTTTTCATCTGATATCATATGAATTAAACTATAATTACTCAAAATAACACATCACATATTCAAAGCACTGTAACAATGCAGACCTTTTTATTTATTTTATAGATTCATTCTTCAGGAGGTCGGTATAAAACCTTTTCCCTCATTTTTTAACATTTCAGCAGATATATGTTAAATTCAATCCACTTCATTATCTTCATTTGTAAGGTCCACCAGATGTCATATCACCAATCAGGTCCACATGATAAAGCAGGAAGAAATTCAAAGAATACAACAATACTCTACTCTTCTCCATGGTCAGCCTTTTTAATATTATGATTCATTTTCAGAGCTACTCAGTACTCAGATCTTGTACTTGAGTAAAAGTAGAAGTACTCAGATCTTGTACTTGAGTGAAAGTAGAAGTACTCAGATCTTGTACTTGAGTGAAACTAGAAGTACTCAGATCTTCTACTTGAGTAAAAGTAGAAGTACTCAGATCTTGTACTTGAGTAAAGTAGAAGTACTCAGATCTTGTACTTGAGTAAAGTAGAAGTACCAGAGTGTAGGAATACTCTGTCACAGTAAAAGTCCTGCATTCAAAATGTTCCTCCAGTGAAAGTAGAAAGTACTCTCATCTAAATGTACTTAAAGTAGCGACAGTAAAAGTAGTCATTGTTTGATTGGTCCATTTCAGAATAATATCTCTGATATGTTTTATAATTATTGATCATCAAAGTGTTCTCAGAGCTGGTAAAGGTGCAGCTAGTTTGAATGGCTTTGTATACTGCAGGGTAGCTGCTGGATTTACTCCAGGTGAACTAAAGTCTGATTTAAGGGCTGATTATATTTACCATCATTAATCCATTTTATTTTAAAACAAATACAAGAAAATCACTTTGGGCTGAACTCTCTTGCACTCATGATGATTAAATGCATAATATAACAGTTCAAGTGACAATAGAAGATAAAAAAGGGCATAATAATAACAATAAAATATGATAAAATAAATAACGATCCCTCTCAGTAAAAGAACAATGCAACTTATGCAGATAACAAGTCAGTATCTGTTTCATCTTTGATAAAAAGCTTCACTAAACATATAATAACATGTAATCTGTATTACCCTATACAAACATCATTACATGAAATGACATGTGTGGTGTGAGAGGAACTTCTAAAAGGGAATGAGCATGCTGATAAGCTAGCAAAAGATGCAATACAAAAGGAAAACAAAATACCCGTTGCACTTAGAAAAGGAGAAGGAATAGCAATAATTAAGAAAAAAGGTGGGAGGGGGACCAGAAAGGCAGGGGATACCTCAAGTTACAGAAATCCGTCAACAAAAAGATCTAAACAGAAAGGAACAGACATGAGGAGATCATCATCACTAGACTCAGACTGGAATATACAGGATTAAACAGCACTATTTTATTTGCAGGAGGTGTGGAGTGAAAGAAAATGTGGAACACATCATATTACATTGAAAACACTTTCAAATACTCCACCAGGACCCTCTATGACTACCGCCCAGTGACACTCACTTCCATCATCATGTAGTGCTTTAAGCGGTTACTCAAAACATTCATCCTCCCTCCCTCCCTGACTCTCTGGTCCCCCTGCAGTTTGACTGCAGAGCAAACAGGTCCACAGCCAACGCCATAGCCCTCACCCTGCACACTGCCCTCTGACACCTGGACCAGAGGGACACATATGTGAGAATGCTGTGCATCGACTACAGTTCAGCTTTCAACACCATTGTGTCCTCCAAGCTCCTCATCAAGCTCAGGGACCTCTGGATCAACAGCACCCTCTGTGACAGGATCCTGAATTTCCTGACGGGCAAACCCCAGGCATTGTGGGTGTGAAACATCACATCCTCCACCCTGATCCTCAACACTGGTGCTCTTCAAGGCTGCGTGCTCAGCCCTCTCCTCTAATCTCTGTTCACACACGCCTGTGGCTCCAACACCATTGTGAAGTTTGCTGACGACACGACCTTCCCCATTCTGATCACCGATGGTGACGAGATGGTGTACAGAGAGGAGGTCCAAACCCTGACATCTTGGTGCAAGGATAACAACCTCCATCTCAACGTCAGCAAAACCAAGGAGCTGATTGTGGACTACAGGAAGCGGCAGAGAGAGGGACACGCCCCCATCGCCAACTACTGTGGAGAGAGTCAGCAGCTTCAGTTTCCTTGGTGTCCACATCACTGAAGACCTGACATGGACTCATCACACAAACACCATCACCAAAACAGCTCCACACTGGCTCTTATCCTCCGCAGCCTGCGGAGATTCATCATGGACTCCAGGATACTCTGCAACTTCTACAGGTGCAGAGCATCCTGACCCCCTGCAGGTGCACCATAGAGAGCATCCTGACTTTCTACAGGTGCACCATAAAGAGGATCCTGACCTTCTACAGGTGCACTATAGAGAGCATCCTGACCTTCTACAGGTGCACAATAGAGAGCATCCTGACCCTCTACAGGTGCACCATAGAGAGCCTCCTGACCCTCCACAGGTGCACCATAGAGAGCATCCTGACCCTCTACAAGGCACCATAGAGAGTATCCTAACCGGCTGCATCACGGCCTGGTGGTAGTTGCACCGCTCTCAGCCGTAAGGCTCTACAGAGGGTGGTGAAAACTGCACAGCACATCACCAGGACGGAGCTGCCATCCATGGAGGACCTCTACACCAAGCGGCTCAGGAAGAAAGCCAGCAGGATTATCAAAGACCCCCATCACCCCAGCAACAAACTGTTCTGTCTGCTGCCGTCTGGCAGGCGGTACCGCAGCATCAGGACCAAAACCAGCCGGACAGGCCATAAGACCATTAAACACCTGAGCTCTGTAATGTGCCTCCTTAACCCAAAGGATTTATCTGTTGTCATCTTACAATTTATTATTGTTGAACCTCAGACTGAGGAGGAACAATGCGGTTTTCGTCCTGGTCGTTGAACGACGGACCAGCTTTTTACTCTTGCAAGGATCCTGGAGGGGGCCTTGGAGTACGCTCATCCGGTCTACATGTGCTTTGTGGATTTGGAGAAGGCATATGACCGGGTTCCCAGGGAGATACTGTGGGAGGTGCTGCGGGAGTATGGGGTGAGGGGGTCTTTACTCAGGGCCATCCAATCTCTGTACTCTCAAAGCGAGAGCTGTGTCCGGGTCCTCGGTAGCACGTCGGACCAATTTCCAGTGAGGGTTGGCCTCCGCCAGGGCTGCGCTTTGTCACCAATCCTGTTTGTGATATTCATGGACAGGATTTCGAGGCGTAATTGTGGGGGAGGGGGTCTGCAGTTCGGTGGGCTAAGGATCTCACCGCTGCTTTTTGCAGATGATGTGGTCCTAATGGCTTCATCGGTCTGTGACCTTCAGCACTCACTGGATCGGTTCGCGGCCGAGTGTGAAGCGGCTGGGATGAGGATCAGCACCTCCAAATCTGAGGCCATGGTTCTCAGCAGGAAACCGATGGACTGTCCACTCCAGGTAGGGAATGAAGCCTTACCCCAAGTGAAGGAGTTCAAGTATCTCGGGGTCTTGTTCTCGAGTGAGGGAACAATGGAGCGTGAGATGGGCCGGAGAATCGGAGCAGCGGGAGCGGTACTGCATTCGCTTTACCGCACCATTGTGACGAAAAGAGAGCTGAGCCAGAAGGCAAAGCTCTCTGTCTACCGGGCCATCTTCGTTCCTACCCTCACCTATGGTCATGAAGGATGAGTCATGACCGAAAGAATGAGATCGCGGATACAAGCGGCCGAAATGGGATTTCTCCGCAGGGTGGCTGGCATCTCCCTTAGGGATAAGGTGAGAAGTTCAGTGATCCGGGGGGGACTCGGAGTAGAACCTCTGCTCCTTCGCGTTGAAAGGAGCCAGTTGAGGTGGTTCGGGCACCTGGTGAGGATGCCACCTGAGCGCTTCCCTAGGGAGGTGTTCCAGGCACGTCCAGCTGGGAAGAGACCGAGGGGTAGACCTAGGACCAGGTGGAGGGATTATATCTCTTCGCTGGCCTGGGAGCGCCTTGGAATCCCCCAGTCAGAGCTGGTTGATGTGGCCAGGGAAAGGAAAGTTTGGGGCTCTCTGCTGGAGCTGTTACCTCCGCGACCCTGACGGAAAAGCGGGAGAAGATGGATGGATGGTATTATCCTAATAGTTATCACTTTATCAATCAATATTTGATTGTATTTCACTGTACAATATTTAACCCTACATTCTGTAGATATTTTTGTTCTATTTACCTCTACATGGAATCTTGCATTACTTGGTCACTTTCAACATTCTCTGTGTCATTTGGCTTATTGTGTTTATTAATTTTTCTGACATATATATAGTTAACTTCATCTGCACTATTTGTAGACTGGTCTTGCAACACAACTTGTCCTCCACTATGTTACTTTTTATCTATCCTATCCTTATTTTATTTTTATTTTCTCTTATGTCTTATAAAATAATATGATGCATTGTTGGAGGAGCTAGGGATTTAAGATTTCCTTTTCCATAACTATATATGTAGCTACTGTGCATTTGATAATAAAACCCCTTGAACCTTGAACATTTACAAATCGAGAGGAAAAAACGTAGTGACAGAGTCAGAGAGGCATGAATGGAGCAGAACGTGATGGGGATACTGGGAACAGAAGGTGAGGTGGTAACAGCTACAAAGAAGGTCCTTTTTAAGTATTTGGGTTAAACAGGACTGATTGGATTTAAAATAACTTAAACACCGTGGTATACTTCCACGTCTGGTGATCGGATGACATGGTGATACACGATCTTGAACAGTAGGTTGCAGTATGCACCTTACAGTTGTTTGCGATCTGCCAATGACCGAGAGAAGAAGAAGAAGAGGAACTTCTACGACGGACACGCTCCACCGTACGTGCGCGCTTCCGTGAATCTATAACAAAGATGGCGACCGCCTTCTCAGGTAAGCCGACTTCTCCGACAGTTCAGATACTATTTTTCATATATTTTGCTTACGAGGTACAACCCGGAGCATACCATATTAGCTTATAGTTTCGCAGTTCCAAAGAGTCCAGCTGCAGTGCAGGTTTACTGCTGCAGGACTGTCTGAGAGGTAAACGCTGACGATGCTAGCTAGCTCATTAGCTAGCTGCGCTGTCCAACAGTCCATGATCATCACGGCTTCTACAGCAACATACATTTACAATTATGAGGGTAGCAGGCAGAAAAAAGTCTACATATGGGTGCAGTGCACACCACAGACCACATTAGACCGGGCTGCAGTGTGTTAACGTCACTCTGTTTGCTAGGCGGTGCCACCCGGGACTAGCTTGATGGGCAAATAACTTAGCTTTCCGGAAGAAGGGTTCAGAATAAATGGTTCGTCACTAAAACTGAACCAAAAGCAGAGTGTTAAGGAACTAACTACATTTACTCAAGTGGACTTTTTTGACATATTTGTACTTTACTTTAATGCTACTTTATATTTATACTCCACTACATTTAAGAGGCAAAAATCGTACTTTTTACTATATTACATGGAGTAAAAACAGCTTCTAGTTACTTTGTACATACAAACAAATGATATGCTGATATGGTATAATGCAGTACTGTACTACTAATCTACACAGTATTTCAATTATCGTTATTCGGTCCACATTGACCAACCACTACACTAAAATAATGTTATATGTATAAAAATATAATAACATAATAATAGAATACTGTGAAAAGATCCATTCTGCATAACACGTGCTTGTACCTTTTGATACTTGAAGTACATTTAGCTGTACTTAATGTTAAGTACAGAATACTTAATATTATTCTGAAATGGGTCCTTGTGCAGAATGAGTATTTTACGTAAGAATAAAAAATCACAACATTTAAGTGCTTTTTTAAAAAGTAAAGGATCTGAGTACTTCTTCCAACACTGAGTTGGACAAAGATAACACTGCTGCAAATAAAGTTAGGCTCCTTATACAGCCATCTGGAGGCTGCCCTCGATTAAAGATATTTCTAAAGTCGTCAATTCAAGCGATTAGTCAACTATATGATACATTATGATTATTAGTATTATTATTTTTCCTTTCTCCCAAAATGGATCAGTTTTATAGACTGATCAACTATATTATAACAGCATGGTACGTTCTGTTTGATATAAAACTGTAATAATGAACCTTTGAAACTTGTAAAATAAATCTAGTCACAGCACGGACGCAGCGGTCCGCCCGTCAGGCGTGTAAACAGCAGAAGCTCCTGTAAGGATTCTTAATGTGTGTAAGAACAAGCAGCGAGGACACATGGAAGATTTAGTTCTAGTTTCCGAATATCCGAATACAACCCAATAAATACAACTAGGGGGTCTGCGGAGGTACTGCAGGGAGGTTGTGATATTTTTGGTTGGTCAGACAATTGAACAATTTCAGACTAACTTTTAGTGGATTTGTAATAGGATTTTTCAATTATTCATGCTTTACTACCTCAGCTTTCAAGAAAAGTTCTACCTGTTCAGATGTGCCAACAATTACAACATGGATCACACAATGATCCATGTTGTAGCGAGGACACATGGAAGATTTAGTTCTAGTTTCCGAATATCCAAATACAACCCAATAAATACAACTTAGGGGGTCTGCGGAGGTACTGCAGGGAGGTTGTGTGCTTTCAACTTCCCGATTCTTGCAATTGGATTTAGCAGAAAAGTCTTGGTCTGTTTGAGAGTGAAACATATAAGGACTCTCTCTGATAGTTTAGCTTTAGATCAGGAGCTTCTGTACGGGAAAATAATAGAGTATGGTATGACGTTTCTGCATGTATTTTTATCCCATTGTTAATAGACAGTTTGTGTTCTTTTGTTTTGGAAGGCGTCGTAGTTCCCCGCAGCTTTCGCCTGCTGGAGGAACTGGAGGAAGGTCAGAAGGGAGGTGGAGACGGTACGGTGAGCTGGGGCCTCGCAGATGATGATGACATGACGCTAACTCACTGGAACGGCATGATCATCGGCCCGCCCAAGGTGAGCTGCCCCCTGAGTTTACAGCACCGATACATTACACTGCTCTTCTATTCAATGGACTTTTAGCATTGTATAAAACAGTGTTAAGGAAATGTCATTGTATGAGGAGTGACAGAGACCTTTGGTTAATTTTAGACTAAGAGGTCTGTTAAAGTTACAGTAGCTATTGTGGTAAACCTCATTGCTATACGTTATGTTGTTGCTCTCCTAGGGATCATGTGCAGGTCTCTCAGCTGTGTGCAAACTGACCCTATGACGGCTGCATGTAACTAAAATGAAAAGTGTCCCCTCTGCCTGCTGCAGGATGGTTGCAAAGAGACTGCGGCCGGAGCTTTTTTTGTGTGACTCTGCTGCAGTGTGCTAGAAGCTGCGGTGGGGGATGCACAATGTTCTTTGAGCTACTTTTGTTTGGGTTTCAGTTTGGTGGGACTTCCATGTTTCAGCCTACTTTCTGTAGGGTTAAGAGAATGTAGTACTTTTTGAAGTAGACGAGCAACCTTGTGCCTTATCACTCTGGTTCATTGTACGGTTCTGATGGTAGTAATATGGGTCATCAGTTTCCAAGGTGACTATAGCATTTGTAGCTGTGTCTTATTTCCAGTACACTCAGCTTTTTCTATATACAAATCTGCCTTACTCTTCACACAGCTGACTTCTCAGGCTAAATAAAATCTGATGAAAAGACGACTTCTTTACAGATGTGTGGTTCTCAAAGGATAGCACAAAAACATGTGATGACCTTCAAGGATGTACTGCACTGTAGATAAAAGTACCAAACAATATATTAAGGAATATTCAAAGAGTCCAACTCTTTACAGTATCAACATGCAAAAACATATTAATGCATCAGTTATATTGATAAAAAACATCATTTATGAAATTAGAAAAATGACAATGAACATTTTACTGCAGATTGAATGGCTTTACCTTTTGCTGATAATACCTGTATGCCTTTACTCCATTCAAGTTTTGAGTGTAGGTTCTTAAATTAGTATTAATACTGCGGTAAAGGACCTGATACCTTTTTAAACACTGTTCAGTATTCATAATCCTGTAGATATTCAGATGTGATTAGGCCAAAAGCTTTAGAACAAACATGTAGGGACACCATGAGTGAACATTGTGGTTTCATGGTTATGTTTACGGTTATATGAACTGTACTGTCTTTGTTATATTAACCAGTGTTTCACAGCAGAACAGAGGAGCTCAGATGAGTGGACATTCCCCTGAGCTCTCTCTCCCAGAGCTAACCTGTAGTCTCTTTGATTGCAGACCATCTATGAAGGCAGGATATACAGTCTGAAAATAGAATGTGGAAACAGATACCCAGAATACCCCCCCCATGTCCGCTTTGTGAACAAGATTAACTTGAACTGCGTACACAGTTCAAATGGTTTGGTAAGTACCCATACTTCACTATACACTCACCTGTTGTTCTAATACTTCAAAAATGATGCCCTGACTTCAGTTTTTGTACGTCAGATTTTAAAACAAGGGCACTTACTTGGTCACTGAGCAAAACTTAAACATCGGCATATGTCACCTTATTTACCGATGTGCTGATGGCAGTGAATAGGGCTAACATTGACTGATGTCTCACCAAAGTATGCTTAGAATTTAGATTTTTTGTCCTCAAACTTTTCTCCGTTTCTCGAGCTTATTTAGCCCTCAACATGTTTTGTGAACTACTTTGAGTTTTGTCCCTTTACGTTTCACTCTGACCTTGAGCTTTTCAAATTATTCTACATTTATTTTGATTTTCAAAAGCTTTTAAAATACTTTAATATCACTTCAGACATGATCACTTGCTATATATACAACCTAAGCTCCAGGCGGAACAATAGCTTTCTTATTGAGGCCATAATAAAAATACCCACCCCTCTTCCTCCTGCTCCTCTTCCTCCTCCTCTTCTTTCAGGTGGACTTAAAGTCTCTGTCAGCGCTGTGCAGATGGAAAAACTCCCACAACATCCGGATGGTGCTGCAGGAGCTCAGACAGCACATGATGATGAAAGAGAACAACAGGCTCTCCCAGCCACCCGAAGGCCAGGTGTTCAGCAACTGAGGCGCACACACACACACGACACACAGTGACACACACACACACACACACACACACACACACACACACACACACACACACACACACACACACAACACACGACACACAGTGACATCCACACACACACACACACACACACACACACACACACACACACCTTACACTGACTGTGCTTCTTTCAAAATACACCACCGTCATGTTACCAAGACTCGTCTCCCACTTCCTCCCTCAGCATCCTCCCATTGGACAGAGAGGGATGTGTACCCAGTGCCCATTAAAACCCACATGCAGACCATACATTACAAAACAAAAATGACCGTACACCTTACTAATGTTATTTTTATTATCTTTACGCGTGTTCTACATCCAGATTCTGACATAACACAGTTCCTGATTAAGTCTGCCAGTAATGTTTGTGCGCTGGACTCTTCACAAGTGGTGTCAGTTAGTCCCTCTTATATGGGTGTTGTGGTGATGGGTTTGAATCAGCAAAACAAATGTACTTCTGTCACTCCCAGCAACATGTTGAATGTGGGCTCATTCTGCAGCATACCTCAGCATCTTGCAGAATGCTGAAACAGATTCCTTATAGATGAACTCCCGCACCCACCACGATGCTTTGCTTGGTCACCCAGGCTGCGTTAGTATGTAACTCCCCAGCTTCCGCAATCCCGACGATGTGAATTTCACGGGCCTTCCTTAAACAGTGCATGTCCGGTACATGGGAGTAAACTGCTACTAGACATTTAGCAACGTATGTATCAACAGCACTGCTGGCTCATCACTCATGTTCTCAGACTTGTCCTCTGTGTGCCATATGGTTCATAGTGCTTTGTGATTGATTATTAGCAGCCAGTGGGATGTGGGGGGGTACAGTTTCTTGTGCTCGGGATCACCACTGTACTGTGGCCTGAGCCGAGCAGGAGGAGGGGCTGCCATTTGTTGTGTTTTTTGGTTTCTTCAATTCCGGGCTGACCTTCCTGTGTATACTCCACTGAACGCAAAGTACGGCTTTGGATGTTTATTTTATAATGGGTTGAATCTAATCAGGGTAATGGTGACCTGTTGCATGGTTTTATTTGAATTAAACGTTATTACTTTTGCACGTGTTGTGTCGTTATTCTCAAGGGTTGACTGTTTTTTTTTTAAAGTCAATCTTAAAACAATAGTTGGTGGTCCATGTGAGTGTTGAAAGAAGAAGGGTCAGAATTGAAGCAGAAAAAAATATCGGTGCTAATAAGTTCAGTTAATGTTATACATTTTACATTTTATTTATAGAATCAAGAATAAAGTTGTAACGTTTTAGCATCAAAAAGTGAAACTACAAAACAAAAGCACTCATAAAAATGATATATTCTAAATAACTGAATTATTATTAGATACGTTCATTTGTTGAAACTTTTAATGAAGCAGCTGTTAAAGGTGGCGCATATTTAAATAACTTTATATATTTAATCCAAAAAGCACATCATCCTTTATTATGTATAATATGTAAAGCTGACATTAATGGACTGAAGTGAAGCCCGGTCCTCCATCATGCAGTGAGGAAACTGGAATGATGTCAAAATTATACTTAAGTACAATACTTGATTAAATGTACTTAGTTAATTTCCACCACCGTGAAAAGCTGCATTTGCATACCACAGAAGAATGTTTTCAACTGGTATAGTACAATCAGTTCTACATGCCATATCTCAACTCTGAAGTGCTATGTATTCTTTTCTGAAAATGTCAGTGCTAATAAGTTAAGGTAATGTAATACAGTTTACATGTTGTGTATAGAATCTAGTGTTCATGCTGCCTCATGCTTGCATCCACTGTCGTTCTACATATAGACAATAATGTGTTAGGAGAGCCAAACCCAACCAGAAAACTGACATTTATCAACTAGGCGATCCCACATTTTGTGTTTCCGTTTCTGATCTGCATCTCTGCACTTTCATTCCTATAACAAGCCTAAGTGAGAGAGACTAGAGACCCGGCAGAATGAAACAATCCCATCCATCACAGGACGGTAAAGTAAGCTGTGGAGTTAAACGCGTCTCGTCCGTCAAACTGTCCTGACAGCACGATGTTGCTCTGAGCGGAACCAGACGCAGCATCTCCATCCAGCAGCTGTTGGTGCTCCTGTTTGCCTCCTCTCTGAAGGGAAACAAAGGGTGGCACGTGACCTGAGGCAGGGGGAGAAAAGATGAATCAATCACTGGCTGATACAGCTGGGTGCCCTTCACTCCCTTATATACCACACACACACACTTTATGGACTTCAGAGAAACCATCAGCTAGATACAGGGCTGTAAACCACACTGAGTCCTGAATGTCCCGTTCCATAGATTCTAATATGAAACACTTGGAATGTAAGGTTTTTATCAATTACTTTTGATATGTTTATGTGACATGCTTGCTGAATGGGACCATCCATCAGTCTGTGTGTGTTCACATCTGAATCAAATGAGTTCCTCGATGCATGAACATTAATTGTGTCATGCATGAAAATCAGGACCAGGAAAAATGGTCACTGTGCTTTAGTATTTTAAAAGAGGAAGATATGGGGGAACTCTTGCTTTTATCGTCTGTTAGAGTAGACAGAGCTGGGTAGTATTGGTGTTGGTCTAGTCAGTAGATACTTGAGTAATAATCACATATCATTATTTGTCTATCAGGACAGAGCAGGATTAAAGGCAGTTTAGAGTACTCCACTCACTAAGTATGTTTTCTACAGCAAAGTTGCAGGCCGAGATATCCTGACATTGAGTCTCAAGTATGGGGCAAGAGACAAATACTCTGGATCCTATACTTCCTAAAATGCAATTCATTTATTCTCAGTCAAAAAGTACCCCCCCCAAAAAATGGTAAGGACAAAAGGTATTTCCTTTATTATTGTCACGCCTATAGTGTGGGAGTGTGTATGTGTGTGTGTGTGTGTGTGTGTGTGTGTGTGTGTGTGTGTGACATGTGGTATGTCCTCAATCTCTCTAATCATATCTGCTGTGATGGACAGGCTCTCTATCAGAGAGTGAAAGAGAAGACAGCATAATGTGTCCTCAGTCAGCATAATGATATTAACAGTCAGATCAGCAGTCTCTCCACCTGACACACAGAGGTACACAGACCTCACAAGAACATTTATCAACGCTCAGCAACCTGTGGTTCCCCACAACCCCAGAACAAGGCTTTTATCAGTTATATTTAGTACCTATATTTAAACTGACAGTCTCCTGTTGAAATACTCGCTCAGGTCCCAAACCTCAATATTTTCATTTTGAAGAAGTTTAGAGAGAACTTCTACAGACTGTTAGAGGTCCGTAGGCTTTCATTATGCGCTGTGGTTTCTTCACTTAATACAGCTGAACTGGAGAGCAGGAGTGGTGAGGAGACAATGCACTGACCTGCTGTCATGAACACTGATCAACACTCACACACTACACCCATGTTCCCACCACACCGTCACAAAGTGAACTGGTCCTGCAGCTTCAAGAACAAACCGTGACATGTACAAACTTGTGGATCTTATAACTAAAATTGAATATCTTGTTCCCTCAGGACGGCATCCTCTTTATGTTCAGATGTTTTCCTAAAAAAATAATGCCTTGCTCCCTCAGAATAAGGGAACTACCTCTCTAGATGGATCTAGTTCCTACCTCACTTCCTGAATAATATCTTGTGTGATCCATCCATTCAACATCTAAACCCATTTATCCTTTATAGGCTGAGCCTTAAACAGCACACTAGTTGTACACCCTACTGTGCAACAAAATCCACAGTAATATCTGGTTTCTGCAAGTCAAAAGAATAAGAATAAGAATACCTTATTCTAGGAGTCACAGGATGTTTGCGCTGCAGTAATTACTGGTGATTAATTGAATAGAATCTACACCATCATCAAATGTCGACTGTAGTTTTTATTACGCTTAATGGATTAACTACATAATGTACAAGGCAAGTTTTTATTTGCCACCTTGGGAAACAAAGTTCAACGTGTCAGTCATGAGTCAGAAAAAAGGCAGCGGAAAGAGTTCTCCCACTGAGCCAGGAAACACTGGAACCCGCAGACCCAGTCCTCCTGTCTGCAGCGCTCAGACCCACTCTGCAGAGGGAAGACCCGAGGCAGGCTGTGACCTTTACACTGAGATAAGTTGCATCGCTCTGTGACGAGCAACTGCAGTATGTAAAAGTCAACACGTATGCTCACTTTTGTCTAACTGCGTACAAAATCCCTGATTATCATATGAAAATAAAGAATTTTGAACTTTCACTTCCGTAAATTACGGTTATAACAGCATTCCTACATTTAAAATGTTCCTTCAGCAAAAGAATAAAACGTTTAGCATCAAAATAAACTACCAAACACAAAACAGTCATCGTGCAACATTATATATTTTATATAACTGAAATATAAATATTGATGAATTAATTTGTTGGGAACTTTTAATGAAGCAGCTGTTAAAGGTGGAGCATATTTGAATAACTTTATATATTTAATCCAAAAAGCACATCATCCTTTATTATTATGTATAATATGTAAAGCTGACATTAATGGACTGGATTGAAGCCCTGTCCTCCAGGATGCAGTGAGGAAGTATTTAGTAGCATAAACTGGAATGATGTCAAAATTATACTTAAGTACAATATTTGATTAAATGTACTTAGTTACTTTCCACCACCGTGAAAAGCTGCATTTGCATACCATCTCGATAATTAACTCCATGGGCCGAGTCTCACTCCATTTGTTACACTCACATAAAGCACGGAGGTGTCAGATGGCCGCTGACACACACTCCCACATCCATTCTCCTGCACGGGCCTCTGTGCAGCGTGCAGGAGCCCATCTGCTCCCAGGGTCAATACACACACACACACACACACACACACACACACACACACACACACACACACACTGAGCATGCCAATTAGTAAAATGAGACAGATTTTTCTCGTTCTTTTGCATTTTTTATAGCGAGCACATGTTTTCAATACTCACATTAATGGACTGAAATAAAAAACGCAAGAATCTATATTTAAAAACATAGATGCTTACACTATTGGCCACTGATAAAGCATCATTTTTTAAGATTTTATTTATGTTCTTCATGTGTTTTTGAATGGAATATATTCTTATATTTTTACTTCATTTTTTAAAGTAAGCAGCCAAACTGTTGTAGTAGTGTAGCATACTGTGAATCACTGTGCTGGTTTAATCCTTACTTTACCCTCTATACATTGTACTCAAGAATAATATATTCTTTTAAACTTAGTGGAATAGATGCCAGTCTCTTCACTGCACTCCTCTCAGCTTAGTATTAATCATTGGGCGTAGAGGTGTGTCCCAACATGTCCTCCAGTAACACCAGTCCAACTGTACCCTCAGTGGAGCTGACTGGTAACCAGTCTCACGGGCTGAGCAGGTGACGCTCGTTCACTTACATCAGGACTTTATCCTCTCTGCTCTCTGACGTGTGGAACACACCCAGCAACCACCTGAGGCAGAGACAGAAGAGCTCCAAGAAGAGGTTTGAGAACATTTGGAAAATACTTTTTGCATATTGATACCAACCATTAAACAAATGTATGTTATTATAACAAGAAATATTTATTTTATGAAGAATAGGATAATTAATTTTTTCAAAAGTACATTGCAAAGTATTTACCAAAAATAATCATTATCACATAAAGGATCTTGTTTAATGTTAAAATGTATGTAAAATGGGAAATGGAGCTGATATTTTTGGTCAGATTGCAGCAGTACACATCAGTACATTGCAGTACAATAGGTATTAATACAATATGTGACTAGCTGTGAAAATCAATCCCACTGATGAACATTCTGGCCATGTGGATAAAGAGGCTGTTCGTTTGTCACACTCACTACATATACAGACTTTATCAAGTCTATAGTCTATGTAAACATACATCAAGACACTTTGATGTATACATTGACCATTCATCTAACTCCCGATGTTATAAGAACAAATGATCAAAATGCAATTTGCATGCTTATAAATATAATAAAGGTTGTTGTTGACATTATATAGACACCTCTGCAGAGTTCCAAAATGTTGATGCTCGTCAAATACAGCCACCATCCATCCTTCCCTCTACTCAGCAATAGTTCCTGCAGGAAAAACCTCAGCAAACTTTCCTTCAATACGCATTTGAGCATTTATAATGCTGGAAGATTTCAGGTCCACCTTTTGAGAAACTCTTTCAATCAGCCTACCACAACAACATAGTGAGGCTTTCATCAACTCTATCTCTGACCCCAACCATGTCCGGAATTATTACCATCAAATGGGAGATCCAAGGTCCAAAAGTTCAGCCAAAAAACCCCAAACATTTCATTCAGAGTTAATCTCATGTCAAGTGTAAGTTAAAGGTTCTTAAACATATTGTCCTCAGTTATTGTAATGGTATATTTAAAAGTCTGGTCCCTTTTTTCTTGTCTTAAATATTTGTCTGTGTGTGTGGATCTGTATTCTATCATATCGTATCATAACGTATTGTACAATATTTAATAAACCCAACCTATTAAGTTGGGTTTATTAAATCGCCAAGCGCTCACAATCTGCTGTAGGTGAATCAGAATTATTTTATTTGTCCCACAGAGGGAAAGCTTACATTGTTACAGCCAAAGTAAAAATATGGCCTGCACATAATATTCAAAATAAAAAGTAATTACAATTTACAAAGAACACGTTTGGTTAGAAAAGTAGCAGCAGCAGCAGCAGATTTGATAAAATAAATGAAGTGTAACATGCAGAATGTAGTGTGGTAGAAGCTAGATAACAGAAGTAATCGTATATTGCAGTTACTTAGAGATTCAGATCAAGACAGAAACACATTTCATGACGTGTGATCGAGTCTACTCTGGTTTTGTTCTTAAAATCTGTTAAATAAAGGTGCCTGTTAGTGTTATCAGTAACCTTCCACAGCCTGTATTCCCTAACAGAATGAGCAGTGGGGGGGGGGTTCAGATGGAGAGTGATCTGACGGCGGTCGTGACGCTGTGCATTTCTCTCCGTGTGACAGAGCTTCCCGAGGCCCCGTGTAGCTCTGCACTGTGGATGCTTGTAAGGTGACGGAATGTCCCCCCCTACCACTCCCCTCCCTTACCCAACCCTACAACGCCCCCCCCCCCCATCTCCTTGCTCACACACACTCACCCTCACAGCCATAATGAAACCCCAGCAGATGGCCAGGAGACAAAGGGTGTGTGAGGGTGAGAGGCCCCCCACCTGTCCCGACACCCCCTCCCCACCACACTTTTTCTAGTGACACCCACCCCAAACCAATTTTGGGCAAGGAGAAGCATGCAGTCTGTTGCTGTATTGCAGCTGGAACCCACAGGAACTACTTCCTCAGCACACACACACACACACACACACACGCACGCACACACGCACGCACACACACACACACACACACACACACACACACACACACACACACACACACACACACACACACACACACACACACACACACACACTGAGCATGCCAATTAGTAAAATGAGACAGATTTTTCTCGTTCTTTTGCATTTTTTAGGGTGGGGAGCGTTAATTAAAAAAACGTAATCTGTTACAATAACTTAACTGTAAAAAAAGAAATCTGAAACCTAATCTGAGTATCATATTATAAAAGTTATGTAATCTGATTACTCCCGTTACTTTTCGATTACCTCCATAACAAATGCAAATAAATACAAGAGAAATAAATAGCAATAAGATGTTTTCTGACAACAGAACAATGTCACCTTGACAAGATATATAATATGTCTTAAATTATAGTAAAGGCCTTTCGTATAATAAAAAATGCTGCTTTAGTTTAACACCTAATAAAAAACCAGCACAGACTTTTTGCCATCCTCTTTTTGTATATTACGTGACCCGTTACATGTAATCCGTTAGTTCCCAAGCCTGCACACTCTCTCTCACACACACACACACACACTTTCTTGCCACGTGCCTCTCGTTTAAGACGAATGGTCAACGCTCTCTCCGTCCCTCCTTCATGCAGATGTGGGGATTCAGCCCCGATTCCTCACTCGTAGCGAAACGAGCTCCTGTAATGTGCAGACATTAGCCTAAATGGTTCTTGGTGTCCCTTATCAGGCGAGAGCTCCCATTTGGGGCCCCCGTGGCAGGTAATTCTCCTTTTGACAGTGCAATTGAACCGGCCAGCACTGAAGGGCTATTTGGCAAAGAGCCATTTAGTGTAAGTGCTCTCAAGGCCGGCGAATGACACTTGTAGAGACAATGTCACCCCCACTGACACCAT
Source organism: Eleginops maclovinus (assembly GCF_036324505.1). NCBI lineage: Eukaryota > Metazoa > Chordata > Actinopteri > Perciformes > Eleginopidae > Eleginops > Eleginops maclovinus. Next base: position 3,336,401 of record NC_086368.1, on the reverse strand, counting down.
CAGCTGATTGTGTATTGAACACAAATGGAGGAGCGGTGCAGGCCTCAGGCCACAAATATGCAGCATTATTGGCAGGGTGAAGTCCAAGGCAGGAGTCCAGGGAACAACGGTCCTGTCGATCCCTGGTGCCAAGGACACCATGACAGGCCTGGGGGGCATTCAACCGTCTCATTTCATAAGGTGCTGCACGATATATTCTACAACAACTTTCCACAGAAAGGCTCTCAACACGCCGACACAGGGAAATGTAGGCTGAATACAAACATTAAAACACACACACATTTCTTTGTTAGATTAATTGAAAGCAATAATATTGACTTGAAGCTAATATTTTTAAATAAACGTAATATTATTGCTTAACCTAATTCAGCTATGTGAAATTGGTTGACATAAAACATTTAAAGTCAACATTTCAGTTTGTTCAATGTACAGATATTGAATTTTCCAGGTGGCTTCTTTTTCTGAAGTTGATCCTTAGCTCTATATGTGCGCACCAGTGTAAGGTATCAGGAACGTCTCTCTCTCCCAGAACTCTTTCTTCAGTTATTGCAGTTACATCACCATCCCATGTAGAGTACTAATTGCCCAAAGGCATTTGATGTATGGATTCTTACTAAAATTACATGTTTTCCTTCCTTCCTTTTTACTCTTTTTTTTTAGTGATTACAGGGGGAGTCAAACAACAGTTTATTTACTGCCAGGCGATTCAGAGACAACAAGCCCAAGAAATCTGTGCTTCACCAAGAAATAGTTCCTGTCCCCTCAAACCACAACCTTCTTTTATACATTTCTGTCCAAATGAAATGCAATGTTTCACTTTGTTATCTTTAACGTTGTTGGAGGGCATTTTTCATAATGTTGGCCATATATGGAATAGTTTGTTTGTTGCAGTTTTGTTGCTTCTTTCAGTCTTTATGCTAAGCTAGGCTAACTACCTTTTACCAGCGGCTCCTTAACGTTCAGTCATGCACATTTGTTATCTCACTTTGGGATCATAAGCAAACAATGTATTTCCTAAATTGTTGAACTAAAATGTGTAGAATTGAATCACCAGTTCTTCTATATCTCATTGCTTCTGTATTTGACATTTTTCTCCATCGTCGCTGTGGTTTCTCTGTTTCGGACAGCATCTGCAGCTCTTGTCGGGTGCTCCCCGGAGACGCTGACATCCGGCGGAGCAGAGGCCACTGTCTCAATGATTGATGACCCCAGAATGGAGAGCAGAGAGATGGACAGATTCCTTTTATCAGGATTGAGGTCTGACTAGATTAAAATGCAGTTGTACAACGCCACCTCCCCCCTTTTTTTGGCATCTCTGTTGGCCTCCTCAGCATCCCCTCTCTATGTGAGTCACTCACCTCACCTGACGGCTGCCACTTTTCCCCTCATCTTCTCTGCTGACCCCTCATCCCACCTCCCCACTCGAGGTGACACGGTGCGGACGTGGCCCACAGTGCGAGACTTTAACCAGTCACTTCCAAATTGCCATGAGGTGAGTTATTTGCTTCTGCAGGAACGTGTGTGAGACAATTCTCAGTGGAGCGTTCCTAACACCATTTGCACAAAGCTGGTAGGTTAAAGAAGTGTATGAAATGTGTTGGAACATAAATCACAAGTCACAGCTAACCACAATCAACTCTTGAAAAAACACGCAGACTGAAGAGGGGAATTTCAGCTTTTTCTTCTGAGTGCTGATTAAAAGAAAAGAGACAATCACTCTCATTCAGTGGCGTGCAGCTGCCTCATTGTTGATGCTGGAGTGGGAGATTTCTGTGGAGGTGCTAAAAAGATGCCTCAGTGAAAAGGGCCTGCGTTTGTTTTTCAGATGGCTCTCTAATGACTGGATGTGATTAACACAAATTATCTCACTTATCACAGCTCAACAGGCTCACACACAGTCTCTGGGAGCTTTCTCTGCTACACTACTTAACATGCATTTAATCAGACTCAGCAGTCAGAAGCACAGACAGCAGCGGGCGGATTTCTCTACATTTCTGGATATGTTATTCCTCTTAGCTAATATAGGGCAGATAATACAAATGGTATAAAGTTATAGAGTTGGTTTAACGTCCAAGTTTTATCTTCCATGTTAAGCTGAGTTTGTTTGATGATTTTATTTGAGGTTTATCAATGAAATCATTGCAAAGATTCCCCTTTGTGTACACATGATTAAAACACCCCTGCATATTACTTGGATTTGTTATAATAGTTTGGGTAATCGTAACGAATACATAGTATAACATAGTGATTGTTACAGATTTTACACTTCATTGAATATATCACATTGCAACAGTGGATACAAGATATAAAAGCTTTTAAACACACACAATCTTTTTTAAATACAGTCATCGTTGGCTCTTCTGTCTGTAAACATGTCCTTCTATGTGATGCTGAATGCCCCCCCCCCCATCGGTGTGTGAGATTATATTACATGTTTTATGATGCAGTCATACTGAACTGTACCGTGCAGAGCCATCTGTGTGTGACGCTGCGTTTAAGCTGCTGCCGGCTCACAGTTTGACCTTGTGACCCCGCAGGCACCCAGGGGTCAGCCTGTCACAGCCCACAGACCGGAAGTCACCGTTGGGGCCCTTTTTATCCAGATGAGGGTTATATGGTTATATAGAGGGCTGAGGGTCTTTAGAGAGACATAAAACTGCCAGGGACATGCAGGGGGGAGATAAAAAATAGAAATGGTAAATGTGTTTGCTCATGTATGTCACACATGCAGGGGGAAATATGTAAAAAAAAAAGTTGATTTGAATTGCCCCCCCCCCCCGGAAGTGACTTTGGGTGTTTTGATGTGTAGGCCTTAGTATTCTTAGACACCAATACATTCACACATCTTTGAACTGATTTAAGGTTAATAATTAATAATAAACAAGCCATGGACAGGGTATTGTTGACTTTAAGACCTTAGCCGCCCCCCCCCCCTTTCTTTTTGATACATCTAAACCTTTTTCGTATTGCAGCAAAGATGAAGCTTAGCTAATGAGATCATGAAAAGTTGTAGTTTAAAGCTACATATGTATATATAAGATTCCATCTACATGTATACAAACTCTTCTTGCACTGTTTTCATTTGTATTTGTATTTACTTGCACATTTTGCAACATTCTCCTGCACTATTTTATTTCTATTCTGTTATTTCTTTCACTATTTGTATTGGTTTTATTTGTTTTATGTCCTATATCTATTATGTTGCATTGTAAGAGGAGCCTGGGACTTAAGATTTGTCTTGCCATATCTACACTGTAGCTACTGTGCATATGACAGCAGCCTTTGAATTTGAATATGAATATAATAAAACAAAATCATTTTAAAATTAGAATTAGAAGATTGGAAAGTGTCCAGGATGAAAAAGCTCCTTACGTCTACCCAAATTATTGAGCAAAATATGAACAATATGCCTAACCCTATAGAAACTAACCCTAACCCTTCACCTAACCCTTGTATTGTAAATACTATTTAAGAAATAAATATCTATCTTAATCAAAATCAGAATAGAAATGTTGTTTTTTTAAGAACACCCTGTTAAATTTAACCAAGTAGAAAATAAGATATGACATGAATTTATGTGGCAGATTTCCCTCTCTGAATTGTTTCGCATATATAAAATATATTGATTAATACATAAAAACGAATATGAGACGCTCACAGTACGAAGGAATAATCTCATCAACAACAAACTCATGCGTCCTTATTGTTCATACAGACACATGAAGGATCTGAAGACAGATACATAAATGTGTGTGAACATTGACTCTGACCTAAATGTGCTGAAATCTGATTTAATCTGATTTAAACACCAAGACAACGTTCCTGCGCGTCAACATTTCCACAAAGCGCTGGATGTGTGTCTGAAGAGGAAATATCAGAGGTGCTGCTGCTGTACGGAGTAAGGGGTGTGTGTTTGGGCCAGCATAAATTGTGTTAGCTACTTCATTGAAAGACAATGGAGGACAAGATGTTGTGTGTAGTGTCACCCACGTGCTTCTGCACCACTATTGTCTGCTCTCCATCCCTGGGAGAGGGGAGACGGAGGGGTGAAAGGAGGAGGCGGAGGATGTGGGAGGAGGTGGGTTAGTTGACTGCTCTATATGTGCGTGTGTGTGTGTGTGTGTGTGTGTGTGTGTGTGTGTGTGTGTGTGTGTGTGTGTGTGCGCAGGGAGAAGCACAGACGGCTCGTGGTAATTTGATGTGTGTCCCCGGGGATGTTTGATGGATTAATGCTAAGCAGCTCCCTCTTCCAAAGCACCACCTGATCTTTGGGCTGCTGCCCCACATATAAAAGGCTGCAGAGTGCTGAGCTCAGCTAGTCCTGTCGCTCTCTCTCTCTCTCTCTCTCTCTCTTCCTCGCTGCCTCTTTCTCCTTCGCCACTTTCTGCCTTCCTCTCCATCCTCCCTGTCCTCTGCTTTCTCTCTCTCTGTGTGCTCTACATTTCCTCTTTCTCTTTGAATCCTGTACGGGACAGATTTCTTTGTGAAGCTTTTTTTTCTCCGCTGTTTGGCCCGCTTAAGAAGGCCCGCCTGGAAGCTCTCTACATTTCTGTTCTTCTCTTTTTTTCTATCACCATTTTTTCTATGAGGCTCTAGCATCAGTTTTGTTCTATCAGGGAAAGAAAATGCCACGTTCCTTTTTGGTGAAGCAGCCGAAGGTTCATGATTTCTCGTCTTCCAACTACTACCATCAGCAGCAGCAGCAGCAGTGGGACGACTCTTACACTGTGACACATGCCATCACAGAGTCGGCCACCAACTTGGCGGTGCGTTTGAGTGAAAATGGTGAGTACCTCTCAACTTTTTGTGTATTTCTGCCGCAGCAGCTACTGATTCCTTCATCTGGAGATGGTCCATGTAGTCCTCCACGCAAAACTGGGAGAAAGAAAATCCTTAATAACAGACAGAGAGTCCTGCAGCTATGTTCATGTTGTTGGCTTTGTTACCTAATCTTTTGGAAATCCCCAAAAAACCCACATGCATGGCTCCCCCCAACCCCTTCCATATGCCACAGGACTTTTGTTTTCTAACTCTATGGATGCTAAATAGTATTCAGGTCACGCCAGCTCAATCTGCTTAATACTCAAACCAGATCACACAGCAGCCTTTAATACTATTGTGTACATGAATGATGCCATGTATGAGTGTACACGCGCTCTCAATCTGATGCAAGCCTTTGTCAGGTCCAACTAGAAAAGAAGGGGAAAAAAAACACTCTGGAGAAAGCAGATAGCCACATGGGACTGTGTTGTCCTTAGATGGTGCAGTTGCCCTTGAGTCTCTCCTCTCATCATGCACCCCCCCCCCTCCCCCCGTTCATCGCTCCATCTCTCTCCATCTGATCCTGCAGGATGTTAGATAGCCACAGGGAGTAGGATTGCAGCAACACAATCCATATGTGGAGCAGTGAGAGGTGATGGAACAGGGTTTTTAGAAGATGGGTATTGACTGGAAAATAGAGAGTGCTGCAGGTAATTCAATAAAGTGCAACATGAGCAGTGCACTGGCAGACAGTACATTCTCATCCATGGGATTTCTGGATGTGAGAACGACCCTGTAATACAAGCAGTATTGAGTGTGTGTGTGTGTGTGTGTGTATGTGTGTGTGTGTGTGTGTGTGTGTGTGTGTGTGTGTGTGTGTGTGTGTGTGTGTGTGTGTGTGTGTGTGTGTGTGTTTGGCTCTGAGAAACATCCAAAGAAATGTGTGCCTTGAGCGGATTCAACACCCAAAAGCCCCCCACGTACCCCCGCCACCAATTCCCCCCCATCACCAACATCACAGATCTTGTGTTCGAGTTGAATCATTTGTCCCCCAGATTTAGGATGCCAGCTGTCTGCTTCCCTTTGTGTTCCAGTGTGTGTGTGCGTGTGTGGGGGGGAGTGGGCTCAATATACCATTGACTGCTGTCAAGATCAGAGCACCCCCCCCCAACCAAAGACACACACCCTGCCCAGCCCTCCCTTCTCTTTTCACCAAATCCCAGTCCCCCACCTGTCACTCAATCTCCCCCCTTCCATACTCATGAACACTCTCAAAAACGCCACAGATGGGGAATGATCTGATTAAAATGATTTAGTGATTGAGGGGATTTCACTGCTGAGTCGCTCTGTTTTGATCACAGACCCCGCCCCCACCATGACTCCCCCCCCCCCCCCCACACACACACACACGGACCTGCTGCTGGTGCTGCAAAGCGGCGACAGGTGGATCGATCTGGAGCCAAACTATTGCTTTGCTGACTGTTTTGTCAGTGTCAGCACATTGTGTTTGACTCATATTCAGCATCAATGTGCCTTTCACATTTTTCCCTGTGATAGCACTTGTTGGAGCCAGTGGAAGTATTGATTGGGACAATGTGTGCACCAAACACTCATTAATATTTAAGTTCCAAAGCTTGCTGAACCTGGCACTTACAAATAGCTTCCTGTGTAGGTTCCATAGTGATGAGAGGGTATGGCAAGAGGGAACTGTTTCTTAGAGGTTACTGATGGTGCATTCCAGTTAGACTGGGAAGTGGGAGAATCCAAGTTCACAGTGGGAAAATTCAACTGGAACGCCCGCTGAGGCCGGACTTCCTGCTTGGAAACTCGGAGACACCTAGCCATACCCGAGATCATCGGGGATTAGTTTTATATATGGTGCTGCTCATCTTCTATATTTGGATATGTTGCTACGATTTTTGTATTCACAAAATACAAAATAAAACGTAGTTATCGACCGGTTTTGCTAACAATGGCTAACCGGAGGTGACTGCTAAAGCTGGAAACAAGGCGAACAACTTTCCTGTGGGCGTCCATATTTGTCGGATGTGACGTCACTCCCAGGTCGACCTCTGACTTCCAATGTAATTGGAACGCAACATTAGATCATGAAGATGCTCCCAAAGAAAATTCAGGTCTTTAATTTTTCTTTTTTTCCTTTCCCAGGCTACATCCAGGATTACGTCATCCCCTCAGTGTTGCAGAGCACAAAGGAGCCGGGTCATGAGCAGACTGGGCTCTCCTCACTGCCCCTGTACTCCCCAGGTGGCAGCGCCGGGGAAGAGTTCTCTGACCACGACATGGAGCATCCAGACAGTCCCGTCTCCAGCAGCACAGTGGAGTCAGACAGTAGCAGCGCTGATTTAGAGGCATGCAGCATCAATGCCTACCTGGTCTCTGATGGCCGCTCCCGCAGGAGGCCCAAGCAGAGGTGTCCCCGCAAGGGAGGCAGCCAATCAGACAGTGGTGATGATGTCAGCTCGGCAGACAGCAGCCCCACCAAAGGGACATCGACAGGGCGCCACATGTGCGGGGAGTGCGGCAAGTCTTACGCCACGTCTTCCAACCTGAGCAGACACAAGCAGACTCACCGCAGCCTGGACAGCCAGCAGGCCAGGAAGTGTCCCAGCTGCCACAAGGTGTACGTGTCCATGCCGGCGCTGGCAATGCACATGCTGACACACGACCTGAAGCATGAGTGCACGGTGTGTGGCAAAGCCTTCAGTCGGCCTTGGCTCCTGCAGGGCCACATGAGGTCCCACACCGGGGAGAAACCGTTCGCCTGCGCCCACTGCGGCAAAGCCTTCGCCGACCGCTCCAACCTGCGTGCCCACATGCAGACGCACTCGGCCTTCAAACATTACTCCTGCAAACGCTGCAACAAAACCTTCGCACTCAAGTCCTACCTGAACAAGCACTACGAGTCTGCCTGCTTCAAAGGGCTCGAACCAGAGGACGACTGCAGCTCTGAGGACTGATGGGAAAATATTATTTTTCTTTTCAATTTATACACTTTTTAATAGTCATACAACAAGTTCAGAGAAAAGCTTGCCACTTCTTAGGCTTGCCACATGCATGCATCATAATCCTGCCTTTTGATATAAGCAATAACCTCACAAAATAAATTATTCAGGAATTATGTATGAAATTCATAAAAATCTGAGTGTTGATCACAAATATAAAATATTTTATATTGTTTTTTATAAATTGAATTGCAATAATTTACATGCCAGTATTATTTTATATGCCAAGTAGCTCTTAATTTACCTCAAACGTATCTTATACATGTAAAGATGTATTTGTATTTATTTATTTATTTATTTGTTTGCTGATTTTTAAGGTTATTTATTTATTATTGATTGATGTATTTATGAATTGAACATGGACTTATTAGAAGCCATGAATTGGATTTGTTAAAAACAAAGCCTCGATATATTCTGACACTATACTTCTCTGTCTGATCAATTCGGTGATGACAATAAAACTGATGAAAATAAATAATTGCTAAAACTCCCTCTCTCATGCCTGAATACATGTGAAGATTAAGCACACTTACATTAGTACATAAGTGAAATGTTCGACCGGAAGACAGCCTTACATTTAGAAGGTATTCTTTTGTGTGCAGCATCACGTCTAAAATGTCTTCACAAGAGCAAGGGGAAAATATTCTGTAGTAATTTTGATTTAGAAGTGTACAGTCAAGCACAACTGTCCATTTGAAATATTCTTAAATATTCTGATTAAATGGCAATGGAGCCGTCATTAAACCTGGGATGCGTCGGGACATGCCCGAGGACAAGTGGACAGGAAGATCTGAGGTCAAACAACTGGTCATTTGGATGTTGGTTATTCTGATTCTGCCTATTGATTTTGATAATAGCAACTCTTGATAGCAATTGTTTGATTTGATATAATGATCAACATACATAAGCCATATACACCATTTATTTGTTAACTAACTAATGTAACATTACTGGTGGCTAAGGTACACAGCTTAATCTTATTTACCTGGCCATGGTCCTCTTTTATTTCATCGCTGGCTGTGATCTCCAATAAATGGTTCCAGAAAGAAAGTAAAGTAAAGATTGTGGATCGTTTTATCTGAGTTAATTTGTTAGCTAAATTTAGCTGTACAGCTTGCTAGCAGCGCAACACAACGTAGCAGATGACGAACGGCTGCAGACACTGACACAGCTAACGCTTTCATCCGTCTTTAAATTCCAATTCTTACTCTGTTCTCTGTCGGGTTCAAATCTAACTTTGTTTAACGTTTCTGCATTTGCATCCTTTCTGCTTTGGTTTATTTTCGTACGCATATTTCTTCTATTTGCAGCGCGTTGATTATGTATGTGTCTTGGGCCGATGTAGCACGTTTGCACAGTTCGGCCACCGTACAGAGCAGTGCGAAAAGTATGTTAATTTAAATCAGATTCCAGTCGTTGCTTCACAGCCAAAGTTAAATTGTATCTACTCCCCTCCCAGAAAGTGAATCTGGCGTTGAAGCAATTCTACCTAGTGACCAAACAGTGGTACTACTACTTCTCTGCTTCTGCTCCACTCTGCCTGTGTCTGTCTCAGTCACGGGATATAGTGTTGGAGCAGGGGTGTCAAACTCATTTTAGTGTAGGGGCCACATGGAGGAAAATCTATTCCCAAGTGGACCGGACCGGTAAAATTATGACATAATAACTTTAAAATAACAACAATTTCAGATTGTTTTCTTTTTTAAATTTGGTCCAACATAGTACAAGCACATTCTGAAAATGTACACATCACAAATAATCTTCTTGACAAAACACTTCAAATAAGTTGAAAATTCTGAGGAACAAATTGGTGCAATTTCAAGAACACAATGCCTCAGCGATTGGAACATAAACTTCGTCTCAAAAGGCATACATAGTCACAGCCTATCTGGGATTGACCAAAATACAAACAACTCTTCTATCAAATACCTCATTTTGCCATTTCCACATATTAATCCTGGGCTAACTCGACAAACCATACAAACTGAGGTAGACACTATTCAAGACGGTTGAGTTGTCCCTGCCTTGTAGGCTACACTATGTATTGACAGAAAAATAAAAGATGTGCAATGCATGAACAATTTCAACAAACCAAACTTATGAACTGAATGACATTATTACAGTAAATCACACACTGTTCACTTTCTTAAAATCGCCACAGAATACATACCTTTTCAGAGCTATATCAGGGTGCAGTGTCTCATGCAGCATTTTAAGCGGGGTTACTCACTGTTTATTTTACTCCTGAAACCTAGCATCTTTTAGCTTTCACAAGTGCATCAATATCAGGTGTCACATCTTGTGTGGCAGCCAATTTCAGGATGTCATTCAAGTGCTTGTGCGTGAGCCTTGAGCGCAGCTTTGATTTATTGATGGTCATTACAGAGAAAACTTGCTCACAAAGATATGTGGTTCCAAACATGCGCAACACTTTTGCAGCAAGGGCTGTCAAGTTGGGGTAACCTGGCAAGAGGTGCTGATAAAATGTGTCCAAGCCAGCTGCGGCAAATTTGCCCTTCAAATCTGAGTCACACTGCAAGTCTATTATTTCAAGTTGAATGTTGACGGGCAGATCAGAGGCATTCACGGTGAATGGCGAGCAAAACACTTTGAAGTCTTTCTCCAGTTCACCAACAATCCGAAAGCGTTGCTCAAACTCCCGCAATAGTCCCGTTATTTTATCTTTGAACCCAGTGCTCGAATTACGTGGGAGCCAGAGGGAGCCGAGCTCCCATAGAGTGATGACTGGCTCCCATGAAAGCAACAAAGTCAAATTTTTGAGGGGGTCTCTCATATCTGAAGGTGTCTGCCATATATTGCATTGTAATTTAATCGTAAACAACACTCATTATCCATCCCTTTGCGGTCTCCAACCATTAAAGACGTTACATTAAAATAGGCTAATACCGGACGTGCTTATACGCTCAAGAGCGCAGCATACTGCACTTCACCACCACACCACTAGGCTACGTGAGCAAACTGGATAAGATCGATTTGACAGCACTCGCAAGTCCGAAGAAGTCACATAAAAATATGCTTTTGAGGTAAAGACCAACAACACATCTTAAATTTAAATGTAATTGCCAGTTGTGCCGCCGAAAAAAAGGCCACCTGCACCGAATTCATATTCGGCCCTGACCAGTTTCGGTTTTACCACTAAAAAAACAAAAATAGTTGCAGATTTAGAATCAGAAAATGGCCTAGCAACAGCTAGTTCTAGCCAGGTGCCTAACTCTACTGAGCCAGAGGACGTTGTGGCTACAACCAGTCATCATGATGTTTTAGCTGGGACACTTACCAATGACGATGAGGACGTTGAGGAGGAATTGGACGGAGAAGAGGCTGCGGAGACGGGGTCGGGGTCCGGGACCGATATGGAACTGAAGCACCTGCGCCACCTGCCTCAGAACTGGGGGCTCACACAGTGGCGATCGTGGAAGGAGAGAAATCCATGGTTGTGTACAAGTGAGAGTGGCCTTGGGTGCGCTCCCTGCCAGGCAGCAAAAACTCTCTTGCTCCATGAAAAAAAGACTGGGGTGCACCTTTCAGATGCATGGGTTAATGGGACCGTCAGTAGCTCATTGCAAAAGCAATTACGTAAGAAGATTTACCTGCACCGGGACAGCCTTGCTCATAAAAGAGCAGTGGAGATAGCAGAATTAAAACAAAAAGATGTTCTGCCCACCAAAGTTGTAGAGCTGAGTTTGGCTGTTACATCAAGCTCATTTAGGGCGGCGTACACTATAGCCAAAGAGAGATTGCCATACACCAAAATGACGCCGATCATGACAGTTAATGAGCTTAATGGTGCAACAGTGGGCCCTGCACAGTGGGCCCTGCACACCGCTCCGATCACTCCTGTGCTGCTATTGTGAAACATATAGCAGATGAAATGAAAAGAAGACTTGTTTCCCATGTCTTGAAACTCGACTCACGTATCAGCATAACGTTGGATGAAAGCACTGTGCATGGACGCTCCTATATGATTATCTACATGAGGTGCGATGTAACAGGTAATGGACACAGGGAACGTGTTTTTGGACATTGTTGAGTTGGAAAAAGGAGATGCAGGATCTCTTTACAATGCGTTAAAAGACAGTCTTCAAAATGTGGGGATAGAGGCAGAATTTCTTAAGAGGAACTTCATCAGCATAGCCACAGACGGAGCCGCTGTCCTTACCGGTAGGCATACAGGACTCATTGAAAGACTTAAACAAGACTTCCCTCGACTGCAGGATGTACATTGCCTGGCACACCGATTAGAACTAGCTGTTAATGATTCTTTGAAGGCTGTGGCTGGGTGCAACCATTTTGACATTTTTATTTCAAAGCTTCATAGTCTGTATCACCAATCCACCAAAAACGCACGGGAGCTTGAAAATGCTGCTAGGGAACTAAACATGCAGATTTTAAAAATAGGCAAAGTCTTCACAATCAGGTGGGTGGCAAGCAGTTTCGGGACAGTTAAAGCTGTGGTGAAAGATTTTCCTGTTTTGGCACAGCACTTTACAATGGCCAGCGAAGATGCCTCGCGCAACGGTGTGGAGAGGGCGAAGTATGGTGGCCTACTCAAGCATCTGACATCTACTGGCTTCCTCTCCGATTTGGCAGTGATGAAAGATGTGCTTCGTGAACTGCAGGGGCTCTCATTGAGACTACAGAGAAGGGACACGTCTCTGGTGGATGGCAGCAGACAAATCCATCAAACCATCGAGATACTGTCTGCTATGAAAGAAGATGCCGGTAAAACGGAATCCAAGATTCGCGCAGGCATAGCAAGTGGTCGGTTCAAAGGCGTTGTGCTCAGGGAAACGCAGCCTAAGATTAATAAACCCCAGTTTTATCAGTCCATCCTTGATAATCTCAGATCACGTCTTCCTGACAGTGAACTTATTGCCATGCTCAAGCCTCTAGATCAGCACTTTTGGCCTGCAGAGAGGTCAGACCTAATGCTATTTGGAGAGCGCGAAGTGGGGAGATTCGCAAAACTCCTCTGTGAATCTTCTACCGAGGCTATCGAGGAATTCCGAGATTGGAAGCTTCAAGGTTCTCAGGGGAATACTCTTAAGAAACTTATCGTCGCATGCCGCACTATACTCCTGACCTCAGCGGAGTGTGAGAGGGGTTTCTCGGCTTGCAATGACACAGACGATAAAACTAGGAACGGACTGCGTGCAGCGAGCATCACTGCCCTGCTATTCATTGACTTGAATGGACCTCCTATTGAGAAATTCAACCCTGTGCCGTTTGTCCACTCATGGATTAAGAGTGGCCACCGGACATCAGCATCATGGATTCCTGGGCGCAGGCCCCAGCCAGCTGAGAGCAGGGCAGTTTGGTCTCTTTTGTCTCCGTAAAGCCCAACAAACATGATCAGAGCATCGAACTGAATTGTTACATGATGGGTGAGTTTTGTCTATATATGCGTTCATTGGGTTACATTATTTGACAAGTCCTGAGAATGTCATGTTTGCTGTTGAACTTGTGCTTTCTTCTATGTTGTTTGACAAAGCCATAGGCTACATAATGCATAACAGTTCACAGTCTAGCCTGTCCCTAAACTGAAATTCAAAAGAATATGTTTAATCTATTTCCGTAAAGCCCAACACGGTCAAACATGATCAGAGCATCGAACTGAATTGTTAGGCCTACATGATGCGAGTGTTTTGTCTATATATGCGTTCATTGGGTTACATGATTTGACAAGTGCTGAGAATGTCTGTTGAAGTTGCGCTTTCTTCTATGTTGTTTGACAAAGCCAATATAGGCTACATAATGCATAAGTTCACAGTCTAGCTAAACTGAAATTCAAAAGAATATGTTTAATCTATGTATTTGTATGTATTGCGATATTGGAATGAAATATGGACAATCAATAATATGTTTAAATGAAATGGAACCGATTTCTGTAAAACAAACCCCAAAAAATCTGTCTGTTGTGTTGTGCGTGTGTTACGTGTGTAAGTTGTGTCTACCGTGCGCAAAAGCGCCATTCGCACCTATTCGCGGCTATTTAATTGACATGTTAGGTTATGGGGGGGGGGGGGCGGGGAGTCCAACTTGTTTTTATAAAATAGAGAGACCCCCTTGAAGACAAAAACATAATTCGAGCACTGTTTGAACCGCTTCATGTCTGCAGCAGGTTGGGTCGCGCACACATCTTTCAGACAAAGGAAGTGAGCAGCGTCACCACGCGCGAGTTGTGTCTCCCACAATGACAGCTTCAACTTGAACGCACATATGCTGTCATAATACTGCGTGACAACTTTGTTGCACCCTTGCAGCATTTTGTTCAAGTTATTCGCCTGCTCTGTAACACCCACCATAAAGGCAAGGTCCTGCATCCATTCTGTGGACTGAAATTCAAACACTGCTTTTCCTTTTTTTCCATGAACTCTCCAATTTCCTCTCGTAAATCAAAGAAACGCCTCAGCACAGCACCTCGGCTTTACCTTGGTGTGGTATGGCAGTTGTGGTCTTTCTCTCTGAGAAGGCTGTCAAACTGACGGTGATTCAGGCCTCTGGATCGGGTGAAATTAACAGTTTGGACGACCTCCTTCATGACGTTATCCATCTTTAATGACTTGCAACATAATGCCTGTTGCAAAATACAGTGAAAAATCCAAAAATCACGTCCTCCATTTGCAGTCTGCACTTTCTCTCTGAGTTTTGTCACCTGCTTTTTTCCCGATCATTGATGGCGCACCATCTGTAGCCAGGCTGACAGCGCGGGACCAGTCCACTCCGACCCTGTCCAGTGCTCCATGAGGGCGGTAAAAATATCAGCTGCTGTTGTGGTATCCGTCATAGGCACCAACTCCATTAACTCCTCGGTGACGGTCAAAGTGTCATCAACTCCGCGGATGAATATTGCCAGTTGCACAACGTCTGTAATGTTCGTACTTTCATCAATTACAACTGAAAACGCAATAAATGACTTCACTTTGCGCTTCAATTGACTGCCCAAATCCGCCGAAAGATCAGAAATCCTGTCTGCAACTGTGTTTCTTGTCAGGCTGATATTTGCAAACGCCTGACGCTTTTCAGGGCACACACTCTCTGCAGCATTCAGCATGCATGTCTTCACAAATTCACCCTCACTAAATGGTTTTGAATCCAGTGCAATTTCATTAGCAATTAGGTAGCTGGCTTTCACTGCAGCGTCACTGATTTCTCGGCTATGAGTAAACACAGACTGCTGTTTCTGAAGACACGCCTACAGTTCATTCACCTTATTTATTCTCTGTTGTCCTTGCAAGTTGTGGTATTTTTCGGCATGAAGAGTTTCTTAGTGGCGCCGAAGGTTATATTCTTTCAGCACTGAAACATGCTGTGAACACACCAAACACCAGGTTTCCCATTCACTTCCGTGAATAAATAGGACGATGACCATTTTTCTTGGAAAACTCTGCACTCTGTGTCCACTTTTCTTCTTTTTGACAGAGACATTTTGGGGCAATGAGAGTTCCAAAGCGCGCAATGTTCAAAGGAGAAGACGTAATAGGCAGATAGAACAAGGCAGCTCCGGGCTAGCTGTATTGCTATAACGTTACTTGCTCAGCCCGGGATAAACAGTTTGCTTGCTTAACAGAATTGCTATTGCAACATCCAGTGGACACATTTAGAACTGCAGTTTATTTCATTGAAAAATTGCGGCTCATTTTTATACTGAACTTTGCAAAATCATCTCGCGGGCCGGATTAAACCCATTCGTGGGCCTCTGTGTTACAGTATGCATCGTAAAGACAGACAGAGGCTTGTTACTTCATAGATGAAATGAAAGGAACTATCCATGAATGTAGAAGAAAAACATACGGCTACACTAATAGAGAGGATAAAACAGAACCCAAATTATTTATTGTCTGTCCTTTAACCTTGTACTTGCCATAGAGTCAATATGCGTAAGTGTATATGTGACCCTTGTGAGATGTCTTCTGTCTAAAATGACTTCAGGAGCTGATCAGGCTGGTGGTAACAGCAGGTTTATTCCGCATACCTGCATTCATAACAAAAGAATAGGGTAGAACCTTCATCACGTGGGCTACATGCATGGTCTGTCTCAACGTAAATCCTCCGTTGCTTTTATACTACCTATCCCTACATCTCTTACACTAAGTACAGTGGCGGCTGGTGAACATTTTTTTTGGGGGGGGCGCAGTTGGGTGGCACGGTTTAAATAGCACTTTTTTAGAGGTTTAGCTTAAGACAGTTGGTTAGGTGGCTGCGGCCACATTCGTGCTTCTTACATTTTTGTGTGAAGTGCTTTAGATCCTTCATCACGGTTGTAGTCCAAAGTGTTTCAGTCCCAGGACTTTGAAATAACAGACAAGGGAAACAAAAAAAGCCATTGCTCACTGTACAACCAGCTAACCAATTCCGCTTAGCATACAAGTTTGAGGAGAAAGTCCGAGTGTAGGTTCTCCCGCGATCAGTGGTCGTCTGTTGAATGTTTAAATCCGGACGCTCGGGTCCCAAGTCTTTCAATTTCTTCTTTTCGACATCTGATAGTCGATGAAACGGTGTTTTAAGTAGAGCTTGCACGGAGTTCTCAGCCATCGATGTCGCCATATTCACTCAATCTAAGTTTCAGCTAGCTACGGTGCTGCTCTTTACGCTTGTGGTTAGGGAATGATAACGATGCTGATTCGCCGAAATAGTCCAATCGCGTATCTAAGAATGTCACATTGAACTAAGAAACAATGCCATTGGCTGTGGGCGCAAAGATTAGCGCCCACAGATCTAAGTTTCATCCCCCAATGAAAAGCTATCCTTGCTAAAATGACTGAGAAAAGTATAAGCTCTCCTATAGACTCCCATGTTATCGGCGCCCACGGACGGTAGCCGACCTGCCTATTCTCAGAAAAGGCGAATGGCAATATATTATGTCCGGACACATTTGAGCGGTTCTTGACAGTGGTCTCCCATACACATTTAACCCATAAACACGGTACATTTCTTATTTCAATTATGTTATATAACGTTTTTTAACTCAAAAAGTCAGGGTGGGCGGAGCCCAAGCGCCCACTATTGACGCACCGCCACTGACTAAGTACAATACAAATGGTGATCGTATAGTCTCTGTCAACTCAATAAAATAAATTAATGAAAACAGAACTTGTCCCCCTCTTAATAAGGTAAGGATAAGATACAAGACAATATTACAATAATGCAATTTCACACGGGACTGTTACCTTTTCCTTCACTTATTTAGAAATAACACAATATAAAACACAGTTGGCAAATAACCGGCAAACGTAACTAATTTGCATAATTCACATTATAGAGCAACATACTGCAACATACCTGCATTCATAACAAAAGAATAGGGTAGAACCTTCATCACATGGGTAACAGCGCATGGTCTGTCTGGAAAGACGGCATCCTGTTAACAATTGCTAGCTACACAGTGGGTATTTTTACTAACACTAAAACACCTTAAACGTATGTTCAATCTTCACTAAAATGTGGCGAAATCATTCTGGGATACACAATATCTAACCACGTGCAGCCGGCTGAACTTACACATAGTTATCAAGCAAGTTAACATTGATTTGCCCACGGACATCTACAGACACGCTACCTCAACGTAAATCCTCCGTTGCTTTGAAGATTACCCATCATCCTTTGCTGTTTGTAATCATGCAGTTAAATCTTTATGAAAGCAGGTGGCGTAGTTGTCCCATTTAGCTGGATTTAACCTGAACCTTTTTAACTATGTTACATATATACTTCTGTAAAGAAACACAGCTGCAGTGATAACATGCAAGGTGTCAGATCTAGAGAAGGTTAACTGCTTTTGGAAGAGCGGCTTGGCTGAGAACAAAAAAGCCCATGAGCCGACTTCAGCTAGCTGTCTACATCGACTTCACAACTCAATGCTGTTAAAGTAAGACGTGGGCCGGATGCTGCGTTCTTCATCTAGCCTTCATCTGTCTTCCTTTCTCTTTGAAAAAAGATTATGAATAATTATAATAAATTATGAATTACTTTTGTAATTGTTAGCAATATATTATTACAAAAAATTAAACTAAATGCCCAACAAACCAAGCCGACAGTTGACCGTTAGCCATTGGTAAAGGGATCTGCCGCCATAGTGTTGGCTGTGTGTCTGTCAATTTAGTGATCATTGCCGGGACGAGAGCGGACCTTCAGTTTGCAGCTTTAGCTACTTGAATTAAGCTAGTGTAAACCAAGCTTAAACTTTCTAAAGCCACGTCTGATTATCTGTGTCCGGAGTCAACCTTTCTCCTCTGGATAAAGTAGTTTCATAGCGGCAGGAAGTACGCCGCTGGGAAGCGTGGTTAGCTATGTAGCTAAGGTATGATATTGTCATACCGAAGTGGCCCAGAAAAAAAAGGAGATGCAGGGGGCATTGGCTTTTTGCAGATTTCTAAGCAGTTATAATTAAACATATTAATTATAATATTAAGATTTCATTTTTACATCTAATATGTATCATCATTCGAATGTAGTGTTTAAATCCAATATTAAGAGTTAGATTTAACATAACGTGTCCTATGAGAGAAGGCTAAGGTTTATCTACCATTCACTTGAAATGAACCGAGGTGGAGATCAATGAAAAACACTGCAGGATGTCAATATTGAATATTGAAAGATGTACTTTTATCAATCTCCATGGGGAAATTTGAGAATTCTGCATTTGACCCATCCTAGTGTTAGGAGCAGTGGGCTGCCATGTGTACGGCGCCCGGGGAGCAGTGTAGGGGACGGTGCCTTGCTCAGGGTGTGACAGGTCTTTCGGGGACCTTCCAGTTCCCAGGCCAAGCCCCTAACCCCTTTGCCACCCCCGTATAATAATATAAATAATGCCGTAATATTTAGTTAATCAGAATAAATGATTCTCTGGTACGCTGACGTGTGCTTAGCTTAGCATGTTGTGCTACTTTATCACCTGAAACCATCTGCAGTTTTTCTCCTGACCAGCAGAGGGAAGCAGGCTCTGAACCCCCTGTGTTGGCTCAATCAGGAGGACAACACAGGAGGATGAATGTGTTGGTCTGAACATCCACATTCTAAATCTGAAACCCCACATCAGGGGGTGTGAGCTTAACGCAGCAGCACCCAGCCTCCAGCTGTCCTCCACCCAGCCTGCCATGTTAGGAGATTCCTCCACAGCAGCGCTCTGCAGCCGGACCACAGGATGTGCTGTGGGTCAGGTGTCATGAGAACTGGGCTGTTAGTCCAGACCAGACAGGGCTGAAGACTGAGGCCACTAAGGACTCATGGGAAATGCAAGTATGTGCCTCAGTAGACCGCAGACTGGAGATGGCTATTTTCAGACACAATGGCTACCATTCAAAAAAACATATTCATGTCTGTGCACATACTGTATGTAAACATTCTCCCTTACTGCACACAGAGACGCACACAGATCAACTCTCCTCCATGTGTTGCAGAAACAGCTATAGTGCTGTACAATAACATCTAACTCCTCAAGGCTGCACCTATCAATATTTCTATATCAAAAATGAATGCAAAGGCTGTAATGTAGAAGGGATCACAGGGATCACCTGTTCGTGTCTTCATTGTCTTTGAAAAAGGTCTCAAACACGAATGACTTTTTATTCATTCATAACATTACATTACTTTATTTAATACTGATCAGAAAAAAAGTAATTAGTTACATATTTAATTTATCTGCTTACCCGCACATTCATATGTCCGACCTACAGCCTACAGATTTGAGGTGCTTATCAAACATCAACAAAGGTCAGCCCCTCAAATCAGAGGAGTGTGGTTTCATACCACCCTCACCGGTAAATCTAACCAGGGGATTTCAGCAAGCAAGACCCCACATATAAACAAAGAGGTTTTTCTGCAGAGACAAGCTATCTGTCCATATTTCCATGTGTGCATTGGTCAATGGGTTCATGTGAGCATGTGTGCATGTGTGTATGTGTTCATGCATATCATAAGCTGATATTTACCCTCTCATCCAACACTTTGACAGACAGTGAACAACTAGACCACAGAGCCTTACTGAGATGACTTTCCATATTGCATTTACTGAATCTCAATAAGTAATTGTTAGCTACTTTTTACTCAAAAAAGTAAATGTAGATGCAAAACGAAACATTTGAAAGCATCACCTTGTTAGCGGAAGTGGGCTTTTGTTTGTTACTATCTGACATTGTAAAGACTGAACCATTTTTAAACAGGAATGGAAAGATTAACTGACAATGATATGTATTTGCAACACTTAAATAGTGTCTTTTCACAGCAGGACATTATGAAAAACTCACTTGACCCCTTCATGCCCCGTGGCCAGACTGAAAAGGATATAGCCATAAAAACAAGCAATCATGCTCTACTGTACATGTCGGCCTACATAAAACCTCCACGCAGACAAAGGAGCAGAGCCGCGCTGCGTGCCAATCAACACGGAGGATATGACCGCCATGTCCAGAGCGGGAGAATGACCTCCAGGCCAAAACGGATGAGTCTTTTAATAGCTTTCTTTATCAGACCTCAGCCCTGTCTGTTACATCGTGTCAGACGAGCTTTTACAGGCCACTTGTTGATTTCTCTGCTGCGATAAACTGTTGAACCGCGGAGGCCTGGGCTCTGAGGTCCCAGGTGACTCTAGAGGAAGAACCGGAGGAACTTCAAGCCCAGCCTGGTGGACATTAAGAGTGTGCTCCAAAAGAATCCTTGCGTGTGAGTAGACGTCCTGTATGCAGGGGTTGACCTGATGTTCTGCCTGTGTGGGGGCCCTCGGGAATCTCATGGGAGATGATGACACCGGTTCATCAACCCAAGGAGCAAGACACACCTGATTCTTTTAGATATGAGTCTCATAAAGAAGTCTCCAGTGATAACTCTAGCAGCTGAAAATGTAACACAAGAAACATTTACTAATAAAACATTTCAAATTTGGAACTCGGGACCAACTGGGCAGCTCTTTCAGTGATAGGCCGCTTTACCCGCGGAGTCTCATGGAGAGATACCGCAGGTCCTTGCTTCCTGCAGCGGTCAGACTGCACAACCCCCACGACCCCTGGTAGCCCCCTACACAGATTGGAATACCCCTGATGTGCAATAACGCTGCATGTAAATACATAACTTTGTTCATGACTCAACACTTTGGTAGAAGAAGTGATGGGGAGATTTAAAAAAAAGCACCACCTGCAGACAATACATACATCTAAACATAAATACATATGTATGCTTACAATACTTTTTTGACAACTAGTGCAGTTGCGCTGCTGCAAAGCTTTTCTCTATTCAATTATTACTAATATTAAACGAGTCGCAAGGTCCAAACTGCACCACCCACCAGACAAACAATCCAAAAGTCCTCCAGATTGTACATGTTCTCTTTTGGAAATAAAATTAAAGTGAGCAATTCTTTGTGCATGCTATTTTCAGAAAATATTCAACAAATGATCCCAATGCAAAGTGGCGGGGACATGTCTTCAGCGTCCCCAGCTTCCCCATTATAAATGAAGCCTATGGGTCTGTGGAATATACACCTGTGCAATTTATGCTTTATTTTTCTTTCAATGAATTTACAATCTGTAAACAATACCAGCCTTCTATAATTTATATGGTCACTTTTACCCTTTTAT
This sequence comes from Eleginops maclovinus, assembly GCF_036324505.1. Lineage (NCBI taxonomy): Eukaryota > Metazoa > Chordata > Actinopteri > Perciformes > Eleginopidae > Eleginops > Eleginops maclovinus. The sequence continues at coordinate 3,315,028 of NC_086368.1, read as the reverse complement.
TTTTTCCCATGGTGTACTTATGTCTTGTTTTGTTTTATTCATTGTGTTTTTATTATTATTATATTGAGCCTACTTTTTAATGATTTAATATGTATTTTAAGTCTATTCTCTTTACTTTATCTGCATTATACATCAGCTGTTGTTCTGAACATTTCCCCTCATTGATTAGGAAAAGAATGGCATCTTCCAGTCTTCAAGAGTTTCTCCAGCCAGTCTTCAGAAGGAGAGCTGAGACATTGGTTGAACTTTTAATGAGACACCCCCCCCCCCCACACACCTGTCTCTGACTGTCAGGAGCTGTGAAAGACGATCAGCGTCTGCAGGAGGTGGAGGAGCAGGGGAGGGGGGGTGGGGGGTGGGGTGGGATGAGTCTTATCTTGAGGTCACGGCGAGGGGCAAATGAAAGATAATAGTGCTGCTACTGTAATGGGGTTACAGTAGCTCCTACACTAACGGAGCGCCGTCTGACTGACGACTCACTGACACATCTTTAGAGAACACTACGATAAGGCTCCAAACTATTCCAACAATGAGAGAGTGTGCAATAAAAGTATTTAGTACAACACAGGAGTAGTCAGAGCAAAGATTAGTTAAATTGAACATTTTATTTTTTCAGTGGGCTACAACAGAATACTAAATTCAGGCTTTTGATTGAGATTAACACGATGAAACTGATGTTTATTCATGTTAAAAGATCTGAGCTAAAAGATGAACTTATATCACTTTTGTAAAAAATGGAAGAATTTTCCTTGAGTATTTTCACATTATGCTATTTGATACTTTTTACTCCAATATATTTACTTTATAGATTAGTTACTCACTACTTTGCAGATTTAGATTATTAATACAGAATATAAATCAGATAATGCATTATTGTATATTACCAAAGGTTAAGCTATACAGTAGTAAATAAAGTGATTAAAATAAACCCTCTTTTATCAAGTGCAACATTAAAGTGATGATTCATCAATATCTTTTATTAAATAGTAATGCTACCAATACTCTTTCACTTTTACTGCTCATACCATTTTTAATGTTGGACTTATACTTGTAACAGAGTATTTTTACACTGTAATATTGCTACTATTATTTCAGTAAATAATCTGAATACTCCTTACACCGCTGCGGTTCCTCTTTGATGACACATGTGATTTTGGAAAATGCAGAAATACAAAGTATTTTGTTGTAAGACTATTAAAGCTGCCACTGAGAATATTTTGATCTAAATAAAGATTAGTTTGGCCACTCTCAGGCATCCTTTACTGAAAGAAGAGCATTTCCATTTGTTGCTTTTGTAGAAACGGTAGAATCAGATATCTGAAAATAAATAAAAGACACAAACTGGGCAGCTGTGATATCCAACAAAGAGAGAGATCACTGTCCTGTGCGGCAGGGAAACATTCCAACAATTAGGGAATTTAAAGTAGTTATAAGTAAAGATACTCTGGAAGCTGTTTACATTAAACTCTAGTCTAAACTATTCAAAATATGCCACTACACTTTGTCTCCCCCACCCACTTTCTCTCTACACACACGCACACACACACACACACACACACACACACACACACACACACACAGACACACACACACACACACACACACACACACACACACACACACACACACACTCACACTCACACAGACAGATAAATCATGAAGGCGCTGTGCAGCTGGCTGTGAGGAGGAGGCTGCAGCTGTTTCCGATGAGTCAGGTTATCTGACGCGGTGTTTCCCAGCAGAGATACTGTAGTTCTGACGGCCATACGCTCATCGTCCGTCAATCCACACTGTGCAGAGGGGAGTCACTGCATGGAGCTGGAAAACATGCACTGTGTTTATTTTGTCTGTCTAAATCATTTAAATCATGTACAATCAATAAAGCACATTGCTTGCAAATAAATACATAAAAGAGAAATGGCTCTTCTGTTGTTAATAGTGCACAAAAAAAGGACGGCTGTCACAGTCTACTTCCTCACTCACCTATTTTCTGCATTAGTATTTCTCAGTCACCTTAGTCACCTTGTAGCCACACCTTGTTTCTCTCTCACACTCTGTTGCACCCATCAGCTCCATTAGCACATTGGCCTCCTTCACTGCTTCAGATTGCTCTCCTGGTTCCGACCTCGCCTGCCCCTGGCCAGCCTGCTTCACCCGTTTCCTGATCCTGCCTGTCCTGGGACTATTCTGCATTGCCTGTTTCCTGACCCTGCCTGTACCTGCATCTACCGTCTTGCCTATTCCTGGAACCCTCGCCTGTCTCTGACCTACCCTTTGCCTACTCCCTGCTGGTTTGGCTTGTACCAGAACTTTGCAGTACAAACTACCATAAATAAAGCTGGTTACCGACTTTCTCTTGTCTCCCGTGTGTTGCATTTTGGTTCTCAGCTCGTTCCTGACAACGGTGGGTCGTAAACACTGTCTGTACACTTCACTACACTGCCAGTCGTCCATTAGTCCCACCATTGATTTATGTCCATAAGACCAGACACATTTACAGCACATGGAAACCTGAAAACCCTACGCATCATCAGTCTAAACCATCCCACCTGTCCCATTAAGGACACAGTTCACCCAATTTCAAAATGTACAAGCTATTTTACTGCACTGGATTATTCAAGCAATATTTGGAAATTTGCTAGAAATCTGAAGTGTTAAACTTCACTGAAATGAGCTTCCTGTCTGCCACTGAGTGCTGCTATAAAACTCACTAAAGCAGGGTTGTCCAAACTACGGCCCAGGGGTCGAATGCGGCCTGTGGTTGATTTTGAATCGACCCGTATCACATTTTAAAAGTATAATGAAATATGGCCCACACCTGAAACTTGCTTTTCTTAAATTGTATTTCTTAAATAAATATGTTAACCTATATTACACAGTAGTATTCATGTGTTAATAAGCCCACTCTTTCAAATAAACTCAGTCAATTAAAGCTGAAAACATTTTCAAACAAGTCTTAGTTGATAAAAAAAGACCAATAACTTATTTGCATAATAGCTTGAAATATACCCTTCATATTTCCCCTTATTATAAGCAATATGAAGCTCCTGTTTTAAGCAATGAGCTGCCAAAACTGTTTGTAACAAAATAAATGAAACCGTACGAGAGCTGTGATGTCGGTGATTTAAAAAAAAAAGCATATTAAGGTATCAAGCATAATTTACCTATATTTGATTGATTTTGCTAACTTATAACTTAACCTATAATCTACCTAAGGCAATATACATCACCTCTACTGTAGTCAGGGGCCAAGCCCTTCGTATGTTTTTTCACATGTGGCCCTCAGTGAAAAATGTTTGGACACCCCTGCACTAAAGAATCTTTTGCAAAGCAGACATTACCATTTTTCATAGCATGAAAAGCACAGTTGTAACGTGTGTCATAAATAATGGCTCATGTCCATTGACAGTAAGCCATGGGGGTTGGCCAGCATGCTCAGCTGTGTAACTGTAACATATACAGAATGCAGCTATTATTGATGCTAAATATCCCCTTTGCTTTGCTGGGAAATATCTGAAGAGAAAAAAACTCTACTTGTCACAGAAATGCATCTCACCTATTGAGTCATTTCTTTTAGTCTCTTGGTTGAGAAAATCTACAACCACTGAAGCACTATCGTGTTTTAAAGTGTTAGCAGATAACATAGCTACTTTAAATTGACTTTGTCTGTCATTATAGAGCAAGCCAGGGTGAGAGCTAAAGGTGCATCTGTCACCTGTCATGTTATATGTAATAACCTATATCAGAGTTATTATGTTGGCCAATGCTTTAAGCCTCTATGTTGATGTAATCGACACACTCTTCCCAGGTGAATAAAAGTCGATACAAATTGTTTCCAACTGAACTCTTAGGCCATTATTTTTCCATTGCTGTTCTCCATTAAACTTGAATCAGATTCCATCACCGTACAAAAATGACACTTCAAACACAACAACTCCAGTAGCCAATCTTTACCTCAGCGTATGGGTGTGTGTGTCCGGGTGTGTGTCCGTGCTCAATAAACTGTTTGCCCTTCCAGCGGAACCCGATTAACTGAAGACATTGGTGACATGGGAGTAAAAACTGTTAATTCCTCCAAGGGATGACCTGCTAACCAACCTAATGGGAAGAAATTCTTCTTTTTGGACAAGCTGAGCATCTCCAAATAATCTTAAAGTCAAGTCCGGCTTACAACGCACTATTTATCTTGTTAGCAGCTTCGTCCAGAGATATTGGTGTCAGCTAGCAGCAGAGAGCCTTCAGTTACCTTCATAAGGATTTCTCACATCTTCCCGGACACACATTCCGCTGGACACACACTTCATTAGAACTTTAATGGCATTCCTTTCAGTTGATGCAGGGGGTGGGGGGGTTCAAGTATTTACGGTTACAAACTGAGAAGCATGGTGTTGGGGGTGTGAGAGCAGCGGGTTGTGTTGCTGGCTGCTCGTGTGGTAAAACTGCATGGTGTCCCTGCTTTATGAGCAGAGCCAGGTTGCACACAGGTCGCTGTTGTTGGTGCAGCTGAGCCGGGGGCCAGGGGCCGCCGGAGCTCCGGTTTGATGTGTCGAGAGGTTGTGTTTGTAAAAACAGACCCTTTGATGACACTCTCCCTTTTCCAGTGCTTGCCCCCCCCTTCCCTCTGACAGCACCAGTCAATCTGGAAGCCATTTGCTGCGTTTCCATGCAGCGAGAGTTCAGGTTGATCACCTCCAGCATCTGCTGGGTGTTTATTTACCCGCAGCAATTAACCCATTACACAAACTGAAACAGGGCAACTGCAGAGCCACCGCTCACTGTGGCCCTCTGAGGACAGGAGCCAGCGGGGCCCACTGCATTATAACATTAGTCTAAAATCTAAATTTGTATAACCAAGTAGGATGACACATAAAAGGAATTTGCTTTGGTGTAAATGGTGCAAATAAAATACCTTTATCTTTTAAACAAGTGTACAGACAGGATGAACTGAAAAGCTAAAAGAGCGATATACTCAAAAGGATATGTTGTAAAGGATTCATCAGAATAATCTTTCAAAAAAAGAAGCGGATAATAGTACAACTTTTAAAACTACTTTTCAAATGTTTAAACAAAGACAATATTTACACAAAATATGAATAAGAATATATATGTATATGAGTACATTAAAATAAAATAAAATATGACAAATACTATATTTAAAGATAGAATCGGAGGATGAAACCCTCTTTATTAGTCACATACATGCACACAGCAGAGCACACACAGTGAAATTGGTCCTCTGCATTTAGCCCATCCTAGTACTAGGAGCAGGATGTGCAGGATATACAGTGTATAAGAGTCTATATGAATGATTTATAAAGTGGTCTCTGCAGAATCTGAGGCAGCGTAAGAAACCGTACTGAAGGGAGAGTGGTATGTATTTTTCAATTTGCTGATGGAAGTAAGGGAAGTTACAATAACTTGGCTTTACCTGAGCCACAGGGCTAGACTTTTTGCTAGGGGACACATCATTCAGTTCATACAGTGTCTGATTGTTCTACTTATGAATTGAATTTTTGTATCGAATCAAACGACCTGAACCCAGAAACAGAGCTGCTGCTCCACACCATGCTGCACACAGGACCCACACAGCATGGTACATTATTTAGGGTTTCAAATTGTAATTCATTATTAATCATTAAATAAAGTTAAATACAAGCGGTTTTCTGTATTTATACAAGTGGTTTAAACCCCCCCCCCCCCCCCCCCCCCCCATTCTGAATGCTGTTTGGAGCATTAAGAACCTTAAATACTGATTTCTAATAGTTCCTCACTGTTTTATAAACAGAGAAAAATTGGCAGTAGTTTATAGAATACAATAAAAATAATAATAATAAATTGAACTCAAACACATGTCTATAAATTATAAAACAAGAGAAAATGATAATGCTGAAGTGGTCTCTTGATTTTTTCCACGGCTGTACATAAAACACAATTATCTGTCTGCATGGTCTTTGCAAGGACTGTAGAATCACGTGGTCCCTGATACACCACACACACATCACACACCACACTGACTGTTAAAGCAACACAGAGTGTAACACCACTGTTGTGAACGTCATTACTCATTGCAATATCCATTTTTTACAAAGTGTTACTGTTATTACTGGCTGCAACTTCCCTCACTGTTAGAATGCTGCTCCTTGTTTTAGAATGATTGGATTGTATTAACGTGGCTTGCCTCTTGTATGCGTGACTGCAATGATTTTAATTCATAACTTATACGGCAAACAACTTAACTGTTATTCTCTGATTCCATTTATTTGGACCTTAATTCCTTCCACAAACATTGAAACTCAGGATTCAAAATCAGGATTTCTGATTCTGACTGCCTAACAAACTGGTGTCTAAATGTTTTTCATTTGTTAAATCCAGTGGCGGAAAGTAACTAAGTAAATGTACTCAAGTACTGTACCTTAGTACGTTTTTGAGCATGTACTCGATTTGAGTATTTCCATTTTTGGTACTTTTTAAAAAAAAAAATGTAAAGATATCTTTTGGGGGCTTTTTGCCTTTAATCAGATAGGACAGTGGAGAGTGACAGGAAAGTGGGCAAGGGAGTCGGGGTGGGATCCAGAAAGGATCACGGGTCGGGAATCGGACCCGGGTCGCCGGCATACGGTGCAGGTGCCGCAGCCAGTTGCGCCACGGCCGGGGTCCAGTTTCGGTACTTTTAATCCATTACATTTTGGAAGCATATATTGCATTTCCTACTCACTACACTTATTTTACAACATTAGTTACTAGTTACTTTTGCAGGTTCATTTTATTAATACAAACACGAAATTAACTGATACATTATGATATACTATGATGGGTGGAGATACCTGTTATATAATCCTTTACGGTTAAAAATAATAGACACATGATTGCATCATTAGTTAAAAACCAGTGATATAATATATGTTATTCTGAAAACAGCTTCTTTGGATAATGAGTACTTTTACTTGAGTAACATTTTGAATGCAGGACTTTTGTAACAGAGTATTCCCCCGTAGTATTATTATAAGATCTGAAAACTTCTTCCACTACTGGTAAAATCTTCATCTCCAAGTAGAAGTAATTCCTGCAGCGTTTGTTAAGTCATCAATCTGCGTCTGAAGGCCACCAAACTTTTGCTCCAAATTGGCAGTTTTTAAAAACGCATCAACAAATGTCAGCTAGTGTTTGCTCTGCTCTCTACCCATAAACACTAATGGATTGTTTTGAGGAAGGTGTCCACATCTTGCCGTACTCAAATCATGTGGACTTTTAGGACCAAAACATTTGGGAAGATGGGAGCCAGGGCTGCATGTGCCCCACCCCTCCCCCTGCAGCTGCTGAGGGGCTGCTGGAGCTGCTATAAGAGCCCTCCCTGCCCAGATCACCATCACTCTGGAACATCCTACTGGGAAGTGTCAAAACAAACTGAAGACTCGTGTGCAAACCTTGGAGTTACAACACTTTTACGCACGGCTCTAGACTGCATGCAGCTGTTTTCTACGTCAAAATAAGGGATTGTCTTTCCCCTGGAACACTCTTGGCTACAAATGATGGCTTTCACTATGCTGAGGCCGGTATCGACCCATCCCTTCTCTTACCCGGCTGACCTGACCTTGATTTCGGACGACGATGAGGAGAACCGCAGCGAGAGCGACAGCAGCACCGACCAGGGCTACGGCTGCTGCGGGATCCCGGGGCAGAGCTACAGGCTTGAGTCCGGCGCCGTGGTGCCGCATCGGAACGCCGCTAACGCCAGGGAGAGACACCGGACCCAGAACGTGAACACGGCCTTCACGGCGCTCCGGACGCTCATCCCCACGGAACCGGTGGACAGAAAACTCTCCAAGATCGAGACTCTGCGCCTGGCTTCCAGCTACATCTCACACCTGGCCAACGTGCTGGTAGTGGGGGACGGGAGGGAGGACGGAGAGCCGTGCCTCAGCGCTGTCTACAAGGAGGGGAAGGGAGGAGGAAAAGGCAAAAAGCCCCGGAATATCTGCACGTTCTGCCTCAGCAACCAACGGAAAGGGGTAAAATATGAATAACCTATCCTTCTCTCTGACAGAAAAGCACTGGCAGGTGCCAAAGGTTCCATTTCAAAATGCCTACTTAAATGACTTTATTATTGGGAAGCGTAACGCACACACCAAATAACACTTTAGATCAAAGATTCAAAGGTTTCATTTTCATATGCACAGCTACAGTGTATAGCAATGGACATTTTAGGTCACAGGCTCCTCCGACAATGCATTAAATAAAACAGAATGCAAGAAGAAAAGAACATAAATAAAATAAAATAGTGCAAGAGAATGTTGGAGGTGACCAACGTGCTTGTAAATACATACCAAGAAGAAGTCAACTATATACATGCACAATCTTCTACTCCTAAAAGTCTACTGCTTGATACGATGTATATCTAGTACGTTATACAATGCATTCATCACAGTGCAGTTTCGATTTTATTAACACCCCCGCCTGTAATCCCTGCTCCATCGTTCATGCAGAATGCAGCGCGCGGTGCCAACTGGAACATTTGGCCGGGATTATAAAACGTGTTTAATGGTTCATTTGTGTGCAGAATGACTAAAAAAATCACAGCATTTCAGATAGTTCAGTGTCACTGATGGATTACAGCGTGTATCTTTGCAGATAGACAAGGGGCCACAATAGTTGCAAATTTAAATATAAAGTTAAAAAGAGAGATTTTGTTTTGGTGTGAACTGAATGCATTTGTACGCTTTTTTATTACAGCATTGTCACATTTTTCACCAGACCAGAATCTATTGAAAGCTAGGAATATAATAAAAATATAAAATAAAAATTGTGTACATATATAGTTCTATAGACGTAATAAGTTTACATTCTCACACCCCCATTTTCCTGGAGTTTTCTACAGTTCATCAGCAAAGAATAGTTTATAATAGGTCATGTGACAGTGCTGATGGATTAGAATTGGCTGCATGCTTCAAAGTAAAATGGCTGTGGTCAGTCTTGGATTTATATCTTCCTGATTAATTTATTGGTGCATGATCATTCAGTTCATGGAGGTGTTCTTTTAAGGAAAGCTGTGTTTTTATCCATTGTTTACAGCTATGTAGCTAAATCTATACATTTGTTTGTAGGAATTTACATGACACCACCTAAATTTAGAAATGATTGTCAAAAATATTTCCTGCAGACACAGTGACAGTAATTTCTCTCTTTGTTCACAGCTAAAAGACAGACGGGACTTTGTGAAAATGCATGGAGGCAGTGGGAGACAAATAAGTCGACGATGAGAGGGTCTGAGCAGGACTGGATCCACTCTTCTGAGCAGACTTCAGGGAAACCTCCACAAACTGTTCCACAAGTCTGGAAGCATCTCTGACTCTGAGGACCACTTTGACTTTTTGCTTTGGTTCAACGGTCACTTTACCCTGTGAGATGAGAGGACTGGCACCAAAACCACCAGTGTCTGCAGCACAAACTCAATGCAAACACACAAACTAATGTCATAGGGGAATAAAAGTGAGAGGATAAGAGCTGAAGCTGCTACATGGCCATGGATGTTCTTTTCATTTTTAAAGACAAACATGTTCAGGGCATTGGTGGAATTCTAAACAATGAGGCAGAGTATCTATTGGCCTGAGTCTCAAAGCAGCATGCAAAGCTTTGGTTCTTGACAGAGGTTTTGCAGCATGGATTATGGGTAATTATCCATTATTACTTAAAGGCACAATCAATAATCACAACCTTAATTAAAGGAAACATTCCCTGTTCAAATTCAAAATAAAATGTTTGAACCTGCTCTCACTTTAAAAAACGCTTGTTCATTATATCCACAATCGATATATGTCCACAAATGAAGTTATCAAAGTTGCATAATGCTGGTTAAGGTTTATTTACATAAATAGTTTTGACTCTAATCCATAGGTCAAACCTATTGAGTCATATTTGTGAAATTACCAACGCATTAGCATGACTGCTGAGACAGAGAGATGCAGTTATTCTATCCCTGACCTGATGAAATGTACTGGGCAAGGCACTGAGACAAGCTGGCATAGAAGTCTGCATTATTCTTTACGATGAAGAGGATTTCAGATAGCAGTGTGAGGAGGGATACGTGAGGCCGGACCACACACAGCTGTTGGGAAGATGTGTGCGACAGGACATTTTTGTGGGACACTATGTTGTTTTCTTTTTCATGTTGTAATGTACTTTGAAATTAAATATATTTTTACATAGAAGTGGCTCTCGTGTTTGCCGTTAACAATGGATTTAACTATTTGAACTGATAATGCACACACACTATTCCTGTTGAGTTGCTGCAAATACCCTGGTCCTGCAAATATCAAATGTGAACTGGTTGCATTTGTTTGTAAGGTTTGATAAACTCAATTTGCACAAATAAGAACAGAGCAACATTTTGTAAACCTGGACAAACGAAACCAGAACTATCTGCATGGTTACTACAGCTTAGTTTAGATTAGTGATGCAAAAGCTGCAAAAATAGTCTCTGCAAATAACTTCTACATTTATCTATGTTCCTGTTTTCAAATGCTATACACATGTAGAGTTCATGTTACTTCAGGACAGCTGGATCCAAAGAACAAACCACTTAACCATAACTGGCATCTTCTGCCTGTAATGGCTCAGAGAAGGAAACGTATACGGGGAATTCCAGAAGGTTTACCCTCTCCGTCTGAGTAATGCCAAGGAATCTCATGGAGGAAGTAATCAATCTTTTCCTTAGCGGGTTCTCTGAAACGTGCCATATCCCAGCAGTGTGAGTCCCCAGACAGCCTGTCAGTAGGTAGGGGCAGTGCCAGTTAGGAAGGCATGAATCAGAGTCAACTCTGAGGTAAAGGCCAAACAGGAAAGAGACAAATTAGCATTGTTGGATCTATTGTGGAGACTGATGATTACTTATGGGAACCATCGGGGGGTGTAGCACATTACTGGAGCCATGCCAACGAGATCAACCACAGAAAGGAAGAAGCAGAGTTCAAACTTTGGTGTTAGAGCTCAAAAAAGAAAAATCCCGGTGGAGGTTCAAATATTTCAGCCTTTTCGCATTTAACAAACACAGATCTGTTTTTTTGAATGACACAACATTTTTTGGGTGAGTTTGTATATATACCACAGTATTCAAAGCTTTGGATATTTAGAAGCAATATTCAGGAAAAAAAATGAAATCTGAGGGCTGATCTTTGCATGACTCTGCTCTGGTAGTAAATCTCCCGGGTTGGAATCCACATGTGGTGTTGATCAGTCACAGCTAATATCACCTAGCACCCTGTGTCCAGACAAACACAGCTGCTACAGAATTAAAGTTCAGAAAGTGAACCCGCAGAGACAGAGAGAAATACTGTTTTTAATTGGATATGGCAAAACTTCCAAAGAAGTCCAGAAGTTTGATTTGAAAAATCTGCACAGCTTTGCAACAATCACATAATGTGGCAAAATTAAAAGTATAAAAGGTGTCCACTGTGATGGATTACCTCCTTCAAGTCGCTACCAGATGCATTAGAAATAACACATTCAAAAGGAATTGTTGACTTATTCACTTTCTTTCTTTCGGGAGAGAGAAGACTGATATCACTCAAGTATTAGCTACAGCCATGTTGTGTTTAGCTTAGCTTAGCATAAAGGCTGTAAACAAGGGGAAACTGCTAGTTTAGCTGTGGCCAGGTTTGTCTCATGGTTTAGTAGTTAATTTAAACATAATGGATTCCTGTATCATAGTTTCAGCATATCTTTTTTGAATCTTTCACAGCAAAATGTTGATTGTGCATCTGGCACATCTTTGTGTGTTCATGTTGGGAATAGCATGTCCATTTACATTACAATATCTTATGATATCTCTGTATTTCTGCCATAAGCATTCCTCACAAAAGCTATGAAAAGTGACTCATTATCACAGTGTGCGATGCAACGGTTGAGTCAGAGCCGACTCTGAGATTTATTGCTGATTTTAAACATTTGACAACAGAGTTATGACTAAACTGAATCATTTAAATGACCCCTGAAGTGATGTTTGGGGGTACACCCCTCTGGAAGAAAGTTATTGCACTCCGGGTCCTCTGGGGCAACACAAATAACTGCACACTTGCACAAAGCGTCCCAACCCTCCACTTTCTCTCCACCTGTCAGTGCTAAAGCCTAATTAGAAGCTGCTGTGTGAGCTTATCCTGCAGCTCAGAGGGCCCGGCGGAGCCCCGCTCAATGTCTCCCAAGGGCCCCTCCATGCAGGAAGATGTCATAGACGAACAGGAAGGAAAAGGCCTGATCGCTCGACCCTGCCGAGGTTCTCCCTGTGGGGCCCGGGGCCCTGGGTCAGTGCCAGCTTTGACATCGGTCAGGGCCCAGATGACCCACGTGATCAGCTGATGCGGGTTTTAATTCCAGGGTGGGAAAGCAAGGCCGAACATAGAAGGAAACAATAAGGACATCTAATAAAGTAAAGGTAAGTACACATAGTATAGCTCGCATACAAGCTACTGTACATGTGAGTTCATAGCAATCTGTAGTTGTAAGACATCCAAAAAATATATACATGCAGATTGTATTGCAGTGTAAAGTTAAACAGAAACATGCATAGGCGTCAGTACGTCAATGTGTGACTTAAAATCAGTAGGTGCGGATTGTTTTTTAACAGAAATAGGGTCAAAAGTAGCGATGCTGTCCATAAAAACTAGAATGGCAGAGGCAGGGATCCTACAGAAAGGAAACATTTCTTATCTTTTGGATTACATATATCTTTATGATAGGAGATACAAAAAAGGACAGAATAGAGCAGCCACCTCTGACTGGAGTGGATTTTCATTAAAGTTAGGGGTATCCCTGAACAGGACAGTATAAAGATCCAGCTCGGCATAAATGAATATGTCCAAGACTTTAGCAACGCTTTCCCTATCTTCATCCTCATCTGGTAAGCATTAGTGAAAGATACCATGGGGCAAATAGAAAGGGCTAAGATTGTGATATAGTTCCCCTCCACCACACTTCACCCTAAACAGACCCTTATGGTGCTGTAGCTCAACTGTTTGACAGGGAAAATGTCCCCCCCCTCACTGCCTCTTGTTCAACCCTATAGTTCGCAAGGCAGCCACTGGCCTGTCAGAGTCATCGCCTTCTGACACGCACTGTGGTCCTCACATGGGACTGAAGCTTTGGACAGGACGCTGTTCCAATCCTCCAAGTCCTCTGCAGCAGCCTAACAGGCACTAACCGGGCCAAACCCAGTTTTCTTTAGTATGTGTGTTTGTACTAACTGGATCAACAGTAAAGTGCAGGCGTTTTGCGAAGATTGTACATCTGCAACAATTTTGCAACCCAGTTGTTAACAGAGTGAAGCTCAGCTCTTTGCTGTGCGCACCCAGGGTTAAATCATAATGGATAAAGGAAGAATAATTAGTGGGCATCAGTACTTTATGTATGCACATGACCTTACATTGTATTGGCTGTCAGCAGTGTCCATCCATACAACACAAATCGCATTAACATGTATGTCAACACTAACATCAACATGAAGCCAGTGTCATGTTAACATGATAAAACAACATAGTAAGCCAATGGAAGATTGTAGCTAGTTAGTTAGCTATTTGCCAATTTACCTAATGTTAAAAATAACATGCCGGGTGCCGATTGCCTTTCTTTAGACATTGTTGGTAACCTTCAATCCAGCAGCTGTATCTCTTTGTTTGGATTCTTTGAGGGATCTTTACAGACTTATCTGCCCACGTGTAATTGTTTCAATCAATCTGGGGTGCACAAGTTAAATGTTGATGTCAAGGCTAGCTGTTGGAACAGTTCCCGGGAGATTCCAACCTGTTTCTCAAGTTTTCCCCCTGTGCATGAAGGAAATCATGCCTTTGTGGGAACAATTATATGATTGCCTGAGACATTTGATTGGCTATGGAAAAGTCCCTGTTTAAAGAAAAACCCATTTTTGAATCGAGGAATGGTAAGGGAGTCTCACAAAGACGCACAATGGGGGTTAGCAGTGAGGTTAACGAATGAAAAGCAGTCTACATATGCTCTTGGTGTGCCTTAACAAACCTGTTTAGAAAACAAAAGGACAAGAGCTTTAATTCCTCATGTGTGTGTTTTGATGTTCAAAAGGCCAGTTTATGATTAATGTGCGATCATAACGTGTATGATAAAAGCATCAGGTTATCACAAAATAAAGCTCAGTGGATTAAATCAAACTACACGTGAACAAACAGTTGTTGTATGCTTCCTTAGCTGAGTAAAGGTACTATATAGTAAATAAAATAGTGCTCCCAGATGATGTTGAGTCTGTGAAAGCAAATAGCCTATGTCTTAGCTGAATCAGCTAAAGTGGTGAATTTGTTGGGATTAGGAAAAGCAGGCTGCTGTCTGGTTTTTACTGCGAGCTGTCGGTCGAGTTGTGTTGTTGTGCCGTTACAGGTCGGTTGGCTGTGTTCAAGGCCAAAGTGAGTGGTTGCTAAAAAAAAATATCTTACAGAATACAGAATGCTCCTTTTTAACTGCTTCTACGGTACGATACAATACTATACGATAATACTTTGTTGTCAGATCGAGTCTGAAATGGTTTTTTTGCATCACAGCTGCTCGATTTGCAACATCCACAAGGACAAATACAGTCCCAGAAAAAATAAGAGACCACTTCGGCATTATCAGTTTCTCTTGTTTTATTAATATAGGTACGTCTTCTGAGTTAAATGGGTTTTTTTCCACACTGGAAAGGCTGACATACATGTAGAGATAAAGAAAAAGAAATTGGAGTGGTCACTTCATTTTTTCAGTGGCTGTATATATAAAAGTAGTCAGATTAAATGAAACAAAACAAAGAAAAATCTGGGGTCAGGTACCAGCCATGCTTTTCAGTTAGTGTGTGCACTGTACAGGACAGCCAGGGTTTATACACAAAAACAATGGTGTCATGGGGCTGTATGGTCTTGGTATATGTATGAATACCTTAATAGCATACATTGAGAAAAGCCTGAACCAAGTTTTATTGTCAGCACTCTAAGCCACCATCAGAAGTGACTGGTTTAAATTGGCAGAAGACTCCCATTGGCAACATTCAATAAGAAACAAAGTTCACGTCACTGTGGTGTTGTGCTTGGAGCGGGCACTCACTCTTGTCAAGAGCACAGCAGGCAGGTGGGGAGGTTGTTGGGGGCAGCAGGTTTCTGTCAGCCAGACTATTCATTGTGCTCTTTGGGGCCTTGATTGAGGATATCCTCTAAACAATTGCTGTGGGTGTTGAAACTTGTTCAAAGTTTTCAAACGTATATTCTTCTTCCAATCCATGTCCGAGTTACAAGCAGTACACACTTGCATTCATTTACCCCAAGATAATTCTTTATGTCTTGTTAAAATGCAGATCCACAGGCGTGCTTATACCTTTTGAGTTTTCCCATGCATGTGTGTATTTTTCTGGATTGAGGAGACAGTTGTTTAATGAGAATCTCTGCCAACCAAAGGCAAAACTGTTATTCAGCATCACACGCTGGGTTTGAAGGGAAGTGCGCAGTTCGGTTTAATTGTATGTGGGGAAAAACCAGGATGTGAATGTATTCGCCCTCTCGAAACATCAGATTTATTTTTGGTAAAAATGTTCAAGATGGTAAGATTGATCTCACATGACAGACAAAAGATCAACGACCTGTATTCTTCAGATGTAAGCCTTGAGTATTTCATATGGCTAAGACGAGATGCAGGCTAAGATGTGACAGTCACACTGCTGCGAAAGTCTGCCTCTTTCCTCCTGTAAAGAACGCTGCCAGACATATTGTACTATTATTATGTCAGGAGATATCAGGCATTAGATTTGTCACCTTTCACCTCTGCATTAAGGACCGCCGCCCTGAGTCTGAGGTAGCCGGAGAGCAATCAGAGCCCTGACCTGGTGATCTGATATTGTCTGTACTAATGTTTCAGGTCATTACACAACTTCCTCCCAAAAGGCGAAAAATTGTCCAGAGATTGTTTGCTGTTGAGAGGAGAGTGTGTCAACCCATAAAGAGCACACTCCCACACACTCATCTGCTCTGCTGGACCCATTTCAAAAACTCGGCCCTGCTTGAAATCAGCAAACAAGGTCGCCAATCTCTACAGATATATGACCGTGTATATATATATATATATATATATATATAAATATACTTTATTTAGTAATATGCACCCTGGGATAATATCATAAGCTCAAATAATTCCAATTGTACGACTAGATTTAGAAACATGGCCCCAGCATTATGAATTACCACTAAAGAAATGTGAAACCCATCAAATATAATCTGGTTTTTGGGCTGTTGACCATAATGGCAATAAATAATCTTTCAGTTTTATAGCGACAGGGGTCATTTTTTCTTAATTTAAAAAAGATCTACGTATTTTTGACCACACGTTGAAAAATACAGTAGCTAAACATTAACAACCAAAATAAAAAATAGCCAATGACAGTGTTGGTCTTATTTATAAAAAGGTTTAAAACAAGACCTTAATATGGTGAAATAAGACAAAGAAGTAAAAGTGTACAAGGGAAGCAGTGGCGGCTGGTGGAGTTTTCTCCAGGGGGGGCTATAACTCCAAAATGTATTAAAAAAAAAAAAAAAGCATGCATACATGTACTAAGGTATCAAACGAGTGTATTTACATAAATGAAAACAACAAAAACAACATTATAGATAGATAGATAGATAGATAGATAGATAGAAGTGCAAAGAGAAACAAGTGCGATATATAGAGTATGTTCAGTATATGCAGTTAAGAGTGATTATGTAAAGATAAGGGCAGTATAAAGAGGGGGGAATAATTGGCATAGTATAAACAGATGTAGTATGAACAAATATACAGGTGTGCTATATTACTATACAGATGGCCCATATACATATATAATAAATATCTATCCATCTATCTCTAGATATATCTCTATCAGTGGCGGTTGGCCAATAGAGGGCGCTAGGGCGCCGCCCCACCACTCACCTCTCACCACATTTCCTTGAATAAGACATAAAAAAATTAAATAAAATT
This sequence comes from Eleginops maclovinus, assembly GCF_036324505.1. Taxonomy (NCBI): domain Eukaryota; kingdom Metazoa; phylum Chordata; class Actinopteri; order Perciformes; family Eleginopidae; genus Eleginops; species Eleginops maclovinus. The sequence goes on along the minus strand of NC_086368.1, from coordinate 3,298,045 downwards.
TAAATAATAAAATAAAAATATTTCGAAATATATGTATATATTTTTTTTAGATGTGCAAGATAAATATTTCATAGTTAATGATGAGTAAAGTTGTTTCGTTCGTTGACATTGTCTGATTGGTGACGTATTTCCGCCCTGGGGAACAGGAATCTTTGCCCATAGACTCTTGTTAAAAGTTGTACATGCGCAGTAGCTCCTCTTCAATACAAGAGATAGGACGATGTTGGGGCGCACCTCTCCTGCGCCCCGAGCTGAATGCAGCTGGATTTGGCGGCGGGGCTGACGTCACAGCCTTCTGTCATAAAGTATGTGTATTGTCCATGTTATATATGATATATATTATTTAAATATATAGATATAGAGATATATCTAGAGATAGATAGAGAGGTAGATAGAGAGATAGATATTTATTATATATGTATATGGGCCATCTGTATAGTAATATAGCACATCTGTATATTTGTTCATACTACATCTGTTTATACTATGCCAATTATTCCCACCTCTTTATACTGCCCTTAATCTTTACATAATCACTCTTAACTGCATATACTGTACATACTCTATATATCACACGTGTTTCTCTTTGCACTTCTATCTATCTATCTATAATGTTGTTTTTGTTGTTTTCATTTATGTAAATACACTCGTTTGATACCTTAGTACATGTATGCATGCTTTTTTTTTAAAATACATTTTGGAGTTATAGCCCCCCCTGGAGAAAACTCCACCAGCCGCCACTGATCTCTATATCTATATATTTAAATAATATATATCATATATAACATGGACAATACACATACTTTAAGACAGAAGGCTGTGACCTCAGACCCGCCGCCAAATCCAGCTGCATTCAGCTCGGGGCGCAGGAGAGGTGCGCCCCAACATCGTCCTATCTCTTGTATTGAAGAGGAGCTACTGCGCATGTACAACTTTTAACGAGAGTCTATGGGCAAAGATTCCTGCGCCCCAGGGCGGAAATACGTCACCAATCAGACAATGTTAACGAACGAAACCACTTTACTCATCATTAACTATGAAATATTTATCTTGCACATCTAAAAAAATATATACATATATTTCGAAATATTTTTATTTTATTATTTCATTTTTATTTCATTTTTTTTATGTCTTATTCAAGGAAATGTGCAGAGAGGTGAGTGGTGGGGCGGCGCCCTAGCGCCCTCTATTGGCCAGCCGCCACTGAAGGGAAGTAAAGATAATAAAAAAACATTATTTCAATGTCTACAAACGAGTCTAAAGAAAAGTTTGTTTATATATGGCAAGTACTGTCAATTTGAGCTCATAAGTGAAGTTCTATAACTCTCAGAACCTGATTGGCACATCGTACTAACATTATCCCTGTCTGTTCAGTGTTGTAAGCCTTGGGTGGCTTGAAGATGAACAGAGGGAAAAATAACATGCATGTCCTTTTTAATGTTGAGGCTCCCCCTCTTGGACAAAGTAAGTAATTTTCTCTTATTCCTTCAAATATTTGTTTGACTTTCTTTAAAAAATATATAGATTTTTAAATAACACATTTAAACAAATTAATTATTTTTACAATTATAAAAACATATACAATGATAACATAACATATTTTTACTGGTGAATGTTGCAGCAATCCAAATTACCAGGCTGTAACAAGTATATTACTTGATAAATATGAGAATTAAAAGACTTTTCGAACAAGTTACGCTCAACAAAAGCCTACTCAAAAAAAGAAAAAATAGAAATAAAATAAATAGAGATGGATAATTTGTGTTAACTTGTCTAACCATGTCTGTCAGAAATTAGGTCTCCAAGCCCATACACAATCCTACACTGTTTAAACTCATGTCACCCTTCATCCTTGGTCAAATAAATATAAGCCTATCATAAATGGCAGTTGTTGATGCCAGAAACCCACTATGGTCTTAATCTGCAGAAGTTGAAATGGAAGTTTGGTATGGAGCCGTAACCAGCAAGCACCTCTGTGTTTAGTTTAATGAGAAAACATCCTATATTATCTCTAACACTGACATTAAATGCACACACTTAAAAGTCAAGGGAGCCAGTGTGTGAGTGAGTGTAATATTCTATGGAACAAATATTTACTTCATATGCTAGCTTTATAAGTTGCACGTTTCCTACGATTACCTTCAAAACCGATCCAACACCGGCTGCAGAGGATCTCACTCTATCTCTCTATCTCTCTATCTGTGAAGGACCAGTGTATGCAAAATCTTTTTTTTACTGAGGGCCACATACAGGAAAACATATGAAGGGCTGGGCCACTCACTAGAAGTTAGCTATATTGCCTCGTAAGTTAGCAAAATTAATCAAATGTAAGTCAATTATGCTTGATTGTTATGCTTTAAGAAACAACCAGCCTACATCATAGCTCTCCATAGGGTTTATTTTATTTTGTTACAAAGGGTGTTGCAGCTCATCCCTTAAACGAGAACCCTCAGATTGCATTTAATACGGGATCATTTGAAAGGAACATCTCAAGCTTGTTATGTAAATACTTTTTGGGGTTAGAAAGAATGGTTAGAAAATAACTTTAATTGACTGAATTGATTTGAAAGAGGGCTTATTAACACATGAATACTACTGTGTGATATATGTTTACATATATTTAAGAAGTACAACATAAGAAAAGCACAAGTTTCAGCTGTTGGACATACCTTGAAATAGTTTGCCATTGACCTGGTTATTAAAGAATATTTGAACATTTGACCTAAACAGTGTGCTGGGGTTATCTGAAAATAAACATGACAGTTGCTACTGTTTTGACAGTTATTCCTCCAGCAGATTGTCCCTTCACGGACTCCGTTGCATTACTCGAGGACGTAGGTGGCGGCGGTCAGCCATATTGTCTCTGATACAGCAGAAATCACACTCTTGCAGACACACCGGAGACGGAGGGAGGCGAGGAACTTTGGCTAAACAACACCAGCTTACTGGGAAGCCTTTCAGTCGTCGAATTGATCAAGGGGGTAAATATCCACTCCATGTTCCTCTACTGTAGATAATGCAGACTCCCGTTCTCTCTGGGAGCTAGCGAAGGAGCATGTTAGCCATGCTAATGTTAGCGGGCTAGCAGCTCGGGCCCGCCTAGAGCCGACAAGTTGCCAACACCTTCTACTCACAGCTCTGTTGTAGCGTTGGTCATTGGCAAATAAACACATCCTATCACCAACATTTCACCACTATATGGACACATTAGCAGCCAACGTTATGTATGCATGTACCTTTAAAGTTTTTATTCGAATGTCGACATCGTTTACGTTGTAGCTGTCGCATAATTCCGAATCAATAACTGAAATGATTACGTTTGATTTAACGTTAGCAAAACAGTTTTAAATGATGCTAAATAATCATTCAGCATGGTGACTCTATGCAAGACGATCGAGCTTTTGTAAAAGTTAAGAATTAATTGAATTTAGCGATGGTTTCTCTAACGCTAGTTTGATTGGATGAATGCCGAGTGAGGTTTGAATCCGGAAAAGGTCTTCATTCAGGTAACACGAGTTTGTCTTGAAAGCAGTTATTTAATATTATACCATACACTGTGTTATTAACGTTACCTAACACGGGTGAAACCTTTCGTTTCTCATTTGAAGAAAAACAGCTATAAATCAGTCTTTTACCGGATTCGTTAGCAAATGTTAGTTATCTGAAGATGTAACCAGCAAAATAACTACATGAACCAATGCTGTATTAGACAGTAGATTAAATATAAAAATCAACTAGCTAACGCTAGGGTGTGAGTTGGCTGTACATGTTTAACGTTATGGTAGCTACTACGCAGTCGACCTATAGGACGATACACATTGCGCAAATTGTATCTCAAATCTGACATGATATCTATTCACAATACCGATTCAATATCGGTGTATTGGCCAGGTCAAGTCACTACCCAGTCGCCTGACACAGGTGAAGGCTAGCTTCAGGCCCAGCTCTCCTCACAGCAAACGCCTGGCACAGTGCCTGTATGCTGCAACCATCCGTCTGTTGGTCTGATGCTCTTTCTACCCTCCTCGTGAACATCAACTCAGGAGACTGACTGTCAGGGTCACTCATGATATATCTTAAGTAACCATTGAGTGTCCCTGTCTCCAAGTCCCTTTGGAAGAGTTGAACTAAAGAAGCAATCAGCTTTAGCTCATCTATCAACGGCCAGCTCGCTGTTTTCACCAAATCGGTTTACCATCAAAGGGGCAGACAAAATCATATGACTTGTAAAATGATTTATTGTTTGTGTGTTTATGGCCATCATGCACTGGTGTTATTATGTGTGGAGTCCTTCTTGAGAAACTGCAGACAACTCTGATGTATCAGTAATATTGAAAAATTAAAGTGTTCTAATCCATTATTTCCATTCTCACCCTTTTTCAGCTATCCCACCGTGCCCCCGGTGGCCCCTTCCCCCGTCCTCAGGCAAACCCCCCCCCCCCAACCCTTTGCCCTGTTGGGATCAACCCCTACCTTCCCTCCTCCCACCCACCCATCCTCCCTGTACTCCAACAGTCTTCCGCTGCAGTGAGAGTTCCTGACCATCTCAGCCAAGCTGTCGGACATGTCAGGACCCGTGCCGAGCCGGGCCCGAGTGTACACTGAGGTCAACACTCACCGGCCGAGGGAGTACTGGGACTATGAGTCCCATGTGGTGGAATGGGGGTAATCACCTTGCAGACCTTACACAACTTTTACAGCATGCAGCTTGACAACTCTTCAATCCAGCTAATGGTGATTGTGTTTTTTGTTTTTTTTCAATCACAGGAATCAGGATGACTTTCAATTGGTGCGTAAGCTCGGACGTGGCAAGTACAGCGAAGTCTTTGAGGCAATCAACATCACCAACAATGAGAAGGTGGTGGTGAAGATACTCAAGGTAAATCCCTACAAAAAAAGCTCAGATTTATGATTACATGCTTTTATTCGATCTGCCTTACTCTGCCTCCTCTTTTCCCTTTCAGCCTGTAAAGAAAAAGAAGATCAAGCGTGAGATCAAGATTTTAGAGAACCTACGTGGAGGTCCTAACATCATCTCCCTCATCGATATTGTGAAAGACCCTGTAGTAAGTAAGACTTCACGCTCTGGTCATAACTGCAGCGAAGGCTATATTTGACATGTTTGTTATCAACAAACTTATGTTGTGTATGTTGGGGTTCTGAAATGTCGTCACTGTACCAATAGCGTGGCCAGCCCATCATCTGTGCAAGGTTATCCATTTTGCTTGGGAAGTATGTGTCTGTAAGTACTGAGCCAGCTCTGGCTGTAAGTTAGATAATGTGTCCTCGCAGTTTAACACCCTTTATATTCCTGTTTTGTCACGACTCTCCCCAAAGAATGGACTGTTAGTATATTATGATAAAAAGATGCAGAAGTTTGCATTTGTTTCACACTGCAAAAGTGAGACTGTTGTATACACTTAAACATAAAACAACTATGAAGTACTATCACAATCTATGAACCTCAGCATAACCACTGATAGTTTGATCATCACATCGGCTTAAGAGTCCTTTAAAGTTAACAAACCCCAGGAACAAAGCAGGGGAAGTCAAATAAAGTAGGAACTAAAAGAGCTTTTGTGCTTTGCAGTTTGTGTTTCATGTAGCGCAAGGATTAGTCAAATTAGTTAGATGATAGCTCCTTTACGGATGACTGGCGTTAGAATAGGTTATTGAAATAATGAAAAAGAGAAATACAGAGGTGGAAATAGGAAAAAAACAACACCTGGGCCCCACAGCATATTTATTCTTGAAAAGGTAACTGCAGTGAAACTATGGGCCAATTAATGTCCCTCAATTGATGGTGCCCTGAGTTGAAACAATCACTCAAAACAGAAAAGTAATGTACACTTTTGATAAAACAGGTGTAACATTTTCTTGTTACGATGCCCTTTTCCTATATAAACTGATCGACAGTTGTAACCATAGATTTGTTTTCTTCCTCCATCATAATCACATTACCTAGGAAGAGCCCTGTTTGAGGAAGCAGCTGTTCTCAGACATTTAATATAGTGCTGAAACAAGTTGATTCACGGACTGTCCTGACAGTAAATACTTTTTGTTTGCATTATTGGAAAATAAATACCTTTTTTAATATGTTGCAGAGACAGACTAAGCAGTTTGGTGACATCACCTGGACTCTGGCAACTTGTCGCTTTAGAGGCTGATTAATAGAAAATAAAACCATGAATAAATATAGTGAAAGCTCATTGGTTAATGGCAGCTCTAGTTCATACTGTAAGCAACACATGTGGTTAAAGGTCAACAGACTGTTTCTTTTACCCTAGTGTCACTAAGGATATAAGAAACAGTTAGCGTGTTAATTGAGCAAACAAAACTAGATCAGCTGCCCATTTCTTCTGTTTTGATTGGCCAGTGACCGTGGTGGCTGTTGACGTCCCCATGCTGGCTCAGTTTCCGTGCGTACTGGTGAACAGATTATAAATGTATATTTGGAGACTTGGTCATAGTGTTGCTCACAGTGTGGCTTCCTGGTTAGTTGAAGTTTGCCTTAGCTAATACAGTGTTGCTTTTTATGTCTAATAGAAATATTTAACCCGTTGTAGAAATTGTTGGCTGTGACCGCAACGCATTAAAAAGACAAATATTGATATTCCAATGTTTATTTCAGTCCCGGACGCCCGCCTTGGTATTCGAGCATGTTAACAACACAGACTTCAAGGTAAGAGCTAAACCTTCTCTTTATGCGCTCAAATGTGGAAACCTCCTTTCTTGGCATGCTCGTTCTTTTCCTGTACACGTGTGTGTATGTTATGGAGGAACATGAAAGTCCAGTTCTATGTCTTCGGTGCCAGAAAGTCCACCATCTTCTGGTTCTATCCTCAATTACTGGTACATTTCCATGTCATGTAGGACTGTCTCATGAATGTGTGTGGCCTGTTAATTGTAAGACATTACTAATGACATTGTTTTGGTCTCCAGCAACTCTACCAGACCCTGACAGACTATGACATTCGGTTCTACATGTACGAGATCCTTAAGGTGAGTCGGCAGTGGTTCAGCCATCTTTGTGCTCATTATGTTTAACCTCTAAATGTCTGGAGGATGTGAAGCATTAAGTCCTTAATCAAGCTTGGGTATTTTCGCAGTGCCAATCCATTGTTAAGGCAATCGAGATTGGGTTTGGTCTTGTAGGCCTCATCTTCTTGTAATCTTTCCATTTTAAAATGACTAAGAATGAAACCTGTGACCAACGAATAACGGAGTGTGTCTGTCTGTAGGCCCTAGACTACTGCCACAGCATGGGAATCATGCACAGAGATGTGAAGCCACATAACGTGATGATTGATCATGAACACCGCAAGGTAAGGGATCAAGTCAGTCTGTGTCTCGATAACCTTAGCAAAAGAGTGTTTCAGGAATGAGTCCTAAAACCGAGACTTGACTTAGCATTTTAACACTTCTGGTTCCCTCGTATCAAAGTAAACCGTTGTTTTTTACAGGTTTTTGGTTAGAAGCCTGAAATAAGGTCTGTGGTTAACACAAGCTGAAGAGATGATTACTTTTCCGAACCCTAAGCCTACCACACTGTTGAATTTCTAAAGCTGCCATGTGTCATTAAAAACACAACAGTTTCTAAATGTCATCATGCTGGAGATGAGCTGCCTTTAGCTTAGCGGTGGCTATGTGAAGTCATGTGACCATGACTTTTTTGTGTTGATAGCCTAATGCTTTTACATTTTTTCTGATTGCATTGGCTTCAAATATCATGAACGTGGTGTTAATGTGGAGAATGTCCTTCAGAACAAAACATATTTAGTATCATAAATGCTTGTTGGACACAGATCTTATTTTCTGCCCAATCCAAATTACTATCCAAAAATCCCCTTGCCATACCTAGAGGGAGCCCTTGCAATGCTAACTTCTGAGTAGGCCTACAGGAATGTCCTGTACACCAACTAACTGCTTCATATCTGTCTGTAGTTGCGCCTTATTGACTGGGGACTGGCCGAGTTTTACCACCCGGGACAGGAGTACAACGTCAGAGTGGCCTCCCGCTACTTTAAAGGCCCCGAGCTCCTGGTGGACTATCAGGTGTGTGTGTGTGATGATACCTGTACTGTGTGTGTGTGTGTGTGTGTGTGTGTGTGTGTGTGTGTGTGTGTGTGTGTGTGTGTGTGTGTGTGTGTGTGTGTGTGTGTGTGTGTGTGTGTGTCAGAGTCGGATGTATGATACCTGTGCTGTGTGTGTGTGTGTCAGAGTCGGATGTATGATACCTGTGCTGTGTGTGTGTGTGTGTCAGAGTCGGATGTATGATACCTGTGCTGTGTGTGTGTGTCAGAGTCGGATGTATGATACCTGTGCTGTGTGTCAGAGTCGGATGTATGATACCTGTGCTGTGTGTGTGTGTCAGAGTCGGATGTATGATACCTGTGCTGTGTGTGTGTGTGTGTATCAGTCGGATGTATGATACCTGTACTGTGTGTGTCAGAGTCGGATGTATGATACCTGTGCTGTGTGTGTGTATCAGAGTCGGATGTATGATACCTGTACTGTGTGTGTGTGTCAGAGTCGGATGTATGATACCTGTGCTGTGTGTGTGTGTGTGTATCAGTCGGATGTATGATACCTGTACTGTGTGTGTGTATCAGTCGGATGTATGATACCTGTACTGTGTGTGTGTATCAGTCGGATGTATGATACCTGTACTGTGTGTGTGTGTATCAGTCGGATGTATGATACCTGTACTGTGTGTGTGTGTCAGTCAGATGTATGATACCTGTACTGTGTGTGTGTGTTTCAGATGTATGATACCTGTACTGTGTGTGTGTGTTTCAGATGTATGATACCTGTACTGTGTGTGTGTGTTTCAGATGTATGATACCTGTACTGTGTGTGTGTGTATCAGTCGGATGTATGATACCTGTACTGTGTGTGTGTGTTTCAGATGTATGATACCTGTACTGTGTGTGTGTGTTTCAGATGTATGATACCTGTAGTGTGTGTGTGTTTCAGATGTATGATACATGTACTGTGTGTGTGTGAGTCAGATGTATGATACCTGTTCTTTGTGTTTCAGATGTATGACTACAGTCTGGATATGTGGAGCTTGGGTTGTATGTTGGCTAGCATGATCTTCAGGAAGGAGCCCTTCTTCCATGGCCATGACAACTATGACCAGGTAAACACCAAGCTGGGTGGGCTGATGGGGATCAAACCTGTACCCGTTGATTGTTGTGCTCAGCTGAGCCCTGCATGTGCACCGCTTGCTTTCATTCCGGTGTACATGTTGATGTATGAGCTATTTTATCTTCTTTACATGTGGCTCACTATTATTTAATATTTTTCCGTTTAAACTGATCACTATAAATGAAATGAAACCTCTTTAATGCAGTAAGTTTAAGCTGGAAGCACCATTTCTGTTTCCCCATGAATGCACACAGAGCAATTTCCCCATTCCTGAAAACGCAACACACAAATGTATTAAATAGAAGGCTACAGCAATGAAAATATATATGAACTGCTGTCTTTTTTTCATGAACCCAATACTTTCACTAACCGACTTGTCTGGGGTTGATGTAGATTTATGTGTTTGAGGGTGACACAGTCTCACTCAGAGCTGACCGACTGTTGGTTCTTGTCTGTGCTCCTGTAGTTGGTGAGAATAGCCAAGGTTCTGGGGACTGAAGACCTGTACGACTACATCGACAAGTACAACATTGAGCTGGAACCGCGCTTCAACGACATTCTGGGGAGGTAAGAGCTGTTACTGCTGACTCAGGGCAGCTATCACAGGCTATCAACCCCTATGTGAACTCCATATTTAAAATTGAGCATATAACAAGTCCAACTTGTAACAGTTGGGTTCCTCCCTGCTCCATGCATGCTGCTCTGCTGTGTCCTCGTTAATTTAGAGCATAATAATGTCAGAATGCAGTTTTAATGTAGTCTTATTTTCCTTCAGGCATTCTCGTAAGCGGTGGGAGCGTTTTGTCCACAGTGAGAACCAGCACCTGGTCAGCCCCGAGGCTCTGGACTTCCTGGACAAACTGCTGCGCTACGACCACCAGGCCCGGCTGACGGCCCGCGAGGCCATGGACCACCCCTACTTCTGTGAGCATTCATCAACATCAACATAAACATGAAATAATAATGAGCAACAGTAAAACAAAATAAGTGATTTCTGTATTCCTGTTGTTCCTGCAGTCCCCATCGTGAAGGATCAGTCTCGTGGGGTGGCATCAGCCAACCTTCCCAGTGGGAACACAGCTGTTAGCTCAGCCGGCGTGATCTCTGGTGAGAACACACCAAATCAACCTGTAGTGAAGCGCTGTACTTCATATTTATAGGCTAATAGTTTCAATAGAGTTGTTTATTTTAAGGGCTAGATGGGCATTATATTGAAATCCAAACTACATCATCGCAGTGACATGTCCCTCATTGTCCCGTACAAACACACTCTTTGTCCCACGTGTGGCTTGTGGGCACCTGGTCATCCTTAGTGTGGGTGTAGTCCAACCCACCCTTTCTGCCCATGTGACTGAACACACCGTATTAAGTATCTAACCCCCCCTCTGTGGCCCCCCTCTCTTCCTTCAGGTATCTCTGGCTTGCCAGCCTCCACTGCCCTGGGCCCCCTCACCGGCTCCCCAGGTCCTCTCTGTTGCCACCAACGTCCTAAGCCCCCCGGTACCCACGCCCGCTGGCGCCCCGCAATGACACCCCACCCACAACAACCCCCACTCCACCTCTCCCCAGGCTCTCCCATGTCCCCCACCATCACGCCTGGCGGGGGGAAACTCGACAGGTGCCACTCTGCCAGCTCCCCCCACCATCCAACCTGACTCTGTGACCATGTTCACCAACCTCCGGGCTGCAGGATGCCATCGCCTCAGAAAAGAACGATGTTTTTCCGTTCCTTTTCCTCTCCTGAACTTGTTACCCTGACATCTGAAATGAATATTCTGTGTAATTGAAATATACAGGTATTTCTTTAAATTTCCCACAAGCTGTAGTGAATACAAAGGGGTGTGTGTTTGTGTGTGCTGAGTCTGAGAGCGCTGTCATCCACGGCTGACTCCTGTGTGATTAAGTTTGAGTTGTGAAGGAAGTCCTCAATAAGTGCTGCATCAGAAAGCGAAGGAAAGACGTGTTGGCTATCAGGACCAAAAGGAGCACATCCTGTATAGTTTACTGCTGCAGCGTCGGCAACAAAACCAGACCTGAGGCGCTGTAATCCTCTCCCCGATGAGTGTACCGGCCTCCAGGTCGCAGCATTTTGGACATTTTTGGTGCTGTTCAGTGCTCCAGGTGTTTGTGAACACAATGACACTTTCTCTGCCTGAGTAGTTTTGTCTTGCCTTTCTTACCAAACCAGATCACAAGTCTTCTTTTGATATGCGACTCTCCGTAAAGTCATCCGTTAATAATTAGTTTTGTATAGCTGGTTAAGGTGTATCACCATCAAGTGGTTTGATCGACTTTAGTTTTATACTAGGATCTTTAAGAAGCCAGGTAAGGTTCATTCAGGTTCTCAAATAAATGGTTTCTCAAATGTGCTGCTTTCCAGTTCCTTGAATTACTTCAAGACATAACCAAAGTTTACTCAGTTGGTTGGAAGGAAAGACTGACCCAACCTAGTTGTGTGGGAGTTCCTCACGGAGACACTGAAATGTAGGTTTTCGTAAATAAGATGACAACATGATCCAATAATCCTCTGCAGGGGACTGAAGTGCTGTAAGCGTTGGAGGAAAGGTCACCTGTGCTGTGACATGAGTCGGACCGTTTTCTGGCTTCCACTGACATGTAAAGGGAGTGATTGGAGTTGAATAGCACTTAAAGTGTTCCCAGTGTTTTAGTGCCAGATCTGTACGTTTTAGACCCTGCTGTACATAAGCATTTTTTTTTCTCATTTCAGAACCTGTAAATGCAAATAAATCCGAACATGTATACATTGACCTGAGAACGGAGCAGTTTGAGTCCCTATATCACTGTATATATTTTGATGTCCTTATGTAGAAGACTAGTATTTCAGAATATTTGTGTAAATAAACACGTGTTTTATTTATCAGGTACATCTGACTGATTTATGTCTGTCATGTTCATACAGACCTCTGACATCACCCTGCATCAGGGCTGCTGTTTCCAAATTACTTTTTAAAGGGTTCCAAATTACTTTTATGTAGTTTTCAGAGTTATTAGCTGCTTTTAGGTATTCCTCCTGTCCATGCTGGGAGGGAAATAATCCTCTCCTATGTAGAGTTAATAGGTAATGTTAACCTTCAACATTCTTGAGTTAACCAAATGGAGTGCATATTTACTTAAAAATAAACGAGATAAAAAAAGATTTCTCATTGTTCCTTATGTTTGAGTCACATTAGGACATATAGGATAGATTGGGGGGGGGGAGAACTTTGCAGAGCAATAACTGAAAGGATTCATATGATAATAAGCATCAACTTAAAGATTGCAGTTGGAACATTTCAATACTTGTGTTGATAACGACTGTAGAACTATTCAAAAAGTCAATTTGAACATCATGTCGTTTTTAGCAGTAAAGCTGAGATGAGGCTGCCATGGGGCCGCAGACCTGAGGGCTTCAGAATTCCTAGTCGACAGTATCACAAAATCAACTGTCCTGCATTCTGACCTAATGTGCAGCCCCTGTGTGGAGAAAATATTTTGTATTTATTTATAGTGCATTCCAAGATGTTAAAATCCTGTTTGAGCAATGCACCGAACACTGGCTTATATCGCACTCACTTGATGGATTTTTCTTGTATTTCGGAACCCGGTGCAAAACATTAATCAGATGCTAACTATAGGTCTGTGTTGCTGTGTGAACAGTGCATCATGGTACCTTGGAAGCAAGAGTAAATAATTACCACTACCATACAACATTTAGGATTTAGGATTCGGATCATTTCAAACTCAAGACATCATTGTTTTCTTTGTATTTTCCACATCAACAATATGTTACAATTCTTTTTCCAAAGGGAACACAAGGTGGAGGGGTTGAATGATCAGACAGCCAGTTAACACATATGCAGATTATTGTTAAAACTGAATTATTTTTAAGCAAAAGCTTTGTGCTCTGTGAAACTAAAGCAGCTGGTGAAGTTGCAACAGTGACGTAGTTCAAGAAAAATAACACAAAAAACATACTGTTAGCATGTTTGACAAAGATACAACACAGATGCTATGTAGTGCAGCAGAGGGAAGACTAGCACCAGTCTATAACTGTCGGTCTTTATGTCATACAGTGAGTCACCCTGAGGTGATGACCTGGCAGTGCACGCTCTGGTACTGTCGGGAAATGCTTCTCCGGCTGATGATGCTACAGCAATCCTCGCTGTGGTAAAACCTGGAACACAAGAACACACACATCAGTGTGTCAGCATGCCGTCTGACATGGTTTTGTGTATTTCGTCGGATATACAGTATATAGATTCTACTTGTTCAAACGCAGCTCCTTGTCGATCTCCTCTAGAGTCTTCCCTTTGGTCTCTGGTAGCATGAAGTAAAAGAACACTGCAGCAGCCACAGCTGTCACCCCGTACAGGAGGAACATCCCGGAGAGACCAACCATATCTGTGGATTAGAAACACCGTTCAGTCCCTGGGGCCAACATTTTATTGGAAGTAAACATTTCAGAATATATGCATTCATCAATTTGGTTTGATTGATTGATGATTGATTGATTGAATTCCTTTTATGTTCTTACATAAAATCCTCTAAATGTCATTCATCAATGAATCCGGCTCTACAAAGGGATCTAAAGTTTTCTTACGGAATGACATATCACATTTTTGTAAGAACACTCAGTCAGAACGTACTGATCAGAAAATATAATTTTCAGGCTGCATTATGATGAGCTTTTTGTATTAAAGCCCTTCACAGTGGCGTGGTTCATCCTCAGTGCTGTTATTATCAGGTAGATCTTGTTTCAGCAGAGATTTTGACTGGTTTTACCAAGAGAAGCTGATTAAATTATCTCTGTAAGCCATGCCAACGAGTCAACATGCACAGTACAAGGGTCACTACATCTGTGACATGTCCAATACATTTACTGATTGATTGATTGAACGATTTAATTCCTTAAAACAAATTAATAACAGTGATTACTGAATTCACAAATTAACTCACATTTTAAAACTGAATATTCTCCTTATTAATGTGTGCGTGCCTATCACATCCAATATCACTATTAATTTGATTTTTAAAAATGTGGTGGGGTTTTCATGCTTCTGAAATAAAGACATAAGGATAAAGCTATGCAGTTTTTCTGTTATTGTATCACCTCAGATTGGTGGTGGATGCATGGCACCACATGTACAGGACTGGACTGTGCTAGCTAGTCACATTTCTTTTTAGCATTAAGCCGCTAAAGAGCTATGTTTTCTCAGGAGTTTGTGGAGACCAAACACAGAGCTAAGAGTGAGAATACTAGACATAAATTCAGCAGGTGGAACCAAACACAACTTCCTATAAATGCAGACATGTCTGCTGTAGGAGGGTGAGGCATTGTTAGCTAGCATGTTCTTCTAGCTACCTCATGGTTGATATGTTGTTGCAACACAGATAGTATGGATCTAACACAACACAAAAATGGATTTAAAATTGGTACTCAGAGAGATTCAATGGGACTTTAACACAGCGAACATTTTGAGTTGTTGATAAATGAGGAACGTCAGGTTTAATGATCACATGGCTTTTTGTAATCCAGGCCTGGTATCATTATTGCTGACTGATTGAGAAATGTGAATGGCGCAGAACCATCTTTCATGTCTTTAGACTTTAAAAAAATGCACTTTTACCACTGTGACTAGAAACAAAATCTCTGAAAAATCTCTACGTATGGAAACTTACCGATAAAATTTAGGAAAGTGAAGGTGACCAACAGGTTGGCAGCCCAGTTGAAGCAGTTGATGAAAGCGAAGGCTCTTCCTCTGATAGCAGCTGGAAATATTTCACTCAGGAGCAGCCAGGTCACTTTTTAAGGAAAAAACACCTCTTAATGTCACAGCTCTAACAACTCCATAGCGTTATGTTAAAGCTACATTAAGTTTCATTGCATGCTAGCATCCCCACAAGCCTTATTCATGTAGACTGAAAGTGTTACGGTTGTATTTGGATCAATCTGGCCTTGTCTAGCATTAAACTTCTGTACAATTCTAATTAAAAGCTGTTATACACCAACATTTAAATGTAAATGTACAAACTTGGTCCAAATCCAACGGAGTAAGCACTGACGACAGCCATCATGCACACGAGGATGATCCAGTTCACAGCGTTGCCATGGACACCAGGAGAAGATGCCAGAGTGTCAAGAACCTCATCTCCATTTTGTGTGTGGTTATTAAAGAGTCTTTGGCTCTCCTCTAAAGGCCTGTCCAAAAATGTCTGATTATCAACAGCTAAATGAGGTAGATGGGTTTTGTTAATATTGAAGCTGTCAGAGTTACAAGGCCTCTCAGCATTCATCACTGAATATCCACTGAGGAGTCCAATGGTGATCAGACCCAGAGCCATCACGGAGCATCCACTGATGAGCAGAGGCCTCCTGCCCACCCTGTCTGAGAACAGCATGGAGGTCAGAGTGACGATCACCTTGACTAACCCCAGGCCCACAGATGCCAGCACTGCCGAGGCGTTGCTCTGAAAGCCCACTGAGTGGAAGATGGTGGAGGCGTAGAAGAGAACGTTGGGCTGGCCTGTGAACTGCTGAAAGAGCACCAGCCCGAGGCCGAGTACGGTCCGAGTCCTCATGTTGTCTTTACGCTGGAACAGGTACATGCTGCTGTACTGAACCTTCTTGTTTTCCATGCCATCAGTACTCATCAGGTCTGTTTCACTTTGAGAGATTTGGCTTAAAGACTCCTGAGTGCTGGATGGAAGGAAGCAGATAGAGACGAGCTGAATCACAGTCGGTACTACGGCAAATCCAAACATCCACTTCCACCCTCTGTTGGAGTCAGATAGGATGTAGTTCATGGCGTATGCTGCTAGGATGCCCACAGTGATCCCAGCTTCATACAGGGTCACCATGAAGCCCCTGCGCTCCGGGGTGACCAGCTCAGACACGAAGATGCAGCAGGACATGGAGGATATGCACATGGCGAAGCCCACGGTCACCCGGCCCACCAGCAGGGCCAAGAATGAGCCGATGAGCAGCACCAGGCTGCCGGCCAGGATCAACACGTTGCTGAGAAGGATGGAGTTCCTGCGGCCCCGGTGGTCAATCAGCCTTCCGCCCACGATGGAGGCCAGCAGAGCTCCTACCAACAAGGAGCTGACCACGGCCTCCTGCTGGACACACGACAGCCTGAACTCTGCCTTGAGCTGCAGCAAAGCCCCAGAGATGATGCCCAACTCATAACCAAAGACCAAGCCGCCCAGACTGGACACCACACTGGCCAACAGGAGGGTGGAGATCCCTGGGAGGGAGGAACGCATTCACATGGGTTACTTTTTGAGTGGAGCACACGGACAGCAGATATATGTCATTATTTAGTATTTTGATGCTTTGGCAACATTGTTTCCTTTAACTTTCATGCCAATAAAGCCCCTTTGAATTTGAATATATACATTAAGACTCTAGAATCAACTGTATGGTCAACCTGGGAATTTTATTTTTAAAGTTTTAACTACAAGGGTTTTCATCAGAGCAACTCCACAGTGTGTTCTTTAGGATTGAGTGCATGTAAATGGTCTGCAAAGACTAAAATCGCTGTGTTCCCTCCAGGGGGAGCTTCTCTCCCACACACTCCCCCCCTGCCTGAAACAACTCCATTTCTTCCATAGCACAGGGACATCACTATGTAACACTTCTGCTTCCATTGGCTAGCACTCCAACACATTGTACTTATTAGGCTAAGGGGTCGGACATCTCTTAGTGGC
Source organism: Eleginops maclovinus (assembly GCF_036324505.1). Taxonomy (NCBI): domain Eukaryota; kingdom Metazoa; phylum Chordata; class Actinopteri; order Perciformes; family Eleginopidae; genus Eleginops; species Eleginops maclovinus. The sequence continues at coordinate 3,281,185 of NC_086368.1, read as the reverse complement.
TTTTTGAACATGAAAGCATGGAGACATGTCCCAGGAGAGACACTAAATACTAAAATGAACCAGAAAATGAGCAGATTAAGAACAATTCACGGTGCAATACCACTAAAGGCCAACAGATGATGACTCCGGAATAAACAATGACTCCATAAATATCAATTAAAAAAGAAAATACAGAGTGGATCAAAATGGAATTGACTGAAATAGTAAGGGCATGATGGGAGCCACGTTTGGGAGTATCTGTAATTTTAAGCTCCATTATCCTCTCTTGATATCAGCAAAGTCTGCAAGTCAAACGACGGCTTAAAATGTGCCGCCAGGAAGCTATGAAATATGTAATAAATGTTGAGCAGTGGTTAATATTAAAATTGTTAATGCAATACTTCAGAGGTGTGTAGGACAGCTGGGTGCAGCAAGGGTTGCTAAGTAGAAAAATGACACTGAACTAGAGCCATATTTTTGTTCTGTCTCTAGTCCAAATGTAGCGTTAGACTCATCTGGATTTTAACTTTAAGAAATGATCTTGCTGATGAGATATTGAACAACAGAGCCCCTTATGTTCACACAGTAAGCAACACAAGTGTAATGATTTTTACTCAGGGACAGATAACTACGCAATGCATCAAAGTGCAACCCTCATGTTTTATGTTGATCACAGTCCTTTAAGTTTACTGTGTTTTAATGTTTTCTGTCAAAGATAAGGTAGATCCAATCTCAGAATGTTAACAGAGTGTATCATGTTTGATTTAGTTAATAAATGATACATTCAGCAGCTCTTCACATTCACCTGTGAGTCCTTTATGTGCAGAATCTATTGACAGAAATGCAAATGAGGCAGACCCAGATCCAACTGAAAGCTGCTGAATCTCAAAGCTGAGTAAAAATTACTCTGTATTCCTTTCAGATGAGTACATATAAAGCTTAGGACAGTTCCTTCAGATACAGTCCATTGCACATAAGATTGACTGAGTTAAAAAGAGTTATGATTTTGATTGCCCATCAATGGTCTAAATGTAGTTTTTGAGGTTTCAGCACAAACAGGAGCCATCAGCCGCGACACTGCAGTATGAGTATCTGTCAGAGGAACAGGTTGCAGTTGTTATGAACCTTGCTAAAGTAAAACCACAATCCTTACAAATCTGCTTTAGAATGGAAAGTAATTTAGGAAGAACTTACCCATTGCGTCTGTCCTCTCACAGTCACGTGTCAGTCAGGTCTTGATTCATTTTCAGTGAGACATCCTCTGTGAAATATGAGCAAAGAGATTCATTACAACACAGACAATCTACAGTTCTGGCCCCACAGTGGGAGGCTTGTGTCCTCATCATTGAGAAGACAAGGGAGCACAAGAGCCTGCTGCTGCCCTGTCGTCATGACAACCCTCCTGTTGATTGCCATGATTTCATTAGGGAGTCCACTTGAGATGGACTCACCAAAATACACGGCTCTGTGGCGATCGGTTAGCTTGTTTAGTTTTCTGTTTACACCAAATATCCTGTCAGCTGATTATGATAGAGCAACAACAGCGGGAAAAAAGCTCCACAGAGGAGAGGACTGGGACACAGGGAAACTTTAGAGGACTTCAGTATTAGATATTCAACAAAACGATGTATGGAAGAACAAAAAGTTCCTGTTAGGCTCATAGCATCATGGTTTAAAATTCTGACAAATTTCACCTTGAACTGAAAAAAGTTAAAATTAAAATGGTTTTCGATTACCTTTTAACACGCCCAGCTTATATTGACAGGCTGTAGTACCCGTGTCAACAACCAATGATTTCATGTTGCCATGCAGTTTATTCAAATCTTTTAATTCATCAAAGTTTTAGCCGACAAAATCAAGAGGTCCTAAAAGTGCCTCTGAAAATTGTTAAGTATCAACTTGTCCAGCACCATGACAACTGAGCGAACATCCCCTGCTGATGAGGACTGGGATAAACTGGAAAGCCTCACAACAAACCAGGATGTCCATCCTTCAGTGCAGCCTTTCCTAATGTTTAGCCATGACTGCTTTTTTACAATTCAACCTACATGGGAGGCTGTGGCTCAGTGGGATAATGCGCTGATCTTCTGATCAGGGGAGAGCAGGTTCCAGTCCTACTGCAGGCAGCATGTGCCACTGGGGAATACACTTCACCCCAAGTTGCTCCTGTGGGGATTGCCCACAGTATTGAATGTATGTAAGTTATTTTGGATAAAAGTCTTATAAGTTACATGTAATGTACTATATAACATTGTGAAAAAAAGTGATATTATTATTATTATTTTACATGGTCATACAATATGTTAGAGACTTTGGATCCAAATGTTAACTGATAAGCTCTAATCTGTAAAACAGATCCTAATAAATGTGACTGTTTAGTGTTTTCTGATGCTGTTTAAGGATTATCTACATTGATATTAACTCAGTGAAGCATCCTTTATGAAAATAATCCCAACCCTATGGCATGTTTGCATTAGGGTTGCAATAAATTCACCTTAAATTCACTGTAGTTCGCCATATATTGCCATACTTTCATTGTTCTAAGTGTTTTTGAAGCTTTTAAGGTTCTTTGTATATTTAATTTGGTTTAAATAATTGTCTTCAGCATTTTCTTTATAATGCTGAATAGTTTCTTTAAAAGACTTACCTTTATTATCTTGATATGTTTGACCTACTTTTAGAACTTACTTTCTGAGATTGTTTGTGTCCGCACCACCAGACACCAAATCAAATTCCTTGTATGTGTAAACATACCTGCAATTAACTTGATTTTGATTCTGAAGTGATCTCTTTATTTCAGAATATTCTGTCAATATATTTTATCAGATTTATCTATAAATAGTAAAAGATACACATTGAATTTCCCAGAGCCTGAAGAGACTTCTTCAAATGACCTGTGCTGCCAAACCAGCAGTCTGAAAATCTAGGAACAAAACAGAGTTTCATACCTTTGAAAATGTTAGCTGGATCTGTTTGACATCTGCTTGATATGGTTGTTTTTATCCATCATCTATTATATTTAGAAGTGCTATAATACCTCATACAAGCATACAATGTGTTTATTATAAATGCAGCAATTACAAGACTAATATTAGCACAGTGCTCACACATAACCTGTCCTGCTAAGGTAAGCCAAGCAAGGTAAACACGTGTTAACTGAATTATCAGGGGTGGAGGAGAAAGCATATAATAGTTTGACTAAGTAAATGTCCTGAAGTCTGAGCAGCAAAATATACTTAAAGTATCAGAGTGAAAGTTCTCAGCAGATCGGGCCCTGTCAGTGTTAAATACGGACACTTCTTATTACTGCTGCCATAGTATTATAGCTTTAAAGATTGATACAGCAATACTCCACTCTTCATGAGTGTGTATATGTTGTTTATGGAAAATCTTAATCTGGAAAGTAAACAGTAACTGTTGTCAGATAAGAAGGGGGATATTATGTTCAACAGTTACGGATTAGAACTATAAGTGGAAGTATTTTAAACTCTACACTAGGCTACCTGAGTAAATGTAATGAGTAGTGAACTTAAGTACAATTTGGAGGTACTTACTTACTTGAGTAATCCATGTTATGCTACTTTCTACTTCTACCCCACTACAACTCAGAGGTAAATGGTGTAATTTTACGCCACTACATTTATTTAATAGCTTTAGTTACTTTACAAATCTGGATTAATGATGTGAAATATACTAATATTCTACTTTTACTGTCGCTATTTTTAAGTACATTTTGATGAGAATTTTCTACTTTAACTTGAGTAACATTTTGAATGCTGGGCTTTTACTGTGACAGAGTATTCCTACACTCTGGTACTTCAACTATTACTCAAGAACAAGATCTGAGTACTTCTACTTTTACTCAAGTACAAGATCTGAGTACTTCTACGTTTACTCAAGAACAAGATCTGAGTACGTCTTCCATCACTGCTAATAACGTACTTTGACTTTGGGTAGGCCTACGTTAAGTACACTATTTATTTTGATGAATACTAATTCACATTTTTAGAATGCAGGAGTTATAACAGAGTATTGCAGTTCATTATTGGTACTTTTACTGAAGTAAAAAGTGTGAGTACTTCTTACTCTGCTGTCCCGGCTCTGTCTCAGCAGTTCCTCAGTCCTCCTGCTTACAGCTGTTCCATGATAACAGTGTGGTTCCTGCAGGCCGTTACTCATCTCTGTTGGTCGTGCAGGAATGAAGCACCTTAATGCAGGCTGCTGCTCACATCTAAACTCTGAGGCACGGGAGTCCGCTGTGGGGTCTTGTGTTTTCGGCTCTGAGACATCCGGAAAAGAAGCGGACCACGGTGAGGAGAGAGGGGCTGAGGATATGTGAGATCTACGTGGCAGCAGTGTCGGATTGCAACAGGAGAAACTTCTGGCGCAGTTCTGACGCCAGAGGTCGACAAGTGTCCCAGAAAGAGCGGGCCCAAAGAGCGGGTCAAAAGACCAGTACGCAGCTTGGAGTTCGGATAATTTCATTAGCATGCAGGCATAAGAGTTGGAGGCTTCTTAAAAGTTAAAATACCCCCCAATAAAACATGTCAAAGCTAACAGAGGTCGGAGAAGTACTCATCTCTTGTACTTGAGTAAAGTAGAAGTAGCTACTCAGATCTTGTACTTGAGTAAAGTAGAAGTACCAGTGTGTAGGAATACTCTGTCACAGTAAAAGTCCTGTATTCTAAATGTTCCTCCAGTGAAAGTAGAAAGTACTCTCATCTAAATGTACTTAAAGTAGCGACAGTAAAAGTAGTCATTGTTTGATTGGTCCATTTCAGAATAATATCTCTGATATGTTTTATAATTATTGATCATTAAAGTGTTCTCAGAGCTGGTAAAGGTGCAGCTAGTTTGAATGGCTTTGTATACTGCAGGGTAGCTGCTGGATTTACTCCAGGTGAACTAAAGTCTGATTTAAGGGCTGATTATATTTACCATCATTAATCCAAATCTGTAAGTAACTAAAGGGATTAAATACATGCAGTGGAGTAAAAGTACATCATTTATCTCGGAATTGTAGTGGAGTAGAAAGTAGCAAAAAAAAATGAAATCTTTAAGTAAAGTACAAGTAGGGAGACCGGGGCTTGTTGTCACACGGGTAAGTTGTCACACTGCAATTATCTTCTTCACCAAAGGGGGAGCTAGAAAGTGGAATACTAGTTTTCTTCCTCTATGGTCAGGTCTCATGTCCTGTGTGAGAAGACACCAACACATTGTAAGTTGAGATGAGCACCAATTAACCATTTTCCACAACCCGAAGTAAAAAATATTAACTTTATATATTTAAAATTAAGCTTCTTTCAGATAGAAATCCTAGCAGTGATACATGTGGACTTGTTAGAGAAGAGATTAAGGTATCCTTTCATACCTCAGTCATTGCTCTGTGTTAAGCTAACTTTGAGCTAGAGCTAGCATCAGCAAACATGGTAGTTTGGGGCAACTTGTCTCAGTCATCTGGGGGTTAGTTGTCACATGTGACAAGTTACCCCAGACTAACAACTTTCAAAAATGATTTGAATAAACAAAGACAGTCTGCTTATCAGCAGTTGTTGTAATGACATTTTTACTTTATTTTTACAGAAAAAAAGAGTGATTTAAAGGTGAGGAGAAAGTGAGAAGACATGGTCAGGAATTACAAAAGAAAAACAGAACATGGCAGTGCAGCGCCTGACGTGATGCTGAGGGCAGTCCGACAGGTGACCCTAGCTAAAAAGTCAATCAGGAGTACAGCAAAGGATTTTAAGGTCAACTACCGTACCTTGGCTCGGTACTGCAAGACGTTCCCCCAGCTGAAATACAGAGTCAGACAGCTGTCCCAACTACAGTGGTTGGGTACAAATCACCACAGCAGGTTTTTAGTACAGAGATGGAACTACAGGTTGAGAAATATATTAAGAGATCATCTGACATCTATTTTGGCTTGTCCCCATCTGAGGTGAGAAAGCTGGCATATGAACTTGCAGTGGCACAGGGCCTGACATTTCCTCAAGCTTGGTCTGACAAAGAAAAAGCCAGCGCTGAATGGTTTACAGGCTTCTAAAGCGGCACCCTTCACTCTCACTCAGAAAACCAGAAGCAACTAGCCTTGCCAGAGCAAGTGCCTTTAACAAGGAGAATGTTAAGTCTTTTTTTGACAATCTGGGGAAAGTGTTAACCAGAGATTCCCTGGGACCAGGAGATATCTGGAACATGGATGAAACTGGCATGACAACGGTACAGAAACCAGACCGATTGGTAGCCAGGCGTGGGTTCAAGCAGGTGGGGTCACTGACATCTGGGGAAAGGGGTACCCTGGTGACCCTGGCCTGCGCAGTCTCAGCCACAGGGAACAGTATCCCCCCTACTTTATATTTCCTCGGGTGCACTTTCGTGATCACTTCATCAACAATGGGCCACCTGGCAGCAAAGGTGGAGCAAATCCCACAGGGTGGATGAAAGAGCAACACTTTGTCGATTTCCTCCATCATTTTGTGGAGCATGCCAAGTGTTCAAAGGAGAAGCCCTGCTTGCTCCTCCTCGACAACCACTGCTCACACCTCTCCATTGATGGGCTGAATTTTGCCAAAGAAAATGGCATAATCGTGTTGTCCTTTCCACCCCACTGCTCGCACAGGCTGCAGCCTTTGGACAGAAGTGTTTATGGGCCGCTTAAAAAGCATGTGAACTCTGTTTCAGATTCCTGGATGAGGAACAACCCAGGTAAAACACTCAGCATCTATGATATCCCTGGGATTATAGCCACTTCTTATCCTCTGGCTGTAACCCCTCTTAATATCCAGGCTGGCTTTCGGGTGACAGGGATTCAGCCTTACAACAGAGATGTGTTCTTGGAGACAGAACTTGCTCCTTCCTATGTCTCAGATCGCCCTCTACCAAGCCCAAGCACTAACCCAGCCATTCCAGGTTCCGAAACTGAGCCATCTTTTCCAGGCCCCAGCACTAACCCATCCAGCACCAGACCAACCATTTCAGGACCCAGCACTGACCCAGCTGCTCCAGGTCCAAGCAAGCCAGCCACCTCCACCAACACATTAACTCCAGAGGATATTAGGCCTTACCCAAAAGCTGGTCCAAGAAAACAAGTTAACCAGCAGAGAAAAAAGAGAAAAACTGCTATTCTCACCGACACACCCGTGAAGGAGGCACTTGAAGCTGAAAGGCAGGTACAAGGGGAAAAAAGACTATTCAAAAATAAAGGCAAGGCAACCAAATCCAAAATACCAAAGAAGCAAAGCACAGGGAAGAAGCAGAGGGCAGGTAAAAAAAGAAAAACTCCAGATGACTCCTCATCGGAAGAAGATGAGAACCTGTGTCTGGTCTGTGTAGAGCCATTTGGAAACAGCCGCCCAGGAGAAACCTGGGTGCAGTGCATAATATGCAAAGGATGGGCCCAAGAAGAATGTACCCCTGGCAAATCTGTGTACGTATGTCAGAACTGCGACCCAGATGAGGAGTCTGACTAGTGAGGTCAGCTTTGTTTGAGATTTTATGACTGGATGTTCCAGGACTGACTGAGGTCAGGTTTTGTTTTAGTTTTTTGAATAGATCTTCCAGGATTAGTTTGGGACTAGTTTAATGTTGCATAATGTTTTATGTCAAGGTTTGTTCACATTCAAGTAAAAAAATAACAAGAATAATTTTGTCCTTGTTTTATTAATTGCAAAATCCAGTGTGACATCTTACCCCATATAGTGTGACAACTTACCCGTTGGCGGGGCAACTTGTCACATGTTCACAATCTCTATTTGATTGCTTATAACTCTGCACTGACACAAGATATGAACATGATATGAATACAAAATATATACCTGAGACTTTTGTCTTTCATCTGGTACACATTTGTTTTATATATGATGTATTGATTCCAAGAAATATATAAGAGTGTAAAAAGAGTGACAACAAGCCCCGGTCTCCCTATCTCGAAATTGTACTTCAGTACAGTACATGAGTAATTGTTCTTAGTTTGTTGAATTATAATCATTAATGAACTGATGTGTTCATCACTTCATTGTTGCACTTGGTAAATGTGGGGTTTATTTGAATTACTTTATACACTTTTTATACCTATAATAAAACATGATAAAATATTAGTTGATTTAGATTATGCATTAATAATCTAAATCTGCAAACTAATTTAATAGATTAAACAAATATAGTGGGGTAAAAAGTACAACATTTGCCTACTAAATGTAGTGGAGTAAAAATGTGAAGTACCATAACGTGAAAATACTCAAGTAAAGTAGACGCACCTACATTTTTTACTTGAGTAAATGTACACACATTCCACCACTGGAGGCAAGCACAGGGTTTGCAGGCTTCTTAATACTGTATCTAAAATACCTGAGAATACCACCTGTAGATTAAGCAGTAGCAGTACTTTAAATAATGTAAGTAATAACAGTAACTCTAGAGGTAATAAATATATGTTTTAATATTAAAATAATGTATTTATTATTAGTTTATGACCTGATCTTAGTCTGTAGTGACAGCTCCATCTTCTATTTTCTGCCTGGGAGGTCAGAGGTCAGAGTCTCGACTACAGGAGAGCACCTGAGCATACCTGTCAAGTATCCCGTTTTGGCCGGGAAAGTCCCGTATTTTACTATTCTTTCCCGCCCTCCTCCCGTATTAGTATTTTCCCGTAAATCACCCGTATTTTGCAGTAGCCTTCTACAGGTACTGCAGGTGGCAGTTGTCGCGAGGTTAGTGTGTGTAGTCAGATGATGAACTGACAACGCGCGAATAATACAGAAAAAAACAGAGATGGATGAGGAACGCCACGACAGAGAAGGCACTCCGCTTGCCAAAAAACAAAAACCCTCGTGTAAATACCGCGATCGATGGGACAGCGAATTTTCTTTTCTCAAGAGGAGCAGGGTGAGCGACAGTCACGCGTTGTGTAAAATTTGTAACTGCGACTTTAGTATTTCACAAGGGGGAAGGAATGATGTTAGTCAGCACGAGAAATCCGCCAAGCACAAGCGCGGGCTGGAGGCTAAAGAAAATGCCCAGGCGATGTCAGCATTCGTGACGAGAAATGCCACCGAGGCTGACCAGGTTACAAATGCTGAGGTAAAAATGGCAATGCTGTGTGCCAAAAACAACATCCCTTTCTCCTTCCACGACGACTTCAACAAGTGCGTAGCTGACATGTTCCCGGACTCTGCTATTGCACGAAAATATTCAACGGGAAAAACTAAAGCTACTCAACTCATAAAAGGTAAGTTAGCTAGCCAGATATAGCTACCTATCTCACTGTTGGGCTACTGTACATTTGCTAAAACGGTATAAAATGGATTTGAAGTGTGTTTGAATATTCTAACACTTGAGCATTAAGTATGACTATTGTGTAGGCCTATTTGATAATGTGCCCATGCCATGGCATGCAAGTTGTAGGCTACTAGCTAATTACTGGACACTCAACAGGTGCCATAGCAGCAGAACTAGAGGACGACTTGGCCAAAACATGCCAATCTGGATCTCAGCCCTTTTCACTGATGTGCGACGAATCAAACAACAGAAAAACAGACAAAGAATTCATCATCCTGACTAGACTCTTCGATGAGGCCACTCTGCAGGTCGCTACAAGATTCCTGGAGATGCCTATATGCAATGTAGGAAATGCAGAAAATCTGTATGAAAAGCTGAGTGAAGCATTTAGGTAAGGGGAACTGCACTGTGTTGTTGACATGTTTAGTAGTTTGCATTTAATTACAACCTTACATTTTGTCTGAGACGTTTTGTGCCATTTTTTCCTGTTTCCAATAGAAAAAGGGGCATCCCATGGGATAACCTTATTGCATTTAACTCTGACAGTGCGAGTGTTATGAAAGGCCGACATAACTCGTCATCAGCAGACTGAAGACCAGTCAGCCCCACATCCAGGACCTTGGCTGCATCTGCCACCTAGGGCAGCTGGCCACTGGCTGTGGCATCAGAGCAGCCCAGGCTCACACATTCTCTCACAAAGAGTTTGTAGACTTCACTGATTCAGACCACCTGAAGCTCCTCAGGTACTGCAGCACCAGATGGCTGAGTCTGTTAACCTGCATCCAGAGGGTGCTGAACCAGTGGGATGCACTACAGGTAGGATGGTAACTCCGCTCAGCAGATATCTACACAGTTTATTATGCTATATTTCCATTTTAACCATGTACTGCCACCCTGTATCTCTATGTACTGTAGGCCTACTTTAACAGTCATGAGGAGGTGGAGAGGAGTGTTAAAGTGCATGATCTGGCAAGCCATCTGCGTGATCCAATCGTGAAGACCTACTTCCTGTTCCTGAGTGCTGCCCTTAAGCCTTTATCTGAATTTAACATTGCCTTCCAGGTGGGTGTCAATGATATTGAATGAACAAGTGAATAATAGTATATAATTAAATGTTTGTGCCTATTGTAACATTCTTATTTCACTGTTGTTTTGTTGTGACCATTGATATTATCTGCAGTCAGAGGGAGTACAAATTCACAGACTTGAAGAGGAGATGTGCAGGCTGATAAAGAGGATCCTGGGCTACCTCATACCAGTGAGGGCAATCGTGGGTGTACCTCTCAGGGAGGTGGAGTATGGAGATGGAGTATGGAGATGGACATCAGTTGGCTGATGAAGATCTATTTATCGTAGCAGACACAAAAGCATTCATGAGAAGCGCTGAGCTCCCTGTGTCAGCCGACAAGAAGATCTTTGAGTATATTACCCAGTAGTTATATTATGATATCATTTTTTGACAGTATGAGAGTATAGGCTGTAGTGTGCCTAAAATATTACCACTAATGCATTTTTTTCACTCTTATGCTGTTGTAGAACTGTGAGAAGCTTCTATGAGGCGGTGGTTAAGAAGATGTTCACCTCCTTTCCCCTCGACCATCCACTCCTGAGGGACCTGAAAGTGCTGGACCCTGCAGCTCGCCTTGACATAACTCCAGGGACAGGTAGATAGATAGAAACAGTTTCAAGGGACCTGATGAAACCCATGAATAAAGCTGGGCATAAACACCTTATTTACTTTACAGTGGAAAGGCTAGGGGCCCTGTTCCCTCAGTTGAGGCTGAACGATGATACAATACGTGAAGAATTCACAGACTACCAAATCACACCTCATGAACAACTCCCCCAAGAAGCCAAAATTGATCGATTCTGGGGCCTGGTAGGGAAGGACAGGAGATTTAATGAACTATCAAGACTAATGAAAGCATTACTGTGCATACCTCACAGCAATGCAAGCTCTGAGCGAGTGTTCAGCATGGTTAGGAAGATTGTGACAGAAAATAGAATGTCATTAGTGTCACACACCGGGTCAGGTAGTGGCAAAATAAAGGGAGTCCACACATGAAATAAACAAAAACTAATTTATTAGTAACTCATTTTTACTGGTTAAAGTAAACATAAATGATTATACTTAAACAAAAGAAATTATACTTAAGACCACATGGCGAGTGGAAGACTGAGCCCAAAGCTCAGCCTAGAAGCAGCAAAGAGACCACTGAACACATGGCTACCCAGCCCTTAAAACTCTGGATCCCTATACCCCCACAGGTGTGGCCAATTGGCCTGACGCCCTGTCCCAATCTCCACCCAGGGAAGTCCCACAACCAATGGGCAGAGAGAGGGGCAGGGCGTCACACCCCCCTCCTACAGAAAAGGGGCCCCCCCACATTATCCCCCCCCACTCCTCCCCATCTACCCCCATCCTCCACTCAGCAACCTGGATCCTAGGAGCACATTAAGAGTAGTGAGAAGGTAGACCTGGAAAAGAGCAGAATAGACAAATCAGTGAGAACACCACCCAACTTTAAGGCAACCGAGAAAGGGCATCCGCTATCACATTTTCTGATCCCTTTATATGACGAATATCCAGATGGTACGGCTGTAAAAACAATGCCCACCGCATCAGCCGCTGATTTGGATTTTGAAGTGACCGCAGGAAAGTCAGTGGGTTGTGATCGGTATAGACCACCAACGGAGTTAGACCAGATCCCAAATAAACATCAAAATGCTGCAATGCCCATATTAATGCTAGTGCCTCCTTCTCGATCACTGAGTAATTGAGCTGGTACTTATTAAACTTCCTAGAGAAGAAGGCCACAGGTTTTTCAACCCCGTGGTCTCCTGCCTGCATAAGTACAGCTCCTGCCCCCACGTTAGATGCATCCACCTGCAGGGAAAAAACCTCATTCAGCCGAGGGGCATCCAACACAGGTGCTGCACACAAAAGTGCCTTGACCTTTTCAAACGCCAGTCTACATCTGTCTGACCACACAAAGTGTGCATCTTTCTTCAAAAGTGCCGTCAGAGGCTCTACAACTGTTGAAAAATTCTGACAAAAGCTTCGGTAGTATCCCACCATCCCTAAAAAGCGCATTAGCCCTTTCTTGGTGGTTGGAGGGGGATATCTTACTATTGTATCCACCTTATCCTGTAATATACGCACCTGGCCCTGACCGACCTCCTTACCCAAATAGGTGACTGTGGCCTTCGCAAATTCGCATTTTGCCAAATTAACAGTCAACCCTGCCCAGACCAATTTGTCCAACAATGCGCGAATGCGCTGAATATGTTCAGACCATGTATCACTGTATATTACCACGTCATCAAGGTACACTGCGCAGCCATCCAGCCCCGCCACAACCTGGTTCATGAGGCGCTGAAATGTTGCAGGTGCATTACGCAGGCCAAATGGCATAACAGTGTACTTATACAGACCAGAAGGTGTAATAAATGCACAAATTTCCTGTGCCCGCTTAGACAGGGGAACCTGCCAATAACCTTTCAAAAGGTCAAACTTAGTCACATAAACGGCAGACCCCACCTGATCTATACAGTCTTCCATGCGGGGAAGAGGAAACACATCTGGCTTCGTAACGTTATTAACTTTACGAAAGTCAGTACATGGCCTAAAAGTTGTGTCCGGCTTACTGACCAACAGACACGGCGATGCCCAACTTGAAACGCACGGCTCAGCAATATGATTGTCCAACATATACTGAACTTCTTTGTCTAAAAGCTTGCGCTTATCTGATGAAACCCGATAAAAACGCTGCTTTATAGGTGCTGCATCACCAATATCCACATCATGCTCAATAAGATGTGTGCGAGAAGGTACATCTGAAAACAGAACAGGATAGCTTTTAATAAGGGCACCCAACTCAGCACGTTGTTTATCATCCAAATTTGTCAACATGTTATCCAAATTTTTCAGTGACTCTGAATTTTTCAATCGCCCTTGCAAAACCACATCAGTGGTCGAACTCTCCTCCATTCTGACTGCCGGAGATGAGCTCAGAACTGCAGATGTACAAACAGAAGCATTAACCATACCACTCCCACTTTCCCCTTTCCCCACTGTCTGACGTCCGTAGAAAGGTTTTAACAAATTCACATGACACAGTCTAGTGGCTTTCCTAGAGTTTGGAGTGGCAATGATGTAATTCAAGTCTGAAGCCTGCCGTACTACAGTGTACGGACCGGAGAATTTTGCCTCAAAGGGAGAAGTCACAATAGGTTGCAAAAACAAAACCTGGTCACCAGCCTGAAACCGCTTAGGCTCTGCACGCCTGTCATACAGAGCTTTCATTTTGTGCTGTGACTTTACCAATTTCTCTTTTGCACTTTCAACCGCCAAAACCAACCTATGCCTGAAGCCCTTGACATAGTCAAGCAAATTTTGGGGAGGATTTGTTATTTCCCAGCTATCTCCCAACACAGCCATGGGACCCCGTACCTTGTGACCAAACACCAAATCATTGGGGCTAAAACCTGTGCTCTCCTGAACCACTTCTCTCGCTGCCAACAGGAGCCACGGCAACCCCTCCTCCCAGTCACACCCCAGCTCTGTACAATAAGAGCGCAGTAAAGACTTCAGCGTTTGATGAAAACGCTCTAGGGCGCCCTGTGATTGCGCATGATAAGCCGAAGCTTTATTATGCTTAATGTGAAGCTGCTGCAGTATTTCGGCAAACATTCCGGATGTAAAATTCGAGCCTTGATCGCTCTGAATAATTTTGGGAATCCCAAACACCGAAATGAACTGTGTCAAAGCTTTCACCACTGATTTAGTAGATATATTTCGGAGTGGATACGCCGCTGGATACCTGGTTACCTGGCACATGACAGTCAGCAAATAATTATGACCTAGTTTTGAACAAGGCAACGGCCCGACACAGTCAATAATCAAATGTGCAAATGGCTGCTCAACCACAGGAATTGGACAAAGTGGAGCCGGTCTGATTGACTGGTTTGGCTTGCCGGTTAACTGACATGTATGACACGTTTTGACATATGCTGAGACATCACGCTTCAGGCGGGGCCAAAAACAGTACCGCAACACCCGGTCATATGTTTTCTTTACCCCTGGATGCCCAGCTACATTATCATGACAAGTTTGCAACACCAAGTCCCGAAACCTACTCGGCACTACAAACTGAAAAACAGGTTCCCCAACAAAAGCTTCTCCATGAGGCACCCATTTCCTAAACAATAAGCCTCCCTGAATAAAATAGCCGTGAGCAGAACTAAGTATCTCACCAAGCGAAAGTACTTTGTCAAACAGTTCTTTTAAACTATCATCATTTTCCTGTTCTTCAACCAACTCAGATCGTGACATAGACTTAAACTGATCAGGCAAAGTCACACAAACTTCAGCAGGTTCCAACTCTGACTTTTTGGTAGCAAGACTCTGTGCGTCACACGCAGTGGTCATGGCACGCGTCACAGCACAGACTGGATACACAACTGCAACATCTGATACACTGTCTGGTTGACCTTGACCAGGCACACTTTTAGTGACTATATTGGGAGGAGGACCATCAGCCCACACCTGCGCCCCAGCAAGACCGTTCCCCAGAGTTATGTCCACCCCATCCACTGGCAACTCAGTGCGCACACCCATCTCAACATCTCCCTTCACCAAACCTGAGTCAAGACACAGCCTATGCACAGGTGCAGGGAACACCACCATCCCCATTCCTCTGACCAGCACAAAGTCTCCTGTGTCAGTCTCCGACGAGAAGGGTAAAACAGACTTGCACACAAATGAGTCCAATGAGCCGGTATCCCGCAGTATCTTTACTGGCACCTGTTCAACACTACCCGGCAAAGAGACCAAACCCTCAGAAATGAATGGTCCAAAATCCTCCATGCTCTTCTGCTGCCTGGCTTCAACCTGCTCCTCAACCACTACCGCTGGGCTGAGTGAACTGGCCAAAGCCGCTGGTCTTACTTGCGTACCAGAGAATTTATTTTTTGATTTGAGGACTGGACACTCACTCTTCCAATGCCCACTGCCTTTGCAGTAATTACACGTTCTACCTTCTGCCTGCCTTTCTCGCATGCCATGCTCACTCCTAGCATAAGAGTCTGATGCACCTTTTTGATGACCATAACTCTCTCTGCGCACATTATCTGAACTTACCGCATTGAAATTGCTTTTATGAATCAACACGTACTCATCGGCCAACACGGCCGCCTGACCAGGAGTACCTACTTTATTCTCTGTGAGGTAAGTAGCC
This sequence comes from Eleginops maclovinus, assembly GCF_036324505.1. Classification (NCBI taxonomy): domain Eukaryota; kingdom Metazoa; phylum Chordata; class Actinopteri; order Perciformes; family Eleginopidae; genus Eleginops; species Eleginops maclovinus. The sequence continues at coordinate 3,265,694 of NC_086368.1, read as the reverse complement.
ACATTTTTAGGTACAGAGTTTTTAAACTGTTCTAATATTACCAGGTCGCACAGTTTCTCAAACGTGTCCACCTCAGACGCTGCACACCAACGACCAAAATGGGCTGTCAGATCTCGCACAAACTCCACATGAGACTGTTTATCTCCTCTTTTCCAACCACGGAACCGCTGCCGGTACGCCTCAGGCACCAACTCATATGCTTTAAGCACCGCAGACTTAACTCGCTTGTACACTTTACAATCAGCAGTACTCAAAGTTGAGTACGCCTCCTGGGCTCTACCGGTCAGGACGCATTGTAACATTAACGCCTGATCACCCTCCGGCCATTTCCTCGACTCCGCTATTCGCTCAAATAATGAAAAGAATGAATCAGGGTCTTTTTCATTGAATTTTGGAAGCAAGCGCAAATTATTGAATATATCAAAAGATGCCACTGGTGCACCAGACTGAAACACAGGGTTGTCACTATCCGCCGAACCTGGCAATATACCCTGTTGAATTAAGTTCAGCTTTTTATTCTGTAGCTCTAACCTAACTAACTCAGTTTTTTGCTTCATCTCTTCCAAAGCCAAGTCATTTTGCTGTTTGATATTCTGAAGTTGTACTTGTAGCTGTAATTCATGAGATTGCTTTAACAACAAAAGTTCCTTTTGCTGTTCAAAACTCAAAACAGTACCTGCAGACGCCGAAGACTGAGTCCCCCCAACGGGTTGAATAATTCTCTGTTCCAGCAAACCTGCCATCAAACTTCCCTTAACAGACTCCTTTAACTTTTTATCCAATATCTCATCTCATATCTCTCAGCAATTAGCAGTAACTGGTCTTTAGTACACTGATCCAGTAGTGCTACTGACGGTGAGTCAACAAATGTATCCACTGTAGATGCCATACCTGGACTAACTACACTCACAGACAAAATAGAATAGGAGAAAGAAAAAAACAAAAACAATATCAGCTGGAACCACTAACAAAGTCTGGGACAGCCAAACCAAAATGGAACCTCCCCAGCCCTGACTAACTAAGACATTAGCGACCCCATAACTACCTTAGCTCCATCCCTAGTCTTCGTGCCGCTACTGATGGGGGGTATTTATGCACTTTAGCCCACTGGGAAGAAAAAGGCAACTGTTACCAGCGACCCTCTCTTACACCGTGGATGTGCTCCCGAGACAACCGCTCTACCCACTTTTGCAGCCACACTAAAATTCCCCAAGACCAGTCCCCCTATTGGAAACCAGTCTTCTTAGCCTCACAGGGGATTCATGGTTCCCTACCACATTACAAGACTGTCCCCAATAACCAAACTCAAAGTTCCAACCTTTATTTTATTGATTACAACCAAAACATTAACCTTTAAGCAAAAACAAAACGTAAGGATACAATGCTCTACTACTTCCAAACTTCACCGACCAACTCCCTCCTAAAACTGAAATCCAAATGACAAGTCACATGTGGAACTCCCAACACTAGCAGCTACTGAATTGGCTTCAACAGGTGCTACCAATAAGCCAATCAATCCTTTGAAACCAAACAACTTACTAAAGCAAAACTACAATTCCTAACAGGAACACAAAGCAAATGCCAGCACACAAACCATATTCAGACCAACCAGGCTGAATTTGACCAAATGACCCTTACCAAACTAAAGATACTTACACTTGTCTACGAAATGAACTTAACAATCGGACGAGCCCCCATTTTGTCACACACCGGGTCAGGTAGTGGCAAAATAAAGGGAGTCCACACATGAAATAAACAAAAACTAATTTATTAGTAACTCATTTTTACTGGTTAAAGTAAACATAAATGATTATACTTAAGACCACATGGCGAGTGGAAGACTGAGCTCAAAGCTCAGCCTAGAAGCAGCAAAGAGACCACTGAACACATGGCTACCCAGCCCTTAAAACTCTGGATCCCTATACCCCCACAGGTGTGGCCAATTGGCCTGACGCCCTGTCCCAATCTCCACCCAGGGAAGTCCCACAACCAATGGGCAGAGAGAGGGGCAGGGCGTCACATTAGACAACCAAACTGTTTGCGCTCTTCTTTCATGTAAGATCAACCACACTGACCCAGCTCACAAATACACTCCTTCAAAATCAGTCTTGAAGAATGCTAAGTCTGCAACAAATGCATACAATATGTCACTGAAAAAGTAAAGAAAAGTTATGTGAAATGAAAAGAAAAACTGTAAAAGAAAAGCAATATGAAATGAAAAGAATGTGTGGAATGAAGACAAAATGTAAAGACAAGCCGTGTTAAATGAACAGAAAATATGCAAGCCTTTTAATAAATGTTTTTCATATATACCCTTTTGTGTTTTCATTTAGGCAATAATGAATGTTCACATCATGTCAATGTCAACAAAGGTAGGCCCATCATTGGCTTTATGTACAGCTGCACTACTTCCTGAACTTCAGCCAGCTCCTTTGTTTCCTGTCTGCCATTATTGGACAAACTGATTAATCCAGGTGTGCCTGACCTCAGTAGTGACAACAACAATAAATCAGACACACCTGAATTAATCAGTTTGTCCAATAATGGCAGACAGGAAACAAAGGAGCTGGCTTCAGGAAGTAGTGCAGCTGTACATGAAGCCCATTGTAGTTTATAAGTGTTTGACAAGTGATGATTTCAGCTTAGATACCGGAGCTTGGTTGGGGTGGTAGGACTGCTCGTGGCGGGCGCCGGAAAACTTCCCTTATTTTCAAATCCAAAACTTGACAGGTATGCACCTGAGCAAAGCTTCCTGTTACTGCTTAGTAGAAAACCACACTAATACAAAATAAATTATAATCATGAGTCTGTATAAAAATTATGAAGGAATACGGTTGTCAAAGAAAAACAAGTCAGTGAGCTTTTAACTTCCACAGTTTATTAAAAATATTTCATTCTGTAACGAATTTGAAGACATAAACAAAGAATACCTTTTGAATTTGGCTGTACTAAATTGCTATCCCCTGACGTGGTAAAGACATTTAAGAGATAAACATCACAAAAATGGGATCTTTATTTTACTAATAAAATGTTTTGCTGTCAGTCTACCTTAACCCTATTGATTCTGTACAGACTGTGTAGCTTTTTTCCCTCCTTAATTGACCAGTATTAACTTTTATCCCGTTTAGCCGTTAGTTGGAACGGATTTGGCCCATGGATGTATATTTGGACCCGCCCCTATACAGTCTATAGGTTGGTTGTTTGCCAACCGCCATTACAATATAAGAAGAAGTCTATAGTTTGGCTAGACATTCCAGCTTAGTCGTGTTGATCGGTGGCCGCCAGGGGGAGGCTGTGGGAACATAGCCGAGGAAGCAGCAGACAGACAGTAGAAGAAGAAAACCGGAAGTAAACATGGCCCAGGCGAAGAGCATGGCGGCGATCCTAGAGTTCCTCAGTAAAGCAGAGCTACTTAAACAGGGAGCAGAAGCCAGAGTGTACCGGTCAAATTTTCTGGGAAGGCCGACTATTGTGAAGGAAAGGTTCCGGAAACAATACAGACACCCGCTGCTGGACGAGAAGCTGACCCACCGCAGGACGGTGCAGGAGGTCCGCTCCGTGCTGCGATGCCGCAGAGCAGGCGAGTCACACACACCACCTGTAATAACGACTGGTCTTGAAAAATAAAAGTAACTTATTCAATTTTTACTGACCTAACTACAATACAAAAGTGTACATTGCTATCCGTGCTAGGGTTGCATCGCACTCCACTCAGGTTTCTACGGTGGCTGGCAAACGCACTGCATTTTTTAAAATGATGCAAATATAAAAACACCACTTTGCCAGAACACATGCAAATGAAAACACTTTTGCGCATCGTTTACAGAAAGTGCTGCAAATAAAAAAAGTTAACAAAATCACTACATATGAAAAACACATGCAAATAAAAAGACGCTGCAAATTAAATAACAAAAAGCAGCAAGAAGCTCAAACCCAACGGAACCAGTCTTTACTGAACAGATTTACACAGCGGGAATCTGGACATGGGGATTATACAGTTGGCCAACTGTCTCTGTCACTGGAAACCTTCCTAAAATATACATTGTACTGGTTTATTTAACAATATGATCGCAGGATTCCTTCTGATATTATTGCAGATCTGTTGTACGATAGCTACCTAAACTACCCTACCCAGTCATTTCAGATAAACTGACAAAACACTTTTATGAAACACACTACCCCTGCCAACAGTGCCAGTGGGCCAATTTTATAATCCCATCAAGCACTCCGCTCCCAGCTGCGTGTATTACTTTTTAGTATCCCCTTTTTTCTGTTCTTCTTGCTGCGTTGTTATTACATCGGTTTTAAATTTGTATTTATATTTTGTGTTCGGGCCACACCAACCCTAACTCTGATATAGGCTATGGCAGCTCTTTCGCTCTTGACACCTCTTCATAAAATCCTTGTTTATGTGGATGTGTTGTCCATCTGTGTTTATCAGGCCTAATGTGTATTGGTCCTGTTTGATATCTCTATTTTTGACTGTCTATATATTAACAGAGGTAATCTGAGGACTGGACCCAGTACTAGTGCAAGGTGTTACTAGATACTAGAAAAGCACAGGGTCCTCATAATTTGATTTGAGGCCAAGAGGCAATCTGTTTTAAATAAAACTCTTCTTTAACTCCTCTCCTCAGGCATATCAGTCCCTGTAGTTTATTTTGTGGACTATACATCCCACTCTATTTTCTTGGAGGAGATTGAGGGCTCCTCGACTGTGCGAGACCACATCGCCTCCGCTCCGCGGTCTGCTTCCTGTGAGGGGCTGGAGCCGCTGGCTGAGCGCGTGGGTCAGGTCCTGGCCAAAATGCATGACGAGGACGTCATCCATGGAGACCTGACCACCTCCAACATGCTGCTGAGATGCGGTCCAGAGGACGGGGAGTCGGAGCTGTTCCTCATCGACTTTGGCCTGAGTTACATCTCTGCTCTGCCCGAGGATAAGGGGGTGGACTTGTATGTGCTGGAGAAAGCCTTCCTCAGTACACACCCCAACACAGAGGCGCTGTTTGAGAGGCTGCTGAAGAGCTACGCTGTGTCATCCAAGAAGTCGGCAGCGGTCATTAAAAAGCTCGATGAAGTCCGGTTGAGAGGGAGGAAGAGGTCCATGGTGGGATGATGATCTGTGGTGTGTTCAGGGACAGGCCTCTGGAAATCACGTTTATAAAATCTGTCATAGTTACAAAGCTTTCATTGTGCATAAAAGTACTAACATTAAATAAAAAAATGTGAAAAAAACGTTTTTTCTTCTCATGGAAGGAATATTTAATAGAAATATGGAGTTCTAAATGATGTTGGCATATTCTGGAGATTCTGGAATTGTTGTGTGTTGTCTGTCTGCAAAATGTAACATACAAAGTGAGACTAAACATGATACATCAGCCCCTTCATCCATATTTACTGATACTGTAGCATTTAGTACTTATATCCTACAGAGACATCGGAGCTGACCTGTTTCCCTGCTTTACAATAAAGTGAACATTCATCATTAAATAATGCTTTTCAGGTCAAAATATGTTATGATGACATTTTTTACATGTCTTAATGACTTAAAATCCTTTTTCTTTTGAAACTGGTTATATGTAGGCCTTATGTCTATCCTAGTTAGAGAAATTACCTAGCCATCTTTTGACCTGAAATCACAATATCAGTGTTGTTACTGAGATCCTTTTAAACCCTTAATCATACCATGAATGATATGCAGCTTATGCATTTATTCAGCACACATCAGATAACAGATATGTGGATCTTACTGTTTTAAATGTAGCTATATCCATCTGAATCACAGTAAACAGTACAACCTCAAATATTACAAACCAAATATGAGGCATTCCCTTTGAACATAGCAGCTGCTTTATAAGTGTTAGTGGAAGTCTTGTGTTCTTTGCAGTTGTCATGGGTTTTAATATTGCATTGAAAGCACACTTCAGAACTGCTGCATCATTTTGAAACATGTCATACGTTGTTGACACATCTTAAGAGGATCAAAACAAACAATGCTTTTACTGCTGATGGTAGGTATGTTTTGCAGAAATATTAAGTCATACTAGAATAAGAAGACCAGAGACCTCTCATTATTGGAAGATAAGGGCTCTAAATTATATAGAAAAGAGAGCAGAGGAGTCCTACTTTTAGAAAAATGAAAGTATTACCTCCATAAGGAGGAGGTGTCAGCCCCAGGTCAGAGTCCAGGAGGAGGTGCATTAGAACAGCACTCCATGATTCATACCTCCTGAGAAACCAGGTGAATGTTTACCCACCCAGCCCTACTGAACACGTTCCTCACAGCCATCACATGACCCTCAGTCCAGGGAAACCCTTTGAACTGTGCAAACACACTCCGTACATCACGATGTGCTGACAGCGTGACCGTCCAAATGAAGCACCTACAGAATGTAAAAGTGATGATTAAAGTCATGCTTATTGTCTGCCACTGTAGAGGTAAGTGAAGCATTGTGTTCAGTATCAAGCAGTTAGCGATTATTAGCTTCTTCTTCTTAACTTTTCTTCTCTCTCATGTCCCCAGGCTCCTCTTCGGACACGACCCGGCAGCTCAGTGTGTTGGTGGGTGCAGATGTGACTCTGGGCTGCCTGTTTGATAAACTGTCCAGGCTGGTGGAATGGAGTGCTCTCACCATTGAGTGGAATGTGGTGGATACACATGCAGATAAGAGCATAGTGTACACCTTTGAGGATGGAAGAGCGCATGAGAACAGGGAGGGCTCTGCGGTGGACAGAATGCACCTGCTACAGAGTGATGCATCTCTGCAGCTTCACAATGTGACTGTGGGAGATGAAGGGCTGTACACATGCAGAATCATCACACCTGTGGTCTACACAGAGACCACCTCACTGGAAGTGCTGGGTATTTACTCTGATCTGCATCAAGTGCTCTAGCTCAACATGTGCTGATGATTGAAACTCTGTCACAGATTTCCCTCCAAAGGTCTCAGATTGCTTTCAGCAGTTTTTGTTGCATTCTGTTATGGAGGGCAGAGTTGGGAGAAGTAATCAGATCTTGTGATCAACTTAAATAAAAGTTATTACTATATTATTATTAATCCAAATCTGCAAAGGAACTTAAGGTATTAAATATGTTTAGTGGAGTACAAGTAAATGATTTACCTTGAGTTGTAGTGGGGTAGAAGTACACAGTAGCATACATTGGAGATACTCGAGAAAAGTACATGTACCGTATATCAAAATTGTAGTTAAGTACAGTACTTGAGTAAATGTACTTAGTGACTTCCCACCTCTGATGGAGGGTGTGTGCTACAAAATTTCCTCTTAGAGAGAGCAGTTTTTTATGGTACATTTTAAGAAGTACAACCCCACCCTAAAATGACAATGTAATGTTTTTGCCCTATCCCCAAGCTCGGCCTTCAGTGTTGCTCCCAGAGAAGGCAGCAGTGACGGAGGGAGAGGAGAGGACGATACAGTGTGACGTCACAGGTTTCTATCCAGAGAAGCTGGCCGTGACATGGCTCATCCAGAACGGCTCCCACACGGTGCACGCAGGTTTGAGCGCCTTCTCCCGCGTCTGCACGGAAATGGCCATTCTCAATGCAGATGGCACCTTCAGCATCCGCAGTGGCATCACAATGCACTCCTCAGCAGTGAAGGGTGGAGAGATGTGCATCATGTGCCAGGTGGAGCACAAGACCTACAGCCGGCCGTACAACACATCTGTTACACTGACGGTTCAGGGTGCTGCTTTTTGTTCACTGTCATATTTTTGACTCTCATTTAACCGTTTTGCATACTAAAATACACATATATTATATGTTACATATATTTCTCAAATCCCTTTCCCCTACAGCTCCGCCACAGCCTGTGTACAGTGCCGTTACTCTGATAGCTGTCACCAGTGTCACCAGTCTGCTGCTGGTCACCGCCATCATTGGAGGCGCTCTGCTTCTCTACACCTACTTGTGTAAAAGTAAGTCTCAATATAACCAGGTGCATTTCTCTTTATTAAACTATTCAACAAGTCTAGACTAACTGATTGGGTTTGAAGTGAGAGTGTGGTGATAATGGGTGTTATGGAGGTTGTTATAGCGCATATTATCATTGTTCAGCTCAATAAGGGTTGTTGATGGGGTAGGAGCAAAGTGCAGATTTTTTGTTGCAACTCTAATAAGGTTTTTCATTGTTTACCTTGTTCTTTCTTTATAATGTTATTATTTATTATTTAGTGATTTTATTATGGGTTGGATTTGTTGGCTCACATGGCTATGAATATTGTCACCTGTTGACCTGTGTGAGGTGTGTGTGGAAGAGAAGGTGAAAAAGGTCACTGTATTTTTTGTTAACTGCAACTTTTAGATTTTTGATTAATCATACCACAATGTGTCTGTTTCACTCATCTGACCTTCATCATTCAATCAACATTTTCTTTAACGCATTTTTGATCACAGCAAATCCTTTTTGTTGTGGTATCCTGGCTGACTTCAGCCTGTCAACGACTTCTGTTTGTTTCCTGAAGTTGCTACGGGTGGAGGAAATGATAACCAGAATTCATTCCAATGCAACGTTTTCCTGAAATATATTTCTAAATACATTTTTTGATTAGTTCTAGTAGTTGTAGCAGTTGCAGAGTTGTACTCTTTCTACGCTCATTTATGTTGTTGTTGTTCTAACTTGCTAAATAGCAGGATTAGTGACATCACTGATGATGGTCATCATAGCAGTGATGCAGTGTGGGGGGGTCCAGTGGTCCAACACACTGGAAATATGCCAGAGGGCAGTGGCTTTTGAGCATGGTGTCAAGTTGTGATCAAGAATAAAAACTGAAATTTGCCCGTCAAAAAAGTTTTACTCTTATCTCATCCTTAGTCAGAGTTGGTTTGTCACTATATTTCTGAGATAAATCTAATACTTTTATCTTGATTACCTTCCATTTAAGGCTACTTTGCAGAGTAAGATTATGATTATGATGAGCGTGTAAAGTATTCAAGCCTGTCAAATATAAGGACAAACGTAGGAGTATTTTCATCATTATTCTTCTAAGATAACCCTTTATTATATATATATAATGATGATGATGATGATGATGATGATGATGATGATGATGATGACTGTGCAGCCTTCAGAACAAAGTTGGTTGAGGAGCTGTTGATTGCCGAAGCGTTCTTCTCCTCCAAGTTCCACATGTTTTCAGAATGAAAAGAAACACTTTATTGTCTTGGTCTTATATGTGCAATAACATTCCTGTTTCTCTCCACAGCCCCCCCAAGTGTTTCTGAGATCAGCCAACCCAGCATCGTTTATGCTCAGGTGCAGACCGACCTCAAATGCACCATCCAGGGAGCAGGACAGCGGGAGCTCAATGTGAAGTGGTCTAAACTCAGAAGCAATGCCGGCTCAGAGGAGCTGTCAGAGTGGGGCTCTCTGCTGGACAGGGAGGATCTGAGTGATCAGGCCTGTCTGCTGTCAGATTGTGAACATCACACATCTGTCCTGACTGTGTGTCTGACTGTGGCTGAGGACCAGACCCAGTACCAGTGCGAGGTGCTCTGCAGGGGCCAGAGCATCATCAGACTGACCACAGTCCAGGTTACAGGTAAGGAGGGGAAGCGTACTGTACTGCATTATGTTCTGAAACAAAATAGAAGGTAACAAAAAGAGAGAAGGAATACTCTGTTCATTATCTGTTACAATACGGTTCTGTTAAACACTTCTTTACCCATGTATGCTTTGTGCAATCATTCTAAGAAGACTGCAGGGTGGTTTCAAATGATAAACCTCTTCAAAATAATATATGTTCTCTGAAACGATCAGAATAGCTCCCCTAAAATCTACTACTATTTTGGGCAGACCCCCTGACCTTTTGTTCTATACCTCCATCAGGTCAAAACCTCCCTTTGATTAACCCTCCAGCCCAAGTGGAGTAATTGTAACAACCCTGTAGACTCTCCTCTGGTACCACCCTCCCCTTAGCTCTCCATCAGGCTAAATGCAGCTTCGTTGCTTTAGCCTTATCTACTCTCTCCTCTGGCATTAATAATGCAGTGAGGTTGAACCAGAAAGAAAAGTTGCATGCCGTGAAACAAAACTGCTGAGTTGAAATATAACAATAATTCCCTTTGGGTTTGTTCAGCAAAAACTGAAGTGCTCTGTGCTTTCTTCAGTGTGTGTCAGTGGTATGCTCTATGGTAAATTGGTTTGCTTCATGTATGATGCTTAACTTCTGCCAACTATGAGCCAATAACATCAACAGCAACAGCACATGGCATATAGACCATCAAACTGCAGCAGGGGGAACGGTCTCAGCCCCACTTTGTACCAGGTTGGTGCCCCCCGCTTTCATTGCCAACAGCTTTGAGAATTGATGTTTTTAAACTTGGGGCACTATGAGCGTGGGGCTATCCCCTCAAAGCAGTCTGTCGAGCAGAGCTGGCTCCCATTTAAAATGTTAGCAAGCCTCTGTCATTACATAATAGAATAATTGTCACTGTAAAAGCAACTAGGACTGTATCCCAAACATTGCTTTTTATTGGTGTCTTTTAAGATTTGGTGAATAACCTCATCATACACCTGTTCCATTATCCTTAAACCTCTAAACCAGTTCTCTCTGGGAAACCCTTCCCCTGAAATGCAGAGTAATTGTTCAGCAGATGGGATATATTTATGAGTTCTGAGTTTTTATTATCTTCTCCTGTGGATAACACGCTGCCCCTCCTCTCACCACACTGACACACCTGCAGTGGAGCCGTCCTTCCTCCAGATCACCAGCATCCCTCAGATCCCCAAGGTGGAGAGGAGTCTGGTTCTCTGCTGTCGGCTGGAGAACTTCTACCCCCAGGAGGTGGACCTGGAGTGGTCCAGGAACGACGGAGAGCCGGTCTGTGGCGTCACACACTTCGGACCTTTCTCCGACCACACCCGGCTGTACAGCGTGTGGAGCAAGATCCAGCTGCTCATGGCCAGAGAGGACGAGAGGGCCGTCTATACCTGCCGGGTTTACCACTCCAGCTTCCCTGCTCCGGGGTACAAGGACGTCCTGTACCACATCAACACTCAAGGTAGCTCCACCTAACCCATCACGTTTGGCTTAAGAAAACTACCAGCTTCTATTGACTTTCTACAGAGGTGGAAAGTAACTAAGTACATTTACTCAAGTACTGCACTTAAGTTCACATTTGAGATACTTGTACTTGACCTGAATTTATACTACTTTATACTTCTACTCCAATACATTTATTACAGACTTATGTACTAGTTACTTTATGAATTCAGATTTTGACACACAACACTTAGGAAATACTTGGATTAGGATTATTTTGTACAGATGAAACCATCCATCATTATATGGCAGCAATTTTGCTAAAAAGCTTTCCGTTCCAAAATATTTAACAGTTCCAGCGTCTCAATTGTGAAGATTTGCTGCTTTTGCTATAAAATATTAAAAAATATTTAAATGTTTTTCTGCAATTACTACTTTTACTCCGAATACTATGAACATGTTCCTAATCATGCTTTTATTTAAAGGTCCCCTATTATGCAAACTGCACTTTTTGCTGTCTTTTATACATAAATATGTGTCCCGGTGTGTAAGGAGACTCACAAAGTGTCAGAAAATACAACCCTCTCTCTTTTCCTCCTTACCCACATCTCTAAAAACGGGGGTACAAACGAGCTGATCCAGATTTGCTTCGGTTATGACGTCATAACCGAAATGTATTCAGCAGGATGTCTGCAGGAGAGACTTAGTGTTGTTGTATACTGTATACCTGCCCGGCCAAAAAAAAGGTGACAAGCCTGTGGGGGCAGTGCTATGATCTGGGGTTGCTGCAGTTGGTCTGGTCTAGGTTCAGCAACGTGCCCAAAGAATGAGGTCAGTGTATAATGTCTCTGTTCTAGTGGTAAACACTGAGAAGTGTTTCAGAAATAATGCTGGATGTGGTTTGGAACATAATATTTAATCACGGCAGCGTTCAGCTGAGTTTCTCCCGGTAGAAAACTCTCTTCAGAGGAGATCACGACGGAACAGGGCTGAAATAGAGGGTCGATGGGGCATGCTACAATGGGGAATCTGTTTGGTATTGTGAGAGAAACACTTCACAGACAAGTTTTGTATAGATTTGCCCTACAATATATTGTTCAAATATAGCATAATAGGAGACCTTTAAGTACCATTCTTGATGCAGTAGCTTACTTTTACTTGAAATTTAGTTTTTTCTAGTGTGCTATTAGTACTTTTACTTAAAGAGTCTGAATACTTTTTCCGACACTGACAGCCCCACCTTATGGTTTTCCACAGATCAAGTCAGTACGTAACAGCTTTGTTGGCATCATGTGACCGAATGTTAAACCTGGGTCAGTTGATGATATCTATATCAACTATTTTTTAACTATTTTAACAAAGAACGGTATGTATGATGTGCTCCAAGTTTTCTCAGAATGTGATTCTGTTTATTAACTCCTGATTATATGATACAATAAGGTTTGTTAAACACTTCTTTACCCATGTATGCTTCCTATACAGCCTGAACACTATAGTATGTTAGAGGATTCCTAGGAAGACTTGCAGGGTTGTTTGAAATGATAAACAACTACAAAACTGAACTGTTCAGAGCTGATTCAACTGATTCAAATGTTTGAACAGGAACTCCTCCTGATGTGATGTTCATCGACTGCGAGCCTCCGTGTCCTCTGCTGGGCGAGGAGTGCACTCTGCAGCTGTGCATCAAAGACTTCTGTCCGGAGGACGTGTCAGTGGCCTGGACTAAAGATGGAGAGGAGGTTCCCTCTTTTAATACCCCCCCGAGCCTGAACATCAACGGCCTCTACTCCATGTACACTTTCCTCAAACTCACCCCTAACAATGAGGACCAGGGCTCCAAGTTCAGGTGCCGGGTGGCGCACAGCGCCCAGCAGGAGCCTGAGGAGAGGCTCTTCACCCTGCCGCTCACACACAGCCTGCACTGACCGGACACACAGCTGCTGATGCCTCCACCCTGCAGACTCGTGATGACTCCACCCTGCAGACTACTGATGACTCCACCCTGTAGACTCCTGATGACTCCACCCTGTAGACCCCTGATGACTCCACCCTGTAGACTCCTGTTCCTACAGTTTATCTGCAGTCTACACATGTTTGATTTATCAGAGTGGGGATGCCATCCTACAGTGTAGTGTAATGAAAAACTTGGGTCCCAGGTTCCTAAACAATGCAATATGAATATATACGAGACATACATTTAAAAAAACAAAACAATAAAAGAAGCTCAGGAGTTTAGCAGTCTTGTGGCCTGTGGGATAAAACTGTCCCTGATACTGTCCACCTCTGATATGATGCACACATTTTATTCATGGTTTTATCATCTCTTATAATATGTATAACAATGTTTTATATCCTGGAAACACACAATATATTATTAATATAATATTGATACTAACTATAAGTTAAGCCGGTGATAGCAAAACATATTTCTGCATTGTCTGCTGAGCACTGACTGCTAGAAAGCTTTGTAACTTTTCTAAATCATACACAATTTGAACTAGAAAAGACAGACTGTGGGGGAATTAATAAATTAGAAAAGAAGATTTTTTGTAGGATATTGTATTTATACTCAGCAAAGTTTACTTCTGCTCAGTATGCATTCTCATGAGTTCTCATGCCCTCCAAGGAACTTTAGCAGTTTATTTAATATCTGAAGACCTTTTCTACCTTGCAATGTGAGGGCAAATTAATTCCCTCAACGTTACTAACAACACACACTAATGTAAAGCTCCAAGATTCAGTGAGAAAACATTCAATAAATAGTGTTAAATCATTGTATTGTACTATTGAGCATGCATTTTTGATTCAGCAAATCTCCCGTATTGTGGCTCTCCTGTTCCTTATCAAGTAATGTAATGTCTCTGAAGAGTTGCAGCTCTAAAAGGTGGGAATGAGAACGATTCATCTTCTATCAGTTCTGTTTATGGCACTTCTGTCCAAGGTGCAGCGTTATGTAAGCGCCACATCCTCAGGTTTCACTGCTGGAGTTCATTAGCCTCCATAAAGTCAGTCTGTATGACAGATGATAGTATCAGTAAAAGAATTCAGTTGTAAAACTGCTTTTATTATTTTACAGTGTTTGCACAATAAATGTTAAACAGCGTTTCCATGTAGACAGCTTTGTTAAAAGCCAAACTGCCCTGCTAAATTATAACAAAACAGACCCTGCATTCTCAGTTTTATTGACTATTGATGATCATTTAAAAGAGACGAGAATGATTACATTTTATTGATCATAAAAAATGATAACATGGTGCAAAAAGGAATTTATGATAACAGTTTTGCACATCAAAAATCTGTTTTGAATATTGAGTAGAACAGAAATGAGATTAGAACTCACATCCAGTTAATCTCTTGGGTTTACAAGGCATTTGGTTTAAATCAGTCTTAACATATAAAACTTTTCATTTAGCACTCCCTGAAACTCTTTACAAAACACAGCTTGGATTAAAACAATGACATTCTTACAGGTTAGATCATAATTTACATAACATTACAGCTACTCCATACATTAAGAGTCGAACAATGATGCACAGAAAATAATATCAGCTTTAAACATACATCCTTTGATGGTGAGATGAGTGCAGTTGTGCCATTGTAAGGATTTATTTTACACCCTGAAGCGATCACACCTTAAAGATAAATAAACATTAAAAAATATCTTGGTCCATAAATGTTTGGCTGACACTTAAATTGACTTGAAGTCATATTGCAGAGTGTGTCACGTTTATCAGCACTCTTCACTACATTACACATAATACTCTAATATTTCCACATATCGGAAACATTTCACAGACATAAGACATTGGAAGGCATAGCAAGGAACCGAGTGCAGTTCATTATTAACACAGTAATACATTCATCTTTTTATGCAATGTAGAAACTATTTGATTAAATGTAACTAATATGTGTTACAGTTACAGCATACATTCATATTAAGAGCATGTGATTAGAATGTGACTTTGGACCTGAACCCCAATAAAGATAAGGTAACACAAACTAAAGAGAGAAATGTTGTGCTTCAGAGTCTGTGTGTGATTGTCCTTGGATGTCTTAGGTATGAAATCACTACAGTATATACCTAAAGCCACCCTTATGAACTAGACCTGACTAAACTTTATTAAAGAGGACATATTATGCTCATGTTCTGGTTCATATCAGTATGTAGAGCCTCTACTGGGACATGTCTCCATACTTTAATGTTCATAAAGCTCTTTCTTTTTCTCATACTGCCTGTGCTGCAGCACCTCTTTTCACCCTCTGTCTGAAACCAGAGCCCAGTCTGCTCTGATTGGTCTACCGCTTAGAGATGTCCCGCCACTTATTCTATCATGTACAATGTGTTGGAGTGCCAGCCAATAGAAGCCTGAGTGATAAATAGTGATGTCATTATAATATTATAATAAGGCCCCCTTTAAATAGTGAAACTAATCTCAAGCCCAAAGGATAAATTGTGAGTGCATTTTGAAAGTAAGATGGAGGCAATGTAGTCAGAGTTTGGAGATCAGCTGAAGTCTCTGTTGGTGAGGATCATGGGGGCCACCAGGGTCCACACGTACAGGGCCAAACACACCCAGCTGGAGGTGATCTTCACCCACACCGCTGGCCAGCTGCTGGTGACTGCGTAGTCTGCATCAGGGCTGCCAAGAACACGACAGTCATTCACATTCATCTGCTTATGACGTCTATCATTTACAACAAACCATTGTTTCAGAAGAGAAGGGGAAACACACTGGAGGGCTACACATCCAAGTAAGATCCTTTTTAGACCTGGAGATTCCATAAGTTACAACAGTCAAGGAGGGCTTAATATTGGCCGTAGGGTAATGCCTCACTGGAGCGAACAGAGAGTAGGTCAGAGCTGAAGCTTTTCATAGTTGTGGCCATTCTTTTGTGGTCACGGTTGCCCCAGTTACAGCCTCTCATGCTATTGTGACAATCTAGTCTCTGGGGTAAGCATTTATTTATCTGGCAAATGAATAGACATGACGTTGATAAACCCAAAAGGCCTCTTAAACAAGAATCCTCTAACCAGAAAACATGAAACAGAAGCGGATGAGGTTGCGAGTGAATCTGACATTTGTGCTACTTTCGCGTCTAAATTTGATGAAGTTTCATCTGATGTGTACTAAATATTTTTCAGATTTATGTACGAAATTTCAGTTTAACCACCAATTTTAACCACCGCTAAAATTGAAAAAAAGTAAAAACCCCCAAACTGTTGAGCAGTAGTGAAAATGCAGTTATCTTTATTTATTTAAATGGCACGGCGGGACGGCTTTCAGAATGTAAAATAACAGATGCAGATGTTTCTGCTGCTCAAGTGGGGGTGCAGGTTGTGTGGAGGACTGACCTGTACCAGTTGGTGAGGGTCATCATGATGTACAGGGAGGCAAGGAAGAGCATGAAGTGGAAGAAGGAGTAGCTGTACTGGACCAGGTCCCGCTCGTTATCCTCCACCCGCCGGGGCCCCGTGGACTCCTCGGAGAGGTCAGAGCTGCTGCCCTCCTCCGCAAGGGTGGCAGAGTCTTTGGAGGCCATGGTCAGCTTGTTCACCTGGCTGGTGCTGGACGACCGAATGCTGAGGGGAGAACACAGGAGAATGGATACTATATGTCTTTTTAGAAATTATGGATGTAGAGAAAGGTTAAATTGGCCCTGAAGTGCAAAAACCATATTAAAAACAAACAGAAAGGAGCACCTGTCGTATACACACAGGTAGTTAGTATGAAAACATTTGAACGGAGCTTTATCTGTGAGGCTGTTGCCATGGAATATTAGACTTTTTTAAAAAAAATGTTTCTTGAGAACTTATAAGACCTTTGAAGCAGCAGCCGGCAGATAAAGAGGTATGATGTAAAGCTGCAGAACAGAATCTAAATCGACCTTGAGGTGAGACTAAACTGTGGAACTGTGTCGAATTCTTGAGTTTTGAAGTAGAAAAGATTAGAAAAGCACTAGTGAGACCATGTTTTTCACAGGTCACATTGTTGTGAAGAAGGCTTGCATGTGATATGATGAACCCTCCAGGATGATGAGCTGAGCTGTGACAAACACCCACACTAATTAAATCATCTAATGAATGAAAACAGTTTGCATGAGCTGATCACATGGTTTCTAATCTCAGTCTACCTTGAGTAGAGGATGCACAGGACGAAGATGGCGAGCCCCACGATGCTCTGGGCGTCCCACCACTGCAGGTAGGGGGACGTGAGGACGGGTTCCTCTGTGTCTGGGCCGAGGATCAGCACAGCTGTCTGGTTCTCCATCTCCAGAGGGGCCAGGGTGGGCACTGCTATCTGCTGGAAGATGCTCAACAGGCTGGGGTTACACTCTCGATCTGAGGGGGGAGAATAAAAACTAAATATAATGCACAGGGGAGTAAAAATGGTGACAGTGAAAATGCTTCTTATTTGCAGATGTTTGTTGCATGTTCTCTGGAAACACTGACATGAGATCAATGAAAGTAGCTTGAACATTTTACTTAGACCATTTTAAATCAGTAGTAATGCTTTGAGTGAGAATACTTTTACATAATTTATCGAGGAATCAAACATGTTCGGCTGCGGCAGGCACAACATGAATCATGCTTTTTGAGCAAAACAACCAAAAGCATAACAAACAAAAGCTAATGGTCAAAGTCATCTGACATAAAAGAAGGCTAACACTGTCCGGTTCCTTGGTTGGAGCGAATGAATTCCTCTTGTTTCTCCTCATTCCTCACTGAATCAATTTTTACAGCAATATTTCACGCATGCAGAAGACATTCTCACCAGGTTCATTGGTCATGGCGGACCAGGTCAGATACATGGTGTACAGGGTGATGATGGAGGACTGCAGAAGGCCTGAACGTGTCTGGGACTCCTGAGGATACACAGATACAATAGGCAGAAAATGATATATTTATAACATGAAATAAAAAATACAAAAATGATATCTCTTCGCCGGCCTGGGAGCGCCTTGGAATCCCCCAGTCAGAGCTGTTTGATGTGGCCAGGGAAAGGAAAGTTTGGGGCTCTCTGCTGGAGCTGTTACCTCCACGACCCTGACGGATAAGCGGGAGAAGATGGATGGATGGAACATGAAATACTCCATGATAACTGGGCAAACCATTCACTCATGACTATGTTGTTAGCTCAGTTGTTTCTTCTTTTTTTTTTAAAGCAGCTGGATTTCCATTTGAAAATGAGGTTCAGAATGGATGCAGTTATTAAGGAAAACGTTAGAAGTTAAATAGCAGATTTCACAAGTCAGCTTAAATTAAACTACAACTTTAATTATTTGTTGAGGTGGTGAAATGCAGGGTTTTACGAAAACATGGAAGTCCCCCCTGAGCGTTAAACACAACAATAACATAGAAACAAATATTTAAATCAGAATCAAAGTGAATGTATGTGATATACAGTATGGTGGAGGTGGAGGAGGAAGGAGGTACAGCAAAGGATACTGCCTCTCTTTCCACACAGCAGCTTACTGTGACCTGATCTCTGATGCTCGGTGAGATGTTAGCACTGATGTTCTGGTCAGTGTCTATCCCCCTCTGCAGAGCCTCCTCTCCTAGGTTGTGCTCACCCTGCTCGTGTATAATGTCTCCTCTCAGGATGCTCTTTACTCCTCATTGTAACTTGAGCTAATTCCTATCTATTAACTCATATCGCAAATAAAATATTCAAACATTAGACTGTATGCGTGTTTAGATTCATGTCACATATCTCTCCTTGAGTCAGGTCATTCTCTCGCAAATATAGTCATGTAATATAGATGGCAGAGCTGTCTGCCCCCAGCTGATAAGATGCTCTCTGGTATATGAGGTAAAGGAGACGGAAAGATTGACTAAGACTTGAGGAGTCAATTCTCTTTAGATAAAAGAAGAAGAAACCCTAAATCGTCCTGCAGAAGGGAAATTGACATTCTGCATTTGACTCATCGCAGTGTTAGGAGCCGGTTCCCAAGCAGAGTCCCTAAGTACTTTTGCCACCACCGCCACGAAGAAGCTAAAGAAGCTCACTAACTGTCCTGTGCAGGATTCTTATGAACTTAGCCTTCACTAAAACTGTTCACTGTTCCACCTCAGTTCCATTGCTAGGTGTGTGTCTTATGCTCCTTTCTTATAAAACCAACAATCCATTTGTGATTTTTCTGAAACTGAGAAATAACTCAGAGCATGACTGCATAGAATATTAATTTACTTCCGATATGAAGAGTCATTGTTGTATCAGATGATGGTGCAAAACTTTGACATACACAGCTTAAAACAAAGGGCTCTCCAATCTGTACAACAAATGTGGCCATTTATGTTGGAGACAGTCAGTCTTGCTGGAGTTTCAGTTTCACACGTTAAAACACACACAGCCGTGAGGGGAACATGGTCACAGTGTTATCTTTAGTCATTTGCAAGTTGATGGAAATGGTGAGAACGCACAGATGGTGGACACAAATGAACGCTCTGGGTGAAAAGTACCGCACCATAGTCATTAATATAAAAGCTGCTATATCTGCAGCTGCTTCCTTTAACATTGTTTTGTTTTCATTTGTACATTTGTAATACCCACTGAGCTGCAGATACCCAGTGCTTTTCTTCTGACAAAACTGACTATTATTTCTCTTTTTCACTGACTGTCATTAAAGGTCTCCTATTATGTTATATTTGAACAATATATTGTAGGGCCATATCTATACAAAACATGTCTGTGAAGTGTTCCTCTCAAAAAACCAAACATAGCACGCCTCATCCCTCTCTATTTCAGCCCTGTTTCTGAAGTGCTGATTCTGTGACTTTAGCTTTAAATCAGTGTTTCTCAAACTTTTTCAGACCAAGGACCACTTAACCAATAAAAAAATACTCACGGACCACCTAACTCCCCCAATATCCCAAAACAAGATTCAAGATTCAAGAAGCTTTATTAATCCCGAGGGAAATTGAGGTGCAACAGTTCAATACAAAGAAGGAAGGAGAAATATACACTAAATATAACTAAATATACACTAGAATAAATACAATAGGCATGCTTACTACTCCAACAGTATATTACAAATTACAGCCTAATAATAACAGCTTTATGTGACCTTCTCTATATCGCTCGTTCACACATTAAATCAACGATACAAATACAACTACGGATTCTACAAGCATTTCGTTCACATGCGATTTAAACGGTAAATGCGGATAGATTTCACACATCATATGAAACATAGACTACATTTATTACTGAGTTTATGTCCGAGCGAACAGAGAGATACGCAAAATGCACCGCATTTAGTACCACACAAACTTCTGCTGTGTATTTTCAAAAATAATATACAGTAAAACTATGGTTGCAGGCCCAAGTTTAACAAGAATTTAACAATAAACACAAGGTCATTATTTACACTGTTACATTTACAAATAGCAGTGTTTACTCACTCATACACTCAGTGCCGCCGCTCCCATAACGCGCATTACGCGCTGTGCGTAGGGCACCAAGTGTCGAGGGGGCACCACCAAAAATAGCCTAATGAAAAATCGTCATAATAATTATAAGGCCGAAATTATTTCAGTAGACTATAGAAATATGAGGCACTTTTTAGGCATACTACTCAAAGGTACCGATGGTGCCCCCCTCTCCCCTCCCCCCCTCCCCTCCCCACTCACACAAACACAAACGAAAACACAATCTGCACAATCTGCGTCCCAAGCGCCCTGTGGGTGCCCTTGCTGTCAGTGGTCTTTTGGATTACTCGACATTTTTGGAAATGAAAAGGCAACAGGAGTCAGGAGCAGAAAAAGGAAAAAAGAGGAAACAGCGAGATGATGCCCGTGCATCACTTGCAGGTAAGTGTCCACGTTTAATCTTTCTTAAATACGGGAAATATGTGCAGCTAGTGTAAAGCTTAGCCTATGCATACACCTTGAACTAGCTGACGTTATTGCTAATGTTAGCAAACTCAAATATGTGTTATAACTTAGGCGCAAGCTAAATTGAGATTTTGCTGTTAAAAATTATAACTGCATTTTGCAAGTAACTGATGCCAGTTAGCCGTTACTTTACTTTAGATATTGAATAGTAGACAGTTTATGGTTTATTTTGACGTGACGGTGGCCAATACTTTCTCAGTAACAGTTAGCAGTCATTGCACTAGGTAGGCTAACAATTCTGGCTTCAGACCATTTATCACTGTGTGGCGTGAAATTAATAGTGTTTAGCCAGGCATTTAGAAAAGTTTACATAGCATTTGAGAAAGTATATTTTATTTTGGAGTTTGCACTTTCAAATGTCAAAAGTTTGTTGTTTTGCTGTGTGTTTGCTGCTGCTATTGTTTTATATGTTTGGTAATAAAAAAGTTAAACTTTTCCGCGAATGTTTTTTTATTGGGGGGGGGGGGGGGGGGAGGGCATCATGAAGGAATTATGCTTAGGGCACCAAAATGGCTAGCAGCGGCACTGCATACACTGCGTGTCTCTGTTGCTACCTAATGGGAGGAATGGTGCTGCTTGTGCTGAGACATCAGTGAAACAATGTCTGGATCCAAACTGGAGAGTTTTAGTCTCATATCACAGTCCACATTGATCCTGTTACGCTGCTTTGTTTTCAGACCAACAAGTGTAGAAAAACCAACTTCACAGTTGTAGGTGGTTGGAAACGGCATCAACAGTTTCAGAGCAGCGTCAGCCAGCTCTGGGTGCTCATGCTGGACGTGGACCCAAAAGTCCGTCAAGCTTTTCTCTCTGAAAGTCGTCCTCAGTGTCCCATCAGATGCGATGTCCACAAGGCTGTCAACCTATCGTGATGGGAGCTTGGAACTGACGTGTTCGATGTGCGTTTTGTCCCCAAATGGATTCCTGATCCACTCATAGCCTGCATCTAGTTCTGGGAAATATCTTCCCAGCTGAAAGTGAAGGCCTTGCAGATGTTCCTTGAAGGCTGCAACTGTGCCGCCGTCCAGCTCTTCATCTGCAGCGAGGAGAAAATCCACAAGCGTCGGAAAACAGTCAAACTCCTGGCGATCCAGACTGACACACCACAATGCCATCTTGAGGCGTGCGGCTTTAATTTTGTCCTGCACATTGAAGGCGGTGACGGCTTTTCCCTGCACCGCTAAGTTCAAAGCATTGAGTGCGCTAAAGACATCGGCCAGGTATGCCAATTTTGAGAGCCACTGGAAATCATGCAGTCTGTCATACAGTTCATCAGTATGATGCAAGAATAACATCACCTCATCGCGCAGTTCAAATAGATGGGTGAGAACTTTCCTATGCGACAGGCAGCGAACTTCAGTATGGAAAAGCAGTTTTGTGTGTTCACTTCCCATTTCATCACACAGAGCTTTAAAAAGACGTGTGTTCAGTGCTTTGGTTTCTATTGTATTCACAATTTTCACAGACTCGTCCAGTACTGATTTGAGGCATGGTGGCATTTTTTTCACAGCCAGCTGTTCTCTGTGAATGCAACAGTGTGTTGCTGTGGCGCAAGGTGCAACAATCATTGCAATTTGCCTCATTCACGATATCAGTTGACTCGTCCAGTTGCAGTGTGAAAAACTGGCTTTGGCGTAAACGTGTGATCAGCTGATCTTTCACATTTTTGGCCATGGCTGTTATTCGCCGCTGGACAGTATCATTGGAGAGGGGGACCCTGTTAATTTCGTTGCTTGCTTTCTCCCCAAACAATACATTAGCCATAACCTTGGCAGCTGGTTTGACTAAATTCTCAGCTATCGAATGAGGTTTCCCTGTTTTTGCGATGAGAAGGGATACCCTGTATGATGCCTCTGTAGCCTTCGCATTTTCCCCCGTCGCAAAAAACTGTGAGGGCGCCTTCGTCATGTGTTTTTTAAGTTCATCACATTTTCTCTCAAACAATGCTAAAGGTTTCCCGATGTAATCCTTGTGTTTGCTCTCAAAATGACGCTTGAGCTTGCCGTGTATCATAGCCTCGTTAGCCAACGACTCATAGCACAAAACACAGTGTGGATTGGGATCCTCTTCATCTCCAGTCCAGAAAAATCCGAATTTTATGTAGTCGCTGGGATATTTTCTCTTCACTTTAGCGCTGGACTTTCCGCGATCCCCCGAGTTTCACAGCTTTCAGCCGGGTGGTGGTTAGACTGCGAACCACTCTCCTGGGACTCAGTAACGCACACAAAATCACTTGTCGCTGCGGCTGAACCACTTGTAGTTGCTGGATCTCCTGCATCAGGACGATGCACCTTGACTGTCACGTCAGATTTGTGATTTAATTTTCTTTTAACTGACCCTGTCTTTAGCCATCGATCCATCTTGTCAGTTGACAGCTCAAATTGACCGCGCAAATCATTTATGACGTAAGATCGTAACCTACGTAGCTACGTAGCTACGAACCTACGTAGCTACGCTACATCTATGCTACACTCTATACTAGTCATTTTAAGACAGTTTGAGAAACACTTTAAACTTATAATATATTAATTTCAAATGTGACATTTTACCAAAATACTCACGGACCACTAGGGGTCGTTGACGGACCACCAGTGGTCCACGGACCACTCTTTGAGAAAGACTGCTTTAAATGAACTAGCTTCTGCTGGCCACGCCCCTTTGGAGCTGCTGCTGGCCACGCCCCTTTGGAGCTTCACGATCCAGCAGTGGCTCAGTCAGTAGGGGCTTGGACTGGGAATCGTAGGGTCGCCGGTTCAAGTCCCCGAACAGACTTGTAAAATGGAAAGTGGACTGCTACTTGGAGAGGTCCCAGTTCACCTCCTAGGCCCTGCTGTGGTGCCCTTGAGCAAGGCACCGGACACCTCCAATCCCCCCTCCCCATTGCTCCCCGGGCGCTGCACGATAGCTGCCCACTGCTCCTAGTACTAGGATGGGTTAAATGCAGAGGACCAATTTCACTGTGTGTGCTCTGCTGTGTGCATGCATGTGACTAATAAAGAGGGTTTCATCCTCCGATTCTATCTATCTATCTCTCCTCTGTGAAAGACAGAAGTTTCTAACGGAGATATTCTAAACTAAACGTTGCCCTGATTAAACCTCATATTATGTTCCAAACTACATCAAGCATTATTTCTGAAACACTTATTTTCGGTTCAGATGTCATATCTGAAGCAAATCTGGATCAGCTCGTTTGTACCCCTGTTTTTAGAGATGTGGGTAAGGAGGAAAAGAGAGAGGGTTGTATTTTCTGACGCTTTGTGAGTCTCCTTACACACCGGGGACACATATTTATGTATAAAAGACAGCATGAAGTGCATTTTGCACAATAGGGGACCTTTACAGTCTGTATTGACACACATTAGTTTGTTAAGAAATTAGAGTTCTTTAAACCAAGTTAAACCTGGCCACATTTTTTTCAACAGCACATTGATGAGGGGAACATTACATTCATTTATTATTTTTAGATTTTTGAAAGCATGTTGACTGTATTACTATTACTAGCCTGTGGCGCAAGGTGTTTCCTACATGTACACTATATAATACGCAGCTTTACAGGTGTTCATTAAATTGTTTCCCCTCCTGATGCATGAAAGGACTGCTGACTGAATGTTCCTCGTGTGTGAGACACGGTCCTGTTACTGTACCTGAACCTGAGGCAGCACAGAGAGGACGGAGGCCACGAGGCAGAACAACAAGTTGAAGCTGATGAAGAACTTGTTGATGGAGCATCCATCAGGCTGGGTGTAGAAGATGAAGAACAGCACCACAGCAGCAAAGGACAGGATGTAGTTGATGAGTGTGACCACCAGCAAAGCTAAAAACAAAAAGGTAGAAAAGGTTCATATTTGTTACAAAAAACATGAAACACTCATTAAGAAGTATTTAATATGTTTCTGTGGAGTGTTCAGAGGCTGAGCACAATGAGTTGTTTTAAGTTGTGACCAATCTTTTATAGTGTATTTATTTGTGGAAGTGTATTTCTATCATCAACTGATTGGTCAATTTCGTCTTTCAGTGGATTGTTCTTAGATAGATAGATAGAATTACGTCTCTTTTATAATAGCAGACCACTACTAAGTAAAGCAGACCGGCGCTAAAGTGGACGCTCTGATTAAGGGACCACGTGTAGTCATATCAATACACAGAAAGAAGTCTGGCCTTTTTAACGTTAGCGGTGAAATTATTTAATGAATATTGGGCTGGCAATTTATTTATTAAACGTGGATAAGAATCAAACCATTGACTGTCTTTTAGGTATTTAATTTCTTGCAAGAAAGTTCAGTCAGAGCTTGGTGATAATGACAGGAGCCTTCAGTAAGTTTTAGGGAGGTAGGGAGGCCGTATCAGGATGTTCTCAGTTCAACAGAGGTTGTTGGTGCACACAGAATGTAACTAACATTGCAACAAATCTTCTTAATAAGGAATTTTCCCAAGCTTAGCAAAGAAGAGAAAGCCAGTAAATAGAAATACAAATTTGAAAATAAGAATCACTCAATGATACTAATAAAGTAAGTAAAAGTGAGTATAATATTTTTCCATTAAAATATACATTTTTGTATTTGTGGAGGGCAACACACTTTGGATTCATGATGACTAATCTGTCCCCAGTAAAGAAAAGCAAAAGAGAACAAGAGAAGGTAAGAGGTTAAAAATCAAGAGCACTGGAAGTCAGAGAAATCAGCAGAAGACAGACAGGAAGTAGGGGCATTGGCTCAGTCTATAGGGACAGCTCGGGATCTGAAGGGTTGGGATCTCAAGTCCCGATTGGACCAAAGTACTGAGTGTGGACTGGCAGCTGAAGAGGTGCCAGTTCACCTCCTGGGTGCACTTGAGCAAGACATGGATCCCCTAACTGCTCCCGGGGGCGATACAACTGGCAGCCTCTTTGCTATGCCACCTCTCAACTAAAGCATGAGGTCCTGTATGTGTTCAATGTGTATATAAAAAAAATTGCTGTTGGAACGCAGTGGATCAGAGTACTTGGTCTTGGTGGAAGATATTTTTTTATAATAATTCATCTTTAAAACGGTCATCAATCAAATCATTGATTTATTTATTAAGTGGCCATGCAATAGGCGGATAAGCACATTATCCTTTACTTAGTCTCAAGGTTGTTCCTATTCAAAAAATAAACATATTTTATTCCTAAGTTTGAACAGAATACAAGTCAGAACACAGGTAGAAGAAGTGTACAGTGTGTCATTGTTCCACTGTTGACTCACTGACCTGCGTACCAGCACCTGGAGCTGCCGGTCTCCATCTTCTCCACCCAGGACTCGTTCCATGAGTGGGCGAAGTCCACCAGCAGCACCAGCTGGATCAGGATGAAGCAGAAAGCTCCCCCAGAGCCCACGACAAACCACGCTGCAACACAGACACATAGTTCATTCAGTTACTCACTTCTTATTCTCAATTGAACTCAATTGGATGTCATACTTAATGTAGAATATGAAGTTCTTACTGTAGGTGAAAGGCCCGTCTGGAATATAAAAGGCACCGACTGTAACTGCCACCAGGGCAGCAAACTTAAAGAACCAGAATCTGAGAACAAAATGTCAACAGCTGATTATAAAGTAGGATATAGATAAACATAAACAGTTTAAAATATCTCTAATCAGTTATCCTTAAAGTCCTTTCTTCTGATTAAAACACTAACACACTGCAAGGTATGATGTGGGGCAAACATTGGATCTGCTCAGATGTGCTTACTGTGCTCGGGACCATTTATTGACCAAGCGTATCCCATACAGGTGCATGAGCAGGCGAGTAAAACACTTCAGCGTTATGACCAGTCGCAACACCAACGTCTGTGTGTGTGTGTGTGGGTGGGAGTGTGGGTGGGAGTGCCAACAAGGCACAAGGTGATCCTGAAGACACACCTGTCTCTCTCTGTACTATCTTATTGTCCTAAAAGTTTTCATAATAATATTCAATTGTCCTTTTGAGACACCTAGAGTATGGCATCTACAGTATAACTAGGGGCTAACACAATTCAATAAGAAAAAAATATTCAAAGGAAGACTTCACAGCTAAAAGGTATTTAAATTGAGTGTTTGAATAATGTGGGACAGGTCAAAATAGAAAAACACAAATTTAAAGTGCAGACACTTCTTTCATACTTGGCAGGGATGTTTGGTTTGAGTTGTTGCATTATGTGCTGCAATGCCGACCTAAAAACAGTCTAGGTAAAATAGGAAACACCTGTAAGCTTGTTGATGCTTTTTATCTGTGCCGTAATTCTGTAACGTTGTTAATCCTGCACACACAAAACAATACATAAGTAATGTGATGTCTGTAATGCAAATGAATGAAGATTATAAAAGTGTGAGTGGGACAAAAGCCATCTGCTGAACAACATGTTGCATAACTGATATCCTCTGACCTATATATAGTTACAGTGCAGATAAAGACAATGTCCTTTTGTTTGAATCAACAGCTAAAACTCTGTGGATGCAATTGATATCAGCCTGCTCTGTAACATCTCCAGTGTGAGGCTGAGTGATTTTAAAAGCAGCACACTCAGATAGATGAAGGTTAGTCAGAAACTGTTTGTCATAGAGTGTGCTGCTGCGGTTACTGCAGGGTTTACCCGTTGTGGATGGCAGCACGGGGGTCTGTGCTGTTCTTGATGTCAACCATTAGGATGGAAAACCCCAGGAACCACATGCTCATGCCGAAGCAGATGCGGTACACTGCCTTGTAGCCCACGAACATCTCACAGTTCACATCGGCCTGCATCCCGGGGATAGAGGAGCCGGCCCCGTCTTCACAGAAACCTGGGATCTACAGCAAACAGGAAGCCACATCTTTACAGAGTTACTCCAATCAGCATTTCACCTCATGATAAAACGAATCATTTATGCTTTATTTATGTAAGACATAATAGGTTACCTAAATGTGGCAGGACTGTCTACTGAGGGCAGATGCTTGGAGAGGAAACATGAGCTATTGGTGTTGCCAATGGATCACAAGTAGGTCACACAACACATCGAGAGCATAGCAAAAAAAACACCTAACCACGGAACGTCACACACAGCAGTCCTTTTGAGTTAAACAATGTGTGTGAATAAGTATTAGTCTGTGAATGTTTCATTTGTGGTGAACTTTATTTCTATGAGACGTTCCGTTCCCGTGGGAATACCTTTACGTTGCACATCGTTGTTTACTTCCTGTTTGTCATTTATCTGTGAGGGTTGAGGCGCGCTGGAAACGGTGTTATACCTTAAATGTGTTATTGAAGTTTAAGACAGCGATGTGTATTGTTCAGTGACAGTTCAAGTGCCTAATTCACAGTTTTTTTAATTAAGTTTAGGAAATAGAGTTATTATTGATACAGTTTTTGCCCTATTTAGAAGTGGTCTGTGCCATGTTGTTGGTCACTATGGCAACACTTGAGTAGATTTTTCTGTAATTTATTCTTGTGTTTTAGTAAAGACATCAGGTTTCAAGGTTTCAAGGTTTTATTTGTCATATGCACAGCAGATACAGCGTATATGTTGGCAATGAAAATCTTATGTCGCGTGCTCCTCCAACAACTCAACATGCATGGTGCAAAAAACATCATGTGCATCATGAAGTTAAAAAGGACATTGTGCTGTTGTCCTCAGTGAAAATAAATGCCAGAGAACCTATCAGATGCTTCGCTGTCCATTCTTACACATCTGCCACATCATCTTTCTACAATAGTCAGTGACGACCGCGACCCATGACACTTTTACACTACACTCATAACTCAGACTTCAACCAGTGTCTCTTGTGTCCTCTCTCTGGGTCAGTTATTTTTATAAATTCTCAGATAATAACAAGTAGGCAGGTTCAGCTGAATTAAACCTTTGTATCCAGTGTGTAATGTCAGTGAACTTCATCACACAAAGACAATTGTGATGGAAACTTCAGGAGCAAGGACTCGGAACACAATGATAACAGAGGAGGGCTCAACTTGATGGCAGACACTGAAAATGTATTGAAAGTTATGGCTGGAGAAAGACATTTACTGTAGCAACGAGGCGAAAGCTCCTGCTGAATCAATTCTGAAAGTCCCTCTTCCAGTCGGAGACTCTAACTAGTTCTATGGGCACAATCAACATTAGTCATAACAAGATAAAACAGGCCTAATAACTATAACTATTGTCCCTGGCTTAAAAATGTATACACAAGGGACATATGTACCCGATAAGGTGGACTACCAGATGTCCCTAGCCAGTAAACTATCTTATGGGAGCTTTTGCCTGACCCTAAGCAGGCATAACAAGGAGACAGCGCTGCCTTTCTCTCAGAGGGATAACCGCAATACCCCAAGGCTATGGACAGGGAGACAGGGAAAGTAGAAAAGTATGAAATAGGTTAAAGGCCACTATGCAAATATTTCCTTAACATTGATTACTTCCCATTCTGCTTGACACAGCAATAGAGCATAACTGTGAATAAACATGTGTGTTGTATTTATATCTATACATTAACTGTATCTCCACAGTTCACTCGTACCCTTTTAAGCTGCTGATCGACCCCCGGGGACAGCATGATGCAGGCCACGATGGTCCCCAGCAGCAGGATGCAGGCGTAGATGATCCGGGTCACCGTGGAGTTCCTGGTGCTGGGACAGCAGCTGCACAGCAGACAGGTGGCACTGCTGCACAGGCACGGCAGCTGGGGACACACACACTCACTTCATCATCTGCATGTTTAAGCAGGAGCACCAAACAAAGGATTCTGCAGAAACATATTAATGCAGATGCTTTCACAACTTCAACTGCTCACACTCTTTTTACTAACAGCACTTTCACTAATGTCAGCCGACGCCTCTCTTACTGTATCCACTTGGACTGGTCTTTACAGGACTTCTACTTTAACTGAATATATGAATAATAATATTAATAAGTAACCTTCTCCCAGTTCTGGTGGTGTCCATTCTTGGCAATGTAAGTGTTTTTACACATAACTGTCATTGTCCTGGGAAAGAATGTGAGCAGATTCAGAGCATGACAAATGTTCCCATGTCCTTCTCCTAATTAGCAGGAAGCTGAGGATAATGGCTTTTCTCTGCTTGTTAGGATGGTACATCAGACTCAACATGAGACACACTGCTGGACTGTCATGTGAAGGTCATCTGACTGCAAGGCAGTCTCCTCTGAAGACTCTGGAGTAAGGGCTTTAATTATCTTTCAACCATTGAACATGTTCTACCAACAGGACATGTTTGCTTTAGACAGATTCTTTAATCTTGGAATACAAAATAGTTTTTCAGAATATTAAGAATCCCACAGGGCGCAGAAAAGAGAATCTGTTGTTGGAAGAAGAACGGTTAAGACTTCCCTTGCATGTCCACTGAAGTGAGGATCAGTATTTGTTGTTCTTGTTGGTTTCACTGCCAATAAATACTGAAATATTGCTTCTATAATCTTGATTGCAGTGTAAGATGACAGTGAAATGCTATGAAAATACTAAACCACTACAGTTACTAACTGAGACAACAGACTTTTTTGCAGATGAATCTGTGTTTTCGATGGTCATGTGGATCACAACAACACAACATTTGTATACGTTCTAGTATAAACATCTTTGTATACAGTGTTCATATTAATATACACAAGTGTTTGGATGAAAAATATCCGAGTTTGGCAGTTGAGAAGAAAAGCTAATGTTTGATTAACTGTAATAGGGAAAGGAATATCCTTTAAGAAATCAAACTTTTACAGAAAATGTATCTGCAGCAAGACATTTTGGAACAAAAGTTCATAGATTACAGTTTGAGCAATTTTTTGAGACACTGTGGCACCATCCATACATACACACATTAATCTATTGGAGCATAACACATTTTGAGGTGTTTCTCAGATATAAGAAACAGACTGTTGCCCACATTATCAGTAACTGTATAGGCCTGCAAGGTTTACAGGATGTAGCCTGCTCTGAAACCCTGAAACCTGAAACCCTCTTCATTAGTCACATACATGCACACAGCAGAGCACACACAGTGGAATTAGTCCTCTGCATTTAACCCATCCTAGTACTAGGAGCAGTGGGCAGCTATCATGCAGCGCCCGGGCTCAAATTCAGTGTCCATGGCAACGCTCTGCAAAGGTGTATACCATCAGTCACATCACAGTAAACCTGCTTTAGTTATCCCATCCCAGAGATGGATACTTCATTTCAAACAAATCCAATAAAGATATTATAACCAACATTGGCAGTCCATCATGCAGTAATCTAAAATCTTCAAAAAACAGCTGGACAGTGGCCACTGTTTTTTGAATTCTATTTATTATCAAACATCACTTGAACACAAAGAATTAGTGCATGTTTGGGCATATTTTCAGCAGCGGACATTTACATTACCTGCTCTAGTGGTAAATTCCAGCAGATGGCCATCTTTTGTGGGATTGATTTAAAATAAACTACTGTGTATGGTAGTTTTCTTTTGTAAAGCACCTTTGAACAACAACAAGACAACTCTTAGTGCTAAAACTTTTTGTAAAGCAGCTGACACCAGAGTGATTGTTCTCTATATTAATATGTTGGTGGTTAATATAATGTTATGCCAAACTTAGTGACCCAAACTGACACAGGTGGGTGAAAAATCCTTCTTATCCTGGAAGTGGTCCTTAAGCTTAAGAGAACTGTGAGTTGTAAACCAGATGGCTTTGTGAGTTAGACACTTTACAGACGAATAATACATTCATATTCTCCATATTTTGCCCTTAAAGGCCTACTGAAGTGCAGCACTACACACCACGCAGTCTAATAGTACATATACAACTGAATAACATATATCATTGCAACCCATGTCATTGCGGTCGAATTAAAGGAGTAAATAATCATTTTAAATTGCCCTCCAGGAAATCCCTGAAAACGTTCTTGTTTGAGACCCTTGGGGGCGGAGCTCCGTCCTGACTTCACAAGTGTACCCACAAGTTTGGGGTCTATTGTTGCCGGTGTGTTTCGTCGTGTTTTGCTTTGTCAATTCTAGGCTACAATGACGAAAATCGCGAGTGGGAAGCGATGCATTGCGGCCTTCTGCAGCTAATATAAATATAATCCACATGTGTCTAATCTGTACACATTATCATAAGTGCTTTGTAGACCATACATCCCAGTGATGCAGTCCTCATACTCTCTGACTTTGTACAATGAACTGTGAAATAGTAGGGCCGGGGCAGCTTGTTAATGGATCCCTTGTGTGCAGTGTGGCAGTGGCCACCTGTAATGTTACGTACATGTATCTAGAATTGACTTTTGTATTGGTCATTGACATTATTATTACTATTTGTTAATAAATGGACTCCTTTCAGTTTCACAATGCCAATGGCACGATTATCATGGGTCCCAAAGGGTATAACAACTTAGCAATACGTATTTGATTGGTTTAAACAACGCTTCTACACACGATGCTGTTTGGGTGCTGTATCTCGCCCTGGGCAGGCTGCAGTACCTAGGACTCTGGCGCTATATGACGCCCAGGGCTGGGAGGCAGTTTAGAATCTTGGCGACTGATGTCGCCCAAGATAGTAGACAGGTTAAAGAAAACAATAACAATAACAGGCCAGGGTCAAAAGGAATACTAATTACTATTCTGTATTATGTAGGCGATCTATATCGTGGTCTATCCCTCCACCGGCTCCGTCGTCCTCACCACTGTCACTGTCACTCCCAGCGTCTGAGACAGCTGGCTCAAACATATACAGTATGGTTGGACTCCCAGTGGCTCTGCCACGTCGATTTCTCCATCTGATGATGGCTCAGGGGCATCAGAGAGCTCACTGACGCTTTCATCGTGTTCGGCACCAACAGAAACAGACACATTTTCGCTGAAATCACTCTCACTAGTACTGCTAGCCATGGTTGCAACACCGGTACAGTTACACTCGTGACGTCACGCGAAAGTTGTCTGCTACTTCCGGTACAGGCAGACTGTTTTGGGTAGGCCCTCGCCGGCTGATAAAAATCGGTTTATCTTGTCAATTATTCTGCTTGTACGTGCTCCCGAAAAATACAAGAATTTCACCAAACGATCAAGTAATATACATAGAACTGAACTGCTATCCCCATTTAAGTAAACAAAACCCGTTTCAGTAGGCCTTTAAATAAAGGTAAGGCTTGGTTGATTGGCATGGACATACAGCCTGTATATTAATTAACCATCAAGCCTTATCCACAGTGCTTTACCTGTGTCTCTCTCCTACACCAATAGCAGAGCGGTGTGTGGAGATAAGGAGGCTGGAAGATTGTCAACAACTTAATACTCCTGCTAGACAGCTTAGCTCCAGACTATTGGCCATGGTAACATGTGCCACATAACACAGGTGTAGTGAGTACTACTATTGTACTACTTTAGAACATCCTCTTATGAAAAGGATGCGTCACTATTAATCCAATAACTGGAGCATTTGATCATTTGGATAGTGTGCTTGTTTTTAATCTTCTAACGTTTTTTGTTTGACTATTAAAATAGAGATACACATACTGTGGTAAGTATTTGTGCTCTGTGGCTCTTAAAGCCTTTCATCTTTACGTGCTTGTAGTATTGTTCCTAACCATAACCATTCATGTCCATGCTCTCTTCTTGCCTTGCATAAATGCATGCTGTCATCATCGTCTGCACTCATAATATGGCGCTCTTGTTGGTGGTACAAGCAACAAAGCAGAGGTAATCCAATTAATCACGTGAGAGCAGATGACCGGGTTCTGTCTAACCCTGCGATCTGTGTACTGTCTCTGTGTTAGGACATATGATTTTAGATTCTTCTAACAACATTTAGCCTCTTAGCTTAGCTACAGGCTGTAATATGTGTTACTGTAACACAGGTACCTGTGAGTCAGTCACCAAGAATACCCTTTCGTTTCGCTCTTTGCATTGATGTGCTTGATGCCTTCATGTTGATAGGCTTGCCATATCTGTACACTTAAATGTCTCTTAATATCAAGTTACATTTCGGCTTATACAATTATAATGTTCAAACGCACCATTTACAAATGCTAATGAACAGGTAAGTGCTGAATGAGTTGTATATATTATCTCTGCCTACATGTGAGGCAAAGAGAAACGAAGTTGAAACGCCAGGTTATTTGAATGGAGTTCGGACTGCGTCCCCACCCCAGCAACAAGCTGTCGCACAGGTAGGAACGGAAGGACACTTTTAAATAACATAAAGACTTTAGCAGCAGCATGTACTGCTTTGTGGAGAAGCTATCAATAAACCCCGGCTGCGAGCCCAAGTAATCATTATGTGGTATCTTAGCCCAAAGACCGAGAGGAGGACAGAGCACTGTACTATGGAGCGATATTGGCTACCTGTTGCTTACTCTTCATGACATCACCGTGCTTTACGTTACCAATCAGTGTGAAACAGTGTAGTTGTAAATAAAATACTTTATAATACAAATGTCATAACTTACACAGCTTGCCAGGGAGAAGGCTCCCAGAACAGCTCCCATATCTGAACACTTTCAGTACCGTTACAGGAGCGGACAGTCCGTAAATCCCACGTTTTCCTCCCGTTACTCCTCCTCTGTCCCTCCAGGGTGGATGTTAAAAACAAAGCAGCTAAAATCACTGTGAGGCAGCCCAGGACACAACATTGACAGTTAAAGCAGCTCAATGTGTCATGTAAATCCTCAATAGCGCTCTGTGTGTGTGGCTGCCGGGTGTGATTTCTTTCTGCTCCGTGCGTCTTTGAAAGCGTCTTGCGGGGTTACGTCATTGCGACATTGACCCGTTGTGAACCCCATCATACGCAGTGGTGGAAGAAGATTAAACAGACTTTGTTACAAGTAAAACTCACGCATTCAAAATGTAACTAAGTTAAAAGTACACATTTATCAGCATTAAATATACTTAAAGTACCAAAATTAAAAGTATTCGTTTTGATTTGTTAGTGTGTGTATTACAGCTGGTATGTAGAGCTAATTGAAGTACTTTCTATACTGCTGCTTGATATCATAACTTAAAACTACATGTTAAAGTTTATTTTATAATTGATTTATACTTTTTATTAGTTTATAATCTAAATATAAAAGTGACTTAAGCTGTCAAATAAATTGGCTTCTATAATGTAGTTGCATAGAATTTAAAACTAGAATAGAGAAATGCTCGGGTAAAGTACAAGTACCTAAACATTTTATTTAAGTACAGTACTTGATTAAATGTACTCATGGTCTGGCTCTTGGCCATGACAAAAGAATGGGAAAATACACAAGGTACGGGTAAATGTAAATTAAATGTATTGTTTATAACTAAACAAAGGACACTACCAAAATGAGTGAGGCTGTAATAGTGGTAGTGTATGTGTGGATGTGTGAGAATGAAGTAGTGCCAAGTGTTGTATGCCAAAAACAAAGACTATGCCGAACAAATGACAAAACAGGTAGCTGCACTCAGGAAGGAGTACGCCAGCAAAGAGAGAGGCTGGCGAGAACCTGGATCGGGCCTTTTATCCCCAGGATCTCAGCGACCTTTAAAGCAGAAAAAGGACACAACTTCATTACTATCCCCCACTAACCATACGAACCAATTGATAAAATGTACAGTAAATGGTGTATATATTTCAGTCAGACAACTCACATGTTTCATTAATATGTTTATTAGCAGCAGTATATAGTTTGGCTCGGGCCTCATCACTCCACATATTAACATAGAACATTGAGTGATGTTTAGATAACTATCCCCCGAGCCTACAGGTGGAAGCTGGGGAGGAAGCTGGGGTGGTGGTGGGGCAGGCGAGCATCGCCAACGTGAACGCAGCAGCAGTGAGGTGAACGCAGCAGCAGTGAGGTGAACACAGTGTGGAAACTGCAGTTGTAGTAGCAGCGGCAGCATTAGCGAGGCAGAGGTAGGCAGATCCAACAGCTTAAATAGAGCGCCAGATTCAGAGACTATGTTTGGTTGGTTGCAAGTGTGACGAGGGGCGTTATGTGCGAATTTATCATTGGTGCTCGAGTTGACTGCCTGCACTAGCTCGCAAGCTTCGCCCCATTTTCATGTATAATATTTAGCAGTATATAAGATTAAGAAATGGATTAACTATTTCATTGATAAAAGTCAACGGCTTATATTTTGATCTACTCTTAATTGTGTATAATGTTAGGAAATAGTTTGTTCTGTCTAACCAAAAGTCCCTATACTGAGAGAAGCAAACATACCCATTAACCAGCTGGAACTGAATAATTAGGCAAATTTAAGCTACTCGATACATTTAACAAATAATGAAAACAAGTTCTAATGGATTTATGTTTGCATTGTGTTTCTGTTATGATGATAGGATAGCTACTTTCTCAGTTGAGTTGTATCAAAATGTATGATCAAATACATGCAGTGGTGGAATGTAACAAAGTACATTTAGTCAATTACTGTACTTAAGTAAAATATTTAGGTATTTGTACTTCACATGAATATTTTCACACTCATTTTGTAAGGCAATTGTTGTACTTTTTACTCCACTACATACTACATTTTTTGGTTGCTAACTACTTTTGAGATTTGGATTATTAATACAACATATAAATCAACTAATACATTGTTATTATTATTATTATATGTTAAGCTACCCAGTAGTATAAAAAGAAAGCCACATACACACCACATTTACCAAGTGCAACATTGAAGTGATGAACACATTAATTCATCAATGATTATATTATATAATACAATAATTTGAAATGGTGCTTTAACCGCCCATTCTTTAAAATGAGTACATTTAACATTGGTACTTTATGTATATTTTGTTGCTAATACATTTACTTACTTAGTAGTTATTGTACTTTTACTTAAGCACAATTTTGAATGCAGGACTTTTACTTGTAACTGAGTATTTTACACTATTGCTACTTTTACTTAAGTAAATCATTTGAGTACTTATTACTTCTCTGTATATATATAGTGCTTTTATTTTTGCTTTATTAGTCAGGAAATACGCTGAGTTTCTCTCCAGCTTCATGTCTGTCAAACAAGAACAAGACCAAACATGTATTCAGTTGAGGCTGGTCTATGGAGCCAGAGGAGGTTGTTCCTGCTTAACTGAGAGCCAAGATCTACATAAAAACATTATTAATTGGTTGAAAATAAACCAATGCCACTCTTCATTGTAATGCACACAGTGAGCACTATAGTGAGTGGGTAGTGTCGGTGCAAGGCAGAGGATCGCAGGCTGCTGCTGCTGCCATCCCTCATATCAATTTATATATCTCCATTTTTTAGAATGCACATTTGGATTTGAGCAAGTTAGCATTCCAAAGCTTAAAGATCAAAGCATTCTATTCCGGAGTTTCGGAACTGAAGGCTGTCTAGAGGTCCATTCCAAAACTCGGGATCTGTTCATTTACCTCCTGGTTGCCTTCAGAGGAAGACCAGACTTGCGTTTGGGAATTTGAAACATTTCACTGCAAAAATGATTATTCCCAATTCAACTTCGGCACTACATCAGTTTCACAATGGTTATAATGTACTCGTGAGCAACTCCACCAGCTACTTGGTCACAGAGATCTATGGAGAGGGATGCTTTGGCGAAGTTGCCAAGTGTATCGACTTAAAGACGTCCAAGTCATTTGCTGTAAAGATCCATAAAACAACCAAAGAGGCCGTCATTCAAAGAGAAGTTCAAATGCTAGAAGCAATCAGGTCTCTTGACCCAGAAAAAAAGAACATAGTACGATTCATAGAGAATTTTATGTTCGACAACCTCTCTTGCCTGGCTTTTGAAATGCTTGACAAGAGCCTGAAAGACCTGGTGAAGGAGAGGAATATCAAAAGATGTAGCGTTAATGAGATTCGCCCTGTGACATGCCAGCTTCTTATAGCATTGGAAGCCCTGAAGGATATTGGTATCGTTCATACCGACTTGAAGCCTGACAATGTAATGCTGGTAGACCACAAGGACCAGCCTTTCAGGATCAAGCTGATCGACTTTGGTGTGGCCCGTTCAGTGAGCGAACTGGAGGTGGGGATGACAATACAGCCTTGTGCATACAGGGCTCCGGAGGTGACCTTGGGCCTACCCTTGTCTGAAGCTGTTGATATGTGGGGGTTGGGATGCATCATGGCAAACTTGTACTTCGCCATCAACCTCTTCCCTGGAAAATGTCAATACCAAAGAATGAAATATATGCTGCACCTGCTGGGTCAGCCTGAAGACCACCTGCTGAGTGCTGGCATATACACCTGTAGGTATTTTAACAGGGAGCAGGAATCTATCAGTCCAGAGTGGAGACTCAAGTCGCCAGAGGAATATGACATAACAACGAATGTCAAGCCCAAAGTTAATTGGTGGCCTTTTTTCCATGCCAGAGATTTGGATGATGCAGTGCGGAGAAGCCTGCACATACAGGATGCTCTTCACTGTAAAGATAGGATGGCATTTATAAGCCTCCTAAAAATGTGTCTAAATCTGGATGCTGGAAAGAGAATCACGCCCAGTGAAGCCCTAAAACACAATTTTATAACCATGGGTCACTTGGTGGATAAAATGGACACTAGCTATGCAGGTGCCGCCCTTAAGTTAATGACTGTTTCCACTTGGGCTTCTTTAAACCATTCAGATAACCCCTTCACAACACTGAAAATCACTTCTGACTCTCATGGGGACCGTGGCTCTGCAGCTCAAGTTGACCCAACTGCTGGAGCCTCAGGCACATATCAAACCAGTAATAAGTTGGACCATATCACGATTCACATAGGGAATGAAGTTCCAGCCCCTACTAGTTTAGAGAGTAAATCACCTGGCGCAACAGTCAGTGAAGGAGATTCACTCCACAATAGCTCCAATGATGGACATAACGACACTGAGATTAACAGCCATAGAAATGTAACAGGACCTCCATTGACCACAGACTTTAATAAAGGAGTAAGAGGTGTTTTTAATCCCAGTGAGGAAGAGTCAGCTGCTGCTAATGATGAGAACACAGTTACAGGTTGTGTAGCAATTGTCTGTGAGACCAATAAGAACAGAGCTTCAGGTGTTGCTGGCTCAACTGATGAAGCTACAGCCTCCATCTCTTCAAATGACGGAGCGGCTGCTGCCAGTAAACCTGCTGAAGTGAATGTCAGGGAGAAAAAGAACAATGTGTTTCAGAGGACCTGCACACTCTTTAGCAGAAGGAAGGCAAGACCTGAGGTTTCCAGCCCCCAACCTCCAACAGAAACTACATTGGCTGCTGATGGATGTCATGATGGAGTCAGGCAAGCAGATAGGAATGATTTTGAGAGGACTACTCTTTATCAGAGGACCCACACATGGTTCAGCAGAGTGAAGTCAAGAACCATTTCCATTTTCAAACGTTAAAAAAAAAAAAGTCCAGACCTGACTATCGACTATGGCTGTAACACTGATATTTAGGACCAGGGGCGTCTCTGCATTAGGGCCCGGTGGGGCTGGGCCCCACCACTAGTGGCCACTGTGGCGCAGTTCACGACATGATCAATAATTTGATTTCCACTAACAACAAGTAATATATGTGTATTTTATTTCGTAACTAACATTATTGCATGTGTATTACATGACATGACATAATATGACAATGGTAGCGCTGTAACTGTCTGGTACATTCCAAATCGCTTCCTGTACGTGTTGAGTAATGGTCGTGCTTCTCCTAGCAGTCTTCCTCAACGGGCATGGGGCTGGCCCCTGAGCCCCTGTTTAACCAGGTGAGCAGTCAAAAACAGAGCACTTGCTCAACGCGATTTCAATGATGAGCGGTGGGGCACAACGGTTTTGGCCCCATAACCAATGAAAAATAATAGAAGGACATACGTCACATATTACCATCCACCGTTGATGCAGAATTCTGTACAGTTAGACCAATCAGAGTTATTTGTTTGATGCATTTTCATTTGAATTTTGAACGAACCAATAGTAATTTGTTAATTCACTTTGCCCGTGATAGGCAGAGACATTTTGTCAATCCAAGTTTCTGTTCTGAAGCGGCAGGTGCCATTTTGTTCTTTGCTATTGAGTCAGACCTTTATAGTTGTATATTACTTACATTTCTTTTTTTGTGAGTTAGTTTAGTAATGTTAGTGAGTAGCTGAATGACCTAATCTTAGCAAACACTGCTCAACTTTACGGCTTGTTCGTCGTTGAGGCTGAGTGGGATTTTTGCTAGTGGCTGCTGTTAGCCTAACTTAGTTAACGTTAGCTGCGCTCCAATGGCACCTAGCCGTTCCCATTCCCATTGAACTTGAAGACGCGACCGAGACGCCACTGTTTAGGACACCAACGGAGGGACTATAGCCCTTTCTCATTTCTCCAATTTTCGCTTCCTCGCCTCCTCGCTCATTCTCTAAATTCTCTAAATGCACATCAGGGATCGAGGAATATCCAATGACCGCTCTGCAAACTGTTCCCGTTGTGATTACATATGAATGTTATGCTCAGTGTTTCCCACAGATCTGAAATACACTTGGGGGCGTGGCTTTGTGACGTGCAACAACATATCCACGTCTGCTAAACTAATCCAAACGTCGTCTTCCGTGTTTCTCGTAAAGTCTCCCTTTCTGTTGGTTGCTTGATAGAAGGCCCTTCACGCGATACCAGAGTGAACAGGTACAAGAAGGCGTAGAGCGAGGGATCATTGTCCACTAGTTAATCGATGGCGTCGTGCTCGCGGACGAATACAAAAAAAAACAACCTAAATGCGTCGCTAAATATACGTTAAAACCCTGAGGCTACTTATGTTATTAATACAATTGCTTGAATCGTGACGCGATGTTTAAACGTAAAAACACTACTACTACATATTCTGTCCTCCTGCCTCGAGCTTGCACCCATAAACACCAAAACAGTTTCCTTCACCCACTCTGCTCTCTGGTTTAGCCCCCAAACTCCGCCTGATGAAAACCTTGTGCCCAGCAACCTGAAAGACTCAGCAATTACACAGGTTGCACGATTCACTCTCAAACCAAGGACTACCTACAGCCAGGGCTGGCTCTGACCAATTTGGTGCATGAGACGGACGGGCTGTCAGGAGAGGGAGACAGGGAGAGAGGAAAAGAGAGCTTTATTATACCCGTGTTATTATCCAAAATTACTGTATTATGAGGGCAACAATAGATTATGGTAGTATAGTGTATGGAACAGCAGCAAGGACATCATTAGAAAAAGTGGACAGAGCACTGCGATTATGTATACGACCTATTAAATCAACCCCCATTAACGCAGTACTTATAGAAGCAGGAGAAACAAAGCTTGAGTTAAGAAGGGAGAAACTGGCACTCGCATATTGGGTCAGGCTAAAAGGAAGGGGAGAAGAAAACCCTGCAAAAAAGACTATACAGGAATGCTGGGAATATTCAAAGTTCCAGGGGTTAGGGTTTGGGTGGACAAGGGATGAACAAATGAAGAAATATGGAATGGAGGCCTTAGGGTTCACCAGGACCACCCCAGTGAGTAGCGTTCCACCTTGACTATTCCCAGAAGTAAAGATCGATATGAGTATTCTGGAAAAGAAAAGACAATGGCAAATGAATGAAGTAGGAGTTAAAACTGGTATTTACCTGAGGAGCAACTACTACAGTTATCTCAAAATATATACAGATGGTTCTAAGAACAAACAGGAGTGTGGGAAGTGGTGTGTATGCCCCTGAGTTCCAAATATCTATTTCCAAAAGACTATCTGATCAGTTATCAGTGTATACAGCCGGAATAGTGGCAGTCATTATCGGGTTACAGTGGGTGGAAGAGGTCAGACCAGATAGGGTGGTGGTATGCACAGATTCAATGGCTGTGTTGGAAAGCATACAGTCAACAACATCTGTCAGAGAAGATTTAATCATTGAACTGTACCATAGTTTGCTAAGACTTCACAGAGGTGGCATGGATGTACAGTTCTGTTGGGTACCAGCGCATGAGGGGCTGAAAGGGAATGAGTGTGCTGATAAACTAGCAAAAGGGGCACTACAAAAGGAAATAACAGTACCAGTTCCACTCGGAAAAGGAGAAGGAAAAGCAGTGATTAAGAAGAAAGGAATGGAGATATGGCAGAAAAGGTGGGAGGAAGACCATAAAGGAAAGGGGTACCATAAAATACAAAAGTCAGTGATACCAAAGAACTACAAAGAAAGGAACAGAAGGGAGGAAATCATCATAACAAGACTCAGATTGGACCACACAGGTTTAAATGGCACCATGTTTGTACTGGGGAAAAGGAATAGTGACAAATGTGGGAACTGTGGAGTGAAAGAAAACGTTGAACATATCATATTTCACTGTGCCATGTATGCAGTAGAAAGAGAAAGGTTATATGATAAAGTCCAAGAGGCGGGGAGGGACTGGATTTAATGGGGATACTGGGAACAGAGGGAGAGGGGGTAAGAGTCACCAGGAAGGCTCTCTTTACTTTTTTAAATGACACAAGGCTGGTGAGTAGAATTTAAGAAAGGGTAAATGACATAATGTTACACACTCTTGTACAGTAAGTGGCGGTATGCACCTTAAAGTTGGTTGCGATCTGCCATTAAACCCAAAGAAGAAGAAGAAGAAGAAGAAGAAGAAGAAGAAGAAGAAGAGACAAGAGAATTAGTGACGCCTGCGACAGGTCGTGGTGACAGTGATGGAGAAGTTTTTAAAAAGGAAAAGTGCAAACTCCGAACTTGGCCCTGCACAAGATTCTGACTCAGATGAAGGCCGTAGTACGAGTGGTGGTAAAAAGAAAGTAAATACGGTGAGCTCGAGGCAATACAACGAGAGCTATCTTTCGTTCGGATTTACTTTCACCGGGGATGAGACGACACCGACTCCATTTTGGTTGGTGTGTGGGGAGAAGCTGTCCAACAGTGCCATGTTGCCAAGCAAGCTTAAACGCCATCTCCCCACTAAACACCCGTCGCTTCTAAACTAGCCGACGGACTATTTTGTTCGCCTGCGTGAAAACACAGCGAAACAGGCAACTTTTATGAGAAAAACCACAAAGGTAAATGAGAAAGCCCTCAAAGCTAGTTACGTAGTTGCTGAACTCGTAGCTAAATCAAAAGTTCCCCACACTGGCAGGGACATTAATTCTACCTGCCTGCAAAGCCATAGTCAACGAGATGCTCGGCCCTGACACGGTTAAAGACATAGCTACAGTCCCGCTCTCAGATAACACAATTGCCAGACGTATTAATGACATGTCTACAGACATCGAAAGTCATGTTTTGGAAAAGATACGCATCAGTGGGAAATTTGATGAGTCTACGGACATTAGTGGCCATGCTCAGCTGCTGGCCAATGTGCGTTTTGTGGATGGAGATGCCATTAGAGAAAACTTCCTATATTGCAAGACACTGCCAGAGAAAACGAAAGGAGAGGAGATTTTTCGGGTCACATCGGAATATCTTGACCAGGGAGGACTTACGTGGGAAAATTGCACAAGTGTTTGCACTGATGGAGCTGCAGCCATGGTCGGGCGCACCAAAGGCTTCGTTAGCAGAGTGAAGGAAATAAAAACACTGATCTTATTACTACACACTGTTTTTTGCACCGTGAGGCCCTCGTTGCAAAGACTTTACCAGCAGAACTAGGTCCTGTGTTGGATGATGTTGTGCGCATAGTGAACTTTGTAAAGAAACGACTGTGAGCAGGATCGCTCAGGTGGAAGGTAAGAGACAGAAGGGTTCGGGGTTGGGCAAAAATAATAGCGTTTATTCCATAAGAAACATGCAAACGAAAGACTGCTCCCC
Organism: Eleginops maclovinus; assembly: GCF_036324505.1. NCBI lineage: Eukaryota > Metazoa > Chordata > Actinopteri > Perciformes > Eleginopidae > Eleginops > Eleginops maclovinus. The sequence continues at coordinate 3,222,152 of NC_086368.1, read as the reverse complement.
GGCACTTCCAGGACGGCAAGGCCAGGACGGGGTGTGTCGGCTTCCCAGGACCCAGCCTACTGCAAGACAGACCAGAACCAGGTTACCAACATGCTTTATATTAAATGACTGATTACCTGATTCTGATCAGCTGTCTGGTCTCCGGCCGAGCCACTCCCCTCACCCCAGCAGCCGGCGCTCTAACCACACCCGGCTGCCACAACGACCTTTGAAAAGTCGTATATTTGCATCTTTGTGTGAGGAAATGGGAGTGGAGCATACAGCCCTATTGCTCCATATGGAGGTCCGATGGTTGTCGTGCGGCAAGTTGCTGGCCCGTGCGTATGAGCTGCAGGAGGAACTTAAGGTGTTTCTGACAAACGAGAGATCCGATTACTCCAATCCGATTACTCCAAAGTGTGCAAAGCTGGCATACCTGGCACATATATTTCATCATTTGAATTAACTCAACATCCGGACGCAAGGCCAAAATGAAAACCTGCTTACAAGCACAGATAAAATAAACAGATTCCGTTTAAAGATGCATTTCTGGCAACAACATGTGCAAAGTACCAACCTTGAGATGTTCCCACTCACAGACAAAGGGCAAGATCACACTGCTGCACTGTGCGAGGTAATAGATAAACATTTGAAAACTCTTGAGGAGAAGTTGTCATTTTATTTCCCTTCAGCCTCCACTGAATGTCTTGACTGTGCCAGACGTTTTTGGCTGAATGCTTCCAAGGAGTTCCCCATTCTGGCCAACAAAGCTGTTCTGACATTGCTCCCATTTTCCACAACATATCTGTGTGAGCTGAGCTTTTCAAGCCTGACTGCGATAAAAACAAAAAACAGAGAGACTGAGAAATGTTGAGGAAGAGCTTCGTGTGTGTCTTTCTTCCATTCCTGCCAGGATATTGGCTTTGTGCTTCATCTAAACAGGCCCAGGTTTCACACTGAGTGAGTGTAAATAAATTGAGAAACTACATTTAATTGAATATTAGGCTACAGAGTGTCAATTTGTAATATTTTTGGTTTGTGGTGTGCCGCAAGATTTTTCCAATGTAAAAAATGTTCCGTGGTTCAATAAAGGTTGAAAAACACAGAGTTAATCGATCGCGGATAGCGTCGTGCTCGCGAACGGATTAGAAAACAAAAAAAACAACAAAGTTGGTCGCGAAATATACCTGGGCGGCGCCCCCAAGTAAAGTGTGGGAAACCCTGCCATGATATTAGGCGGATTGCCAGACTTTTTTAAGCCACTAGCTGTTCATGTAACGCAGAACGAAGACAACTTTATTCATAGACTTTAGAAGGAGACTAGTGTGTAGTGTATATGAAGAGGCGGAGAAAATGAAAACGACAGAAACTACAGATAATGGGATGAAGACTAATACTAGTCAAGGCCGAGGTCCCACCAAAATGCCCGCTAACAGAAAAGAGGATGCCAACATGACATGTTACAAGTGTGGAATGAGAGGGCACAAGGCAAGAAAGTGTTACAGAAAAGTGTGGTGTGGTTACTATAAAAATAATACACACCTCGAGTCACTGTGCAAGAAAAAAGGGGGACAAGATGGCGTCAGAAAAGTGTCAGAGGTACAAAACATTGACCATCGACAGCAGAGAGCACAGCTACGGGATACACTGTATATACCTTCATACCCACATGACATCTTTTCGGTGGCAAGAGCAACAAACACAGGAGCATGATTACCAAGGATGGTAGCAGATTGGACATCCACAAGAATGGAAATCTGTATTACTTGCCAACTGTTGTGGAAAATATTGACAAATGTAAAGGGTGTCATGACATGCAAACTTGGCATGACATTGCAATTATGAAGATGTACAAAAGTTACACAGTGTGGTGAAAGGCATGGAAATAAGGGAAAGTACAGTTAAACCTACTCAGTTATGTGAAGTGTGTACAAAAGGAAAATTCACACAGACAAGAAATAGGGAGCCAGATAGAAGGTCTGAGAAACCAGACGGAGTGCAGAAGGACACAGATATGCACAGTCTTTTACAGACGATTATTCAGGCACCGTGATGGTGTATTTTCTAAAGACAAAAAGCGATACAGTGCAAGGCACAGAAAGGTTCTTAGCAGACATAGCACCTTATGGAGAAGTCAGATGTATTCGTTCAGACAACGGCACTCAGTTTACAAGCCGTGACTTCCAAGCACTGTTAACTAAAAATAGGATTAGACACGAGACATCTGCACCTTATTCACCCCACTAAAACGGGACAGCAGAGAGAAGTTGGCGAACTCTCTATGATATGAGCCGATGCTTACTGATAGAAAGCGAGTTACCAGGCAAACTATGGAACTACGCTATGCCGACAGCAGCTTATGTGAGAAACAGGTGCTACAGCAGGCGAACAAAGAAAACGCCATACGAGCTTTTCACAGGAAAAGAACCAAACATATCCAAATTGCAGAAATTTGGATCGACATGTTTTGCCTACAAGCAAGACAAGGGAAAGCTAGACTCTAGATGCAAGCAAGGTGTTTTCATTGACTACAATAAAAAAAAAAAGCCATACATACACAATGTATTACCCAGACGAAGAGAGAGTCCAAAAGCACAGGTTGGTGAAATTCACAACCAAGATGGCAAAAGAAAAAGAGAAACAAACATATGAATCACACATAGAATATGGTGATGGGGATATACACCCCACGGTCAATGACAATGATGTAAAGGTTGTTGATGAAAATGTGGAGAATGTATCAGGCCAGACATGTGAACTTGAGACTTTACCTGAAAAGACCGAACGCACACAGCCGGGTAAAGCCACAGAGACTGTGACCAAAAGATACCCACAGAGAAACAAAAAGAGACCAGCTCATCTGCAGGATTTTGAGACTGAGATACAAATGTCAAAATACATGCACAGATTGCTACAGAGCACTCAGTGACATTCCCCAAACTTACCATGACGCCATAGCGTCAACAAACTCAAGAGAGTGGAAGGAGATGCGCTCTCTGGAGGAGAATGAGACCTTCAACCTCACCCATTTGCCACCAGGTAAACAGGCAGTGGGGGGAAAATGGGTCTATGCACTCAAAAGAAACATCGATGGATCAGACAAACACAAAGCAAGATTTGTAGCAAAAGGCTACAGTCAAAAACAGGGAACTGACTACGACCAGAGATTTTCACCCACACCTGATATGACCAGTATCAGAGTGTTCATGCAAAAAGCAGCACAGGAGGGCCTAATCTTACACCAGATGGACGTTAAGACAGCCTATTTGCATGCACCAATTGACTGTGAAATCTATATGGAGCAACCAGAAGGCTATGAGAAAAAGCCAAAAACAGGTGAAAGACTTGTATGTAAATTACAGAAGTCTCTTTATGGACTCAAGCAGTCAGGTAGAAACTGGATGTTATGGAAACTATGTTACACACGATTTCATACAGAACCCTGTGTATATACAAGAGAGAAACATAACGAAAAAGTAATCTTGATAGTGTGGGTCGACGATCTGATCCTCGGAGCAAGTAATGAAAATGTACTGGAAAGACTGAAGAGTATGTTGACTGAAAAGTTCAAAATGAAAGACTTGGGAAAGATAAAACATTTCCTAGGGATAGATTTTTACCAAACCGAAGGTGAAGTTAAAATGACACAGAAGAAATACATAGGCAAAATACTAGAACGATTTGAAATGCAGGATTGCAAGCCCAGAGAGACCCCATGTGAGTCAAAACTTGATTACACAGAAAATGCTGAAAAAATGAAAGAGCCAAGAAAGTACAGAGAGGCAGTGGGAAGTTTAATTTACTTGTCCACGTGCACTAGACCAGATTTAAGTTTTGTGGTCAGCAGACTTACTCAGCACTTCGCTGAACTTACAGAAGAACACTGGAGCACAGTTAAACATGTGTTCAGATATCTCAAAGGCACAGCAGAACAGGAGTTATGCTTCAAGAGAAATGACACAAAGGTACTAGGTCTAAGAATGTGCACTGATGCTGACTGGGCATCAGATGCAAAAGATAGACGTAGTATGACAGGGTATTGTGTCAGCCTGAGAGAAGGAAGCTCTCTGATCTCATGGAAAACAAAGAAACAACCAACAGTGGCACTATCTACCTGTGATGCAGAATACATGTCCTTAGCGTCAGCTATACAGGAATGTATCTATGTAGATCAGCTACTTAGAGGTATAGACAAATATCAGTATGCACACAATGAGGTGCACAAGGATAATCAAGGCACTACGACCTACAACAGCTGCCACGAACGGCTTCCATAGCCACTGGCTGTAGGTGTAGCCTAACGGTAAGTTACACTTTATGTTAGCTTGTTTACTTGACTGGGTTTGTTTAGGGGCTACCGGTTAGCAGATGAGAGGCTGACTAACTCCTATCTATCCAGCTGCTTCAGATAAGGTAACGTAAATGTAGGCTAACGTTAACTTAGTAATGTAATGTAAATGTAATTAAAGGTTTATTAACCTCTTACCAGTCACCCGTCCCGAATACAGGACAGTGGAGCCTCTTACCCCCCACACGCAACACTACAAATGCATTTTTGGGCACCTTATCATGAACTACCATAGTAATGCTGTATATCATTTGAAAGCTGAGAGTCTCAAGAATCGATACATGTAAAGCTTTCCATGAATAAACATATGTAATGAACACAGTCAATCTATTGGTAAAAAAATATTCTACAAAGCCTCAGCTTTCAAAAGAAGTCAAGCACTTGATTATAAGTCAAAAGTATGGTAGTATGGTCAAAGTAGGAGGTGTGCAATTTCGAGCAAAAACTCAAAATGGGGGGTGAAGCCGAAGAGGTCAATTCATTTAACAGTGCTTTGATATGTGTGGTGTATAGTATTATGGTGTGTGGCACAGCATTACAATGGTCAACTCAAAATGTGGCTATTAAATAATCAGAAGAACTATGACAACCCTTTTGTGTAAGGGCCAGCAGTCAAGAATTGAACAACTTTGTTGCAGCTGCTAACAATGACTACATTTACTGTTGAATTCTACAGATCACCATGGACCCCTTTCTTTCAGCCTTGAGAGAAAGGGGTGTTCCTGTGGAGAAGAATGGCAGAGGACAAGGGGAAGTAGCTACATCATCTAAGATAATATTCAAAGGCATTGCCTGCTAATGCTAAAAAGTGACAAATGAAGAACTATTTTGGTCCAATTTGGTTGTTGCAAATCTGTAGAATCATAAAGATGATACATTTGGACATTGATAATGGCATAATACATGTATTCGCCCGCACAAGATGGACATAAAATGATTTATATGACCTAAGTTAATACTGGTAACTACAAAATTGCAGCAAAGGTTGGACACACACCCTTGCTGTTAAAAACAAATTAACCAAAACTGCTATGACCAGTGTAAGAATTGAATAGAATAGAATAGTATGGAAGCCGAGAACGGCCATGGATTTTCTTTTTTTTTATGAACTGTTATGTCGGGATAACGACTTATTATCTCGTTATCTCAATATAACAAAGATTGTTTTCTCGTGATAACAAATTAATTATTTAGTTATCTTGATATAACAGAAATATAACAGAAATGTTCAAGTCTGATGATTGCGCGCTGGTTAATGTGATCGTCCTGATTTCAAGCTACAAGAGCTGCCACTGTCTGGTCCAGGTGTGTCCCAGGGAGGTGAAATTGGCAGATCACATTATTGATCAACGCATCAGGATTTACTTCAATCAAGGTCTAACACAGGAAGAAATTGCATTGTGCCTTTCTGTTAGAGATGGCATTTAAGTCATTTAAGGAGAAGACTAGCCCGGTTACAACTTTACAGGCAACGGTTAAGTGATCCCACTGAGATTGTTATCTTCATTAGCAACCAGATAAGAGGACCGTGTCGTCTTCATGGTTACCGAATGAAGCACCACAGGTGCAGATCGGCTGGAATGCGCGTTACTCAAGACATGTTTCAGAACCAGAGGGCGTACAGCAACGGAGAGGAACAACACTTCAGAGAAGATCTTATAGTGTCCCAGGGCCCAATTATTTATGGCATATGGACTCCTATGACAAGCTGACCCCTTTCGGCATTGGAATAAACGGATGCATTGATGGGATTTCGCATCATATAATCTGGATGCAAGCAAACTCTTCCAACGGTAACCCCAAAGTCATCGCAGCATATTTCATTAATGCAGTCACAGAACTTGGGGGATGTCCATAGATAATTCGATTGGATTCGGGAACTGAAAATGTCCACGTTAACAGGCTGCAACACTTCTTCGGAGAAGATGAGACTGGCGTTGTGCATGGGCAGTGTGTGTTCCAAGGACGCTGTACAGCAAATCAACGGATCGAAAGCTATTAATCCATCTGTTGTGGAAATGCATGTCACAGCGGTCACTTTAAAGGCAACGTCAACAAACGGAGGTGGGGGATCTATAGGAGACAAAACGTGAGCTATTGGAAGGACGTCTTCCAGGAGTTCCAGGCAACTGGAGACTTTAATGGGGATTTCATAGACAAGGGTCTGATCCAATTCTGCTTTCTTAAGATTATCCAAGTTAGTCCTCCACTGTCCATATCTTCAATATAGTACATCTTAGCGCTGTATTTCGTGTTGTTTGATATGAAAGCTGAGCCAGTTTGCCGCCTGCCCCACTTGTCTGTATACCTGTCTGTAGACTCCAACTGTCAATGAGAGAAACGTGAAATAAGATGTGCTGTTTATTGTGTTTCACCGGCTAGGAGCTGTCATTATGCGCAAATTACGCACGGCTGCGCGCTCTTCATAGTGTCCATCCTCACTTGAACGTCGTCACAACTAAGGATAAATCAATCAAATCAAAATGCTGATGAATCACACATGATTCATCAGCATTACGTTTATTAAAAAGCGCCTTTGGTTGACAGTTTACAGATATCTATCCTATTAAAGGAGTGTCAATCCTGATATCCTGGTGTGCATAAAATAGTACTGGTTGCTAATACGGAGGATTAAGTTAGACGTGCGCCCAGTGCACTCAAACATAGCAAAACGGAAAGTTCAGTAATGTTACAATTATCTCGCAGGTTTATTTTCCTTCATATATTATACAGCGGCAATAACTTTAACTCATAATACATGTAACCAAAACAACAAACCAAATTGCTCAACACATCAAAACCACATAGGCACAGTCAAAAAACAGTCTGCTTCCCAAATCAGCAACGCCTGTGTCTGGGTTTCCCTAGGTTAAATGGCCTAACTGGGCTGACCCGAGGTCAACTGAGCCACACAGCAAATACAGTCCCCTAGTGGTACAGGGCAAAATGATATGAAATAATGCAAAATTAATATGGCTCATACACTCCAGCACCTAATTGCGTCTGCCAGAGCAATTACACCAAATTCAATTGAGCCATAAATACAGAGAAAAAGACAAAAAATAATAATAATATATAAATATATATATATATATATATATTCATATATATATATATATATATATATATATATATATATATATGAATATATAGATATATTTATATATTTATATATATAGATATATATATAAATATATAGATATATTTATATATTTATATATATAAATATATAAATATATAGATATATAGATATATTTATATATATATATATAAATATATCTATATATTTATATATATATAGCCCATTTTAAATGGGAACCAATTACTCTTTAGCTTCATTAAGAAGCATATTTTAGTTATGGGTCGTTCAATGATGTTTGTCTTGGTCTACAAACGAACCACACATCGTACCAGACCTCTCTTATCAGGGAAGGTTTCCCGGACTCTTCCTAGCATCCATGACCCAAGTGGTGCTGTGGAGTCCGCAACCATGACCAGGTCTCCAGGAATAAAACTCATCTTCTCCTGGTACCAGGGCCGGGGTGGGCCATTTTCTCAGTCCGGGAATTTAATTCAAATTCAGGCCACTCTGATATGGAGGAGGAATTTGAGTCCATGAAAAGATAAAACAAACAAAAAACAATTCTCTCTCAATGCTTTTTATTTGTTTTAAACAAAGGTATATAATACTTTGCGTCACTTTAACAATATATAATTCAAATTCAAATAAAATAAAGATAATGATAAAGAAGAAAAGTTATTTCACAAATCAAAGTTATTTCAAAAATCAAACTGCACATACTGTATTTAAGATTAAAACAGCAAAAGTTTCCTCAGCAAAGTGCTTGTCTTTGCGAATTCGTTAATGACAGTGTCATTGTCAATGGACATCAAAATGTCCTTTTCAACACACATGAGCATAAATGCATCAAGGAGTTCCTGCGACATTGAGCTTCGTAGCCTGGTTTTCACACATTTTAAGGCAGAGAAGCTCCGCTCGCATGCAACCTGGGTGGTTGAAAGAGTCAAGAGAAACTTATAAGCCAACCCGATTACATGGTAAGCATCTGTGAGGAGGTTATATTGTGTGAGGATCAAGTAAACGCAGATAGCACAGTTTTTGCAAGAAGAGCATGTCCTGCTCTCCAGCTCAAATTCTGGCTCCATGTATGAAATTCCACTACCCTCCTCATCAGTCTGTGTGACCTCTCTTCCTGTCCTGACCACATAATCCTCCAGAGGAGACTTTTTCAGTCTCTCCCACTGGGATGCCAGGCTATACAGCTCGTCATGCAACCTGCTGACAGTCGCTCTGTCATCAAACCTCAATACACACTTGCTTAACTCTTGCAGTGCTGTACTGGGGATTCCGTTTTCCCTCAACTCAGTAAAGTTGTTTGGGTCAAGGCAAGCAAAATCTGAGGCAAGTGTTGCATTGGCTGCAAACCTCCTGTTGATACTGCCAGCAACTGTGTGCAGAATAACATTATGGACTTTGACCTCAAATGCAGTATAAGGTGAGACTGGTGGGTCATCTTCCTGGAGCTCTCCTGGCATTCTTTTCTTTTTTCTGAGTCGTTTTTCTGGGAGAGAACTCTCCACAACAAGTTCACTGTCTGCCTCTTCCAGTTTCTTGTTGGCCCAACTCACAAACACATCAGCTGCTCCTTTAACTCCCTCAAAGTCCCTGGCAAATGTTTTGAGGCTTTCCTCTGTCCCCTCAACCAAACGCTGAGCTGACAAAATATTCATCCCATGTGTCTGTAAATACTTGGATAGAGGGGAGGTGTGCCTGAAGATGCGGAGGAAAATCTGGGCTGTGAGTATAACCTCATATCTCAAAAGGGTTTCCACATGCCCCTTTGCTTTGGCCCTGACCACTGACTTCATAGTGTCATCCGCTTCAATTGCCACCAGGGTCAACAAGAGGTCAACATAGAGAGCATCCCTTGGATCGCCAAAGCTCCCAAACACCTTTGTAAGGGCCTGATCCTTAGCCCACCACCTTGTAGCTCCTATTGGAGCCAATTTCCGGTGACGTCTGTCCTCACTCATCTCCTCCCACTTTTGCATGCGTTTCCACGACTCCTTCAGAAACACTGCCACATCATTCAGAATGGAAAAAAGTGATGTGCTTTCAACCACACTGCCTGTTGTGTCTGTCAGAACAAGATTTAACACATGGGCATAACACCACATGTGAATCTGTGTAGGAGCCAGTTCAGAGAGCAATGCTGAGAACCCCTGATATTGGCCCTGCATATTGGCAGCACCATCAGTGGAGTTGCCCACACATGTGCCAATATCAATGCTGAGATCATCCAAAGTCTGTTTCAACAGGTCAGTGAAATGCTGACCTGTGGACTTCTCACAATCCACCACAGCAACCAGTCGCTCATGAATCACATCTGTCACATACCTTAGTATGACAGAACATTGGTCTGTGGATGACACATCCTGAGTAGTGTCTATCTGTACCGAAAACATGCCTGCCTCTCTGACCTCATCAGCGATTCTGCGTTTTATCAGCATTTTGAGTACATCCACCACTTTGTTGACTATGTCCTTGGAAAAAAGTGTCACAAGAGACCCTCTTCCTTTTCCCCCACTGTCATGGTGAATTTTGCTTTGCTCAATGCAACTGCTAATGTGTTGCTGAAGACAAGGATCATATCGGCCCAAAAGCAGTAGCAACTCTAAAAAGTTGCCATGATTGACCTGCAGTGTTTTCTAGGGTGTAAGCAGCCTCTGCCTTATCCCCTCGATAACTAAGACCACATTTTCCAATGACTTTAACCACATCAACAATGCGTTCCATTACCTGGCGCTTCTGTTTAACTTTCTCATGATGTAAAGACATCTGTTTGCCTGCCAAAAGGCTGTTTACATTTGCATCTTTAGCCATCAGAAAGTAAGCATCTGCACAATTCCTATGTATCTTACTTTGTTCATGCTCTTCAATGCGCTGATGGATATGTTTCCATGCCTTCATACCACCCTTAATGAAGGGATTGTTTGTTTTAGCAGGTGGCGCAAATGCCAAACAAACAGAACAGTACAGTGATTCTGTTTTGTCACTGAAAGTCAACCATTTGCGGTTGGTGCCTTGTTTGTTGTAGAACACTTTGGCTACAGGGGGTGTTGTGGGCTGCTGAGGATGGAAACTAAAAAACATTTGTAGGTCTTGTCTCTGAGGACGAGAAAAATAATCAAATGCCTCCTCATCTATGCTATTGGCTGCCTGTGAGATCTCCTGCTGCACTCCTGCTGTTTCTAAGGTTCCTCGAGCCTCCCTCTCAGCATCTGACTCTCCTATATTATAGCAATTAGTCACATAGACAATTATTGATTAATTATTGATTGAAGTGATTACTTATTTCATTTGGGCTTATTTTGATGCATTTCAAGTAATTAGTTCGTTTTAAATCCTGCTACCTGTTTCCTCTGTGGTCCTGGCCTCTCCATGCCTACTGCATTCTCCTTCAGACTGCACCTGATCCTCTGAGGCTACAGAAAATGTTCATTAAGAGTTGTCTATGTTGCTAGAAAACATGACACACTTTATTTATCCTTTTATTCACTGATTAATTCATTTATTTATTTACTGTAATTGTGGTTGTGTTAAATTATTTGCATGATTTAGTCTACCACCCTACCATGGTTTTCTTCTCTATGCCAATATTTTACATCACAAATGTCTATCTTGACTAACTACAGTATCTTCCTCTACCTGGCCCTTCAGTAGTCGTGCCCTCCTTGGGATCATCAGTAGCACTGGAAGTGGGCTGCTGAGCTGTTGCTAGAAAACAATCGATAACAATAAAAAAATATATTTAATAGTGAGTTGATAACCACAGTGTGCGCGCCTCTGTGGAAATGCACGATATGACGGCGAGACGAAATAGGTTACAGTTGCAGAGGAGATAAGCGTGACAGCACATTTGAAACTGTTTGTCAAAAAATGGAAAAATTGAATGTAAAGCAAGTGTTCGGTTCGTTTACACACAGCAAGCACGGGACGTGAACATCTCTGCATCTGCATTCGTGCTCAGTCCGAAATGGATAGAAATCGACAAGAAAACAGATTCTTCCTTTCACATCAAAGCGTCGTGCCCGCGCGGTGTCCGGATAAGTGCTCATTGCAACTTGAAAATAGAACAGTCTATTCCCTGCACGGGTCTGAGCGGGCTCAGCTCACATTATAATAAATGGGAGGGGAAGGCTTGAACATGAAACATGATGCTGATTCCCGCGGATAGAACGCGCGTGCAGACTCTCCAGTAATTAAAAAAGGCAACTAAACACCCCAACGTGCTCGCGCTGCCCCTGTTCCTGCACACGCGAACCATGTACAATATTTGCATACAGCACTTCTAAATAATTATATTTATTTTAATTGCATGTTTGAGATGCATTTAATAACAAATATCAAACAACTAATGTGATCGTCCCTATTTAATATTGCGTTAGTAACCACATGTGCGCGCCTGTGGGAATGCAGGCTAGGCCTACAGTTGATGAGGAGATACAGTGTGATAAAGCGTTAAGCAATTGTTCATCAGAACTGGAATGTAAAGAAAGTGTTCGGTTCTTCTTTGAATATAGGAATACACTTCTAAATCATATAAATTGTGAGATTTTACATATTTAACAACAAAAGCAGTCAGATGACAGTTGAGTTGACATTGCAAACGTTCGCCACGTTATAGCCTATTTGATCAAATTCACAACCAGGCCTATTATCCATATCTCTCAGTAACCTACCAGCTTGTCTTGAGAACATATCTGTCAATTTGGCACATTTGGCTGCCACCTCCTGTCTTTTTTTAAGCTTAGCCCTCTCCGTTTCACCTGGCCTCTTTCTACCCTCCATCACTGACGCGCTCTGTTTCGCGCCGTTGTTATTTAAAAGACGAGCCGTGGGCCAAACCATCTGAAACATTTGGGAGGAGAGAATTCCCTTACATGGTAGAACCTATTTAATCTGCTGTGATGCAGCAGGCGGCTGCGCTGCAATGGTGAATTTATGCAGACTACAGTTGAATTGATATTAATGCAAGAATAAGATAAGTGACAAAAATTAGTTACAACTATTTTCCCCATGGGCCAATCAGGCCAGGTCGATGGTTTGGGCCGGGAAAGGTCCCGGATAATACCATTGCCACCCCGGCATTGCCTGGTACCATTTTTGACGGTCTAAAAGCGGTAAGTAGCTACTCGCGGATCCTAATGCAAAATGAATGTGGCTCTTACAGTTTAGGTTTAATTTTAACAACAATGGAAAAACATCAACCACAAACAGTTGGCCAGTTTTTACATACTTTTCCAAGAAAACAGCGTCACATTTCTATTTTTTGTAAATAAATTGTCTTTATTGAAATGTTAACACAAGTGCGACGTTTTTTTTCTTCCACAGTGCCTTCAGCGGTCATATTCAAATTTTAAAGAGATCATAAATTGAAAAGAAAAATCTACCTCCTTCTTCTACAGCGATACATCTCGCCTCCACACGTAGAACTTGTGGATTATATAAAAGATGGTGCTACTAAATTCCTGTGTGTGTGTGTGTGTGTGTGTGTGTGTGTGTGTGTGTGTGTGTGTGTGTGTGTGTGTGTGTGTGTGTGTAGTTTTAATTTGCTGTCCAAGCAAACAAAGCCTTTTTAGGCCAAATCCATTACCCACACACTACTCTTCAACACAGAGATGAATTCTGTTCTAAAATCTGCATAGTCTTTGTAGCTAGATGCCAGTTCCAAAGAACAACCACAGGTGTGAGCAAAGGGCGCCCTTGCGAACTCTGGCTGTTCTGCTGTGAATGTGACTTTAATGGTCTTAGATAGGAACAAGTCAGACCCTGTGCAGTACCTGAGGAATAGGTCAAGCTCCTTCTCATCTCTTTCTCTTACACATCTCAAGAGATGATTTGAGGTACTTTGCTCTGACATAGATCCTGGGAACTTGATGGTTTTGGTAATCTTTCTTGCCTTGGGTTTGAGATCATCCAGAATCTTCTTCAGTCCTTCACCACTCATGGATTGTCCAATAGACCTGAGAATTGGCTTCCAACACTTTATGATAAATGCTGGTTGTTGTACCGTCTCTTTGTGGGTTATTTCCTCCTCCAGACTTGGCAGATTTTCTTCAGTTGGGAGTACACAGCAGTTGTGACTGCTGAGTATGCTGAGGAGTTCATCCATATCTGCCCCTTTGAAGTTGCTAAGTGCCTCAGTTAGCACATCCTTCTCAGTTCCGCTGATATAGTTGAAGAAAGCCTCCAGTAGATTGTCTAAACAGGAGAGAGATAGAGCCTCTGTAGGGAATGGAGGAGCAAGTTGGACAGGAAAAAACTGAAATTTCTGCTATCCAAAGGCCAAGATGCGAGCAACAGCAGTCCACTCTTTCTCTTGGAATTTGTGATGCAAAATTGGGATCTTGTAGTTGGTTCCACATGTCTTTGTTGCATAAAACACATCCCAGAGATCAGTGAGGCAGTCTCTAGTGACCCCACTCCCAACTCCAGCCTCAACTTTGCCACGTTCAAGCACACGCCTGATGAAATATTAGCATCTAGTATGCAGTTGTCTTTAAATGCTTCAATCATATCCACAAGACTTTACGGATCACAATGACTTGCTTCTCCACTATATTCTCTGAATTTGCAAATAAATCAATGGCCATTGTGCTGGTGGAACTTGAACCCTGCTCAGAATCCGCAATATGTATAATAGCTTCTCCCATCTCAGCTACCACTTCTACTACTTCTATTTGATTTTCAAAGGCTGTGTTTGCGCTGCTTTCTTGTTGGCTGTTAACTGGCCAGGAATCTGGACTTACTGTGTCAGCAAGACCATTGACGAGTTGAAACGGCATGTTGGTGTCATATCCAAGTACAATAACTTCATCATCATGCCCTGATGTTTGATAATCAGGAGTAGCTTGGAGTGTTGAGGTGGTATTGGGACTGCTCCAAGAGAAAAGCCTACTGCTGTACCGAGGCCTTTTGACAGGAGTGGAGGAGAGCAGTGATGGGCTGGATGAGCATGGAGATGCATGTGTAGCTGGCCCAAGTATGTTAGATATGTCAGGTGAATAGGGCATGTCTGTTGTTGCATCACTAAGCTCAGAATCACTGCAATCTTTTTGGCTTTGTACAGAGGTATAGTCTGAGGATCTTGTATTTAGTTTTCTCTAACAAACTTCCAACTGTGACACTACCCTCAAGGGGCTCCTCAGAACCAATGACAGAAAGCTTGTACTCAAAGTCCTCTAATTTGCCTTTCGTCGACGTACCGTTGGGGAACAAAAGTGTGGAATGGTGGATACATTATCATCTTTGCTTACAGCTATCTCTCTTGTTCCACCCCCAGTAGGCCTTCTTACTTGTTTGTACATAGAATGTTGGTAGTTCAACCATCCAAGTTCAATTTTCCTTATCTTCTTTTCAACATTCTTATTTCACAAAGTGTAGGCTTAGAGTTAAAGCTGCCGGTTGCCATGGCTGAGGCAGTGGATGGAAGTCTCATCTTCTCTCTTAGTCTATTTATTAAAGTTTGTTTCCGTTGCTTGGTATCCTCTATCTTTTCACTTGAGGATAACTCCTTCCAGTTTCTGGCAAAGACATGGTCTCCATATCCAGGAATAAAGAGAGTTTGTCTTCTCCAAGGAACTTTACAATGTCTTGGTCGATCTAAAACACAAAAGCAGACATAATGTCATATTCACCGACTGGTAACCATCACACTCAGAAAAAGAAGGCTCTAAGAGGGTTCTTCACACACTTTTCTATTGGCACTTTTCTCCCCTATATCCAGAGGTGGTAGTAACAAGTTACATTTATTCCATTACATTTACTTGAGTAACTTTTGGGATAAATTGTACTTTTAATGCAAATACGTTTTGCTTTTACTTGAGTACTATTGTTCTAAAGTAACAATACTTTTATTGAGTACAATTTTTGGCTACTCTACCCTCCTCTGCCTATATCAATAACCTTTCTAATTAAAAAAACACTGAATGAACCTTTTGGAAGGAAAAATACTCATTTTATTCTTGTGACATGAGTCAACAGTGCTCCCTTGTGACCAGAATCTGCAACAACATGTTACTGTGCAGCTCACTTCAAATCTGCTTCACATTTAACTTATTTCACAACAATATTACACTCAAAAGAAAACAAAGAACACATTAGACAACTTTGAGAACTATCTCACACCAGTGGACAATTATACTTAAATGAACAAACTACACGGCTACATATATCTGAGTAATGAGTGTTTTGAGTTTCTGTTTATTTCTATTTTTGTTATTCTTTTTGTAGAAAACTCACACTCATCACTGTAAGCTCCAACTGTTATGCCTGTGTGCTGCTGAAAAGGAAAGAAAACTGAAAGCATATCAACCTCTCTAAGCCTTTTATTACCCCACATACTCTGAATTGTGGCCTCAAGTGGTGTTTTAGTCTACACACCGGTGTGAACCTGGTGATAAACCTTGAACTAGTGCCCAGTCTGAACATTACTAGTAGTTTCGCCACTACAACCAGAGTGACATTAGCTGGTTTAAACTGGACACCAACTGAGCCACCAGTTCAACCACCTTGATACCTACATTACAGATCAGAAAACCAATAAACAATAAATTGAGATAGATTTCTGTCACTCTTCAGGCAAATAAAGTTTATATTCTATTCAATTCTTACACTGGTCATAGCAGTTTTGGTTAATATGTAAATGTTCAACAGTAAATGTAGTCATTGTTAGCAGCTGCAACAAAGTTGTTCAATTCTTGACTGCTGGCCCTTACACAAAAGGGTTGTCATAGTTCTTCTGATTATTTAATAGCCACATTTTGATTTGACCATTGTAATGCTGTGCCACACACCATAATACTATACACCACACATATCAAAGCACTGTTAAATGAATTGACCTCTTCGGCTTCACCCCCCATTTTGAGTTTTTGCTCGAAATTGCACACCTCCTACTTTGACCATACTACCATACTTTTGACTTATAATCAAGTGCTTGACTTCTTTTGAAAGCTGAGGCCTTGTAGAATATTTTGGTCCCAATAGATTGACTGTGTCCATCACATATGTTTATTCATGGAAAGCTTTACATGTATCGATTCTTGAGACTCTCAGCTTTCAAATGATATACAGCATTACTATGGTAGTTCATGATAAGGTGCCCAAAAATGCATTTGTAGTGTTGCGTGTGGGGGGTAAGAGGCTCCACTGTCCTGTATTCGGGACTATTGGTAATATTACTAAACCTATGTCTTTTCACTTTATCAATATCAAACGGTTTCTGATAAGCCAACAACAAGCAAAAAACTCTTTGTTATTTTAGGCAGGACCAACGCGAAAGGGGTTGGTGTATAACGATGTGATTGGGCCGTGACTGGTGCCAGATGGCCAGTCCTCAGGTTACTTTTAATAATTGTAAATACAACTTTTGGGCCGTAATTTCATTTCCCATTGTAGCGATCAGAGAGAGGAGAGGGAAATACACCAATCAGCCATAACATCATGCCCACTGACAGGTGAAGTGAACAACAGTGATTATCTCGTTAGAATGAAACCTGCCAGTGGGGGGGATATGTTAGGCAGCAAGTGAACACTTTGTCCTCAAAGTTGAATTGTTGGAAACAGGAAAAATGGAAGGTCAGGATGCTCTCTGTTAGGGAATATTTTGTGTAAGCTTGTAACCTTTTGCTCAGGCCTGTGACCTCTTCACACACGTGACCATTAGTCTCCTCACAGCTGCTTGTGTACTGCTTGTTTTCAAGTTAGCCAGTTGTGTCCTTCCTTTCTGTCCTCCTCTGGCATAGGCTAACGGCCTTGCAGGTGCTGTTATCTTCATTAAGGAGGGGCAGCCTGGGCTTCCGAAGCCTTGTTGTTCCCATAGTGGGTACAAGCTCATGCTGACCTAAGATTGGCTTTATTGTTTAGGGACAGCAAGCTGTTTATCTGGCCCCAGATGCCCCAGTAAACATCTTGTTTTTGATCAAGATGACAGTTTAGTAAGACGTATTGTCCGAGCTTGTTCAGTCTGGCGTTTGAAGAATGTTGATTACTCATTTGGAACTAGTTAAAACTTCTTCGTATTGTCGAGATCTTCAGGATTGGTTTGGCAACCGCTGTGGCAACTTGTGTCTACCGCATATGTCTTGTCAATTCTCCGGCCGTAGCTTTGAATAAATCCAACAGTGTTTTTGCCATCAAGTTCCTGCTCTCCAGCGTCTCTCTGTCTGGTCTCCATTGCTTCAGAAGTTTCCACCACACTCTCTATGGTGCACCTGTAGAGGGCGACTGATCGCTGTCCCCAGGCTTTTGTTAGTCTCCCCGGAAGGTGTGCGTGGGGATTGTAATCCACAATCAGCTCCTTAGTTTCGCTGACGTTGAAATATACTGCTTATAATGCTAAATAAAGGGATTTAGAGTAAAGAGTTACCCATTAAATGTGTGCATGATTTCAGCTAAGAGATTCACATGTTAGCATTAAAGGGTTTCCTATATGTCAACGGCTTTATTCAATTTAATATCCATATAGCAGGCTATGTTTTCAAGGATAGAGACTAAGGTATCCAAAGGACAGAATCAAAGGGTTAGGAAGTCAGATCTTTAAAAAAAATCAAAACCCCAGTATATTCTGATTAGTAAATTATATATTTGATATTTATATATGAATAAGTAAATACATCACCCTGATATGTATGATCCAATTGTTCCTCTGCAGCCATTCTTCCTGCCAGTAGATGGAGGAGTTTCATTAAAAGTCAGCAATAAGGAATCACCTCATGGAGATCCATCCTCCTCTCTGTGCCACAGTGAAGTCTGGTTATTAGAGGGGCACAATTTCATAGAAGGGGGCCGCTGGCAATTTTTCTTACTAATTATATAGATATATGCCTAGCATTAATACTTTTATGACAGTATAATGGGATATTATTAACATGAATGAGTTTAACAAACCAATGACAACATTTTGTCATTTTTGTCAATGAATGATTTATACATTTTTGTTTGCGCACATTAAACCCAGATAACAGAGGGTTCACCACATACAAGTGTCTTAATAAATCATCACACCGAGTCAGAATCAGAAACGGCATTATTGCCAAGTAGGTTTACACATACGAAGAATTTGTTTTGGTGTACATGGTGCATACATAAGTTAAGTTACACAGTTAAAGAAGATAAAAGGTAAGAGAAACAACCAACAAATACAAAAAAACGATACTGAAAAAGTGTCAGTGGGGGGCCACACAGAGTTGTCAACACAGAATTTCCTTTGCCAATCAGAATGCAGATCCTGGAGCACTGTAGGCGGGCTGGACTGCAAACTGTTATCAGCAGCGTGGTACAGAAAAGGAACATTCGAAAAAGGGCACTTCTCTAATAGGAAGGCACAAGGGCAGGTGCTCAAGCCCCATTCGAGGTCTAACTGTTCACCTGGCTGAAGTTTGGGTCCTGATCAGGCACACACAATAAATAGTTGACTTTTAAGTCTTCAATGTGAAACTTCTTGGAAGCATCCTGGCACAATGACAATAGTTATTTTGACATCATGTATCCCAAAAGATTGGGGTTTTACAAAAAAATGTTTTACACTTGGAATATGATGTTAACTTTCAAATAAAGAATACTTAAAGAACGCAGAATACAAACTTTAGAAATGCTGTGTAAGAGGGCCTCATTTCTGTGCAATATTGCAAGGCCTGCATTTATTCGAAATTGTTCCAAAGCTGTCCAACACAAATCAAAGGTGGGCTTTTAGAGGAGTTTGAAACTTTGCTCAGTTGGTAATCCATCCTTTTGCATGACATTTTTATTGTCATTAGGCAGTTTGTAAACGGATTTCAGTCAGACAACTCACGTGTTTCTTGATGTGTTTATTAGAAGCAGTATATAGATGCAGTTTGGCGTCTAGGCTCTGGCGTCATCACGTTACAGGTTTACATAGAACATTGAGTGATGATTAGATCCGCCCCCCACCCCGAGCCTACAGGTGGAAGCTGGGGTGGTGGTGAGGCAGGCGAGCATCCGCAACGTGAACACAGCAGCAGCAGCAGCAGCAGCAACGTGCAAGCAGCAGCAGCAGCATTAAAAGGCAGGCAGATCTGGGTTGCTTAAATAGAGCCGCAGGTTTAGGAGACTTTGTTTGGTTGGATGTAAGAGGGACGAAGCGCGTCACGTGTAAATGTATTATTGGTGCTGGAGTTGACTGCATGAACTAGCTCACAGGCTTCCCTCCATGTAAGGAAAAAGGAGGATGCAAAGTCCAATGATAAGCCACATTTCTATAAACGTGACCTATACAGCACTGTCATTTATTACAAACTATGTGTGAGTGATGGTCATTAAATGTTACATGAAAAATGATTTGGCTGATGATATATCTTAAAAGTATGACTTGACTCTGTAGCTAGAGTGTAAACAAGAACTACAACAGAAACACAACTTGATAATAACTTTATTATAATAAATTAAAAATTGTGTGAGAAACAGTTTGTGAAGTCAGTCTGAAGCTAGAAACTTCACACCACAATACCAAAGTAGTAAACGAAAGAAAAGTTACGCAAGCGGGAGAAGCACCGCAGTTTATATACAGGAGAGGTGATAATCGAGAAAGCTTCATCGACACAGAGAGACAGAAAGGTGAGCTCAGGAAACAGGAAGTGTAATAACAAGAGAAACGGACATAGTGGTTACCGCTCATAGCAACATGAACACACTGGTTGAGCAGGTTTGCTGAGTGTGTGAAAAACTCAGCAGAAGATGAGTGTAGTCTGAAGATATGCGTGGTAGGAAAGAAGCAGCTGAGGGAAACGGTCCGTCTGTGAGCTGTTGTTATTGTTTCAGCAGATGCTTTGGTGTATTTTAGGCTGAATGAGTAATATCCGTTTACATACTTCTTGCTAAACCACTGCACAATAGAGCAAGACTGAAAACGCTGTCTTTGGTGGTCAGATGTGGAGAAATGAGTGAGGCGGACTTTGAGGTGGAATAGAAATTCACTGAAAGGATGAAATGAAAATGATCGTATGGCGCATTCATATTCCAAAGCAAAGCAGCCCGTGCACAGTTACATTTATCTTTTATGTATGAAAACAAGAGCAGCCGAACTCCTAACTGCCCTCAGCCCTGCAGTGCATGGTACATATCAGTTGAATGTGAATGCGCCAAAGCAGTCCATTTATCACACCAGTCATGTATTAACCTGTGTATTTCCACCCTTTTCTCTAAAGTTCTCAGGAACTCATTATGTGATTGGGAGTTTTATCCAGGTGTGTGAAGATATTTGACATTTACATCTTAGTCTTTGCAGATTAGTGGGAATGCAGCTCTGTTGCCAAAAAAGAACTGGTATGGAGCAACAACTAAGACGGGTTTGACACAAGCCACCTCTGCTGTAAGGTGTATTTATGGAACAATTTAACACCTGCTGTTGTGCTGTTTTCCAAGTTCGTGCTGACCTCGCCTTAATGCCTCAGCTTACAATGTTCTTGGGTGTGTGTACAACAGAGAAGGCATAATTTCTTTACACTTTTTTCTAATTAGCACTCAAAACAAAGAACATGTACATGTGCCTGAGAGAAATTATTCTTATCATAATATTATGGTCCTAAACCAAAGTATTGGAGGAATCAACATTTTTACCTGATGATGAAATTATGAAAATGACTGAAGATCTACCCTCATCATGGATGTCTTCACAAAAGGTCTTTGCAAACCATGCAAAAGTTGAGATGTTTCAGGAAGAGTGATGTCACCATAACTTGAATGAAATGATGCACATTACATTATGTCACAGGTGATACCATCTGTCCACTGTTCATAAGGCCTGTAGATATGCAAGTCATGTCTACTTCAATCTTTTTCATCTCTATGATTTCAGGACAAAATGGACGTTTTTTTGAAGTCATGTATGTTCAAATATGTTCAAATTTGTATGTTTTTAACTCAAGGACTTATTGCTGGTAAAATTGTAATCACGCACTTGTATAGACAACACATGAAGTACATCAAGTCTAGATACATTTCTCAAAGATCAGCCCCTGGTAAATCTGATTCAACCACAAGGTGGACATCGATCTTCATTAGGTTTTCTGCCAGTCCTTTGTGTTTGTTGGATACTGTTCAAATACATTTTACAGCATCACATATAGTGAATACAGATTAAGTTTTTATCTTATGTTAGTCTCTGTGATGGAAGACGTTTTTGTTCAGACCATGCATGTGTTGATTGTATCAATCCATAAAACCTGTGATAATCCAATGTGAGCACTGTGATAATAATAATGCTCTTGAGATTAATTAAGAAAACAGAGGGAATTATTTTTGGCTCATCCTTTCACTCCCACATAATCCCCATTGTCATCCATACTGAACAAATCACACAGGTACTTTCATATTTTTCATAAGCTGCGTGTCTCAGTTCCTAAATTACATACTACGCACTGTACAGGTTGACCAACACAAGCATTGCAAAATGAATCAACTAATTTCTTGTGAAGACAATGCCAACTGTGTATTGCTGTCATACCCATGAGAGTCATCTGTTTTACTCAACGGTTAACATTGTTAAATGTCCATTGTCGACAGTGGCGAAAGTATCTAAGTACATTTACCAAAGTACTTAATTAAGTACACAGTACTTTCATTTTATATTACATTTCCTAAGCACATTTTCTACTTTTTACTCAACTTTACAGTTTATTTAGTAGTTACTTTAAACATTCAGAATGTGACACACAGTACTTTTTGGTATAGAATGAACCATCCAACCTTCAGTATATTCAAGTAACTAAAAACATGAGTGGGTTAACAGAAAATAAATTGGAATTAAGATTGTTTTTGTCCAAAATATAAGTCCTTCTGTCACCGTGGAAAATAACCGTAACCATGCAGATGATAATTAACTATAAACAAGAGTTGCCGTCACACTATTTTACAGGAACCCTTAGTAAAACAGAGGTGAGAAGGTAGGCTTTATTGTTGTTGTACGAGATAAATAATAAGTAGGCTGCTGGGTATTGTTTAGTTTGGTTTGGTGGATGATTTATACCTGGTATTAGCTTGTTAGCTCGCTGTTTCAGACTAACCTTGTTAACCTGTAGGTAGGTCTATAGGCCTAATAAAAACAAAATATAATAACATCAGGTTTAAAGTTTATAAGCTTCATTTAGTATTGTATAAATGATTACACTTACCTGATTAGTGACGGACACTTATTAAAATGTTTGTGAGGTTACACTAGCTAGCTTGTTGGCTAAGTAAGCTACAGTGGAGTAAGCTTGATCAGGGCTTTTTTCCAAATATTGATTATATTCACCTTATCTTGTTCTTTTGGCTGACTTTCTATGAGAATTACTTATTACTTTGAAGCTTGCAAAACAACATTATTAAACCTTAACATTAGCTTTTGGAAATGAAAGTAAAAAAAGTCTCACATGTTAATTATCCCATTTTTTTTCCCACCATCACTCAAGGTTTTAAAAGTTACCCTTAAGCAACACAAAAGAGAAATGCTGATAGTTTTTCACAAAAGACCGAATCATTTTATCAGGAATGTATGGATGGAAAGTTACACTTTTATTTTCAAATGTAATAGATTTCCCTGTGTACAGTAACAGGAACTTGTGTGGTTTGTGATGGGGATAGTGGTAGGTGGTGTGTGTGTGTGTGTGTGTGCGTGTGTGTGTGCGTGTGCGTATGCGTGCGTGTGTGTGTGTACTACTACATTTACATTTTTTCAGTGTCTCACAGTAGCATGACAGTATTGTTGGAAGTACCATATATGGAAGAAGTAAAACTTTCACAGCTGTCTCTGGAAATGCTCTAAGAATACATTTCCAGATGAAATGCAAACCCAAACATTGACACAATTTGTTTTGATTGCCTACATTTTGCATTTATTCCACACACTTTACATGAATGATGTGAATGTGTGAAACAGTTACCATGGAAGACGTCAAGTGTGCGACTCAGGAGATCAGGACCCAGACCGTCCAAGACCTCTACAACCAAATCCTTCATCTGCGCAGCACCGCACTGAGTGACAACTCCATCATGGTAAGTATACCAGACTGTATTTAAGAATGAGCAATGTACTTTTGTATTATTCATTTTTTTTCAAATACAATTGTTGATTTTAAAACATATAGTAAATTAAATCGAGGCCTTTAACAAGCAAAAGTATGTTTAAACCTGTACACACCCATAGTCCATCCTGTCTGTTTTTGTGTACAGTCTGTGCTTGATTGAGCGCTCCATCACTTGCCTGTTAGCGGTAGGAGTATTTTATACCGTTAATATTGTTATTAGTTCAAAGGCTTCCTGGCTACACCCAACATCAGCCTGACTAGAGGTCTTGCTACCCAGTGATTGAAACACCTGTATGGGTTTGCAGGAGTAAAAACATTCAATAGTATGAAATGTCTGAGTGATGTCCCATTGTAAAGTACATGTGAACTTAACCAGGCTATGTGATGTATTTCCAAGGTGAGGCAGAGAAAGCTGCGGCTCTTGCAGAGAAGCTCGTTCTACTTAGAAATACGAGTGGATGAAATGCCAGCAGCTGCAGAAGGGGAGCAGCCTTTGGACAACGCTGTGTCCTCTCTGACTGACGAGCGGAGGCTGCAGCGAGCCATGGCTCTAGGCAGGACCCAGGTCAAGCTCCTCCTCACTGTTATGGGACAGCTCTACGAAGTGATCACCAGGAGCTGCCGGGAGCTGGAGGCCTTCATCGTTAAGTATAAACAGGGTCTGGTGGACAGTGACATGGTAGCTTCCGTGCAGCAGAAGACCCAGCAAGCACTGCAGCATGTGCACGATTTTGATACCAGATTGACTCGAAATTGCGGCCCACTAAACCTGCAGAACCAGCTCGCCGCCAGTACAGCCAACCTTCAAACACTAAAGCTTAGTGCATTATTGTCCTTCAAGGCACCGGTGACTTTTGACCAGGTCAAGTCCAGAGTGACATCCAACAGTGTGCATCTGTTCTGGGAGGTCGAACACTCATCGTCTAAGGAGCTGAACCAAATGTTTGAGATCCACATAGAAAACTGTCATCCAACTCTTGCTGATGAAGCCAAACTTATATATGCATGCAAGTCATATGAACTGCTGATCGACGTCCTTGAACCTGACAGGAACTATAAGTTCTCTGTCAGAAGAGTACATGCTTCAAACTTGCTGTATGGACTGTGGATGGACAGCATAAACCTGAAAACCTTGGATATTTCCAAGTAAGAGAGTTGTCCCCTTCTAGACATGAAGGGAATTCACAGATTGTTTTTATTTACAAAGAAAAATATATGCAACCAGATTCATGCAAATAAATTAACCCCAGGATTTCCTGAATTGAAAACTGTGTTAATGTCTTGATAGAATAATTGGTCAGATTATTTGGATCTTGTAAAAAGTTAAAAATACACAAACATGGCATCTTAAAGGCAGGATTCTGATTCATATATGTAGAAACCTTAACCCTAGAGGAAAGAAAAACTTGGATGATGACATAAAACTGTTTTTGATCTGGACATCTGGACACCTCAGCTGTAATCATTTTCTTCCTGATCTTCATCGTCTGTCTAAATGTTTGTGGGTTTGAAGTTTCGAGATTTTACTTCTTTACTCTAAATACAAATTAGGTTAGACAGAGGCCTCTGATAAGGTGAATTGTCTTAGTTGTTGTAAATATGTCATTATGATGGACGCATTAGACGTATATTATTAGTTAAGTGTGGCTAAAAAGGCAAACAGAGGCTAGTGAAAGTGAACGTGGTTTATTAAAGGTTGAAACGTAAAGTGATATCAGAGTCCTTATTTGTGTTTTTATTATCCTTAATTATCCTAAAAGCTGTTAAAATAACTATTACAGAACAACAAGGTGACAATGACAATGAAGAAGTCGCTGGTAGTGATGAACGTGAAGAGAACTATAATATAATCTGCAGCTCCCCTGAGCTTTACAGAGTTTTACTGTTTGTCTCAGCTCAGTGTTTATCTGTCCCACCCATAACCTAACTTTACTGTCCTGGAAGCGACATAAGATAAGGTCTATAGACCAGATGGTTCCCTACCTGCTCAGCAGCAAACACGGAGTGGATCATTCAGTAAGAGACATTTCCCTCAGAAGTATGTAGAGACCAAAAACAGTCAGAAGAAGAGAATATTTAACTAATTTCATTTGGGAGTAAAAAGTGACTCGACTTGCTCTGTTACTGCTGATGTGGAAATATCTACGTAATGCTGCAGCTGAGTGACGTAAAAAATAAATGATTGCAGGTCTAACTGTCGTTATTTCAGTCTGCTGGTTTCAGCTGTTAAGTTTACTTTACTACAATGGTGGCCGACCCGGTGCAAAGGCGCAACAACAGCCCAAAACACTTCCATCAGGAGGAACGTGCTGCAGCAGTGTGCGTCACTTTTTAGTGTCCCGTGGTTTCCGTTGGGTTTTGGGCTTCTTGCAGCGTTTTGTATCTGCGGGCCTTTTAGAAAACGCTGTGCATGTGTGGACAAGATGATGAATGTTTTCTAAATCCTCTGCACGGGTTACCAAGTTTGTGAAGACGGTTGTGTTTTAACACATTTGTATGTTTTTTGTTTTCTTTCAGCACTAGAGGCTCAATAGGGCACTGGATATTTAAGTGACCTCACCCGCACAGGTGCGGTGATTGGGACTGTGAAGAGCAAAAGTTTTTGGACTGTGTTTCAGCCCCGTTTTCGAAAGTGCTGATTCTGTGACCAGCCTCGGCTGGATTTTAGCTTGCGCCACACCCCCATCCAAATCATGTGCCGCCACTCTTTTTGTTATGTATAAAAGACAGCAAAAAGTGCATTTTGCCTGTTAAGGGGCGTTTAAGTCTTGCTGATGGAATGTTTGATTCTCTGTTGGTAAAAGGAGCAGTTTGGGGAACAGCTTCAGAATTGGTTGAGCAGAGGCTGTGTCACTACAGTATCCTGGTTGTAATTTCCAGTAAATCTGCAGTATCTGACATCAGTTTGAAGCCCGACTGTACTCATTGAGTCCCGGTTCTTTGCTCCAATAATTTTATCTGCACAGCTTCCAGCACCTTTTGGAGTTCACATTAGGAAGGAAACTCTGAGCAGGGTGCCTCAGCCTGAAGGAAGTGGTTCACCAGAGGGTGGCTCCTATTCGTGAAGTGGTCCAGGTCATTGTGCCCTGCTGTAATCACTGCTTCAAACATTCTTAAGTGAAAGCAGCTTGGACCGCTGTCAAACAGGCAAAGCATGGTCTGCTGGTCTGGCCTGATAAAAGGTTTAACACAAATCTTGTGATTTCTAGCAGATTATTCAGACACTGTATAAAATGTAATCAGCAATATCCCAAAAACGTTAAGGTGCTGAATTGCTTCTAGCTTTTCAGTTTTTGCGGAACACTGTTGCTGTATGATTAAACTGACTGTACTTGGTCAATCTTTGACACTAATTGGACAAACAAATGAGTTTAAAAGTGCCATATCTCTGATTTCCAATCCTCCATTCGCCTTTTTTAAACACTCCACTGCACAGTCTCTGGCTCTATCTGATCCTGCTGTTAGCTCTAAGTGCTTATGCACATTCATCATGGTGAATGGTGTTTTTATTACTCGTCTGCGTTTACAGAATCAGAGAGTGAGTGGGAGAGAAAATCTGCAGTATGGTAATATTTATCTGTGAAGACAACACAAGTGGGTATTAGGACTCTGCAGACACCACAAAACAAGAAGGACATGGAGGAATAACTCTCTTACAAAAGACTGGATATTCTGATTCACTCTGAGGGCGTGAACGTTTTAGAATGAATGCATGAGAGCTCCACAGTGTGAAACCACAGGAAAGTGGTGAAGGAAGAGTGACGCTACAAACTGTTGCGCACAAGTTCCGTTATTATTCATCATTACATCACACATTGCTGACGAGCATACTTTCACAATATTAACTTTGGAGGGAAAAGGGTTGTGCATATCTTACAATGTACTCTGTAATATGTATGTATGTCATACTTTGTGATTTATTGTCTTTACGAATTCAGTCCAACCAGAAGCACTTGTTGCCTTTGTGTGCATTTAAATGGGCCAGGAGAAAGTTTGATAAGGAAATGATATCCTCATTGTGTCATATGTTTCTGTATATAGCACAAACTGGGTTTGATTTGCAAGCCAGATCCAGTGTCATTATTCCTAAGAAGCCAGGAACTCACTTATCAGATGCTCGGGCGGCAGGTCAGGGAGCTGATAAGTACTTTAGTGAAATCCTCCAAGGGCCCGCACTTCCACCAGCTTCTGGCCTTCACTTCCTGCTTCATTGTGCAGCTTCATTAGAACTGAGGAGAAGAGGACTTCCAAAGAAGCCTTCCAAACAAACTACATCAGACCTTTTCTTTAATAACACGGACCTCAGGTATTCATCTATACTTTGTGTGGCTTAAATACAGCGATGAAGAAATAAGGTGGTTGACCTTGAGCAACAGCTGCACCCTTTCCTCAAACTGTGTGTGTGTCAGCTTTAATTATTACAACATTTCTACAAAGAATCAAGTACAGCCTGCATTCTACGGTCTCATTTTGCTGAACCCAGTACCTACTACAAGTACAATTACTTAGTGGTTCCCACAGGTAAATTACTTTAAGCACAGTTTAAGAAAGCAATACTAAGGAGAAAACAGACTTTGGGTAAATCTTTTTAAACTTGCTTGTTGAGGTTAGGACAAGATAAGATAAGATATACTTTATCTATTTGATCCCAAGTTGGGAAAATATTCAGATGATAAAAAAAATGTTCAAAGTGAGTAAGGTTCCCGACAGGCTCTGCAACATTACTGACTGTTCTCTGCTTAATAACCTTTAAAAAGGCAAGTTCATTTATATAGCACCTTCCAACACAAGGCAAATAAAGTGCTTATGAAGGGTTCAATTAAAGGCATCAGCCTGGATTTAGGTAAGTAACAGTAGCAGCAGTCCAGCAGGTTTCTGGGAGTTTGTCCCAGATAGTTGGAGCATAATAACTGAATGCTGCTTCTTCCACGTTTAGTTCTGACTCTGGGGACGGAAAGCTGACCCATCCCAGAAGACCTGGGAGTTCTGGGTGGTCCATAATAACACCCTTAGAACTACTTATGCAATACTTAATGCATTTATTTTCCTTCTAAAATCGGTGTTTTAACTCTTGCTCTTACTCTTACATTAACTGAAGTTGAGTAAACCTCTCAAAATTCACAGAAATGTGTAAATGTTCAAATGCCTACTGTGGAGGATATCATAAGGCCTAAAGGCGATCAAATGTAATGACAATATTTATGATTGATCAGGTAGTAAATCATTGAGATTTGACCCGAACACGACTGGAGGGTTAATACTACATCGCTGAAAGTATTGTAATACATTTGTCACATTTAAACTTCTTATTCTTCAACATTTTTCATTTATTTTATCTTCTTTTTTTGTTGTGCATTCTAACTTTAACTTTATCTGTTATATCAACATTTTTATTATTTCATTTAAATATGGAGCAACTGTCACAAAACCCTAGCCTAGATATCTAGGTGCACCCTAGCGGTAGCAAATTGAATTTGCAGCTAGGGTTCCGCCTAGAAACTCCTCGTTAGCTCAAACTGCAAAACCCTAACTCTGGTTTGGCCAATCACATCGTGTGATTGTCGGTGGGCGGGCTTAACGTAATGAGGACAGAGTTGCGATCGTTCCGCGTGTAGTCCCTGCCGGTCTCTGCTACATGTAAATAAAGAAGATGGCTGCTGCTGGCGAACAGCAGTCTTTCGAATCAGCACCATACACAACACACCATACGCAGAACAGTGGCCCATGGACTCTTTTCCGTAGCTCTGACTACGTCACCTTCTTCGTTGCTCTGATTTGTTGTAGCGCTATCCTAGAGGGAATTGATACACAACCGTTTATCCCGCCCCTCGGATTGAGCCCTGCCAATTGTGTGTGCCCAGACCTACACCAAGATGTTAAGTTATACAACTTTCTGTTATACAACTGTTATAAGTTATATAACATTATCAAAAGAATAACTATGTTGTTTATTATTTTATTTGAGTTTTGCTTATTTCTTTTGAATATTGTAAAGGCCTATTTTCTTTGTTGCATGTGCAAAAGTTTGTTATTCTATTTTTGAGCAAACACATCGCCACCTCAATCAAACCATCGGAGGCCAAGCAACTCTTCAAAATGTGAGTAACTAACGGAAAGAAAACGAGTTAGAACTGTCTGTTTAAGGCGTCTATTGGCTTGATAGAAATACAAGGAAGGAAGCCACTACATTGTTAAAAAAACTCTCGTGACGGACAAATCCGTGTGTAATTAAATGGTTGCCATCATACAATAGAATGAAGTATATTCTTGGAAATGAATGGATACGAGGAATCACGAGTTTACAAATCACCGACTTCAAAGTGAACATGGAAGTACCGCATTGACTTCTGGATTGTGACAACGTGGATTTCTTTGGAAAAGGCTTGTGCCGCATGTTGTGGAAGTTACAATACATTAAAGTCTAATGCTGGAAGTGGAAACAATTCCCTTTTGAAGAAGTGTGGAACGTAACTTAAGGAGCGCATCTTGAAAAGCGCTTTAATAAGTTTGTCTATCTGGTTTACTGCCGCGGATCCAAGCCGCACAGTCACAAAGCCCAATATTAAAATAAGGACAGCTATTTAGACGTGGACCTTTAACAACAAAACATAAAAATGGCTGAAAAGGGAAATGTGGAAACGAATGACACTCCTATGGATTCAAACGTGAATGAACGTGAAGTGCCTGCGGAAAATGCTGATGTCAGACCAAAAAGAACAATAACACTTACAAAAAAGGCGTCAGAAGCTAAGC
The DNA here is from genome assembly GCF_036324505.1 of Eleginops maclovinus. Taxonomy (NCBI): domain Eukaryota; kingdom Metazoa; phylum Chordata; class Actinopteri; order Perciformes; family Eleginopidae; genus Eleginops; species Eleginops maclovinus. Next base: position 3,191,962 of record NC_086368.1, on the reverse strand, counting down.
TGGCTCAGTTAATAAAAACAAGGAAAACGAAATTGGGTCAGGTTTCAATAAAAAAAACCGAGATTGACTCACTTATGATTGACTTTGGGAATATCAGTGAAATGCAAAGTTGTTGTTGTCATGATCCTTGTTTCGTGTCTGTCATGTCTTTGTGTTCTGTTTTATTTTTGAAATGTTTTTGTCACTTGTTAAGATTCACTTCCTGTCTGCGTTTCCCTCCTGTGCCTGATTGCGTTATTGTGTTCACCTGTTGCGCCTGTGTTTCTCCTCCCCCTTCCAGCTGTCTCTCCTCTTGTGATTACCCATGTGTATTTAGTCCCTGTTTCCATTTTGTCTGTTGTTCGGTCGTCGTCATTTCTTCCCTGATCTTGTCCATGTTACCTGCCTGTTCCTGTCACCCTTCATGTCTGGAGCTAAGTGTTTTTCATGTCCTGTGTTCCCCTTGCTTCGTGTTTTCATCAACAGCTTTTGAATACAGCTCGCTTTTTGTTTTTGACCCTTACCTGCTTCCCCTTGATTTACTGCACTTGGGTCCTGTTTCCCCAACCCTGACAGTTATGGAGTTTTTCATATACTCTTCAAAGAGCTTTTAAATCTACACGGCTCAGTGCAAGAAATGCTGTTAGAGCAGGAACAAGAAGAGGATCACGTTGGCTGATATCTCCCAAAAATTTCATATTTCAACATTGTTGGGCAAGCTACTTGTCCAGTGTAGTGAGCTAAGCTATCAGTTACTCAACAATAAATTAAGCTTCACTACACAAAAGCTACCACCTATAGAAATATAGCAAGCTAAGTTACACAAATGTGTTAAAAGTAGCTTAACTACATCAGAAGCTACTTAACGTTGTACCAACCTTATGTCAATTCAAAATGAGTCTGATACACTGGTTAAAACATTTATTAAAGATCAGCCAATGACCTAACACAGTGTAGATATTGCTTTGCAGCATACATGGCTATGTAACAAATGAAACTGTTTACAAAAAAACAAAATCTTACACCATGATTAATAAGCATGGCTCAGAGAGTGATCACTGGGACAATAGTAGATGAACTAAACTGAATGACAATCAAAAGCCCCTTTCACACTGAGGAAGTCCAATCAAACCTGTCAAGTCCAATCAAAGTTTTAGTGGTGGGGGAATAGGGCGGGGTGGGGCTGGGGGGTTAACGGTGCATGGATCAGCCCTTATTGTTCTTACAAGAGGTGTTTGTTCACACGGCACAAAAGAAGCATTTCAAAAGTTGCATCAGAAAGGCGGTTCCTCTTTGGTCTGAAAATGTCTTTCCCTACGCTAAAGAGTCTTTCACAGGCTGCACTTGCTGGGACTCCCGTGTTGTACTTAAGAAAGAGTTTTTTCATTAGTGGCAGATTTTGGAATGCATTTACAAGTTTGGTTTCAGATGACTGCAAGTAGGAGTCTACTTCATTCAGCTCTGTGGCTGATCTCAGTGATGGGAAGTACCCCGTTACCTCATCAACATCATCAGCTAGGTTGTCATCTTCAGTTTGCCTGTGACCTGAAGGCTGGGTTTGAAGCAGGTGTACTTCTGCTTTCAGGTCTGACACAACTTGAGCCTTCTTGTCACTCGGGATGTAGGTCAGTCTGAACATCGGGTGAGTTGCAGAGGCTGTGAGCAACCTGGTGTCTTGATAAATGTACTCAAACCTTTTCTTAATCCCACTGATGATCGCATCTACCAGGGGGTTGCAGTGATGAAGCTGTCTCTCCCGCTTCATCTCTTCCATCTTTTCCAGTAGAATTGAGATGGTTGGCACCAACACTCCCGAGAAGCCCATTCGGTCAGACTGTAAAACGTCAAGAGCCTTGGCCAAAGGCATCATAACCTTGGAATACAGTCAAAGAAAAATATTAACTCACATTAAATCACATATTGTTAAATTATTTAAGTCATACAATTGAGTTGTTGTTATTATTATTATTATCAGCTCCGCCAAGGTGGTTATGTTTTTGGTCGCATTTGTTTGTTTGTTTGTCTGTTTGTTAGCAAGATAACTCATAAATTACTGCACAGATTTGGATGAAATTTTCAGACAACATGGGTATTGGGACAAAGAACAGCTGATTTTTGGGGGTGATCCGTGACACCGTGTGGAATTTGTGGGTCAGTCACCCATATTACCTTGGCGGAGGTCTGCGCTCTCCGAGTGCTTTTTTAGTTAAATACTTTATCACATATTAAATTCAGGCTATTATGATAGTTTGTTGTCATTATGTTCACATACTCTTTGCACACTTGTCATATTTACCTTCACGTATTCCTGTATGAATGTGAATTCTGTTGACTTGAATCGTGCCACCTGCAGCTTCTCACAGACTTCATAGAATTCTTGTTCTTTTGTGAGGATGCAAGTATTCAAGCGCTCCATGGCATGGTAAGTTGAGTTCCACCTGGTTAAAATGGGCACTATCAGCTGACATCCTAGCTTCTCTTGAATGGTGTCAGAGGCTTGAGTGCTCCTGTTTTGCTTGTTCCAGAGAGCCTGACATTTGGCAAGCGTTGATCTCGATATTCTCTTGAATGGCTCTGACTGGGTCAATGCGTGCTCAATGTCTCTGGTGGCAACAAGATTTAGAGAGTGGCAGGCACAGCGCTGGTGTGGAGGGAGGCTGTAATCTTCCTGTGTTTCCTCCAGGATGTCTGTGAGATTGATGAAGACAGGATGATCTTCCTCATCCTCATCGTCTTCCTCCTCTTCTTCCTCGTCTCTGTTTTCCTGGATACTCCTCTGAACTTCCGCGAATATACTAAAGGCCTTTATAAAGTTAGAAGCGTTATCGGTAGTCGTTAGAGTAAGCTTGTCTTTAATGTTGAATTCTCTGTGAACACCTTCAAGCATCTCGGCCAAAACATCAAAAGTGTGCCTCCCTACAATTCTACGGCAGGCTAATGCCCCAGAGCGGATGTTCAAGGAGTCCTCATCTATCCAGTGGACACTGACACAGAGGAAGCTCCTATTATTTGATGACCAGGCATCTGTGGTGGTGCATAGGTGACTCTGTTTGGACATTACATCAGTCAAAGCACTCTTCATGGAAGAGTATTCCTTGTTAAGAAGTCGCCCTAATGTTTGCCTTGAAATCAAATGCCTTGAGGGCAGAATTTCACTGAATAATTGTCTATATTCAGGTCTGTCCACAGTGTGGAGGGGGTGCATTCCTTGAACTATGAAGTTAAGAATCAGCGTATCGAAACGTTCCTGAGATATGATGGGTGTGCCCCCCCTGAAAAACTGTGACACACTGGGTTGTAAGTCACTGTCTTCATCATTTGGCGTTAGACATCTTTTTTTGGCCCGAGCGCGCTCCTTGTCCAGCCATTCCATTTTATTTGGGTGGACCCTCTAAAGAAGAAATGATTGATTCATAAAAGCTCTTATCTGTGTAAATAAGCCTTAAACAGATTTGTGTAAACATCCTGTCTGGTAAGCTAGGCCATGAAATTACAATATCCAAGTTTCACTACTGCTCTCTAATGATAGTATTTAGTAGCACTCATCAGATTTGACTATATGGAAATTAAAGGCGCCAATAAAGTAACAAATGAACTGCAGTTGACAATTTTGATGAGTGTTAGGCTATGTAAAACAAATAGCTAGGCTTGGCCACATGAGCTTTATATGGCCATTGGCCAAGGACCTTGAACATCACTCATGTCTGAATATCTGAACCTGATAAAACACCAAGCTAATCGAATTTTACAATTATAAAAACTACATAAGCTTTTAAAAAAACACTAGGGCCTAGCCACTTGGCTAGTCCCTTCCAGTGACGTGCAGTGAAGTTCATGGCTGGTGAGGCACTGACGTCATCACAATCAGATTTGAACTGGACTCACTAGCACCCACTGCCATGAGGCAGGAGAACTGCGTGCCTCACCTAGTCTCTCTTCGCAGCGGTTTTGCTCAGCACAAGAGACACGTTACAGACATACAGTTGACAAAAAACACTGTATATTATATACACCAGCTAAAGTATGGAAATTAGTTAATATAGCCAGAGTGTTTGAACATTTTAATAGCGACATACAGACAGACAGCAGTCTCACTGTATAGCATGTCAGCAGGTTGGTGCCTCACCGAGCAGCCGTTCTCAGTGTTTGAACGTGAATATGAAAATTCAGCGATTTTGGATCAAAAATAATGTAAAACTGGTGAAATTAAAAGGAAAATAACTTTATAATACAAACAACTGGATAAATATGATCAGGCAGGTGAGGCACGGCCTCACCTCACGGCCTCACCTGCCTCCCCTCACCGCACGTCACTGGTCCCTTCCCACCACACACTGGTTGCTAGTTAGCTGGGTAGCTTTCGTTTGACTAATTTAGATACAACACTTGGTTAAAGTGAGTTGGGATTTGCGTTTACATGCACACAAAAAAACGATTACTGACAATAAACGGGTATAAATAATGAATTAATTAATAAACCGTTTAAGGTGTATACATGCATTTAAGAAATCTGAATATTGACACACAGAAACCTAGGTGTGTTAAACGGGTTTTCATAAACCGATAACGGCAGTAAACGGATAAGGAATATAGGTTTATTCCGTTTACATGAGTACTTGAATAACCAGATAACTACAAAAACCCGATAATAATCGGTTTATTAGTGTGCATGTAAACGCGCTCAACTGAGTTGATGCTAGACATTGCACTTGGAGGGAAATTAGTGATTCACCTGAATGTGAGTTCTTAGGTTGGTGTTCGATGTCTTGGACGTCGACAACATCTTGGTTTTTGGATTGCAAAGCAGACATCTGAACACGTACCTGTATCTGAGGATTCAACAAGTGTCATATATGTCTGAAGATAAGGCCACGGTGTGGTAGGGCCAGTTGGCTGATCTTCTCGCTCTCCTCCTGTCTCATCCTCCATCCTGTCATGTACGTGTGTCTTTCTGCGAGTTCCACTGCCGTACGCATGCGCATGTTTCGATAGATACAGTCAGACAGGAGAGGCAGAGTAGAAGCTCGCGCATGAACCATGAACATGTCCAACTAACAACTCTGATTGATTGTTCACTCTGATTGTTGTTTCAAAATAGCAAACCTGGTTTCATTTCTTAGTTATGTCCTGGATTTTGTAGCGTTTGTGGACGCTACGTCGCTACTTGATCAAAAAAATAACGTCACTACAGGAAAGTTACTTGATTCATAAAGCAGCGACGCTACGGTCAAGCTACTGGAAAATGTAGTTTAACTAATAGCTTCGCTACATGTAGCGGCGCTACTGCCCATCACTGTATTTCAATGAGTTTCAAGGTGTGATGAAGACATGGTTAGTTAGAGCTGCCTCCTTTGAGAATGTGCCTCATTCAGACCATGGCTCATATACTGCACATATGTCCAGTCCGCATAAAGCAATATCAGTGGGCATGATAAGCAGAAAGGGTAAAAGCTGTAGTGGCAGCAATAAATCTTCAACAGTTTCATCAGTAAGAAGAAAGGCAGATGCGCTCATATCACGTGCTGCTGCCTTACAACAGAAACACTCGCTTGAAAAGCAAGAAGCTGACCTGGAGTCAATGAAAGCCAATATCAGAGCTGAAATGGAAAGGCTTGAGCTACAAACTGATATTGATGCTGCAACAGCCAAAATTAAAACATTGGAAGCCTTTGAGGATGGTGACTATGATCCTGACGCTTGTGTGGGGGAGGAGCAGTATTATACTGGTCATCCAGCAGAAAATTGTGATTTACAGGATGAAGAGAACCAAGGAAAACCTGTGGCGAAGGATAATGAAAATAGCTTCATTGACTCCAATTCAATAAACTCAAGTCATGATGCCCCTAGTGGTCAAGTTGAAGTATTACAACCAAGGCACACAACAAGGACAGCAGCATCAGCACCGCAGCATCGCTCCATCCAAGTAAGACAAAGCTCTCGGACAGAAAGCAATGACTTTATTCAAGTAATGCAGCGAGAAAACGAAATCACTGAAATGCTAATGAAGGAGCAACGCTCGTGGATGTTGCAACACAATGGAAGACGTTGAGTTTTTGGATGAAATAAATAGCACATCAAACATGCGAACTGTAATCATGAAGCTCCCATTTAAACTCAGGGGAAAGTGGAGAACAACTGCATATGCATACTATGAATGCAATCAGAAAAGAGCAAAGTTTCCAGTATTGGTCGACTTCATTGAAAAGCATGCATGCATTGCATCAGACCCCATGTCTGGAGAAATACAGGATGTCATGCCAAAAAGGGATATTAAAGTGTACAAATCACACAGCAATAAGCCTGCTCATGGTTATAAGGGAAGTAGTTTTGTTACTGTGACAAGCCCAGAAGTCGGTGAGGAGCAAAAACCTTTCCAAAACATCAAATCAGACCATAAAGGCATTACTTTTCAGAAGCGCTGTGTATTTTGTGCAGGAAAACACACCTCTGAAACATGCAACATGAACAAGAAATCTCACAATGAAAAGATTGACTGCTTAAAAGCACAAGGAATTTGCTTTGGCTGTCTAACGAAAGGACATCTAAGCAAAGACTGTCAAAAAAGAATGAAATGTGAGGTTTGTTCAATGAAACATCCAAAAATATTGCACATCTTCAAGAAAAGGATTGAACGAAAGGACAACTCTGATAAATACACCCAAGTAGCTTCTGTAAGTAGTGCATTAGTCTCCTTAAATGGCAGGAACCACACTGGGGCCGGTGGTCTACAAACCCTACCCATTATCCCAGTTCAAATCAAGTTGTCAAACTCAAACCAGACTGAGCAGGCTTACAGATTTATGGATCAGGGAAGCACTGCAAGTTTTTGTAATCAAGCCCTTCAAGAAGATTTGCATGCCAAGGCCAAGAGAACAAAAATCCTCTTAAAAACAAGGGGTCGGGAGAAAATGATTGACACTCCCTTTGTCAAAGGTCTTGAAGTGAGTGGCATCGAAGGCAATGATTTTTATCAGGTGCCTAAAGTTTACTCACAAGGGGAAATTCCTGCTGGAAAAGAGCACATTCCCACTCAAGAGACAATAAATAAATGGAAATACCTCAAAGAAATTAAGTAGCCTGAACTGGAATGTGAAATCGGGTTGCTTATAGGAACTAACGCACCAAAGCTAATGGAGCTGTGGAAAATAATAAAAGTCAAAATGGAGGACCCTTTGCTGTTAAGACAGTCCTAGGTTGGGTTGTGAATGGACTGAATCAGGAAACCACTGAATCTGAGAATGTTTCATGTGCTGTTGTGAATCGGATATCAGTGACGGACTTAAGTGAGCTGCTGGTGCAGCAATACAATCATGACTTTCCAGAGAAAGGTTGTGATGAGAAGAAAGAGATGTCAGTTGAAGACAAACAATTCTTAAAGATCATAGCAGATTCAGCTGAAATCAAAGAGGGACATTATCAGCTTGAACTCCCATTTAAAGAGCAGAATGTCATGATGCCAAACAATCGCAAACTTGCAGAGCAGAGAGCAGAATCATTAAAAAGGAAATTCAAAAGGACCAAAGTTTTCCATGATGAATATAAAACATTCTTGGACGCTGTGATAGCAAAAGGTCACGCTCAGCTATTGCCCCAAGAGCAGCTCAAACCTGAGAGTGGAAAAGTGTGGTACATACCACATCATGGGGTTCACCACCCAAAGAAAGGCAAGATTTGTGTAGTGTTCGATTGTTCTGCATCTTATCAAGGATCTCCATTATACAACAAGCTTATTCCGGGTCCTAATCTTACCAATACACTACTTGGTGTGCTCATTCGATTCAGACAACAGACAGCTTTCATGGCTGATGTCGAGGGGATGTACCATCAGGTCAAGGTTGCTCCAGCCCAGCAGGATTACCTTCGCTTTCTTTGGTGGCCAGGAGATGTCAGTTTACCTCTCGCTGAGTACAAGATGACAGTACATCTATTTGGTGCCACTTCATCAGCAAGTTGTGCTACCTATGCTCTCACTAAAACAGCAGAAGACAACACAGATGATTTCTCTGCAGAAGCTGTTGAAACTGTCAGAAGATATTTCTATGTTGATGACTGCCTAAAATCTGTCACTTCTGCTGTTTAAGCCGTGAAGTTGTGGAAAGAACTCAAGGACCTTTGCGCACAGGGAGGATTTAATCTGACAAAGTGGACAAGCAACAGTAAAACTGTACTGGCCTCCATCCTAAACAGTGAAAAACTCAAAGAGGTAAAAAACCTGGACTTAGAGACCCAAGACAGCCTTCCAATAGAAAGAGCCCTAGGGATACAGTGGCATGTGGAGGAAGATGTTTTTCAATTTCAAGTCTGTTTAAAATCTCAACCAGCCACAAGGAGAGGCATCCTTTTTACAGTCTACTCTGTGTATGACCCACTTGGATTTCTTTCACCATTTATCTTCACTGCAAAGCATGTCCTACAAGAGTTGTGCAAACTCAATTGTGGGTGGGACGAAGAAATCCCGGAAGCTCACAAGAAAGAGTGTCAAAGATGGCTCATGGGATTAAAACAGATAGAAAACTTCAGGATTGATCGATGTATCAAACCAAAGAATTATGCACAAATCAAATCTGCACAATTGCACAATTTTAGTGATGCAAGCGAGATGGATACGGTGTTGTCACCTACCTTAAGATGACAAATGAAGATGAAGAAGTTCCCATATCCTTCATGTCAGGAAATTCACGTGTCGTGCCTCTGAAAAAGGTCACTGTCCCAAGATTGGAGCTCACAGCAGCAGTACTGGCAGTACGCATGGACAAGATGATCAGAACCGAACTGCAAATCCAATTATGCAAATCTATCTTCTGGACCGACAGTATATCTGTTCTGAGATACATCATGAATGAAACACTAAGGTTTCAGACATGTGTAGCTAGCAGAATAAGTCTGATAAGAGAAGCAACAGAAACATCACAGTGGAAATACATCAACACTAAAACTGAATCCAGCAGATTATGCATCTCGGGGATTGACAGCAGAATCGTTCATGAAATGTAGGACTTGGATAAACGGTCCATTGTTTCTGAAAAAACCTGAGGACAAATGACCCGAGATTCCGGACGCACTTTAAGTGGTCAATGACAGCTATCCTGATGATCCAGAGGTGAAGAAGGAAAAATTCAATGTGAACCCAACCATTGCAACTGACCTTAATGCCACAAGCAAACTATTGTATCACTACTCTGATTGGAGGAAGCTGAAAAGAGCAGTCGCATATAAAACCTTCATATAAAAGATCACTTGCTGCTTTTGAGTAAGAAGAGGAAGGAAGTATTTACTTCTACTCAAGCACAAGAACCAAAACGGATACAGCTGATTGAGAAGGAGATGAGAGTGTTTAAAACCTCTGTGAGAGGTCTCACACTCTCTAAGGATAACTTGGATAAGGCTGAAGCAGCAGTGTTGTGTTTCTGTCAAAAACAGTCTTTTCCAGAGAAAGTGGAAACTTTGAAAATGAGAAAACCTGTCAAAGGAAGCAGTACATTCTATAAATTGGATCCAGTGTATGAGAATGGATTGGTAAAGGTTGGAGGAAGGCTAACTAAAATGGCAATGCCTGAGGAAGCAAAGCACCCAACCATTCAAGGAAAACACCACGTCTCTAAAATCATACTTCGAGATACTCATCAACAAGTTGGTCACAGTGGAAGGAATCATAGGTTACCCAGGTTAAGGCAAAAATACTGGATACCATGTGCAAATGCATTATCCAGAAAAATCATATCTGAATGTACTGTGTGCATGCATGCATGGAAATGCAGGAGAACAAAAAATGTCAGATCTGCCAAAAGACAGTTACACCAGACCTACCACCATTCACACATGTTGGAGTGGATTACTTTGTCCCAATGGAGGTGAAAAGAGGACGAAGCATTGTTAAACGATATGGAGTTATCTTTACCTGTCTAACAACCAGAGCAGTGCATTTGGAAGTAGCTCACTCATTGGATACAGATTCATGCATAAATGCCTGCAGACATTTTGTCAGCAGAAGAGGCCAAGTATTGGAGATCAGGTCAGACAATGGGACGAATTTCGTTGCCACTGAAAGAGAGCTGAAGGAATCCATAAAGGAGTGAAATCTAAGCAAAATAGAGCAAGCCCTCCAGCAAAAGGATGTGAAATGGACCTTTAATCCCCCTTTATGGAGCACATCATGGCGGAGTATGGGAAAGATTAATCCGGCTTGTAAAGAAAACTCTGCTATCCATCACAACAAACTCTTGATGATGAAAGCCTTTCAACAGTTCTGTGTGAAGTTGAAGGAATTCTAAACAGCCGACCAATAACTGCAGTGTCAAATGATCCAAATACTTTGAACCTCTCACACCCAACCATTTGCTGCAGCTCAAGGTCAAACCTTCGTTGCCCCCAGGCTTATTTCATCAACAAGATACATACTCGAGATGCCGCTGGCGACAAGTGCAGTACATTGCAAATTTGTATTGGACCAGATTGATCAAAGAATATCTACCACTTTTGCAAGAAAGACAGCAATGGAATCGCATTAAAAGGAACTTCATACCTGGAGACATTGTATTAATTATGGATTCAAATGCACCTCGTGGATCCTGGTTAATGGCAAGAGTTATGGAGACGCATCCTGGATCTGGAGGACTAATTCGAAGTGTTCTTCTTAAGACAAAAACCAGCCAGCTGGAAAGACCGATAAGCAAAATATGCCTACTGGTGCCTGCCTTGGAATAAGAACATAACTGAAGATATATAATTAAGACCCCTCTGCCTTCTATCTGAAGACTGACTTTGTCTGGCTCTTTTAGATTTTTTGTTTATTGTTATTAAAGATGCCCATAACGATAGGGGCCGGTATGTTACAGCTAGTATTTTGTTTTTGCCTAGAAAGGCCACCTAATTGTGACGTTTGTAGTCAACTCACTATAAAGGACAACAAATCTCACGGCGCCCTGCTAAAAAAAGCCACAGTGATGGGCAACCTGTGTGAGAGACACCGTCGAGGAACAGTTTTTAACCTTACAAACCGTACCGTACACATCGTACAAGTACCCTTTAAGTTATATAACATTATCAAAAAAATAACTATGTTGTTTATTATTTTATTTGAGTTTTGCTTATTTCTTTTGAATATTGTAAAGGCCTATTTTCTTTGTTGCATGTGCAAAAGTTTGTTATTTTATTTTTGAGCAAACACATCGCAACATCATCCAAACCATCGGAGGCCAAGCAACTCTTATGGAGTCACATAATCTGTGCATTAGGACAGTGGTTCCCAAAGTGTGGGTCGCGCCCCCCTAGGGGGTCGCGGAGGTATTGCAGGGGGGTCGCGGGGGAGGGGTACGGTTTGCGTGAACTGCAGAACCGCGTCTGTTGTTAAGGTGGCACGTAATACAGTTGTTTAGTCTACATGCCACCATGAGCCTATACCACCTTAACTAACGGACCACTCACCCTGGGGTGCGTTTCCCAAAAACGTTTTGATAACAGTAGCCATGCGTGAGTCTGAGAACTGAACATTTTAAAATGGAAAAGTTTTTAACAGCGGGTCCAATCAAGCGTAAGCCTACTTTACAGTACGAGCCATCAAGCACTCCGACTCAGAAAAAGACGAGGAGATATGACGAGGTGTACATCGGGCTGGGCTTCACTAGTACGCTGGTAGGTGGTGAGGAAAGACCGCAGTGTGTTCTATGTTTAAGAGTGCTAGCCGCTGACAGTCTAAAACCCAGCAAGCTTAAACGTCACCTGGAGACCACACACCCTGAGCATAAAGACAAGCCGGCTGATTTCTTTCAGAGAAAATTAAATAACTGTCGTATCCAACAGACTAGTTTCGTAAAATCTGCGTCTGTCCCTGCCAATGCTCAGCTTGCCTCCTATAAAGTGGCCTACCGTGTCGCACAGTGCAAAAAACCACACTCAATAGCTGAGGAACTGATACTGCCCTGTGCTATCGATATGGTTGCCACTATGATTGACGAGGCAACAGCAAACAAGTTAAAAGTGATTCCCCTCTCTAACAACACTGTTGGGAGACGCATACTTGATATGTCAAGTGACATAGCGGAGCAGGTCAACGATATGGTGCGTGCAAGCACCCGGTTTGCTCTGCAGGTGGATGAAGCCACCGACAGCAACAAGGACTGTTTATTAATCACATACGTCCGATTCATTGCTGCAGGGGACATGAAAGAGGACCTGTTGTTCTGCAAAAAACTTAAAACGCGAGCCACTGCTGATGAACTTTTCAAAGTAATTGACACTTACTTGCAAGAGGCCAATCTGAAGTGGGAGGGTTGTGTTGGGGTGTGTACAGATGGGGCTCAGGCAATGGCTGGGAAGCACAACGGGCTCCAAGCGCTCATAAAGCGTGTGTCGCCCAACGTTCATTGGACTCACTGTATGATCCATCGAGAAGCGTTGGCTTCTAAACAGCTGAGTCCCGAATTGAACGAGGTGATGACGGACGTCATTGCCACAGTGAACTACATCAAAACGCGCCCTGTTAAGGCCCGACTTTTCTCTGCGCTATGCGAGGAAATGGGATCCAATCACACAGCTGTTTTGTTTCACAGCGAAGCGCGATGGTTGTCACGTGGGAAGGTTCTGTCCAGGGTATTTGAGCTGCGGGAGGAAATTCGGATTTTTTTGGAGGAGGAGGGTCATGACCTCGCGGTTAACTACAGTGATGAAAATTTTCTTACGAAAGTTGCCTACCTCAGTGACATGTTCCAGAAATTAAATGAACTAAATCTGCAGATGCAAGGAACCAACACCCACCTTCCGCATCTTGCAGATAAAATAAAATCATTTTCAAGGAAATTGGAAATGTGGGAGCGGAAAATTGGGGAGGGAAACATAGACTCATTTCAGAACCTTCATGCTTTTCTTGAATCCAACAACATTCAGAACACAATCGTGCCTTGTATGAGAGCACACATCTCTGCCCTACAACAACATTTTCAGAGGTATTTTTCAGTGAAGGATTCAGCACAATATGACTGGATCCTAGACCCCTTCACTGCAGCCGCACCTACTGACTTCAGCACTGCTGAAGAGGAGCAGTTCATTGATATCACATCAGACTCCACACTGAAACTGCAGTTTCAGGCCAAGTTACTGACTGCATTTTGGATTGGGGTGGAGGAGGACTACCCACTATTGGGTGGAAAGGCAATGGCAGTATTACTCCCTTTTGCCACGTCTTATCTTTGTGAGGTGGGCTTTTCTGCAGTGGCCTCCATAAAGACCAAATACAGGTCAAAGCTGGACATTGAGAATGAACTGAGGGTGGCCATCTCACAGTTGCCACCACGATTTGAAAAGATCTGCAGTTCAAAGCAAGCCCACACTAGTCACTGAGATGTATGAAATATTTTATGAAAAAACAAATCTGGGGTATTTTTTCAAATTCAGTGCAGATGTTAAAAAGATGAAATAGGTTCAAAGTTGTACAATTTAAAAGTAAATGTAAGTTACTTTTTTTGTTATTTTGTCACTCAAGAAGAGAAGTTGCAGTTGCAAAGTTGTTAAAACAGTGCTGTTGCACACAAAACACATGAATACATGTTATTTTGAAGTGTCTTGTAATGGTGATTATGCCCTTATTGTTTATTTGTACTGTTTGCGTGAATTTCAAAATACATTTTCAAGAAACTAAAAGTTTCGGTGTTTAGGGGGGGCTCCAAAATATGTTTAGGTCTTAAAGGGGGTCCCAGCAGAAAAAGTTTGGGAACCACTGCATTAGGAAATGTCCCCAATGCTCAGCTGCTATATTAAATTGGATTGTTTCTCGTACTGAAGTCCGGTTTTGTTAAAACACCAGGAACGGCTGTTTTGATTCCTGTTATCTAGGATCAGAACGTAATTCCCAAAATCACAGGCAAGACCACCTTGGTCTGCTAATCTCAGAGTGATTTAGAACACCAGCTGCCTTTGTATCACTGCTTTATACTTGGGTGACCAGATTTGAGGTGGGGAAAAAGAGGACACTTGCGATTGTTGGGGGGTGGGGGGAAGCGCCAGTCAATTTAGGTACACGCTTAATGGTCCCAACAGTGAAAACCGGGCGTTTTCATGAATTTATAAAACCCCCCCGGACGCTCCGGACAGGACGTAAAAAGAGGACATGTCCGGGCAAAAGAGGACGTTTGGTCACCCTACTTTATACGGTGGCTGACTCGGTGCAAAGGCGCAACAACAGCCTGAAACACTTTTAAAAAATACAGAAACGGGGACGCTGAAAAAGTGACGCACACAGCTGGGACCAAAGCACTTTTGGCGGGTTATAAAGTTGGCCAACTATCCCTTTTGGCAGAGTTTCAAAATTGTGTTTTAACAGAATATTTAAAATGACTCGGTTAGCTACGTTAGCAAGCTAGCTTACAGCGTTCACATGGTTCCGTTGACACTTGCCGGAGGGCCTATCTTGCGCTTCGAGTTAACGCGACCGACACCCGATCACATTAATCTCCCGCCTCTGGAAACTCAAAGCAAAAAAGCCCACTTTCCAGAGCTCGACTATTGCGAAAAATGGATTTATATGATGAAGATTTATGGCATTAATGTCTATGGCGCTATTTTATGCAACATGCCATGCTAGCTTAATATACTGTATATTAGGGTGACCAGATTTGAGGTGGCGAAAAAGAGGACACTTGTGATTGTTGGGGGGTGGGGGGAAGCGCCAGTCAATTTAAGTACACGCTTAATGGTCCCAACAGTGAAAACCGGGCGTTTTCATGAATTTATAAACCCCCGGACGCTCCGGACATGACGTAAAAAGAGGACATGTCCGGGCAAAAGAGGACGTTTGGTCACCCTACTGTATATCCAAGCCTGCTAGCTTTCCATTCAATGTTAAAACGAAGTACACTGGATATAAACTCCGCAAACAGGCGAATACATACCAGTTTCACCCACTGTCTCTGCTACCTCCCTCCATGCCTGGTTCCTCCTGTTTGTGGTCGTACAAAACCGGGTGATTCCCTACAGTTATTAGCATTTCTTGGTCAATGAGGAAATGAGTCGAGCTATGGCTCTCCTGGCATTTTTACATACACGTGATTTGATTGGCTGGCGCTTCCGTCAACGCTTGAAAAGTTGAATTTTTCTCAACTTTCGACGCGACGCGACGGAACCACAATGCAGTTCGGCGACGCTTAACGTCACCCCGTTTAAAGCGAATTGGGGAGTTCCGCCAAGCGTTAACAGAACGGAACTGTGTGTAGGCCTACAGCAGATCTGCAATGATATCAGAAGGAGTCATGTGATCACATTGTTAAAACAATACGATAAAACATTCAACACTTTTGTGGTGTTCATCTTTGTGTTACTCAGCCAGTGTTCATGGGTCTCGTTGACCCGCTGCCTTTTTTGGACTTTTAATTCAACACAATCAAACTATTTCATTTCATATTACTCAACAGATGTTTACTTTATCCCAAATACAAGCAATATAAACAGCATATATGGTTAATATTTTCCGTTTACCTTTCATGGATCACATTAACGAATTAAAGTGCAACTCGTTTTCTGTTTGTTTTTTAATAAAATGTTAAAAAAAAAAAAAAAAAGAAAGAAAGAAAATCTATGATAATCAACATACAGCTCCGATGCTCGATCTCATCCTCTTCCTCAAAGTTGGACTCAACATTTTCAGAACTGTGATCCTCAAATTCCGGAACCTCTTCCTCTACATCATCATCAGAAGCGTCTCTGACTTCCAAAATCAATTACAAGGCCCTTTAAGCATTGTATATGTTGGCCATATTGATCAGTTATGATAAGGAACCACACTGGCAAAGCTTTAATCACATCGGTGTAGAGGATGCCCTCATCTACATGCTGCACAGAGCCAACTCACACCTGGAGAAGCCGCACAGCTCACTAAGAATCCTGTTCTTCAACATCTCCAGCGCCTTCAATACGATACAGCCACACATGCTCGCTGAGAAGCTGTCACTGATGAAGGTGGATCACAGCTTGGTGGCCTGAATCACTGACTACCTCACCAGCAGACCTCAGTATGTCAGACTGCATGGCAGCGTGTCTGATGTGCTGGTGAGCAACACTGGAGCCCCCCAAGGAACTGTGCTGTCACCATTCCTGTTCCCCCTCTACACCTCTGACTTTCGCTTCAACTCCGGCTCATGCCACCTACAGAAGTTCTCCGATGACTCGTCCATCGTCAGCTGCATCACAGATGACAACGAGGAGGAGTACAGGGCCCTGGTGGAGAACTTTGTAGGCTGGTGTGACAACAACCACCTCCAGCTCAACATCAGCAGGACTAAGGAGCTGGTGGTGGACTTCATGCGGAGCACGAAGAGGTCTCTAACCCCCATCACCATCAGGGGGGAGGAGGTGGAGGTGGTGAACAGCTACAAGTTCCTGGGAGTGCACTTGAACAATAAACTGGACTGGAGTGACAACACTGATGCTCTCTTCAGGAAGGGACAGAGCAAGCTGTTCTTCCGGGGCGGCAGTGGCTCAGTAGGGACTCGGTCTTGGGACCGAAGAGTCGCCGGTTCACATCATTAATAAAAGTATGTCTTCTTCTTCTTCTTCTGAGGGGGCTCAGCTCCTTCAACGTGTGCATGAGGCTGCTGCAGACGTTCTACCAGTCTGTGGGGGCCAGTGTGCTCTTCTTTGCCGTGGTGTGCTGGGGGGGGAACACCAACAAAAGGGATGCTGACAGGCTGAACAAGCTGGTGAGGAAGGCTAGCTATGTAGTTGGAGTTAAACTGGACAATCAGAAAGAGGTGGCTGAGGGGAGGACGAGGAGGAAACTGGACAGTATCCTGGATAACCCCTCCCACCCCTCCATGCAGAGCTAGTGAAGATGAGGAGTACGTTCAGCCTCAGACTCATCCCACCTCGACCCTTTGTGCCTGTAGCCATCAGGCTGCACAACAAGGGGTAAACCATGTGACCCACTGACAATAACCCAGACTGCACATCAAGCCTGCACTTCTGCACTTCTGCACTTCTGCACTTCTGCACTTCTGCACAATAACTGCAGTTTCTTTCTGCACACAGTACATCATGTGTATATTTTTAACAAAACGGACTCCAAATGTATTTATGCTGACATCATATCTTTTATTTTCTGCTCAAACAGCTTGTTTTAAAACCGTTATCTGTATATCATTTTTATATTTAAAATTGTATTTCATATCTTTGTGTAAATCTGTTCTGTTTTTTCTTATCTCCATTTGTTGCTGCATAAACACTTGTATTTCCCCACGTGGATTAATAAACGTACATCTTATCTCGTCTTATCTTATCTTTTCCACGTTTCTGTTGTGTTTTGAGCTTCTTGCAGCGATCCTTAACAGTATTTTCTTAATGCTGCGCTTCACGTCAACGCTGCACATTGTCCTTCCTGGTGAATTCTTTCTAGCAGAGCAGAACCCATACTGCTTCTGGAGGAGGAACCCTGTATCGATTGGAGCCTCTCGGAGCATCTGATCCCAATCTCTATCATTATCCTTGGGATCAATAAAGTATATCCAGCTCTGGAAAAAATGAAGAGACCACTGCAGCATTATCAGTTTCTCTGGTTTGACTATTTATAGGTATGTCTTTGAGTTGAATTTTAAAAAATGTATTATTGTATTCTATAAACTACTGACAACATTTCTCTGTGTTGGAATTCAACAGACACAGGAATGGTTGCCATACATGTAGAGATAAAGATTTAAGAAACAGAAAGAGTGGTCTCTTTTTTCTGGAGCTATTGAAGAATTTTCCATCTAATTTAGAAAGCCAATTTAACAAAAACAGAACATCTCAAAACTACACAAAATGATTATCTTGATAATTAAGTTCCATATTTTTCCTGTGAGGTGATTATTACGCTGTCTGGCAGTATGAGCTTGTAACAGTTCTCTGTATCAAAACCACACAGACTTCCTATTCTGCAGATAGCATGGAGATTTTTGCTATGCTGTAGACTATGTAAATAACCTGCATTAAGTGTGAGGTAACAGAGATCAAATGTTCACTGGGTTCAAAGTTTAGTTTTGGTTTCCTTTAAGCTATTTCCAAGTAGTATGTAAAGTTTCCAATAAAACAAATTAAAGCTTATTAGGAAATGCTTGATTAATTGATGAATTTTAGGCAGATTACCCCTGTGTTTCACTAAAGTAAGTCAGTTCACTAGTGTTGTCTTCAAACCAGCGGTGGTGAAAAGTAAACAACACAAATGTATTTCTGCTTTCTACTGAAGTGCAATTTAGAGTACCTGTAATTTACTCATTTCTTTCCCGTAACCCTAACCTTAGTTATTAAATATCTTCGTATTTTTATGTTTCGTCAAACAAAACCAAACATCTAAAGGCGTTCATTTGAGCCTTTAAAATTGTGGCAGGTATCGGCACATCCATCCATAAAATTATCATTAGTTGCAGCCATATGTGTATAAAAAACAGTAGCAGGTTTATTGTAACATTTACATTAAAATTAGTTGTCTAATACAAGTCAGTAAGGATTCTGTTTGCCTTACCTGATAAAACTGGGGGTGGACAAAATAACACAAACACATATTTGTATAATACAAAACAGTTTAACAGCAGCACAAAATGATCACCGAGGAATGAACACTATCTAACGGTTTTATAAAAACGGAATATATATTAACCTGTTACAATGATACAACACTATAGTACAAAATAATATATCCTTTAGACAGGGGGCACTCTGCATTTAAAGTCCTTTAATGTGTGACTTGAACACATGAATACAGGACTGCGTACTTGTATTTTGAATGCAGTTTAGAATATTTCCTAGTTGTTCAGACAATAGACCCCGGCACTTTTTCCCTGTTGCAGTTCCTTTTCCAGTTCCAGTTTCTCGAAACAAACGTGCAGTTAAGAGATGTGGCATGGTCACATGCAAAGTGGAATTTACAATCCATACAAACACTATATTAAAGGCTACATATGTAAGAGTGCCAAGGCAGTCCCACACCCTGCCATGTCCAGACAAGTTTTGGATGGAATTGGACGTTTCCTTCCTTCCTCTGTACAGTCAGATTACAGAAAAATCAGCTCTGAAACACAAACACAGTCACACACAGAAAGTGCAAAAATATAATGAGCACCTTGGTGATTGATCAGACAGATTGTCTCTCTGCGCTGTAACCTTGGTGACCTGATGACTGAGATATGAGATAATAGAGTTAATATCCTGCCAATCATCATTCATCATACTTTGTTACCGGAAATGTGGGAGTTCTGGCGGTGCATGAACACAGGGACTCACGGAAGTGTAACTCAGGTTAAGGACAGTGAATGAACCCTTCATAGGGTCCGAGTTGACGCGAGGCTATGACGGAGTATCCACGTCCGTGTCCAACGGTCTGCGGTAACGCGCAGCTCCTGTCAGGCCGGCCAGAGACATCCGAGCCCGGTTCTTGACCCGGTGGAGCCTCATTAGGAAATCATCATTACCCACGATGTAAATTAGCGGGTTTATGGCGCTGTTCAGACTCGCCAGGAATCTGCCCACCTGATGCGCGATGTAGATGTTTCGGAAACTGGCGTAGCAAACCCCACTCTGTTTTAAAATCCTTGTGTTCAGGTTAACATTCCGAAATATGTGGTAGGGGATGAAACAGATTGAGAACAGAATCACCAAAACCATCACCAGTTTCACACACCGCTGCTTCAGCATAGGGTTGACGTTGGAGGAGTTTTTGACGAGAACCACAACGACGTGTCCATAACAGAGCAGAATGATAACCAGAGGAATGGCGAACCCTGTGACGGTCCAGCCGATGCTGTAAGGCATGTAGTCTTGGATCTGGTCGTTAGAGGTGGTGTCGTAACACGAGTTATTGGACTTTAAATCATTCTTTTTGAAAAATATATCAGGGAGGATCTGGATAATGACCAGCAGCCAGACCAGCGTGCTGACCGCCAGCGAGTGCCGGCTGCTGATCTTACCCATCACCCTCATGGGGTGAACGATGCCCAGATACCTGTAGATGCTGATGCAGGTGAGGAAACCGATGCTGCCGTAGAGGTTGAGGTTAAAACAGAAGCGGGTCACCTTGCAGAAAGGCTGGCCGAACTCCCAGCGGCTATCGTTCATATAATAGTGCACGAGGAAGGGCAGGGTGAACAGGTAAAGAAGGTCCGCCACCCCCAGGTTGAACATGAAGATATTAATGTTTCCAATTTTTTGCCAGCTGGTGCACACACTTCTCAGTCCCCAGATGTTGGACAGCGTCCCGACCACGAACACCGTGACAAACGCGGCTGGCAGGAAGGTGTGCGTAAAATCCAGGTTGATGCGCTCGCAAACTGCCTGCGAGTTATTCCCAGTCATCTCCCGAGTCCCCACTGGCAAAACAATCTCCATTCTTGAGTTTTCCAATGGACAAAAGCACAGCAGACAGTCGGCTCTCACAGAAACGTGTGCAAAACATAACTGAAGTAAATTCGAAAGCAAGAAGGTGCCCGCCCACTTCCCTGGCAGGAAACGGTGTGACGCATATTCAGATCCAAAAATCACACACACCAACAACACCGACCTGCGTTCCTGTGAGAGGATTTACACCAGGTGCCATTACAGAATATAACTGTTTTATATAAATAACACTTGACTTATTCCTATCAGAATTGTACAATGTCATGCTTCAGGTTCGGCCCTGGAAACACTCACACAGATAATTAACAAACACTGATTATGCAATGACATTAAAGGTGGATTGTGGACCATCATTAAACTCAAATGCAGATAACAGTGAGAGATAATCATCCATGAATGAAGCAATGTTTTCGGTTGAACACACATATTTATGGAGATAATTCCCTGCCATAACTATGCCAATCAATTCTGATTTAAAAAATATATATATATATTCTAAAAGAATATTTTATTTTAAAAAATCTGTTTCCATTTCATGCAACCAAGTGACTCAAAATCAACACAGCCTTGTAATACTTCCTGTATGAGCTGAACATCTCTCTGGTTGGATTCCAGTGTTATTTTTTATTCTGAATATTTTATTGAAAATATATACATATGTTTTTTAACAGCTTTAATAATAATAATACAATACAGAATTGCAATGCTGAGCTAGATGAGGACACGCCTCTTTTTTATTGGATTATAGTGTTTTTTAAAAAAACCTAGTGACTCCAAATCAATGCAGCATTCTAAAGCAACATTTGGAAGTGTAGGATACTTCTTTTAACAAGGTCAAAATCCATCCTAACATTTGAAATGAATACCCAGATTTAAAATAACAAATAATCACTAAGATATGTGAATGTGTATACATTTGATAAGTGTGGGACGCTGTGGGAGTAATGAGAGCATTGAGATCGAGAGTAAAGCAGGAGGGGAAAGGCAGTGCTGAGCGGTTTTTCTGTTCTGTTTGTGAACACACAACCCAAAGTGCTTGATCTTATTATCATATCGATTCAGGAACCTGTGGCTGCTACCGGCCATAGAGCAGACATAACGCAAATAATACATGAGACTATTAAAGAGCAGAGAAATGAAACAGCCCGGGGAGCAATCTGGATAGAAACAACTTTATAAATGTAAGATGTTTAAAAACATCTGGATACATTCTCACAGATATTTTCATATCTTGTTTTCGTGCAGCTAGTTTTAATGGCTTTGTATACTGCAAGGTAGCTTGTGAATTTACTCCAGGTGAACCAAAGTCTGATTTAAGGGCTGATTATATTTACCATCATTTATCCAGATCTGTAAAGTAACTAAAGGGATTTAATACAAGTAGTGGAGTAAAGGTACACCATTTACCTCTGAGTTGAAGTGGAGTAAAAGTACAAACTAGCAGTCAATTCAGATACTCATGTAAAGTGCCAGGGCAGGACAACACGGCCTGCTGTCGGGGGGGGCAGGCGGCAGTTGGAGGTGCTGCAGGAGCAGGACTGGATCATCATCACCTGCTGCAGAGTCAGCCTGTTTTGGGGACAACGGAAAACCATCCGCACTGTCCTGGTCAGGGAGGGGCTGCAGCAGTGCCACTCCGGACAGCTGGAGGGGCAGTAGCGGGGGCGGTAGGCTCTGGTGCTCCTACAGCCCTGATGCTCCAGCTGTACCGGCAGAGGGGAACTGTAGCTGCTTTCACAGCCCCCCGAACCCTGAAATATAAAAAGTTGTAAAGCTGTGGTTTGTCTCGTAACATGTCCAGTGACAAGTCATTGATACAGGGAACATTCCTATCTTAAATGATGGCACAACATTTGTAATTTAGATGTAATAGTCCTGAGCATGAAAGACTATTTATCTTTGACCAACACATGGTAGCTTTTGCTACAGCTTTACTCAACCTACTCTCCATAGGATCGCATACAGATGTCTATGGGGTCTACAGTTGGACCCTTCTTCAGCGGCTTGATATGACTTTCTTTTTAATGGCATAATCCTTGTGTTGTGATTGCTTTCTGCTGGTGTACCAGTTAGTCTTAAGTCTTTCTTTTGGCTTCTCTTGCTAACAGGAGCAATGATTTTCATAGTTGTATATATTTAGTACATCTTGTATTCAATGTTTACCTTTTTTGAGTTTAATAGACTGGACAAGCAAAATGTTCACTGCCTTAAATTCTGTGTTTATTTATATTGTGTATTCAATATATATGCTCTATTGATAATTATCCTTCATGATTGATATGGATTTATTCACTGTTTTGTATATTTAGTTTATCTTCTTCTGCTGTCATGTATAATCTTTATTGTTTTTTAATCTAATTTAGTTTGGTTTCTAATTGATGTGCAATGTCGTATCTGCATATCGCTGTGACAAAAAAAGAATTGGGTTCAATCAAGGTGTATCTTATGTTTTATCATTCGGATGTCAAAATGATGCACAGAAAACCACAATCTCACCCAAAGCCTTTGTAAACCATACCTGTTTTTTACTCTGAAATGTCTTAAAGTGTGTGGTGTTGCTGTACTGACCGGCTGCAGCCTGCGGAGCCCCGGCAGCAGAGTCTGGCACGGCCGGACCTGGCACAGTCTGGTCTCAGTCTGCAGGCGACAGGCCCAGTTCCTGTTTGTGCTACGGGTAGAGACACCGGGGCCACAGCTGTGGGAGCAGGGGCTCCAATCTGAGCTCCTGTGGATGCAGTTGGAGATGGAGCCAAACGACGGGCCGGACAGCCCACCCCTGGGCTCCTCTGCTGGAGGAAAATATTTTCTGTGTGCATCAAGCTGAAAGTTGTTTGGAGTCGGCAGCTTTGATGAGAGATTCAACACATATGGTCCCTGAAATGTTGTAAACTGCAGTGTTGCTAAGAATAGTGCTCACAGATGTTTGGTCTTCCTCACTGTTCCTTGGTATTGAAATCAGTTTACCTTGCCACAACACAAAAGCTGGTATTTGCCGGTGGGTCCATGTGTTCACATGCTGACCCGCCTTCACAGTTTCACAGGAAATAGCTGAAAATCATCCAACTGCTTCAGAGATTTTCTAAAGAGCTAGCAGGGATCAGATAGAAATGCCTCTGCGGCCTTCAAGGTTCCTCTGAGCAGTCAGCAGAGGGGGAAGTAATACTCAGATCTAGTACTTGAGTAAAAGTACAAGTACTCAGATATTGTACTTAAGTAAAAGTAGAAGTACTCAGATCTTGTACTTGAGTAAAAAGTACAAGTACTCAGATATTGTACTAAGTAAAGTAGAAGTACTCAGATCTTGTACTTGAGTAAAAGTAGAAGTACTCAGATCTTGTACTAGAGTAAAAGTAGAAGTACTCAGATCTTGTACTTCAGTAAAAGTAGAAGTACTCAGATCTTGTACTTGAGTAAAGTAGAAGCACCAGAGTGTAGGAATACTCTGTCACAGTAAAAGTCCTGCATTCAAAATGTTCCTCCAGTGAAAGTAGAAAGTACTCTCATCTAAATGTACTTAAAGTAGCGACAGTAAAAGTAGTCATTGTGTGATTGGTCCATTTCAGAATAACATCTCTGATATGTTTTATAATTATTGATCATTAAAGTGTTCTCAGAGCTGGTAAAGGGCTGTTTTTACCTCTGAATTGTAGTGGGGTAGAAGTAATAAGTAGCAAGAAATTGAAAGACACGAGTACAAGTACCTCAATATTGGTAAATGTACTTAGTGACTATACACCTCTGGCAGTCAGCCTTCTCCATCAGGTAGCACAACAGTATACCCAGAGAACTCAGGAACATAACATCCCTCCACTTTTTCTCCAAAATCTTCCAAACAGTGTTGACTGGAAAATCAAAGGAGTAGGGGTTATATGATTTTTTTCTAATTATGAGTGGATATCAGCTTTAATCTGTTCATTTCAATATGCTTTTGGATGTTTATGCATTGTACTTAATGTGCTTTATATGTGTTGTCATGGTACCTCAAATGTGTAAATGTTTTATGCTCTTGTGTTTCTTTTCTGTGCTGAAAATTAGCCTTACATGCTTAATAGGTCTCAAATATATATAAAAAACATGTCTCTGACGTGTTTTGCTCAAAATACCAAACAGATTATTGATTTTAGCATGTCCGCTATCCCTCTGTTTCAGCCCCGTTTCCAAAGTGCTGATTCTGTGACTGTCGCTTTAAATTTGAGCTGAGCTGAAGCTGACCACGCCCCTTTGGAGCATCATGATGAGAAACTCAGCTAAACGCTGCCGTGATTCAACCAACCCATATTATGTTCCAAACCACATCCAGCATTATTTCTGAAACACTTCTCAGTGTTTACCACTAGAACAGAGACATTATATATACAACAACTCTAAGTCCCTCCTGCAGACATCCTGCTGAACACACACACACACACACACACACACACACACACACACACACACACACACACACACACACACACACACACACACACACACACACAGAGGTGCTGCGGAGAGGATTCAGCTCGCGACTGTATATTGCGGAAGATAGGTTGGGACGTGTCACGTGGGCGGGACGTTGCCAGCAGTTCAATGAAAAGCCAGCCCACATTTCGGTTATGATGTCATCAGCTCATTTGTACCCCCCTTTTTTAGAGATGTGGGTAAGGAGGAAAAGAGAGAGGGTTCTATTTTCTGACACTTTGTGAGTCTCCTTACGACACCAGGGACACATATTTATGTATAAAAGACAGCAAAAAGTGCATTTTGCATAATAGGGGACCTTTAAGGTTAATTAACACTCCTGTGGTGTTCGGCTCAAATCTGACCATTTACTACTTCCATCAATCATAAATATTGTGTACGTATTTGTACATTTGCTTCAAGGCCTTATTATATCCTCCACAGTTGGCATTTAAACAGCTGATCAGCACTTTAATTGAATTTTGAGACACCCATGGTGTTCCTGGTCAGAAATGGCCGCCTTAGAAAATGAATGGGTAACCCTAGATTATGCTCATCAGATATTACATACCCACAAATCAACACAACGTTAATGTTGGAATATATTTTCAGTGCCTATGCTTTCACTGCAGTTATTCATGTAAACCAGCAGTCTGAGACATTGTTTACGGATTAAAAGGGTGTTAAACTAAATTTGGTGATGATAAATGTTTTTTGTATTAATGTAAGAGTAACTGACGGGTCAACTTTGACCTGGAACACCTAACTAAGGGGGGAGAAACGAACACCGGCTTTTCCTCTTTACTATGAATCTTAACAGACACACTTGCAGTTGTTCTTCTGATAGAATAAAAACAGGAACCCAGTCACCTGCAGATGGCTTTGAGGCGATGCTGTTGTCCAGGCCGTCACACACCCACTCCCTGCAGCAGCGGCCTGGCAGTCTGAGCAGCTGAGGGCGGGAGCATGTCTCAGCAGGCCTCTGCAGCTCATCGCTGCACAGGGGCACGCAGGTCACCCCTCCACCCAGGCAGTGGCAGAGCTGGGCACAGGAGGGTTGGAACACCTCCCCCTCCTCTAGCCTCCTGCCATCCAGCTCACAGCCCAAATGGTTTCTACCTGACCACAACAGAAGGAGGGGGGAAACCTTATGCGAAGAAAGTGCCACGCTTAATACATCCTTTCGGTGCCAAGTATGTAGTGAGTCAAGTGAACATGTGCAAACAGAGAACCTGCAGGAAACATGTTGGTAGTCATTTCCTGGAGCTTTAGCAAGAAAGTATTGGAAATATGGAAGAAATGAAACAGATACCTGCACAATAATGCAATCATTATTATCATGATGAACATAGCAGTAATCACAGTAGTTTTAGTGGTAGTAGTACTATCATTACTATCAGTAACAGCAGTGTAACTAGTGTTAACAGAGGTGGAAGAAGTAATTCAGATTATTTGCTTAAGTAAAAGTACCAATACTACAGTGTAAAAATACTTAGATACAAGTAAAGTCTGTATACTTAAAACAGACGCCTCAGATTGCTTATAATAAGGGGACATATGAAGGGTATATTTCAAGCTTGTTATGCAAATACTTTATGGGCCTAACTAAGATTTGTTTGAAAATGTTTTCAACTTTAATTGTCTGAATTTATTTGAAAATGTGGTTTATTAACACAATTTGTTCAGACAACACATGACAGTTCGATGACGCTATAGCAGTAATGAGCAGACCACAGAATAAAAGTGGCAGTTCTGATCCAAACTAATGTGTGTGAGTGTGTGCTTTCTTCGCACCGACACACTGTCCCGGCTCTCCAGGGAAGCTGGCGCTGTAGTCACACTGCAGGCCCCGGGAGGCATCACAGGGCAGCCAGGCGCTGCAGGCTTCGCCCCCCTGCCTGGCACACAGCTGGCAGCACCCACAGCTGTCTGACATCAGGGAGACACCCTCCGGGCAGCGTGGCATGCTGGGAGAGCACTGACATGGCCCAGTACACGGCTGGCAGCACACCTGGTGTGAAAGGAGTAACTAAGTACAGATACTCAAGTACTGTACTTAAGTACAATTTTGAGAGACTTGTACTTTACATGAGTATTTCCATTTATGCTACTTTTACTTTACTGAACTACAAGATCTGAGTACTTCTACTTTTTCAAGTACAATAGTCTCCCCCCTGTGGGAGAGAGCTACAGCTGCTGTTGATACTGTTGCTCTGCTGCCTGTTGTGCTACTGTAGGAGCTAATAAGCGCTCAGGGTATAAAAGTAGGAAACAATGTTTGTTCACTAAGTTTCCACCTAGAGTTTAAACACGTTTTGACCACACACACCCCGGTACACATTCACACACCTACACTTAGGGAAAGTTTGGCTGAACGGTGAAGAAAAAATATTGCTTCGCTGAAGATAATTGGTTTGTGCTGGAAGGGGTTTGTTTGGCATGAGGAGCCAGTGAAATTCCAGGGAACATTACCTTTGTTCACTGGAATTTCTTTCTTCTGAGGAAACAACATGGTGCTGTTGAGGGTTTCAAACATTTATTTTTGTTTGAGCAGCACACCACATTTTTCATACCACACTTTACTACATTGATGTCCTTCATGAACTGCCCCTTTAATTAAATTGTCATAAATCATCTTCCTTAAGACTGTTTTTTCCGTGGAACTCGGTGTGAATCATCTGTGTTCCTGCAACTTTTCACACCCAAGGTCAGGGGGAAGTTTTTTCTTCTCAGATTCTCAGATCATCAGCAGGCTAGGGGAGGACCAGATTACATGTCAAGGGTTTGCATTATCAGGATACAAAAAACCATATTCCCTTACAAAAGACATTTTCGGATTACTGTAACATTTCTAAGAGTTGGGGATTACTAGCAGGATTACAGTGTTATTAAAACCTAAAAAGAGCATCTAGTGTTTGTTGTAAAGGATCAGGTGTTCTCTTTCCTCTGTCAGCTGTTCTGTTCTGTAGGCTAATAGTAGTAATAATAGAGTTTATACGCCTACTGCCTGAATCTGCTTTATGGTTTCACTTTCTTTGGTTCATTTGTTCTGTTTTTAATTCAGCAGGTGAACCTATATGTTCATACAATAGTGTGTGTGAGCTTAACTGTGTATGCTAAACTAAAATAAACCACTCTCTATCAGTTCAGATTGTATTTCTGTTTTTTTAAACTGTAGTATGTGCTCATGTATATGCTTCATGCTTTTCCTATTAATAAAATCATTTCTGATTCTAACTATCTTGGTTTCGTCTTTTCTAAGGTCACATTGTTCTGTTATCTTACCTAATACACTTAAGTAAAAACATCTTATTGATATTTATTTTTCTTGGACTTATTTGCTTTGCATTTGATATTGAGGTAATCTAAAATTGACAGAAGTATACAGGTTACATTCCTTTATATATGAATTTTCAGATTAGGTTACTGATTACATTTTCTTTTAACAGGTAACTTGTAATTGTAACAGAATACATGTACAAAGCACCCCTCGCAACACTCAACAGACCTCACAATAGGATCCTTAAATTTGCTCTGACAGATTCCTCTGAGGGACAGCAGTACAAAACCTGGACTGATTTTCATATCATAGAATAGAGATACAGTAATTCTTGTATTTTTCCATGTCTAACATTGGCTCATTCCACATGGGGAATAGACACTGTTATTTATGAAGCATGTAACATCTTCTGGTATGGAAAGTGGACTGCTACTTGGAGAGGTCCCAGTTCACCTCCTAGGCACTGCTGTGGTGCCCTTGAGCAAGGCACCGGACACCTCCAATCCCCCCTCCCCATTGCTCCCGGGGCGCTGCACAATAGCTGCCCACTGCTCCTAGTACTAGGATGGGTTAAATGCAGAGGACAAATGTCACTGTGTGCTCTGCTGTGTGCATGTGTGTGACGAATAAAGAGGGGTTCATCCTCCGATTCTATCTATTTCTATCATACCAAACTAAACACTACACCAAAATCGTCCTAGAGATACCACACTGAAACTCCTGTTGTTAGTCAAGTACTGCTGTGTAGTAGTTGACTAACAACCCTTGTATATCGTGGAACTTCCATCATATAGTTATTCAGTCATATTAGTCATTGCCTCCAATAAACCTATATGTCATTGTGAAGACAACAGGGACATCCCCTACACCTACAAATTCTCTCTCTCTCACACACACACACACACACACACACACACACACACACACACACACACACACACACACACACACACACACACACACACACACACACACACACACACACACACACACACACACACACACACACACACACCATGTCATTCAGAGAATGAGCTTCTATAAAAGCACCTCAAGGTCATTGCTCATGCACCTGACAGAGGGTCTATTTTGTGGCTATTGATATGGTTTTACAGCGAGGATAATATTCTGTCTCGTTGGGCCTCACCTGAGTGATGATACACAGCAGCACAGAGCAAAGCAGCTGCCGGTGTGTTCGGTCCATGTCCCTCACCACTGCCTTCTGGGCTCCTTCTCTTGTTCTCCTCCCGCTCTGGAGAAGATGTATTTATTAAAACGGCCCACCTCCACTCATTTATATAGTCTCGGTTCTCATGTCACAGGCGGTGGACTGCAAAGTAAATAGTAACTGGAAAAGAATAAAACCTCCCAGGACCAGGACCGACTCTGCAGTAATCCTTTCCACTGTCACACTTTGTCCTGGATGATGCAATGTGCTGTGTAGCTATCAGCTTTTTGGTGGCCGAAGAAATAGAGCTAATTTAAAAGTTTGTAATCATTGATCATTTCCAAGTATTGTGTCATTCTATAAACATTTTTGTTGGCACAATTATCTTGACCTAATACTTTAAAGAGGACATATTGTGCTCATTTTCAGGATCATATCTGTATTTAGTGTCTCTACTGTGTCTCAATGCTTTGATGTTCAAAAAGATCTATTCAATGTGTTGGAGCGCTAGCCAGTAGAAGCGCAGGTGTTACATAGTGATGTCACTATGTTATGGAAATAAAAAAAGGCAATGCAGGCATCTAGGAAGGTGGGTGGGGGGTGGGGGTGTTAGAGGATATGGTAGAGAATCTCCCTCTGGAGGGAACACAGGAATGTAATCCTTTGCAGACCATATACAGGCACAAAAACCTACAGAACACACTACAGGAATGCAAAATAACTCGGTTTACAGATAATCAAATAATCATGAACCCCATAATACTAGCTGATTCGATAGTCAACATACCAACACAGAGAAAATATAAAAGAGTAAAGACTGTATATTTCCTCCACTAGTAAGTCACCACCGATCTGTCTGTTGTAGGGTTCTGTACAGTGGGTCAATCTGAGCTCTTTTGCTAATCCAGCCTATAATTTTATATTTACAATGGATCAGATGCATGTGTGTTGTGAAGCAAACATCGACAGAGGGTAACGGATAGCTGGTGAACACATTGGAGACAGATGAGTTTGTCAGATAATTTGACGGGTCACCAGGAACATGACTATTACTGGATGTTATTACCTACTGCCATTGTTTTTGAGTGTCAGAATTGTATGGTTCCCTCAAAAATGAGAAACTAGCAGAATGAAATGTCAGTTTACAATCCCACAGTGAAATGACACACATTACAGTACATACAGTGGCTTGCAAAAGTATTCACCCCCCTTGGCATTTTTCATGTTTTGTTGCCTCACAACCTGGAAGTAAAATGGATTGCTTGAGGGTTTGCATAATTTCATTTACAGAACATGCCTACAACTTTGAAGATGTGTTTTTTTATTTATTGTGAAGCAAAGAACAAAAAGGACAAAATAACAGAAAACCTCAGCGTGCATTCACCCCCCTAATGTCAGTACTTTGTAGAGCCACCTTTTGCGGCAATTACAGCTGCAAGTCGCTTTTGCAAAGTCTCTATGAGCTTGTCACATCTTGTCACTGGGATTTTTGCCCATTCCTCATGGCAACACTTCTCCAGCTCGTTGATGTTGAATGGTTTCCGCTTGTGAACAGCAGTCTTCAAGTCAAACCAGAGATTCTCAATTGGATTGAGGTCTGGGCTTTGACTAGGCCATTCCAACACATTTAAATTCTTCCGGTGAAACCATTCGAGTGTTTCTTTAGCAGTATGCTTCGAGTCATTGTCCTGCTGGAAGCTGAAACCTCCGTCCCAGTCTCAAGTCACAGGCAGACTGAAACAGGTTTTGCTCTAGAATATCCCTGAATTTAGCACCATCCATCTTTCCCTCGACTCAGACCAGTTTCCCAGTCCCTGCTGCTGAAAAACATCCCCACAGCATGATGCTGCCACCACCATGTTTCATGGGGATGGTGTTCTTGGGGTGATGGGATGTGTTGGGTTTCCGCCAGACATAGCGTTTCCCTTGGTGGCCGAAAAGTTCAATTTTAGTCTCATCTGAACAGAGCACCTTCTGCCATACATTTAGGGAGTCGGCCTCATGCCTTTTGGCAAACTCAAAACGTGCGTTGTTAGAGAATATTTTGTGTAAGCTTGTAAATCTTGAGCTCATTTGCATCTCTTCCTCTCTGTCCTCCTCTGACCTGGCTCTATGGTCTTGCAGGTGCTGTTATCTTCATTAAGGAGGGGCAGCCTGGGCTTTCGAAGCCTTGTTGTTCCTACAGTTGGTACAAGCTCAAGCTGACCTAAGATTGGCTTTATTGTTTAGGGACAGCTAGCTCCAGTTTATCTGGCCCACCATGCACCGGTAAACACCTTATCTCTGACCTAGATGACAGTTTAAGTTAATCCTATTGTTCGAGCTTGTTTAGTCTGACGTTTGAAGAATATTGATTACTCATTTGGAACTAGTTAAAACCTCTTCGTATTGTCGAGATCTTCAGAATTGGTTTGGCAACCACTGTGGCAACTCGTGTCTACAGTAAATGTCTTGTCAATTCTCCGGCCGCAACTCCGAATAAACCCAACAGTGTTTTGCCATCAAGTTCCTGCTCTCCAGCGTCTCTCTGTTTCGTCTCCATTGCTACAGAGTTTCCACCACAAGTTGGCGTTGTCGGCAGGATACCAACACATCATCAGAACTGGTAAGTGTGATTTCAAACTCTTGCTTTTGAACATTGCCTCGCCAGTATCTGTGATTGACGGTATCCTAAAAGTACCTCTATAGAATTGCTTTGTTTGATTTTGGCTACTGGACATTTGAGGCTTTCTAACGCCTAGGATGTCGGTGTCTGGGGACTCTGTCCTGGCTGAGTTCCTCTGGGTGTGCTGCGGGGGGCACACGTGCCTTTCACACACACACAGCTCCTGTTCAAACAAACCTTAATAAACAGAGTAAGATTAAGAGAAACTTCTGGTTGCAAAGACGGTTTATTAAACTAATGTTTATAAATCCCAAATGATGGTGGTTTCAGCGGTCAGCACACACAGTTTATGAGAAACAGCTTGAGATATCCACATATATCGCCTCCCTAGACACCGCTCCAGCTTTCAATTACGGAGGTGTGGGCAGACACTGTACCGACTCTGAAATACCTGGAAAGTGTCGTTGGGAGGGAGTGCACAGCCTGGGCCCAAACTCTTACTCACTCCACCACTCCCATACCTAGGGGGTCCAAAGGCACAGCCTGACTGTTTCCCGGCTCCTACTTGCTGGAGGGTTGGGCAGCTTGGGGGTGCAGAAATAAAATGATAGGCTAATTGGTTACTGGTGTGAGGTGGCATGCGAGTTTCTGAAATCAGGTGTGTTTCATCGTTGATTATGAACTTGATCTCTAGTGGATAGAGCTGGTCTGAGAAAGACTACAACTAACTGTGTGGTGCTGGATGGAAAGAGGACTGTGGGGTGATAGAAGTCTGTGTCTCCTGATCGGGGGGACATAGAACTCATTAGCGTGTAGGTTAATGTGGGTCGCAAGAGGATAAGCTGGTTATTGCTCTTGGATGCTCTTCTGGGACGGATCGAGTGTGAAAAATGGTGGTATCACACCTGGAGACCAACCCTGCCCCCTCTGAAACCCCTTACATGTGATCAAATTGAGTGAACTTGCTGACGCACTGTGGTTTATTGAGAGTTCATGTTGTTTGCCTGATTGTTTGTATCGGGGGTCTATGTTGGTTTGTCTAACCGCCGTCTCGTGCATGACTTGTAAGTACTAATAATAAATCAGTCCAGATGTAAGAAGAAAATTAGATTATATTGCTCTAAGAATCAGTTTTAAGATGTGAGTGTTGACTTTAAGGCCCTGTGAGGCTGTGAAGTTATGTTTGTGACCTTTTGTAAAGCCCTAGGCCCCGTCCTGCACCCTGAGGTCCTCAGAGGCATCAGTGCTGGTCCTGGTACGACCTGCCTGAGGAAACCAGGGTTGCAAAATCTGTCATATGTCCTAGCTCAATTTTATATTATTTTATTTTTCATTTGTTCTTAGTCTATATATTGTATGGTAATAATGATAGACTTTATGTATTGAACAGATTCCAAATCAAAGACGATGAAGACAGAACTAGATTCAGACAGAATAGGATTCAGTGTAGAAACATTTTGCCCTGTTGTGGCAGAATATAAAAACTTTGTTGATTATCTGTTCCAACTGGCCACTGGAATCAGATAATTAATATAAGTTAAAGTTCAATTAGTTTGAATATAGTTTAACATTCTATATTAAAATGCTTGAAATTGTTTCTCATATCAACACATTTGGTCGCCTTAGACTTTAATTTAATTCAAAGAGTTAATTATAATTCATCTTTGAGAATACTTTAAGTTTCCTGAAACCAATCTTAGAAAAAAAGAAAATAACTAAAGCTGTAAGCTCCCTTGTAAAAGCAAGGATCCATATATTCTAATATATGTACTTCAATATGTGTGTTTTTTGAGTGCAACATTTTAACAGTAGATCAAAATAAACGGCACCATATCAACAATTTATAACAACTAAAATAAAGTTACAAAGTGTAAGAAAGGCACTATATCAATGTTATGTTTCTGTTATTATTGTCATTAAATGAATTGACTAATTCTTGAAAAAGTCTAATCTTGCAATCTCTTAACAATAAGTAATTAAAGGATAAAGGTACATATATTGTTGTTATCCAATGGCCTCTCCTCCACAGGCCTAAACTTTTTATGAATCTTCCAAATCATAAGAGACAGAGATTAGCATCACTTTGTGTAGTGAGCCAAATACTTTTAAATGTTCTACTCAAACCAAATCTAATTCTAATAAAGAAAGTCATATCAAATGTAATTCATCATTTTACAGTCATGTTAAAAAGTGTACATTTTCCAACCCATGTTCCTCTTAGTTTAGTCTAAGCATCAAAGTGTTTTCATAATAGGCACTTCAAGTTCTTACAGCCGTCCCAAATGTTTTAACCTTGTGCGGACAAGCTGTTAAAAAAACAAAATACACACACACACACACACACACACACACACACACACACACACACACACACACACACACATACACACACACACACACACACACACACACACACACACACACACACACACACACACACACACACACGCACACACACCATCGTTTTCACATTCCTTAACGCTGGGTGTGTGTACGGTGTTGGGACTGCTGAACTTGTCTCCACATTCTTTAAATAAGTATTTACTTATCCACATTGATAATTGTTGTTTGCTTTGGAGTTTTAATTCAAAATGAATTCTTACATTAAATGGGGTAATAAAATAATATGAATAAATGACTTTTACATGATAATTGTGTTCAAAACATTAGACCTGTCCTCTCATCACAACTAGAGAAGTGTGCATGTTGAGGTGTTTTAACGCTCCTGTAATGAACCTATCCTTGTTGTCCCTTTCTCTGCAGAGCTGGTTCAGATGGTGTATTGATTAGATTCTGATTCGCACAAGTCCATTCTTTTGACTGACTTTAGTTCTAATGTTAATTTGAGTTTGACTTCAATCCATTAGTAATTCTTTATAGTGACTCTACATTTCTCAGGATGGTGGATTAGTGGTTCAACATTATTTTCTAATATCTTGATTTTACAAATAGTCCAAAGGTAAAGAGAGACATTCATGACCTTGTGTCCCTTTGTGTTAGTACGTGGATCCATTTTGTCTATGGCCTTGGACGGCTCCACTTCCCAGTAAGACATTCAGTTCTGCCCCTGCTAGGGTCTGGCTGAGTCACAGAGTTTCTATGCTGCTCTACTTGCAATGACATTCACCACAGAGGGTGACACTCCTGATCTATGCTTCCTCCAAAGACTCAGGAAGCACATGAACAATTCAGCCATTGATAATGTCCCACATGGGTCTGCTCCCCCCCACTGGGACATGAACTGAAAGCAGGACATCTGCTTTAAGGACTTGGAAGCTGCGCTCTCACATCAGCACCACGGGCATTTTGGTTCAGATACATGACTCTCGTTACCGCAGAGTGGTTTTATTTTTAAGGCTATTCACATTGCTATGCACAGGATGCCTGTTTGATGGTGAGCTGTTAAAAGCCCCTAATATTTCTTTGTATTGATAAAAATAGGCATAAGGTCAGGGGCCTCTTAATGTCTAGTTTTGATCTCACATTATAGACACTGCTTCCACCCAGTAAAATTGAAGATTGCATGAAAGCCAGGCTCCAGTACAACCATTGTGTTCAGCTCTAACATTTCAATTCATAGATTCTCATCTTACAAACACAATTAGCTCTTATTGTTTCCTATGGTTATGTCACCTTAAATGGAGTAATGCAAACTGGTTTTCAAATTTAGGGTTTTGATTTGGTTTGAAATTTCTCAGCAATGACCCCCGTCAGACACCCAATATCGTCCATGCTATGCCATCAGTAATAAGACAGATGTGAAGGGGATGCAGCTCTGCCTCCTGATATGCTCTGGTCTTTTTTTTGCATAATATTTGTTTCTCACCATTGAGTTTGTAACAAGCTGCACGCAGGTGATACTGAGGCTGCTCTATTGTACATTAGCTATCTATGTCATGCTTAAATCAACTCCTGAGTTATTATTTCATATGTCACACTGAGTAACATATGTAAGAAAAGGGAAAATCTATTTCCTGGTAAACTAATACTCTTTATCAAACGGTAAACGGTGATCTAATATAACATTTAGAATCTTTGAGAAGGGGGCGTATCCACAGGGACTAGCTCACCTTTAACTACAATAACATGTATCTTCTGTGGACTGATAGTATTTGATTCTTGCATGTTAAATGACTAACACAAAACTTTCTAAATAAGCATGTGCATGTGTCAGGAAGGCTCCCAAAGCAATCTGAGGGGCCTGTCCTCTCTGAATTCAATGATAATGTGCTGATCCAATTATTTGAGTTGTCATCTATCAGAAAACATCCCTATCAGGTGGGGTCCAGATAACCAGGACTGCTCTCAAGGCCAAGGGTGAGACAGGAAGGGTCCACACTGTCCAGGTGCAAAGAGCCCCTCCAGCCACCTGCAAGGAAGCACGATGCCGAGGCGAGATGAGAGGGGTTTGTTCTCTTCACATTCTGCTCGGTGGGCTCCAGCCTGCTGCAGGACGAGGTCGGGTTCGGAGGTCGGATTCGGAGGTCGGGTTCGGAGGCTTCTATAATACGAGGATCCATGTTTTCTTGGAGGAATATATTGTTTTGCCAATCTCTCCTATCATGGGGGGACACCTGGATGCGCCACGTGGAATACGCAGTGGCCCTGCTCTCACCATTGATAGCAGGAGGAATACAGGCGGATGAGCCTCTGTTTCACTGGAGGGGTCCACTACAGAGCTCATTGAATGAGCCACACTAAAGAGCAATTGGGGGGGGGGGTTGAAATAAGGCTTTCGTTCTGATGAAGAAGAGTTTTAATCAATCAGCACCTCAGTGCTAATCCACAGTGTCAGGATGCCTTTACACACCAGACACTCAGAAAGGTTTCCTAAAGAGAGGAGGAGAACAAGTCGGAGAGACTGTTTATTTTTCCAGCTCTCGTACAAAGATGAACTCTGAATTGAATAAACAGTTTCCAGAAGTACAATGAATGATTGTTTCTATATTTCCAATGACCAAACATAGTGGTTATTAATATATTTTGTCAGATCAGGTTACACTTTCAAAATAAAAATACATAAATAAACTGTTTTCTGATTATAGGATATTGAACGATAAGATATTTGCAATATTATCACAGATAATGTTAATATCATCTAAAAAATCTGACTTAACAACACAAACTAAAACTAATGTATGTATAATCATTTATATAACAATGACTCAGCATAATTGTTCCTCCAATTAGAGAATGATAATCTTAAAAATGGATATCCCATATTCAACATTAGATAAACACAAACCCTTTCAAAGTACCACAAGTACATTTTCGGCTATGTATGGCTAATCAAAAGTAATTGATTGAGTTAGTTTGGTACAGATCAGTTGTAGCATTTACAATGATACATGTATCTATGAATTCAAGTTTTAAGAATGCTTAATCCTTCCTTTCCAGGGTTTGCCTTTTCTTCTTGAGATTGTTAAACATGTTATTTAAATTATTTAACTTTTCCTTTTCAGATTTTGAAATAACATTGATTTGATAAACTTTGCTTCCTTGACTTTGACTAGAATGAAATAGCATTGATTTGATTTTTATTTTGAGCAAAATAAACATAATTGTAATCATAGGTGGAGTGGCACTTCAGCCTTACAATTTCTGCACTGATTGATTTTAACTGTTGCCTGAATTAAGTAATGTTAATGATATACTGACTAGTGTTCAGCTTACAACTGTAGCTCAGTTTTGATTTATAGATTTATAGCTTCAAAGTAAATAAATAAGTAAAACAATTAAGGATAATCTGATAAAGATAAGCGACAACAAATAATTAATGATAAAACTTATTAAAACTTTAAATGCTCATGTTGTTATGTCACTGTGAATTTCCTGTAGGTTTATCACTGTGCTTTAAAGAAGATGCTCCAGAACACTGTTGCAAGATGATTTGTATTGTGACTGGTGCAATGTGAAATATTGATTGTTTGCAACAATTTGTAGAATGCCAACAACCTTTCTGAAGAGTCTCATTTTTACAAGTCCACACAAATTTGAGATTACGGTTTATTAAGTTATCAAAATTGATAAAAAGAGAAGAACTGTTAGGGAATATTTTGTGTAAGCTTGTAAATCTTGAGCTCATTTACATCTCTTCTCTCTGTCCTCCTCTGACCTGGCTCTACGGCCTTGCAGGTGCTGTTATCTGCATTAAGGAGGGGCAGCCTGGGCTTCCAAAGCCTTGTTGTTCCCACAGTGGGTAAAAGCTCAAGCTGACCTAAGATTGGCTTTATTTAATCTATTGTTATGCCACGGTAAACACCTTATCTGTGAACTAGATGACAGTTTAAGTTAATCGTATTGTTCGAGCTTGTTTAGTCTGACGTTTGAATAATGTTGATTACTCATTTGGAACTAGTTAAAACTTCTTCGTATTGTCGAGATCTTCAGAATTGGTTTGGCAACCGCTGCGGCAACTCGTGTCTACAGTAAATATCTTGTCAATTCTCCGGCCATAACTTTGAATAAACCCAACAGTGTTTGCCATCAAGTTCCTGCTCTCCAGTGTCTCTCTGAGTTTTGTCTCCATTGCTTCAGAAGTTTCCACCACATGCCTTCTTATTTTTAACACTACGTAATGGTTTTCTGGCCATTCTTCCATAAAGCCCAGCTCTATGGAGTGTACGGCTTATTGTGGTCCTATGCACAGACACTCCAGTCTCTGCTGTGGAACTCTGCAGCTCCTTCAGGGTGACCTTTGGTCTCTCTGTTGCCTCTCTGATTAATGCCCTCCTTGCCCAGTCTGTGAGTTTTGGTGGGCGGCCCTGTCTTGGCAGGTTTGTTGTGGTCCCATGTTCTTTCCAGTTGAAGATTATGGATTTGACGGTGCTCCGGGGGATCATCAAAGATGTGGATATTTGTTATAACCCAACCCTGACTTGTATTTCTCAATAACTTTGTCCCTGACTTGTTTGGAGAGCTCCTTGTTCTTCTTGGTTTGATGTCTCTTGCTTAGTGGTGTTGCAGCCTATGGGGCCTTGCAGACAAGGTGTTTATACTGACAGATCATGTGACACTTAGATTGCACACAGGTAGACTTCATTTCACTAATTATGTGGCTTCTGAAGGTAATTGGTTGCCCCAGAACTTTTTAGGGGCTTCATAGCAAAGGGGGTGAATACATATGCACATGCCAATGTTCAGTTGTTTATTTTTTATATATATTTTTCTCATTTACTTCACCAACTTAGACTATTTTGTGCAGATCCATCACATACAATTCAGATTAAAAACATTTAAATTACAGGTTGTAACAAAACAGATAAAAAGCCGAGGGGGGTGAACACTTTTGCAAGGCACTGTAGATATGAAACTTATTGCTGGGGGACCCCCCCCCCCATCTGTGATGATCAAAATGACTCACAATCATTATTATCTGAATTCACGATTTTCCCTTAATAAAACTTCCAAGGTCTGTTTCATAGAATAAATGACTACAGATGTCTGCTGTAGTCAAGAGATGGAAATTATTAATAACTTCCCGTTAATGACGCAATACATCTGAGTTTTTGTGTGAGGGTGTGTGCGGCATTTAAGTGTCATAAACATTGAATGTTTTGTTTTTCAATTAAACTCATGGATGGTATTGTGTCTCAGGGCTCTTTGGATCATGGAAATCAATCTCAGACACCTGTGATAATCAGTTCGCCAGGTGAGCCCAATCAAAGGAAAACTACTTAAGAAGGACGTTCCACATTATTAAGCAGGCCACAGGTTTCAAGCAATATGGGAAAGAAAAAGGATCTCTCTGCTGCCGAAAAGCGTCAAATAGTGCAATACATTGGACAAGGTATGAAAACATTAGATATTTCACCAAAACTTAAGCCTGATCATCTTACTGTGAAGAGATTTGTGGCTGATTCAGAGCACAGACGGGTTCAGGCAGATAAAGGCATAATGAGGAAGGTTTCTGCCAGACAAATTCATTGGATTAGGAAAGCAGCTGCTAAAAAGCCATTACAAAGCAGCAAACAGGTATCTGAAGCCGCTGGTGCCTCTGGAGTCCCGTGAACCTCAAGGTGTAGGATCCTCCAGAGGTTTGCTGTTGTGCTTAAACCTACTATTCGGCCACCCCAAACAATGCCCACAAGCAGAAATGGTTGCAGTGGGCTCAGAAATACATGAAGACTCATTTTCAAATGAGTCTTGTTTACTAATGAGTGCCGTGCAACCCTAGAAGGTCCATGGATGGATTAGTGGATAGGTGGTGGATGGCCACCATGTCCCAACAAGGCTGCGACGTCAGCAAGGAGGTGGCGGAGTCATGTTTTGGGCCGAAATCATGGGGAGAGAGCTGGTAGGCCCCTTTAGGGTCCATGAAGGTTTGGAAATGAAAGGTATATAGAGTTTCGGACTGACTTCCGTGGTACAAAAAGAAGAACCGTGCCTTCCGTAGTAAAATCATCTTCATGCATGACAATGCACCATGTCATGCTGCAAAGATTACCTCTGTGTCATTGGCTGCTATGGAAATAAAAGAAGAGAAACTTATGGTGTGGCCTCCATCTTACCCTGACCTCAACCCTATTGAGAACCTTTTGAACATCCTCAAACAAAAGATCTATGAGGGTGGGAAGCAGTTCGCCATGGAACCACCAAGCAGGCTGCGCTTTATGTCACTAGCCGCATGCACCCAGGGGCACACAACGTCACTGAACGGAGGCCCTGTGCTGCTGTCGTCAGGGAAATAGCAGAGACTGCAGCCACATCCCCGGGACCCAGATGGAAGCCTGAGCCTGCTAACTCCAGCCCATATCCCCAACACACCTTCTCTAACCCAAAAGTCACACGCAACAAACAAAAAGGCCGTAAAGACATCAACTGGGAGGAGATTCGTTGTCATAACTGTTCAGGATTAGGTCACATGAGGAGGAATTGCCCCTCACCAAAGAAAACAACAAAAGCCCAAGTGTTTTCAGCATTTCCTGAAATTACTGACCCCACTGTGCTCCACCTTAAAACACAGAATCAAGAAATGAGCCTTCTCATGCTTATAAACGGACTGGAAGTGTGTGCTGTTTTGGACAGTGGTGCACGGAAAGGTGTGTTAGCTCTGCATCACTACGAAGCTATTCACCCAGAGGTCCGGCCTCCTCTCCAGCAATCAGTTGTTACGTCTGTTGTTGGTATCGGTCCGGGTGACATACCTGTACTCGGTGAAGCTATCTTCCCTGTCCAGTTAAACCAACGCCAAGTTAGCATACACTTCCTGGTGGCTGACATAGCTTCAGATGAAGCCCTGCTAGGCCATCCATTACTGGTCCAGTCCAAAGCACGTCTGGTGTGGCGCGTGCATGTGTGGGTGGGCATGGCAGCGCAAAAGTCGCTCAGCCGGCAGCGAGAGAGGGAGTGGGGGTGGGTGACGGGAAGGATGATGTGTGAGTATTCCCAGTAGGCCTATATTTGTAGCAATAATATCAATACCGACAAATACTTACACATATTAATGCGACGGGTGGGCTTGCATCTTGGGTGGACAGCGGCTGTCTTCTTCTACGTTTCTATCAAAAACTAACAAATTATAGTTTTTTGATTTTAAATAAAAGAGATTACAAAGGAAATGTTTATTGTTCCTGTTTTTTATTGTAGCCTATGGAAAAATCCCACTTAAAAAACAACACTGTGTAATATTTTTACACCAGACCACCATTACATTTTTCATCTCGCGCAGGCCCTTGGTGGCAGCGCGCGCACCACACTCTGGGAATCCCTGGTATATGGTAACGGTTCATCAGGCTTTTAGTGCTGCCGGAGTGCACCGGAACGCGGCCGTACCATAGACTGTATATATTACAGTCTATGGGCCGTACACATCCCGCATATTTTGCATGCTAAATTCCAATGTTGTCACTGTCGACGCCACTTACGGCTGAGTCTTTAGTTTAAAGCCCAGTTCATATTTTCAACCGTTACACAGTAAAAGTGTGTGTGTGTGTGTGTGTGTGTGTGTGTGTGTGTGTGTGTGTGTGTGTGTGTGTGTGTGTGTGTGTGTGTGTGTGTGTGTGTGTGTGTGTGTGTGTGTGTGTGTGTGTGTGTGTGTGTGTGTGTGTGTGTGTTGTTTCTTACACGACCACTAGAGGTCAAACTCATTAAAACGTGACTTCAGGTCGTAATAAGCTGCTTGACCAATCGACTTATTTGGTCGATTTTTTTTTACAGGACAGGCTCTTTGAACTGGTTACTTGCAAACCAGTATTTTAATTTATGATCTAACATTGGCTTCACATTGACAAACTACAACATTATAACGGCCTGATATATATTTGTTAGTGATTAAAAAAAAAAGGATATTATAATCATATATAACAAATATAATATTTTGAAAGGCCCCAGTATGCATATTGAGTACTTTTACTTGTGATACTGTACATTAAGCTGATATAACAGAAGGTAATCAGGTCAAATTACTTTCATATTTTGAAACTAAGATTAAGTTATTGATTACTTTTCTTAACTGGTATGTTATAATTGCAGCAGAATACATTTTTTATGTAAGCCTTCCAAACGCTGGTCATGAATACCTGCTGATGAAGATGCGAGTGTTTACAGCTGCAGTGGACTGTCAGAAACCGTGATGGTGTCAGTCTCCACCTAGTGGTCGCTTCAGTTAGATCATGAAACACAGAGATGATCAGCTTCATTCCCTTATCGTCTTATTTGTTTGTTTGTTTTAAAAACACGAGTGGGGATGAACTATAACTTAACCATTTCATTAACTCTGTTCTCTTATATATTTATAATCTTCTTCATATACTTTAAATGTTTCCCATTAATTAGCACTGTCTCATTTAAGTATTGTTTTGTGTTAATTAAATTATTGGTGTCATGAAATCTTGTATTATTGTAATCTTACCCCAACTCATCCTGTAAAAATAAAATTATATAAAAGAAACATTTAAAAAAAAAAGAAAACTGGTTCACGTTTGGATCTGTGCTGCAGTCAAAAGTGTTTGTTTTGGAGTCTTAGAGGCTACCTGTTAAAATAATGCAAAATGTACGATAACGGTGCCAACAGGAAATGTTAGTTAATCTAGTCAAATACATAACAAGGTTACAAATTTAATTTGTAGACGCACATCCAATAATAAACTGTGTGGTTAAAGGGGGGGAAAGTATTTTCTCATCCTGCTTAAGTACTTTTCAGGTATTTGCACTTGAGTATTTCCATTTGGCAGATAAGTATTTTTTAAAACATGTGCATCTTAAATATTATGGATTATTATACAGTGAATTAAACAGCATAAAAGCAGATATAATATATACTGTATAAGCAGATCCACCTCATCACACTTCAACCTGAGAAGGATTCAAACATGGTAAACCCTTTGTTGTATTAAAGTGTGCTTTAAAAGCTTCTTCCTGATATTAGTCAAATCTAATACAATCAAATTGATACTCATTTATAAAATATAAAGTCATTCTACAAAGCCCACCCTTTATAATTACTTTGGAACGGTTGAGAAAAACCATCCTCAGGTCATAAAGCTCCAAGCTCTCCGGAGACAATAGCAGATATATCTGTTGAAAGTATTTA
The DNA here is from genome assembly GCF_036324505.1 of Eleginops maclovinus. Classification (NCBI taxonomy): domain Eukaryota; kingdom Metazoa; phylum Chordata; class Actinopteri; order Perciformes; family Eleginopidae; genus Eleginops; species Eleginops maclovinus. The sequence goes on along the minus strand of NC_086368.1, from coordinate 3,148,608 downwards.
TTAGGTTATAGTTTTCAATAATCAGTTTTGATTGTTTAAATCAAAGTAAATGCATGCTTTGTGTTATACTTATTTCACCACTTGGTGACACTGTTGAATATCTTTCTGCCTGTCCTTTGCACTGAAACACTCCGGAAGAAGTTAAGAGATGGACAGCTTTGCAGTCTCCCTGAAAGAGCTAAGAGCTGAATGCACTTGATATAACATGTTGCATAACAATGGTTGGATGCATTAGGTGCACTAATCTGTTATTGTCACCCATTATTTGCATTATGGGGTCTAGAAATACTCTTGGAATTGCATCATTTGGGATGACTTGAAAGCTGAAAAGGTGACGAGATGTAAACCATTATCATCCTTTAAATATATTGTATCATGAGAAATCTAATAATTACTTAATAATACGATCGTTATTCTCTACTAATGCAGTGCAGATATGCCCTGAGGACGGTTGCAAAAACAATTTTTCCTCCATTAGATACATGATCTCTGACCCTCAGTTAGCCCCCCCTGCCACCAGTACCGCAGAGTGGTGTGCTGCTGTTCATGAACTGTCATTTTGTGATACTGTCCTGACCTTTTCTATACAATTATCCAAACTCCATAGTTTGGATTGTTGCTTTTTTAAAACATACTTTTAAGTGGCTAATAGTAGGCTATGAGCTAGCACATAGTGTTATCTCATGGCTGATAAGAGGCCTTATCATGACACACTCCACACAGCAGCATTTTGGGGTGATTTAACAATATTAAACCCAAATACAAATAGTTTTCAACATGCACCCGTCATTTTAAGGTTAATATTAGGATAGTTCAACTCCGGGACATGGACTGTTTCCAGAATAACTGGTGGAGGGGTGGAGTAGGGTGTGGGGTTTAATGGGTTGCTTGTTTGCATTGTTTAAAATAGTTCTGAAAATAGTTTTCACAAATAATTGTACAATTTGAGAGGTTTATTAGCACAAGAGAACATGAACAATCTGGAGGACTGTTCTCACTTTTTTTCTGTGTCTCTGGTAAACCAAGGGGTGCAGCTTGGACCTGCGACACGTTTAATATTAGTAATAATTTAATAGAGAATAGTAAAGCAATCGTTGCTCCAGCTTTGCACCAGCGCAGCATAGTTACTGCACTAGATGTCATAAAAAGTATGTAAACATATGCATGTACCATATCTGTTGTTTGGGGGAGCCATGCAAGAAAAAAATCACACCACTTTTTCTTACAAAGTGGCGCCCATGTACATATCAGTAACAGCACTCTGGTTTAAGCACATTGCCAGAGAAAATTAGTCTTTTCTCTCTCAAAAACACACTCTTTGTGTCCAGAGGTCAGTGGAGTTTAGTGTCTGCTGAAAGCTTCTGTCCCAGCATCTGGAGAGGAATTTTGAACCGTTGCAGCCTCCTGAGCTATAGCCCTGTATGCAGCGCTGCCACATCTGCCCCGTATTCACCAACACTCAGGTCCTGCTTTTCGTGCTGATTGCCAGACAATGTTTGCTCTGTCACATTCCAACTGTGCATCCTTTCAGGCCTGGGAAACTCTGAGGGGGGATGAGCGCGCCATTGTTAGTGATTAATTACACAGATCACAGCCTGTCAACTCCAGAGTGTGTTCAGCTCCCTAACAGAGAGCAGACCAGAGCTGCACAGGACAGGAGGAAAAATAACTTGTGGTAAATATAATCAGACTATAATGACAGGCGTCTGTGTGTAAGCTGTCTAAGTTTTGATAACCTCGCCAACACTCAGACCAACTCAATTCACACTTGGTGTGTGTGTGTGTTTAATGAGGACAGAGGGAGTACAGACTGTTTTTGTACTTAAACCGCTGCCATGAACATGTACTTCACATATTATGTTACACGGGCCCACCACCTGCGGGAAACAGCGATGGGGTTGGGTGCGCTGTCAGAAGGGTGACGGACCAGACCCAGGGGACAGAAGCTGGCTTTGGGGACGTGGAATGTCACCTCTCTGGGGGGGAAGGAGCCGGAGCTTGAACGGGAGGTGGAGCATTACCAGTTGGATCTGGTGGGGCTCACCTCTACGCACAGCGTCAGCTCTGGAACCTTACTTCTTGATTGGACTGTATTCTTCTCCGGAGTTGCCCAAGGTGTGTGACACTGAGCGGGTGTGGGGATACTCACAAGCCCCTGGTTGAGTGCCACTTTGTTGGAGTTTACCCCAGTGGGCGAGAGGGTCGCCTCCCTACGCCTGCGGGTTATGGGGGGGAAAACTCTGACTGTTGTGTGTGCTTATACACCAAACAGCAGTTCAGAGTATTCGGCCTTCTTGGAGACCCTGAAAAGAGTCCTGTATGGGGCTCCTGAAGGGGACTCCTTAGTCTTGCTGGGAGACTTCAATGCACACGTTGGCAATGATGGAGACACTTGGAGGGGCGTGATTGGGAGGAACGGCCCCCCTGATCTGAACCGGAGTGGTGGTTTGCTACTGGACTTCTGTGCTAGTCATGGATTGGCCATAACAAACACCATGTTCGAACATAAGGATGCTCATAAGTGTACGTGGTACCAGAGCACCCTTGGCAGAAGGTCCATGATTGATTTTGTTATCGTATCATCGGACCTGAGGTCGCATGTTTTGGACACTCGGTGAAGAGAGGGGCGGAGTTGTCAACTGATCACCATCTGGTGGTGAGTTGGGTCGAACGGCAGAGGAAGCCTCTGGACAGACCTGGTAAGCCCTTACGTGTAGTGCGGGTGAACTGGGAACATCTGGAGGAGTCCCAAGTCAAGGAGGCCTTCAACTCACACCTCCGGCGGAGCTTTTCAGGCATCCCTGTGGAGGCTGGGGACATTGAACCTGAGTGGGCGGTGTTCAAAGCCTCTATTGCTGAAGCTGCGGCGGGGAGCTGCGGTCTCAAGGTCTTAGGTGCCTCAAGGGGCGGTAACCCTCGGACCTCCTGGTGGAAACCGGTGGTCAGGGAAGCCGTCCGACTGAAGAAGGAGGCCTTCCAGGATATGTTATCCCTGGGTACTCCTGACGCAGTTGCAAGGTATCGACGGGCCCGAAGGTCAGCAGCCTCAGGCGTGACCGAGGCAAAGCAGCGGGTGTGGGAGAAGTTCTGAGAAGCCATGGAGAAGGAATTTCGGTCGGCACCAAAGTTGTTCTGGAAAACAGTCCTACACCTCAGGAGGGGGAAGCAGGGAACCATCCAAACTGTGTACAGTAAGGATGGGACGCTGTTGACCTCAACTGATGGGTGTTAGGGCGGTGGAAGGAGCAGTTTGAGGAACTCCTGAACCCGACAACTCCGCCCTCTATGTTAGAGGCGGAGCTGGAGTATAAAGGGGGATCAATCCAATCTCACGGGGGGAAGTCACTGAGGTAGTTAAACAGCTCCACAGTGGCAAAGCCCCGGGGGTGGATGATATCTGCCCAGAAATGCTGAAGGCTCTGGGTGTTGAGGGACTGTCATGGTTGACACGTCTCATCAACATTGCGTGGAAGTCGGAAACAGTACCGAAGGAGTGGCAGACCGGGGTGGTGGTTCCTCTCTTTAAAAAGGGGGATCAGAGGGTGTGTGCCAATTACAGAGGCATCACATTACTCAGCCTCCCTGGGAAAGTTTACTCTAAGGTGCTGGAAAGGAGGGTCCGGCCGATTGTCGAACCTCAGATTGAGGAGGAACAATGCAGTTTTCGTCCTGGTGGTGGAACGACGGACCAGCTTTTTACTCTCGTAAGGATCCTGGAGGGGGCCTGGGAGTACGCTGATTCGGTCTACATGTGCTTTGTGGATTTGGAGAAGGCGTATGACCGGGTTCCCAGGGAGATACTGTGGGAGGTGCTGCGGGAGTATGGGGTGAGGGGGTCTCTACTCAGGGCCATCCAATCTCTGTACTCTCAAAGCAAGGGCTGTGTCCGGGTCCTCGGTAGCACGCCGGACCGATTTCTGGTGAGGGTTGGCCTCCGCCAGGGCTGCGCTTTGTCACCAATCCTGTTTGTGATATTCATGGACAGGATTTCTAGGCGTGGTCATGGGGGAGGGGGTCTGCAGTTCGGTGGGCTAAGGATTGCACCACTGCTTTTTGCAGATGATGTGGTCCTAATGGCTTCATCGGTCTGTGACCTTCAGCACTCACTGGATCGGTTCGCAGCCGAGTGTGAAGAGGCTGGGATGAGGATCAGCACCTACAAATCTGAGGCCATGGTTCTCAGCAGGAAACCGATGGACTCTCCACTCCAGGTAGGGAATGAGGCCTTACCCCAAGTGAAGGAGTTCAAGTATCTCGGGGTCTTGTTCTCGAGTGAGGGAACAATGGAGCGTGAGATGGGCCGGAGAATCGGAGCAGCGGGAGCGGTACTGCAGTCGCTTTACCGCACCGTTGTGACGAAAACAGAGCTGAGCCAGAAGGTTAAGCTCTGTCTACCGAACCATCTTTGTTCTTACCCTCACCTATGGTCATGAAGGATGGGTCATGACCGAAAGAACGAGATCGCGGATACAAGCAGCCGAAATGGGATTTCCCTGCAGGGTGGCTGGTATCTCCCTTAGGGATAAGGTGAGAAGTTCAGTCATCCGGGAGGGACTCGGAGTAGAACCGCTGCTCCTTCGCGTTGAAAGGATCCAGTTGAGGTGGTTCGGGCACCTAGTGAGGATGCCACCTGACCGCCTCCCTAGGTAGGTGATCCAGGCACGTCCAGCTGGGAAGAGACCAAGGGGTAGACCTAGGACCAGGTGGAGGGATTATATCTCTTCGCTGGCCTGGGAGCGCCTTGGAATCCCCCAGTCAGAGCTGGGTGATGTGGCCAGGGAAAGGAAAGTTTGGGGCTCTCTGCTGGAACGGTTACCTCCGCGACCCTGACAGAAAAGCGGGAGAAGATCGATGGATGGATGGACACCAAAATATTTCTGTTAAGTAAGAGGACAGGAGGGGGCCATGGGCAGTGCATCTCAGGGGGCAACATGATGCTGATGTGTCACTGACCATATATGAACCTGATAAAAGGTGAGATTAATACAGGGCGAGCTTTTACATCTTTACACTTCTAAGTCTTTTAATATTATTTCCGTTTGCCCCATATGATCAGCAGCATGTTAATGTTAAATCATGTAAAAATAGCAGCGTGTGAAGTGAGGGGCTACCGAAGTGACACACCATTACAACTTTGGAAACCAACATAGAAGTTAAATAGAGTTACTGGCTTTTAAATTATTTGTCTAATTACATTGTACAGGAAAATTAGAAAGAAGAGAGGGGTCCATTTTTTCTTTGGTTATCAAAATTATTTTTTAAGTATTTAAAGTTTTGAGCCCCTCAAAGGAAAAAGTCAATTACGATTTAGTTGTTGAAATGTTGTCCCAACTGCCAAAAAATAAAGTCCTGGCCCAGTCGCCACAGACAGGGGAGGGACACCAGAAGGTATTTTGAGTGATGGACTTGGATGATCTCTTCATGATTTGTTTACAGAATAAAAAAACGTCCGATGATTTTATTTGAAGTACATGTGAGGATCTACAGGCAGCTTAACATCTGATCTAATTGCCTCTTGAGTACCACACAGCAGTAAATCCAGTTACACAAGTGTCGGTAAACACCTAAAGTGTAAGGAATGACCTGTCAGTTATTCTACTTTCGCAGACCATGTGCACGGGCTGGAAAGGCACACCCAGCTAACAAGCTCATTATTATCATCAAACTGCCACGTCTCCTTATAACACACATGTTGGGAATGGACACAGATGAGGTATAACCAACCTTTATTGAAACAGAGCCTTGATATGTACAAATCCAGCAATAAAAACAACCTAACCATCTTGTACAACCAGAACTGCACATTGTGTTGAAATAAAGGGTCGATTGATCTGAACACAAGGACTCAATCAGCTGGGCCTGGATGAACGATCCACAGTGTATTAGGGAGGCAGAGTTGCATAGAAGAGTGTAACACAAGTGACCTATGAGTCACGACAGCGTAACTGCACACGTTTACACACATTACTCCCAAGGAAGCCCTGCAGAGGCGGTGGATATTCAAGGTCTGCTTAAATCTCTTTAAGTACATTCCTCTAAATTAAAGTAAAAAAGCAATTTGTCAGAAATCGGAACAAAGAACTGATTGGGAGATCTACCGTTAGCTCATCTCCAGTTCTAAATGATCAATACCCTGCACCACCAGACGCTAATACTGTGATGAAACAAAAGAGGGGGACAGAAAGTAACCTAATACATTATGAAGTGTGTTGAGCTAAGTTGTGTAAACATTTGAATGAATGTAGACCAATGTCTCACAATGCATCAGCAAAAAAAGAATTAGCAAAAGCGGAGTCACTTAATACAGGCTAACGTGACCATTCACAATCCAGGGAAAAGTGAACTGGGAATCTTACAGGTCCTCTCCATCTGAGGAATGGAACATTAAATTATGGCTCAGTAAAGACAATGAGGTAGTACAAATAAAAACAGGATTAAGATTCAGGGTCACAGGTCAACATGTGACTTCAGACCTTTGGTTCAAGGGGAAGATATTAATATTCAGCCGTGGTTCCAAAATGCTCCTCAACTCCTTATTTTTCACATTCCACTTTCAATCAATCACACCTCAAAAACGCCTGTGACTGAATAGTGTGATCATTTGTCGACAAAACAACCCTTTGCGTCACAGTTGACATGACATAATTTAGCTCCTTTAACATTAATGGCACCTTTTAAAATTAACATTCAATCTTCAGTTCCCTTTAATAGTCAGTTTTACAGAAACATTCAAATAAAAAACACTACATATCGTCTTCTTTCTGATGACCACATGGGAATTTTGGAAATCCATAATGTTTCTTGTGGTTAGAAACTAAATCATTTAGATCCTTAATAATGCATTTGGATTGCAAAATAAAATAAAGAATATGACAGCTGTTCGGCTGTGAGCCAAATTTGACCTGACTAGCAAATTCAAGGCACCATAGGTTTACATGAGATTACAAAAGGAACTCAAGGAGCACTGAAGTCACATTTAAATGGAAAAATAACCTGATCTCCCCAAACAAGGTGTATAGTCAAAGGCAAAGAAGTGTGGGAACTACACATATGCAGATTTCCCCTGTGGCAAAATGGGAAGGGTTTTATGAGGATTTTTCAAATTTATAACAAGGTGACTAAGACTTTCAGGCAATGCTGTGGATTGAATGTCACATCTTTCTAATTCCCAGGCTCTTTGCATGTATGTCATTCACTAGATTAGCCAAAACTTTTAAATATATGAATAGAAATAATGGGTGTTTTTGAGAGATATGTAGATATAGATACCTAATAATTAACCATCACTCCGATGTAGTGTACTTCCATGTTAACCCACAGTTTCTGAAGTAATTGAAACCGTAACAGAAGGGGTGTTAACGTTTTTCCAGAACATGAAGCCGTCATATCTCAGAGGGCTCCACAAGGCGATGTTGTGTTCTAATTTTTACGAGGAAATGAACTACCATAAGACTGGTAAACACATGCCATACAATCCTGTGTCAGCAACATCTGGCATGAGACCAGCCTTCACTGAAGTGACATGTTTCCAGCAGTATTGTGAATCTGATCCCGGTGTTTTCATTTTATATCATTAAATTGTCACATGGCTTTGACCCCTGCACATAAAGTAATCCTGCACTTAAGCTTACATTTAGAGTCAGCAGCTTGTTACCCAGCCGGAACTTCCCCACATCTTTATTATCATTTTTAGGGCGAGACAAAACATTCTCTATCAGCATTGGCAGATGATCACACTGTAAACAAGCTCAAAGAAAACACAAATCCCATTTTAGCATCTGAACTTCAGGAGTAACTCCAAGTGTTTCCTCAGCCTCTCCTTTTCTTCACAGTCTTCAGGTTGAACAGTGAGGCCCTCACTGATGTAGCAGCTCCCGTAGAAAGTCTGGGAAACAAAGACAGTAAAGTGGATCAACAACAGCAACACAACAGAGTTTACAGTGTCTGTATGTGGCGCAAAGTCACCTTTAGCAGAGAGAACCATGCCTGTGTCTGGAATACTGTTAAAACCTCTGGAAAAGAATCAAGCACTAATTTCAAAATGTCCACGTTTAGAAGAAATAACCAATCAAGTGAGGATTGTCCTGACATACTAGGATACTGAAAACTCCTTCTCTGGTTCTGTACAAAAATGAAACGTTTTTTTAAACTGAATCTCAACAAAAAATACCCAGAAAAAAAACAATAACATTTTGGCCTTTAGGAAATGATCACTATGTTGAACATTTCCAGACCAAACTAATAGTAAACCCAAACAGAAATAAATGAAAGGTTTACCAATACCAAAACACATCTTTAGCTGCAGCCAGAAAGAAATATCAAAGCTCCTCTTTTCGGATTTCTTTCATATTGCCGTTTTTCCACCAACCCGGAGCCGGAGCCGATAAAGATCTGGTTTTTCGTGTTTCCATTGCAGCGGCGCCGGCTTTAAGCGCCGAAAAACCGGATCTTTCTGGCTCCACTCAGCTGCCCGGCAAGATCCTAGATCCAATACGTCACGCTTACTTCGGAGGGGGGAGATTAACCTGAGCAATAACAGTTCATGGCGAGTACAGCGAGTACAAGTTGTAACAAGCATTATCGCTGAGCAAAGTGACTACAACGCGACCACACACTTTATAAAGTCAGGCGACACTAACCAGGCTCAGTGTGACGCTGTTTATTTGAGCTTACTTTAATCACCATCCGTTCTCTGTTATTGATCATTGGGAAGAGCAGGCAGACGTTCTCCTGTTGTATTATCACAGCTATGGGATGGAATCAGTACATGGGCTACACAGGTTGCCATCAGAAGTAAAATAATAAAGAAAACTACGCCGGTAAAATATGCCTGTAGAAAACGGCTTGTGCCACAATAGGATAGCAGAGTAGTCAAGATAGTGAGAGTAGCCTCGCTGGCTATGCTAACATCACCTGTCTAATGCCAGAGGCAGAGATGCCAGCATCAATTCAGACTGAAACACATTCACTTATGGGGAGGGGGGGTGCATCAGCTGCTCGTGTGACAGTCAGACAGTCAGCCAGTGAATCTGAATCAGTCTTAAGAGGGCACGTAAACGGTCATGACGCAAACGATGACGCAATGACGCAGCTCCACTTGAGCTCCACTCGAGCTCCACTCGGCCTCTGAGCGGTGTAAACCCAACGGGTGCTACAGGCTAGAACCAGAAAAGCGCCAGAAAAGCAAAAGATCGGATCTTGAACCGGATCCGGTTTGGTGGAAAAGAAACTAATCTCACAAGACAAAACCCACAAGGCTTACAGTCAAATGGCAGGGCTAACAACAATGTATTGATTATAACGATACTGCAACACCTTAAGTAATTCATAATCTTAAGTATCTTTTTCTGTAAGGCTACACAGTAAAGTCATGTGATATTATAAAATGAGGGTTTTAGCTATTCCATTATCTGCCTTATTCATTATGTGCAGTTTACCAATAATTATTTATTTAAAAAAAACAATTACCCTACATAATTGGGGCATAATCAATAGAGGTATTTGATCAAAAGTATTAAGCCATTGATTCACTCAACTCTTTGATAGAACACATGACTTCATGGTGCTGTAGTACAAAGAATATCCCAACGGTGATCACATCAGTGCCTGCAGATAGTGGCGCTGATCGGATTAAATATGCATCAGGATGAGACGTGGAGCAGCTTGGCGTCTTTTCCTTATCCCTCTGATAGATATGCGTTTGCTTGCAGAGCCTCTGTTATAAACAAGCCGTGTTTTCTTTGAGGAAACCCTAAAATTCCTCTGAGGGCTTCATTCCACAGCCAGCTGCTTTACCCCGTCCTAATGTGTGTGTGGCATAGAGAGCTCACTCTCCCAATGTGATGTGAAAGCCTTACTGTGCAGCAGTGAGGGAGTGAAGGTTGCAGCAGCTTATAACAAAGACATTTGCTGAGTCACTGCAGCAATGCCCCGCTGCCACACACACACACTAGAGTTTAGTTATGGCATTTATTTAGCATGTGACGTGATCTGGGTAACATAGGTCACATGCTTGCTGTCAGTCACGGGGAGGGGGGGGGCTGCACTCATCCACACAGCTATAAGTGTGCCAGTGTGTAGAGCAGAGTTTTAAGGAGGCTCAGTCATCGTGCAGCAGGGAGGATGCAGTCTTTGTTAGCCGGGCCCTGCAGCACAGTGAGGGACTGCCGTGTTCCGAGATGTGCAGCCGCTTGGCTTGTCACTCTCAGATACAGTGCGTGTGCCCAGCTATGCGGTCATAGATTTTCTGCACGCACACAGTTACATAACAGACTTAAGGAGAGCTTTATCCGGCAGCCCACAGAGACAACAAGATTTAATGGCCAGTGCTGACATGTCACTTTATGTAGCATGGGAATCCTGGTCTCCAAACGTAGCCACATAAACGTACCAGAACACAGTTTGTTTTGCCAACAGGGCTGCTGGGTAACAATATGATTGGGACTGCCTCTGTCCATGTTTTTCACACCACATAAAAAAGATCCAGAATGTGGACGACAAAACCTAATACTTAAGAGCTGAGATTACCTAAAGCACAAATACATTTTCGAGGTTTGGACAAGACCAAATGTAGTTTGTGGTAGGCAAAGCTGTTTTCTGATAGATTAGTGAAATAGACTTGCAGAAATATGAGACGGATCGGGATGATGAGCAGCTGACATCCGGCATGTACGGGCAGCCAAACGATAGGTGCACATCTAACAAACTGTGTCTTCACAGATACAATGACCTCCTTTTTTAGTATTTCATTGCTTTTACCTTTTGGTTGGAAATAGCACACAGTGATATGTCTAGCTGGATGAATGTGGAGGCAGCCGAAGGAACATAGGGTCGTCCCAATCTACTGTTTTGACTGGGATCCTTGGCTTAGAAGCAGGTGGTCTTGAGCAGTTTTAGCATCAAATAAATTGCGCACACACTGACTGGCTAAGTTTCTGCTCAGTTCATACTGCACACCCACCCACTCCCACACCATCCCTTGACCAAATGAAAGACTGTGTCCCACACAAACGCTCTCTCTTTATATTGCCATCTTTCTCTTTACAGCACACAATTCGAAACAGAAACTAGTGCACAGTTATGACTTCATGTAATAAACACCTTTAAAATACAGACTTGCAGAACCCTGGGGGGGGGGACCATGGTAAATGAATGTTGATTGTTGAAAGAAGCCTCCTAGAATTCGCACAACAGTTTTGCAAGGAAAATAATACTGCTGTATGGGCTCTACTTACTTTTTCATTTTAGTGAAGGGCTAGCCTATAGCTTCTTAATAGGCCCCCCCAAGAGTGCTGCATTTGGTGAATTTGCTAAGGATGCTTTTCTTGCTTTACACACAACGGGGGTCTGTTCCCAATGTGAGCCAGATCTCCTGACATGGTGTAATTAATGGGGTAGCATTTACAATATGTTCTCTGTGTGCATTTACACTTAAAGTTACACGTTTGCACACACACACACACACACACACACACACACACTTTGAGATCACCCGTCAAATCGGCTTAGTTTTTCCCTATTTTTGTAAGTAACTACAATCACATAAACAATATCATTAGTTTAAGAGGGCAGGTACAACGTCCGTTCCCCCTCTATTAAGACATTCTGAGACACAACCCACCCTGTACAATCTAACGTTTTTTTACTTTTCAGCTGGTGAAAGTGAGGGTGAGCACAGGGAGAGGAGGGTCAGCTGTTTGCAGCTCCTACCTCCTCCATGCTCTCATAATCTGCACTCCCCATCCCCCACAAGGACAAGGCACATGACGTAAGAACAAACACAGACTAAAAAGGTATGATATGATGTCTGCTACATAGACACAGAAGAAAGTCATTCTGGGAGCTCAGTTGACGGACACCAGCTAACCATCATATATACTACTGTAACGCTCCATATCGAAAACCCCAGGGGCAGCCAGCACATGTTACTCAACCTCTCAAAAACATAGGCATCTGTGTGCTGATGGATGTGTGGCCCCCAGGCCAGGGGGCGGCTGAGGCTTTGGTTGCATAAGACAGCACACACACTGAGGGCAGTCACTAAAGTTACAAAACGTGTTATGGGCAAGACAATAAAAGAACCCCACCCTCACTCTTAACCATTCACTCGCACACATAAATGGTACATAAATTCCACGGAACACGTTTCAACACCTCAGAGTGAAACTGACTGACAGCCATCAAAACAGATCCAAGCAAAAAATAATTAAGCTCCTGACAAATGCTACCCAAGTCAATATCAAGTTTACATTAGTCCCTGACATCTTGAATCCACTGCAGGAACCCCATAAAACTAAACTTCAGCCAACACCAAGGCCCGCTCAAACTTAGAACAAGTTTCCTGTAAGTAGTCGAGTCAAGATGTTAGTGGCAACATTAGAAGGCAACGCCACCCTTTAACAGGCTAATGGTATAGTCTCTACTGCATATGCTAGACACATCTACTTGTGTTGGACACCACGATAAAAAAACTAAGAATGTTTGTACGAGATTGCCCTGGACATCATGATACTGCTATAACTGACTCGCAGCTAAAAGGCATTTTTACTAAATGGACCTTGAACACACGCTAACTCAACTCTATGGAACCTCTGTTCCCCGGCTGCTAACAGCTAAATGCTAACGTGACTAGCTTTCCTCCTGACATTCCACACAGACTTGTTGTTTACATTGTAGCATTATTAGGGAAGTAATAAGTTAGCCTGGGGGAAGAATGGCTTTAATCCATTCTACATAGTTGCTATAGAATGCAAATCCCAACAGTGTGCAATGAAACTGATAAACAAAAGGGTTTCCATCTATATTCGCTATGGGATGAGAACATTAAGAGTTATATTATATGTTAGGGACAAAGATGTTCAGAACTTTAGTCACTGAACTAAATACAAATAGTATTTCCACATTTAAATGGTGGGGCAGTAATTCATCATCATTCAAGGCAGATAGCAGAACACACAGCACAATAAAAAGGCAAAAGCTCAAAGACGTCATAACGTGATGATATGAAGAGGCATAAGTACCTGTAAATCTACCTGGTTGAAGGTCACGCAGCACACCTAGGTAACCTGGTCCATTCTGGTCTGCAGCTGGACAGCGTCGGGCCGGTCCTGAGGGTTGACAGCGAGCATTTCCTTCAGCAGCTTCCTCACTCCGTCAGACATGCACGACCTGCGTTTCTGCGGGATGTTCAGTACCATCTTTGGATTCTCTAGCAGTGCCTCACCCACCGGCACAATGTCCACCCCTTGTCTCACATATGTACCCAGCAGCTCTCGCTTAGACTCAGCATCAATGAAGGTAATTCTTTCCAACATGGCCCAGATGATGATGCCTAGGGCAAATATGTCAGCCTTGGCCGTGTAATGACCCTCCCACACCTCTGGAGCCATGAAGAAGTCTGAGCCGCATGCCGAGGATAACCAGAACTTGTTCAGGTTAATGTTTTTGTTCTTGTCTTCGCCTTCTTTGCCAACGTTTGTGTTTCCTATACCAGCACAGACTTTACTCAGGCCAAAGTCGGCCACCTTGAGAACTGGAGTCCCTGATCTCTCTGAGATGAGTATGTTGTCAGGTTTGAGGTCTCTGTGGACAATGTTGTTTTCATGCAGGAAAGCAACGGCGCTGGTCAGTTGGAGCATAAAGCTGTTGTTGGTTTGCGGGTTGGGCCTCCGGGACAGAATGAACTGGTTAAGGTCGCCGCCTTCACAGAACTCCATGACAAACCAGAGGTAGCAAGGCTCCTCAGGAGGCCCAGGCACTCTCTCACCTGCAACACATGCAACTCAGTCATTCTCATCGTTTTACAATGATGCCAACCACTCCATATAGCTTTGTGTCCCAAGAAAAAAGAGAACAAATAAAATAATAAAAATGATTTACATTTACAAAAAACATTTGGCCATCTGCTACAGATGCATTAGATATATTTGGGTTTTTCCATGCAACTGCATTTACATAATTTGAATAAGCGAATGGCTGTTGTGCACCCGGACTTTCTGACCATAGTGGTTTCAATCACTCTGGATATGTCCCGTCTTCTCCTACAGGGTGTTTCTTGAAGGGTTATTAATGTGTATTGATATCTATCACCATCTCCACATCTCCAACATAATTTGGTGTGTTTTGTTTTGCAGCAAAAGAGTTAAACTAACATTTTTGACCTATTGCAATGTTATCTTTAAAAAAAACTGATCTGGACCCAATATTCATAGTCTGTATACTTATGCTAAAACTATACTGGCAATTAGTTATAATGCTCAGGTTGATGTGAGCAGATCACATCATTTAAAGAGGTATATCTTCACACAGCTGCAAACACATTAGTGAGTGATACCATAGCCTACTATGAATACTCACACAGGCCACAAAACTGGCACCAGACACACACAAGGGAACCAGAACACAGCACATGAGAACACAAAATGAAAACTTGAGGAGGAAAGTGTAAAACACCTCTGAATACAGCCAACACAGCAGACTCCATTTTAGTCAGAGCTCTCTCAAAGCTACCCAACCCCCAACGACTGTGTCATGGCGACAACAACAATCTCCCGCAGGCTAAGATTCAGAACTGTATTACCCACGACTCGCTGCTTGTAACCCATATAACATTACAGAGTAGGTGAGTTTCGGAAGTATTAAGGTTATGTCCTTAACTTCAATTCTAAACTGAAGGCAGCACATTGTTCACACAGCTCACGGTATCGGTAAGGAGCCTCACCTTTCAGAGAAGTCTCCACCAGACGCAGGTACTGTTTGGACCGTTTATTACCATGACTCATTTTCTGGGCCATGCCGTTCCTCTGCAGCACACACTCTTCCAGCTGCACCACGTTGTCATGCCTTTTCTCCAGGCTTGCCAGGGCCCAGAATTCCTGCAAGGCGAGCTCCACGTTTTCCGGCGCGTCGCATCTCAGCTTCTTCACGGCCACTTTGGCCCCGGACCTCCGGGCAACCGCTTCAAACACCACGCCGTAGGTGCCCCTCCCCACCTCTCGCAGCAGGCTGTAGCGGGGGGACATGACCCGTCGCTCCAGGCTGTCCTGCTTGAGGCCGGTGTCCTCCTCCATGTCATGGCCTTCTTCCGTGTTCCCCACGCTCAGACACCGCAGCACATTGGACTCGTCAGCTCGCGCTCTGGTTTGCTTGCAGCAGTCTCGCGCGCTCCTCGTGCGTCTCCGCCAGTTGTCCCTACCAACTGTATCCATAGGTCCCCACGAGGCCTTTACGATTCAAACATTAAATATAAAAGAGTCGACATATTGTCAACAGCTGCACTAGACATGCTGTCCCTCACTTTGAAGAAACAGAAGAGTGCTGCTCAGCTGTGGAGCTTAAAGGAAGAAGACAGGATGTGACGGAGGACTGAGAGGGAAAAGGATGGCTGTAAAAACAGACTTTCCGGTCAAGACCTTCAAAATAAGACCTGACATAATGAATACGTTTCCATCTAGGCCACACGCTGCGAATTCAGAGTTGTTTTATTGAGCCTCTAAAGTCCGTTTAGGTTTGTGTGTTTATTATGCGAACTATATATTATTATATTTATGTTTCCGTGATGTACTCCACTTGGAACCATAGCATCACTTCGCCCTCAATTACCACCTACCCCCTCAATGTTGCACGAATGGTTTCTTCCGTTCGAACTTTTATCCCGCATGGTAGGCTATATAATTGAGTATAGCAATGAATGTATTGACACGTGTTGTAGCCATGAGTGTATTAAGAAGATATGGCGGGAGAAAGTTTCCTTCCAAACCAAAGGAAGGAAAGTTCATTTAAAATAATGAATTCAAAATAGAAATAACAATACAGACGCAAAATTAATAAGTAGGATAATAAAAATGACTCAAGTAGTTCTGCCCCTCGCCCTCGCCACAAATGTCCATCGGATCTTATAGTAAAAGGCAAAAAGAGTATGAAAAGAAAACTATTTAAATTGTGTTTCTTTCTTTACCCAGTCAACAGAAAAGTAAATGCAATGTTTTTGTATTGTTGCCTTTACTTTACTAAATGTTGTCTATTGGTCAAGCAAATACAGTAAATACAGTCAAAACTGAAGTCCTCGCCTACTAAAACACCCTACTAGAATGTTTTGGAAATCGTTAAAATGCCTGGAGATTAAATGAAGGGGCTGTGGAGACAGGTTGTCACGATCTCAGAGTTTAGATTGCTACAAATACATTTCATTTGAGGGTGGGATGAGTATATGAGAGTATTTCCATTTTATGCTACTTTGTACTTCTACCCCACTACAATTCAGAGGTAAATGGTGTACTTTTGCTCCACTGCCTGTATTTAATCCCTTTAGTTACTTTACAGATCTGGATTAATGATGGTAAATATAATCAGCCCTTAAATCAGACTTTAGTTCACCTGGAGTAAATCCAGCAGCTACCCTGCAGTATACAAAGCCATTCAAACTAGCTGCACCTTTACCAGCTCTGAGAACACTTTAATGATCAATAATTATAAAACATATCAGAGATATTATTCTGAAATGGACCAATCAAACAATGACTACTTTTACTGTCACTACTTTAAGTACATTTAGATGAGAGTACTTCCTACTTTCACTGGAGGAACATTTTGAATGCAGGACTTTTACTGTGACAGAGTATTCCTACACTCTGGTACTTCTACTTTACTCAAGTACAAGATCTGAGTACTTCTACTTTTACACAAGTACAAGATCTGAGTACTTTTACTTTTACTCAAGTACAAGATCAAAGTACTTCTACTTTTACTCAAGTACAAGATCAAAGTACTTCTACTTTTACTCAAGTACACAAACTGAGTTTGGGATAAAGCTGTTGTTGCTTAGCAGCCTGTTGTGCTACTGCAGGGGCTATTTAAGAGCTCAGGGTAGAAAAGTAGGAAACAATGTTTGTTTACTAAGGTTCCTACACTCTGGTACTTCTACTTTTACTAAAGTACATGACCGAGTACCATATCTGAAGAGGAGATAGGAGGAGTTATTTTCTCTGACAGGCCTTGTGTCCTTTTTTCAGCAACCCAGTGCAGAGTTTTCTCCTTCGTCTCAGGTGACGTTAGGTCAGAGGTCAGGCTCCCAGGTCAGCTTTGTGTGCCATTAGGTGGCAGAGCGCCGCCTCCGCTCTCCTTTTCCACAGAGTTCTGTCAGGCTCAGGTTCAGTTTCAGGTTATTTATTTGTACCTGTAGGTAGATTTGGTTTTCAAATAAAAAACAAGGGTTATGACGGATAACAGTCACATCCTGCTCCGTCACATCTGAAAACACTTTAAAAACCACTAGTACAAACATGAGCATTCCAAAAAGTATTGCTTCCATAGCACACTGCTACAACTTTCAAGCGATGGCTGCTGGGACAAAGCAGTTTTTTAAACACTTAGTTCTTTGGGAGAACTAACCTCCTGCCTGAAGGAAGAAGCTTAAACTCAGTGAGCAGAGGGTCGGGGACATCGTCTAATATAGAGCTGGATAACCGCTGTAACTGTCTGAGGTACAGGGTCTCCAGGTTTAGCTGTGGCTCACCATCAGACTGCTAGACCACTGTATGATCTGACAGAGAGAGTTCCCGCTCTTTTAAGGCGCGTTACCAAACCATGACCGTTAAGAAGAAGACAATCTTGCCACTGTTTCTCTCTGCTCTGTCACCCTTGCACTTCGCCTGAGCATCTCTTTGTTTGCGCTCCACCTCCACATCGCCTTCAGCCTGATATTCATGTGTTTTCTGACCTCCACCTTTCTCTCCTCCTGCTTCAGTTTCAACATGCTGTGCACTATACCAGTTCAGCAAGAAGGTGTTGTTAAGCATCATCTAACGATCATCGTTTGAACTCTTTCACTGTGTGTTTACATAATGTCATATGAAACCAAAGCTATGATGGCCACGGATGACCTCATCAGTCTGCTGAGTCCCTGGGGACAGACTGTCTGGGATGTATACGTTTATTACTCAATTCTCAGATGAATTTCAATTTGATCATGGCCTTAATATAAACAATGCCTCCATGTTATTTCTGTGATGTTTTTCTAATCCAATGGAGTTAAATGACTGATGTTTTATTAGATTTTTGGGTGAGGGTGAAGAGACCCTCCAAAGCACATTCTCTAATAAGATAAGATAGGAATGACTTTCATGGCTCCTGAAGAGGAATTCAGGTGTTCAAGCGGCAACAGAATAGAAGACTTCACACATTTTATTAAGAATAAATATTAGAGATGAACAATAATAGTAATATTATAATAATGACACAAGTACAAATAAAGATAATAACAGTAGGAACACAGGAGAGCTGCTGAAGCAGGCTGCCACTGAGAGCCGTGCCAACTACCAGGTAGAGTGTGTTTCAATAGCAAACATTTAAATTCAATCCATATTATCAACAACATATATAGATGATCTTCATGCACTTGAAACAACTAAAATTTGTTCATATGAATTACCTTTGAAAATCATCTTGCTTTTTCTGTTTCTGCTCTTCTCTCACAGGGCCCCCGGACCCCCTGGTGTTCATTAGCAGCTCTTTTGTCACTGCATTATTTACCTAACAGCTTTAGTGACTTGTTACTTTACAAATTAAGATTGTTGCACAGAAAACATTTATAGAATTTTCCTATAAGCAATTAAAAGTTATTTTTGCCCATCTCTTTTACCCTTGTGACTTGAGCACAAGGTTAGTTTTAATTTCTCTATATTATCACTATGCTACGAACCGGAAAACGTTTTTACTGAGAAACAATTACAGGGACATTTTCTCTGAATCAATTACTTTTACTTTCAGTGCATTTTCCAGATGGACAATGGAAACATTGCATTTTCTTTTTGTTGAGAAAGCTATTGCAATGCTAACCTCCGGGTCGACCTACAAAAAGACCTTATCCATAAATGCAAAGGTCATGGCCTGCTCTTTATTTCATTAGCTTCATGTGTTCTGTAGGGGTTCCCTCACATATCCTCTGACCAAGTTCAAATCTTATATTGTTTTCCCACCTGAGGATTGGCTGTTTCGTTTATCTATTGCTGTCCTTTTCATTTTGTTTGCCGTTTATATATATTTGAAAAAACACACAATACATTTCTGAATAGAACATTTTACATTTTTAAACACATATCAATGCAATAAGGCTTAAAGAGAAACTGATTACTTTACAAAATCTATACTTTCCTAAAAAAAATAAAACTTTAAAGTCAACATAGAATTTTATATTTCAAAATTCAAAGTAAAAAAAATGTTTTCCAACATCGTACATGCATATACAACATCTAAAGTATGAAAAACAATATCAGAAGGTCTCACATCAAACTACAGATTACTCTCCCTGAATGATGAGACAGTGTAAGGACTTACCAGCAATAAAAACAAATGTCAACTCTCTTAACAGGAACAATGATTTTGCGGTTAATACAGTGGAATACATTTAAAACCTATGGATGAATTAAAAGTATTGCAGCCTGAAATGTGATTAAAATGCAATTCTTAAATTGAAGTAACAAAAGTAAAAACTAAAAAAACATAAGACTATTTAGTCTTTGAAACTGGAAAATGAAATTGTCACATCTAAAAATACAAAAAAGGGATGAAGTTGATAAGACAAGTTTTATGAATTCATATTTACAGAGGCATGTAAAGCCCAACAAAAACTTGTCAATTTTTTTTATAAAAGTTCAAAATAGAGTATAAAAGTGTAAAAGATTGCATAAAAAAATCTCTGCAACATCAAAGAAAAAAATACATCTTTGTGAAGCTGTGTGCTGCAGGCGCTCTGCCGTGCTGCTCATACAGACGAACGTTTGGGGACATCTAACACTGAAATCTTGTCCGCTTCGGTCACTGCGTTGTGACGCTTGTAATGGGCCAGGAGCTTTTTCCAAGTTCGCCCGCAGTTCAGCAACTCCTGGTTCCCTTTGAGAGGACGGACACATGTGAGTTACTAAGCTTCAGAGGAGTACAAATAATGAACGAGCTGCAGAAACGTGTACTCTACATTTATATTTCATTTAACCCAGAAGAACCCACGGGGACACAGATGTTACAGGACATTTAAAGGCTCTGGAAAGTTCCTTATACAGCTTTACCCTTGATTTGAACTCATGAAGTCCCTAACTAACAAATACTGAACATGGTGATGTTATGTTGCCATAACAACATGTCCAAGATGTCTGTGTGCCAGGCTAACACATGTGACTGAACTAGCTCATTTTCAAAAGCTTGTTTTTTGTTGTAAAGATTCAAGCCATTTAAGAATTAAAATGCTTACATAACAAGTCCTTTATTACACTTAACCTGTTGTGAAAACTTGAGTTGATCAGATTGATATGAAACAAATAAGACAAAAATCGCTGTGACATTAATGTCAGGGACTTTAACCTTAAAATCTAGAGTGACATATATCCCAATAAGGAATATGACTATGATCTGCTCAGTTAATTTAACTTATTTAAAGATATTAAGTTAATGTATTCAATATTGTTAAACTCAAAGAGTATTACAACAAATTAAAACAAAGGAATCATCAAATGTATTAAATTATAAAAATATATATACAAAGAATAACTTTACCATTACACCCAATGTGACATATATGTAACAGATCTGACACTGGGGGAAAAACAGACTCTATAAACAGTATATTTAGTCTTTTCTATGTTTCCCTTAATTTTCCCTTAAGTAGAAATGGGTCCGGGTTCTTATGGGTTAATATGCCATTCCTTGCACACTTAATGTATTCAATATCCCACTTTTAACTTGTGTTAGCTGTAATTTGGCCCTTCAAAGTGTTATTTGTCAGTCTACAGATATTTATCTATCACGGTTCAACTTGTATATTTACTTTTAGTTCTGTTTTATTTTCTATTTTGAGATGAATATATTTTATGATTGTTTATTTTCTCATCTTTTAGTTTCAAATGATGTGCAATGCCTTGTTTTAACATGCTGCTGCATCTAATTTTCCCCCCAATTTGCGACCAATAAAGTGTATCTTATCTTATGTTATTAAACTTACCAATGATGCACAGTCCCTCCTTGGCCCTGGTGATGCCCACATTTATCTGGTTGGGATCGCCCACAAAGCCCAGATGTTTGGACAGCCAAGCTCCCTCCGGTTCTGCCTCAATCTCTTCACTTGGCAGAGAGCACACAGTAGATATGATGACGTAGCGCCATTCACTTCCTAGAAGACAAATAAAACATGATAAACCATCTGTAAACATCGGAGTGGAGGTTGTTTGGTTTCTTCTGACCAACACTGGAATACCAGATTGAGTCGTGGGATAGTCGTCTACAAGCCCAAAAACAGTGTCTGTATCAGAGAAAAGTTCTGACTTCTGGAGCATTTTGTGAGTCTCTTTCAACTAAAATATTTCAGATTTACATTTGTCTGTGTGTGCTAGTGCTGCCCCTTTAGTAGGCTAAACAAGTCTTAGTCGAAGCAACTTTAAGTCCATTAAAGTTTGTAGTCTAACACTGAAAAACTGAAATGCTGACTTTAATTAAATGTATTGTGTCAAAAAGTTCCACATAACTGTATTAGGTTAGTTGAAAGCAATAATATTAAGTTTAAATAAAAAAATATTAGGTTCAACTTAATATTATTGCTTTCATCTAACTCCATCTGGGTGCTGCCTGTGCTTTCAGTCTGAAACCACTCAAACGTCAGTCAGTGCCTTGTCATTATTGTCATTTTGTCGGTTAGGAAACCAAAGTGTGGGATATTTTTAAGTAAAGGATGCCTTTTATATCCACTCCCTCGGAGCGCATCTTATCGAGTGATGGCATCATAACAAAACACGGAGCTTATTTCTCCCCGACAACGTGTGTTCCTTTCTCTAACTCGGAGGAAAACAGCAGCAGTGAGTCAGGCAGCAGTATAGCCCTGTATCAACATATATAAACCTAAAATATATCTGACCTCAAAATATATAATAATCTGACCTCAAAATATATAAAAATCTGACCTCAAAATATACAATAATCTGACCTCAGAACACTATAAATTCAAGCTTTCATACAATGATGAGGGCTTAATGTGCAGACGGATGTTTATATTTTATTTTCATCACAACATACTGTGATGTTACTAATTATGTTGTTTCTCAGCCCTAAAAAAATCATAATATACAGTATCTTAAACATGCGAGTTGACTAATCGCCTGAATTGTCGAAGACCCGGGTGACTAGGAAAACATTTAGTACACTATGGCAGTCGTAGTATTTATATTTTACACATTATGATTTCAAATGTGAGATACGGACATAAATTAGGAAACACGTCAAACAACCCATCCGGACAGGAAGTAGTTGACCCATCATTTCTGGTTACACTTTCACACAGTTAGTACGTTGGTGTAGCTACTTAACTTTTATCCTTCAGCACAGAGGAACACTCTCACCTTGACTTTTAGTGATTGTGGTAACGGTGATTTTATCCAACTTCTTCTTCTTCAGCGCATCTCGGATTTCTGACACTTGGGCATTATAGGGGGACAGAATCACAATACTTAGCTGTTTGATGTTGGCTTTAGTCACCAGCTTTTCAGCAATTTCAACCTGCAAAAGAAACCAGTAAAACAAGAATGAATGTTAGCTAGTACTATAAGGTGACTTTTACCCTTATATTTTTATATTGCTGTTTAAAATCAACAGGGAAACAGGGGGTGCCCAATACAGTACCACTTTGATTCTCTCTTCCTCGTTGGCTTTGGAGTTCTCGTTGCCCTTAGCTGTGCTGACCACCAGGCTGACGGTCTTTCCTTTGATGTCCCCAAAAACGATCGGCATGGGCTTGTTGTCAACACGGAGGACGCTGCTCGGCTGCACCTCTCCGGTTTTCAGATTTCCCTCGTAAAATTCTTGAGACGGGAACTCGCATATATCCTCATGCTATAAAGTCACACAATTCCAGTTGTTGATTGCCATTTATAACACAGAAACTCAAACATGGTAATACAACAGTCCATAGTTAGCGCAATTTATGATGATTTACATTTCAGTAAAAAAATAACGTTCATGTTTGTCCTTTTGATTAATACAGTGTTGAACGTTCAAAACAAAGCCCATTGGCAAGTTATGGCATACGTTTTAAATTGCTTAATGGTATTTATAAATGTTCTCACCATTCTGTACTGGGTGTCCAGCATGACTGCCCTCTTCTTTTGCATTGCATGGTAACGTTCAAATAGGGACTTGGCCATCCCCAGCTTCCTCACATGCACATCCTTCACAACGGGTCGTAACTGTTTATGGTCCCCAATCAAAACAATCTGAAAGAGACGATATGAAGGTGTATAACTAGTGTCACATTTCAACCAGTGCATCACTCCTGGTATTTGAAGACAGTCAGGCGTTATAACTACACTTAGCAGTTGGAGAACCTCTTGTGTCCAAAATTGAAAGGCTTGAAGCTGAGGGGGGCATGAGCGTGCTGAAATCTATCTAATTTATATTTATAAGAGGAATACCTGGTGGGGGAACTAAAGTGTAGGCTATGTATGTGTATATATATGTATACAGCCGCGGAAAAAATGAAGAGATCACTTCTGCATTATCATTTTCTCTTGTTTTATTATTTATAGGCACGTCTTTGAGTTCAATTGTTTTTTTATTCTATTCTATAAACTACTGACAATTTTTCTCTGTGTTGTAATTCAACAGACACTGGAATGGCTGCCATACATGTAGAGATAAAGATTTAAGAAATAATTGGAGTGGACATACATATGTGTCTATGTGTATATATATAAATACATGTGTATGTATATATAATATGCGTATATATGTCTAAGCTTCAGCCTTGTACTATATATATTATATTGTTCAGTTTTTGTTTAATCTCCCCTTGTAGTTTGTCATTGTCTGTGCCTTGCTTTGTCCAAAAACTATTTTGTCTTTATATGTGACAATGTTTTTGTCTTAACCTGTCCTGTAGTTATTTAATCACTCAATAAAAAAAACTAAAACAGGGTTGATTTCCTGTGAGCGGTATTTGTCAAAAATGCGATTTATTTGACATTGACCAAACTGTTGGTCAAAGTAAGGAAATATGTTTCAGGATAACCAAGCCAGTTTAGCAGTGAGCCAGAGCAGAATCACTATTGTTACATGTGGTGTATTAAATCTGTTCATACATACAGTTAGTTAAATCGGTTCATATACAGTTAGTTAAATCGGTTCATATATACAGCTAGTTACTCTCTGAGGTCATGGAGAGTGCAGAGAAGACGTTGTTCAGGGGCCATATGGTGGGCAGTCGGATGTTGTATATAACCTCCGAAGTACGTTAGGGGGCCAAGATGAATGGACACATGTCACTTAGTGAGGCATACATTGTCCTTGATTACCTCCTGTGACGCACACACATTTTCTCCTATAAATTGCATGCACAAAGACTGTTCGGGGGACTTCCACAATTGGCTCTGGGAACCTCGTATTGCCCGTGTTGGTGTATAATACTATGCTGTTGTAATAAACCTTATTATATACAAGCTGGTGTCTCCGGAGACTTCTTCATCATCTTCACAAACATCGCTACAAGATAAACCTCACATGTAAATAAAAACACACCTTTTCTGGACGGTTGCAGGCTAATGGAATCAGGGCCTGGGGTTCAGTGGCCATTGCACATTCATCAATGAGGATCTGACGTGCACTGACCGTCTTTGTCAGATTTGGGGTGGAAGACTGTGTGCATGTACACAGTATGACGTCATGCTGTTCAAACTCATATTTACGAGCCTTTGCCAGAAGTATTTTGTATCTTGGAGGAAAAACAAAAGATAAAGTTAGGCTGCAAATTATTTTCTTTGTGATTACCAATTTATTTTGATAGCCATCTTAATGTGCTTTTGAGCTAATGCAACTAACTAAGAATTAACTAACTACCTTAAGCGGACTAATATTAACTCACATGATTATTTGTCAGTAGCCAGGCTTGTTCATTTCGCAACAAAAAAAAAGCGTAGTAACCCACCAACATACAACTGACCAAAACATCAGATTTAATGAAAACTAGAAAAAGAATAGCATTCAGGAACCCTTATTTATTAACTTTAAGGTAACATTTGAGTTAAACTAATCTTTATCTGAACTTACTCTTTCACTTCTTCATCAGTCAATTTTGTTTGTGCACCAATGCGTTGATCAAAATCCTTTATTTGACCTGAACAAGGGTTAGTGTCCTCTCGCATGCGGTGATGCAGAGTGATGCTCCTAAAACCATATCAATTATGCCATTGTTAGTCAATAGTTATATATTTTTTTTGTCAAATGTTTTAGTCTGATAATAATACCTGAGCTCTGGTTTGGCACGTTCTTGACGGATTGACCTCCGGGAAAACTGCAGAGTGCAGTCTGGAAAGGGGTAATCAAGCATCTCCACTTGTTGGCCATAGAACCTGAGGGGCCTGAGTTTGTCCCCAAATCTCAGTAGGTACTCTGTGTTACAAGGGAAGAGACATGGCTCAAGGTAACAGAAATTGTTAAAATATTGGCAGAGAAACAAAGGAACTTGCCTGCAACAACATCAACAGACTTGTTGGATGGGCCGCAGTAGAGAATAACTTGTTTCTTCTTCTCATCCCTTGGGTCCACATTATTCCGTGGATTCAAAGTGTTCTGCTGAAAGAAATCGAGCACTATCTTCACACCTACGACTGTCTTTCCGGTCCCTAAGAGACAAGTGAGAAAATGGTTTAACACTTTACAGAAAATATGAAGCATCAGGGTGAGTATCAGTTCCAGCCCTTACCAGGTGGTCCCTGTATAATTGTGAAGGTATTGTTTAGAGCTTTCTCCACAGCAAGATGCTGACTCTGGTTAAACGATGGCAGTCCATAGAGTAGCTCTCTCCTCTGGTGGTTCCACACTGCTTTTACTGCAAAGACAACAATATTTATTGTTTTTAACAAGCAAAAGATAAAGCAACTGAATTTAACTTTTAAGAAAAGTATATTGTGTTTTCTGTTTATTCATTCTATTGGTTGACTTAAAAATATCCGTCTACAGTATGTACTTCTGACTCATGGACATACATACCCTCTCTTGGAATGTGTGCTCCAAGTGCTATAGCCTTGACAAGGTCACATGCATACGTAATGCTGAGCACAGCCTCTTCTTTCCGGCTACAAAAGGAAAACATAAAAATGTAAGTCAGCGGTTTAATCTAAAGCTGAAGAAATTGTCAATCAACATATAACCTCAATGTTAATGCCAAACTCTAAGCCATGTTACACAGGTAAAGTCGAGGTGGAATACACTTACATGTCAGGCAGAAGCTTTGGGATTATTTCAACTGTGAAAGAAGTGTTTTTCTGAAAGACGCAATCAGGAATGTTCTCCATCGGCAGGTGATGGACATAGAACTCCACTTCACTTCCTTCATTTGGAGGTCTTTTTGGTTCTACTCTTATTGTGACACCATGGGCCACCCATGTGAACTCTCTTGGGTCCACCAGAGCAGAATGTTCTGGGGTTGAAGGCAGCGTCAAACCTCTTTTCCGTATGCACAGTAAGCACTTTGAAAGGTTACATTCAATGGCCCATTCAGTGATCCATGCAATAGGTAAGAAGAAGCTCCCTGTTAGTCTGCCTTCCTGCTTTGGACGGAAGTTTACCACAAGGTTCTCAATGACTATGCTGTCACTCTCATCCACTGCACAGGAAGCAGATTCCATTTTACACAATGGTATCCAGATCTGTACATACTCATTGGTGTCTCTATAAAATATTTTTGATGGTTCCTCTGCATATCTGGCGAAGCATGTGATGGCGCTGTGGACATGGTCCACACAGATCTCAAACTTTGGTTTAATCCGCACCAACTGAACAGCAGGCAAGTTGTAACCTCTTCTTACCTCAGTGGTCATTTGGATCTGAAGGGTGTCACCTCTCTGCAACTGGAATTTTATCTCAACCTCATGCTCCCTTGGTTCCTCCTGCCCTTCAGAGTCACATGACTTTGTCTTATGAGGTGGCGTTTCAGACGATTGTGGCAGGATAATTGCTTTTTCCAGCTGCTTAGCATTAGCTTCCATTGTGAGAAACTTTGCATGATCCCAGTTTTCTTTGTCGATTGCTTCAAAAGTGGCTTTCCATGTGATCAGTGGAAGCTCAATGCAAGGACCACAGTTTGGCATTTTCAACTCTTTGTGGATTTGAATGTCTTCAACTGCGTAGATCCGCCTTTTCCAAGTAAGAGTGATGCAGCAATTTTTTTCATCAAGAATGGGTTGGTCACACAATTGTAAATCCTTGTACATAACTGATAAACCTTCTGCAAATACGTTTTTGTTAAAAGGAAATGCCACTGGAACACTGTCTCGGTTGGGACTCCCAACAAAGGCTAGCTTGGAAGCACTTTGTTTCTTCATGCTCACTGCATAGGAGACCTGCTCGACCCTTTGTTCATACTCCTTGGCTTTCTTGAGATTGTCCTCAAATTGACTACACAAAGTTGCAATCTTGTCCGCAGTGTATTGCGATCTCCGGTTATGTATCATGGAGTGCAAAAGTCTCTGCGAGATGAGGTCCATGTACCGCCGTATTGGTGAGGTGGCTTGTGTGTAAGAATCTACGTTCAGAGAATAATGCTTAAACTGTTCTCTGGAGTTGGAACAAATGACTTTAGCTTTACTGGAACATTTTCTGAACTGAGCAACGACTGGTTGGAGCTCAGGGTGGATGTCATCTGCCGCAATTAGGTCAACCATTTTGTCAATATCATCTGCTCTGGCAGCTGACTGGATATCTTCCCACACTTGTGTGAGTATGCGGATGTTTTCA
This sequence comes from Eleginops maclovinus, assembly GCF_036324505.1. Classification (NCBI taxonomy): domain Eukaryota; kingdom Metazoa; phylum Chordata; class Actinopteri; order Perciformes; family Eleginopidae; genus Eleginops; species Eleginops maclovinus. The sequence continues at coordinate 3,120,846 of NC_086368.1, read as the reverse complement.
CAGCTTGAGGGTTGTTCGCCAATTTCGTCAACTTCTTCGTCGTCTTCGTCATCTTCGTCTACTTCGTCGTCTTCGTGTACTTCGTCAACTTTGCCAACTTTGCCAACTTTGTGCCGCACATGAAAAGACAGAGGTATTAGTTTTCCACATGTCTCCTTGAAATTTTTTATCTTTTCAGTGTCAGGTTCTGCCTGACAGCGAAGGGGTGTGCGATCCCAGGTTTTCCTCGAGTCAATCAAATCCTTCGATGCAAGTGTATTAAATAACACACTCAGCTCTTCCACCATCATATTGGCTTTGCGCTTTCCTGGCAATCTCTGATCATCAGGTTGAGAATAAGCCCAATCTGAGCCCAGTCTGTCCTTCCTTCGAGCTTTTGCAAAACGATAAGCCACTGTGACACAGTCTTCTACAGAGTCAAATGCAGGTTCCCATCTATACCTGTCAGTGATCATGGTCTCCGCCTCGTTATAAGACAACTGCCTGTTAGACTTGATCGATGACAGCTGAAATTTGTGCTTTCCATTGATCTCATTTGTGTTCTTGTTTACTTTGAACATTAAGGAAACCACCCTGCGTTGTTCGCCATCCGACCGAAGACTGAAGGTTTTGGTGCTGGACACTTCGGGGAACATGTGCGAAGGTTGTCCACTAACACTGCCACAGTGATATGTAACACCACGTTGTTGTGCCTCCTTGTCCAATTCACAACCTGGGTCCACAGAGCTTGCCACATCTGCAATATGGACTCCCAACTCATACTCATGCTCTCCAATTTCTCTGACACTGATGGCGTCGTCCAAGTCTTTTGCTCCTTCGGGGTCAACAGTGAAAGTGATCGTGTTGCTTAAGTTCTCTCTGTCTGTCCCTTCTTCGTCTCTTCGTCTTGCATTACATGTATTGGGTTTGACTTTGAATTCTTTATTCAGGATCTGTAGTCCATCAAACAAAGAACTTCCGATTGGAATAATATCTATGACGTTCCCTAATGGTAGATAACAATTTTCTTTCCATCCAATCACTTGCACCACAAATACATTGTTCTGTTTGAGCTTTGAATCAAGATGTTGATATGTTGCAATCGTCCACTGATCATTCATTTTTTCCCATATTGGAATGAAGTTACGTTTTTTCTTGCTGATAAGTATGCATATTTTAGGTTCAGATTTTGCAATGGGCATCATCGTTCTTGTGATAAATGTGCATTCAGAATTGTGTCCGGGTTTGCTGTGATCCTTGTCCTCAAGCAGACACACAAGCTCACGGGCTGATTCAGATTCCTTTGTGATGCTGATCACCTTCCCTGTTTGTAAGAGCACTTCATCTCCAGTAAAGGTCTTACCCAGGTTATCTCTTCCTTTGATGTGTATTTTTAAGGTGGGGTTGTCAAGTGGTACAACATAACCTTTGTTAAATGACTCTCTGACCAACTTTCCGTGCTTGTACTTGCCTGGATGTTTCTTGGTCAACTCAAAAAGATCTGCATCAACATCACTGATATTGTGTGATGATCTTGACTGATGGTGGTTGAAGTCTTTACATTCCCACCTGTCCTCATCTGAATTGTGTTCTGTTTTCAGGAGATCATAGTCATCTTTTAACTCTTGAAGAATAGCATCGCTGAGAGTGCTGCTCTCATCAACATGTTCAGGCTTCTGAAACCTTGTCGTTTCCATGACATCTTTCATGAAGAAATCCTTGGTGAAATGCTTTGGTGTGACACTTTCGTTGCTGATGCAATGATCTATGTAGCTTTTCCAGACTTTTGAGCAGTTCCCAAAGCAACAGAGGGCAGCAGCATCTCCAACCACAACCACCTGGGACTGAGCTCTGGTCATTGCAGTGTTTAACACACGCGCATCATTGAACAGCTCCAGACCAGGTAGGTGAGAGGTCTTTATGCTGTCACGTGTTTGCACAGCAGTCATTATGACTGCCCTGAACTGTTTACCTGTAAACACATGAAGACAATGTAAATAATGTGAAATGACAGGTTGGACATTCAAACAGCAGAGCAGCTTGGCGAAATAAAATTACCTTGCACGTTTGCAAGATTCTCAACATGGACCCCATTCAAGCCTCTTCTCAAAAGTGCTTTCCTTATTTGCCAGACCTATGAATGAAAAATAAGAGAATTAAACTATTATAACTCTGACTTTATATTACAGAATAGATGCATAAATCTTTGATATGTATTTTAATCTCAATCTAAAACGTTTTCATTTACCTGACATCCATCTGATAGAACGCAGATTGAGCTTGGGTCCTTGGGCCCCCATGTCGATGGCCACCCTTCGAGAACCTCTTTCACTGCTTCAGCCACTTTGACAACTTCTTCTTTGTTACACCAAGACATAGACCCAGTGTCCAAGAGACATTCTCCCCTAACATGGTGAAACTTTAAGGCATGGCCATTTGCAGGAGGCGGAACATCTCCTTTAGCTTTGATAACGTCATTCTTACCGACGTAGAAATTGGTGGACACAAACTCCACAATCTCTTTGGTTGAGCGGTAGTTTTCACTGAAAATGATTCTGCTATTCTGAGCAGCATCACACTTTTGGCCTTGATAGTAGTGGAAGAGGCGATTAAGGAGTGTGTGATTTGAACGGTGATGGTCATCCACTGAGAAAAGCTTGGGTCCCATTTGCATGTGATCTCCAGCCAAAACAACTCTGGTTTGTGGACCGGCAAGGCCAAGGGCCATCAAGGCTTCACATTCAAGCATCTGAGAGGCTTCATCAATCAGTATATGGGTAAAATATCCCTCTGGGAGATTTAGGTCATTAAAACTTCCTGCCATTGCGGTGGTTGTTATAACTATTTTGTGCTGATCTAGAGCAGCTTTTGTAGGTGGTAAAAAAAACTGTTTGTCTTCTGAAAGCAAGCAGTATTTCAAAGTGATCTCATCTGTGGCAAACAAAGCTTTCCCTTGTTTGTTCTTTTTTATTCGAATGGGTCTCTCTCCATCGTTTTTCTTGTTGATGAATGGATGGAAGTGATCTCTGATGTACAGATCTGCAGAACTGAAAGGACATAAAATTAAATGCTGGTGCTGTTTTTAATCATACTTTAGACAGTAAAGCTCAGAGCAATGAGCATGACTCGAGTAACACTTTGAAAGTAATATAAAGTCACAAAGAAAACTCCCGAAGCACATGTTTTAATTTATTAAAGGTCTCCTATTATGCTCTTTTATGGCATATATTATAGGTCTCAAATATATATAAAAAAACATGTCTGACGTGTTTTGCTCAAAATACCAAACAGATCGTGCATTTTAGCATGTCCGCTATCCCTCTGTTTCAGCCTTGTTTTAGAAAGTGCTGATTCTGTCACTTTCATGCAAATGAGCTGAAGCTGGCCACACCCCTTTGGAGCGCAGCTCTCTGTCTGAAGAGAGAAGTTCAGCTAAACTCTGCTGTGATTAAACGCCATATTATGATCCAAACCACATCCAGCATTATTTCTGAAACACTTCTCAGTGTTTACCACTACAACAGAGACATTATGTGTATTATACAACAACTCTAAGTCCCTCCTGCAGACATCCTGCTGAACACACACACACAGAGAGCTGCTGCAGAGGGGATTCAGCTCCCGACTGTATATGGGGGACGATAGGTTGGGACGTGTCACGTGAGCGGGACGTTGCCAGGAGTTCAATGTAAGCCAGCCCACATTTCTGATATGACGTCATATCGGAAGCAAATCTGGATCAGCTCGTTTGTACCCCCGTATTTAGAGATGTGGGTAAGGAGGAAAAGAGAGAGGGTTGTATTTTCTGACACTTTGTGAGTCTCCTTACACACCGGGGACACATATTTATGTATAAAAGACAGCAAAAAGTGCATTTTTAATAATAGGGGACCTTTAACAAATCAATATATTATTAAAACATTTTGAAGAATATTCATTACCTGTTGGTGTGGGTGCAAATAAGCACTTTGTTGTGAGGCAGCTTACACAGCTCTCGGGCTGCTAAAGCAAGGGTGAATGTTTTCCCAGTTCCAAAGGGTCCGTAGATGAGGAGTGGTGCTGAATTCTTTTGGGCATTGGAGCTTCCTGTGATAAAATCAACTGCCGACTGCTGCTTTGGGTTGAGCTTCTCATGGTGGATGTTATTCACAGGAACTCCACAGTGTTTAAGGTCTGGCAGCACTATTTTTGTATCAGGAAGGAGGTCTATGGCCTTGTGCATTGTGCAGGAGCTGTAACGATTGAGCTGGAACTGCACCTCCATTTGATACGACTCGTTGCTTTTGAGTGTAAGATCAGAGCAACACTTTTTAGACAGTTGCAAATACATGGTGTTCTCACTTGTTTGGTCTTTCTGTATGCTGGCTTCATAGACCTTGGAGTTCTGACCACTTCTAGATAAAGGGGCTATCAGGGCAGACTGGATGCTGCGTTTCAGTGCCAGTCCCTCAGGGGTGTCTGGAGTGAGATTACAAGGAATGGAGACGGCACAAAACAGTTCTCCCCAAGGAGCTATCATCATGCCAAACTTTGTACTGTTCAACGTGTCCACTGTTGTAATTTCTCCACACACATTTAACCTAAAGAAAAATAAGAAAACAAGCTTTGAATTTGTAAATAGTTGCAAAATCCAAACATGATAAAAGAAACTCTCTACAGGAAAGCACATCACCTTGAAACAATCTGGTCCTCTGCCCGCTCCTCGTCATACAGGAACTGGTGCATTCTTTCTTTGTAGTTGTCACTGTTCAGAGGTGTTTGGGTGCTGTAGGAGGATTTATAGAGAAAGCTCATCTGTGGAGGCTTGTACTTCTTTAAAAGCTCTTCCTGTTCTTCTGTCCTGGAAGAACATGGAATGATTACCCTGTTCCCTCGATGCCAGCGCTCAGCACTTTGAAAGGTGGATCCAAACGTCACTGTTGGTTGTTCAACGTCATCCAATGACAGCTTGCCTACTCTAACCCAGAGTTTCTTCAAGAGCACTGGTCTCATGGCAAAATCTAGTACTAACCACTGGTCAAACAGGCCTGGGTTGATGGATGTGAAAGATACGGTGATGTCATAGGTCGTGTCGTCAGTGAGAAAATGTTCACCAGAGGAGTAGATGCAGGGCTCCGAACTGATGTCACCCAGCGTAAAGGAGGCTCCTGGTTCTTGCTTTAGCAGCGCCACGTGCAACAGCTGTCTCTGTACATACAGAAAATGGCTAGTAAGCAAACTAGGAAAAATCATTTCTTAGATGTGAAGTGTTACAAATATTTATAAGATAAAGAGTATGTGAATACTACACAGATACTTCGAAGAGTAACTAGGGTAATAGTTTAACACAGCATTCTGATTTAGGGCTTTTTATACTATATTGTATAGTTATAGCTGACCACGGGCTGTAGTTTGTGATCATACATTTTGAACTGGACCACAAGCTGAGGTGTTAGTGCAACATTAAACATTCAATTAAGTAGTTTAAACTTAATGATAATATGAATAGGTTGAGTTTTAGTCAAATACAGTACAATACACTGCATGGTCTGCAGAGCAAATTAGTTATATACTGATTCTAACTCCTGATGTTGTCCTGATGGTGCCAACATAAGCACAACCTTATTCTAATGTCCCCTCAAAACCATTAGTTTTTACTCTTTACCTTCTCCTGCTTATAGATACAGAGATATACTATACAGCCCTGCCCGAAAGTTTTAAGAATGACACAAATACTCTTTTTCACAAAGTCTGCTGTCTGTTTTTATAATTGCAATTTGCATATTACTCCGGAATGTTATGGAGAGTGATCAGATGAATTGCAATTCGGAGAAGAAAAGGTGAGCGCTACCATCAACCTTGTGTCATGCCAAAAGTGAACCATTCTGAGACCATTCATGTGTTGGGTTGCTTCTCAACCAAGGGAGTGGGCTCACTCACAATTTTGCCTAAGAACACAGCCATGAAAAAAGAATGGTACCAAAACATCGTCCGACCATCCAAGAACGATTTGGTGACTAACAATGGCTTTTCCAGCATGATGGAGCACCTTGCTATAAGGCACAAGTGATAACTAAGTGGCTGGGGGAACAAAACATCGACATTTTGGGTCCATGGCCAGGACACTCCCCAGACCTTAATGCCATGGAGAACATGTGGTAAATACTCAAGAGGCAGGTGGACAAACAAAAACACACAAGTTCTGACAAATTCCAAGCATTGATTATGCAAGAATGGGCTTCCATCAGTCAGGATGTGGCCCAAAGGTAAATTTACAGCATGCCAGGGCGAATTGCAGAGGTCTTGAAAATGAAGAGTCAACACTGCAAATATTGAATCTTTGCATGAACTTAATGTAATTGTCAATAAAAGCCTTTGATACTTTGAAACGCTTGTGAAAATACTTCATTATACCATAGTAACATCTGTCAAAAAGATCTAAAAACACTGAAGCAGCAATCTTTGTGAAAACTACTACTTATGTAATTCTGTAAACTTTTGGCCACGGCTGTATATAGAGAATGTGAACTGGAACCATCCTGTTTTGCATGGTGGTTAGTTAATTATTCATCTTGATAAGTCACATATTAATAATACCATGCAACTATTGATTTTCCACAGTGCACACACATGCACGCACACTACAGCAAATGTGTAAAGGGCACCAAAACACAGTTTGCTGTGTCCGTATGAAGAATTCTGAAGTTACAAATTCAGCAGCAGACATCCCACACAGGAAAACCAACCAACTTCAATGCACTGGAAAATATTGTAAAAATCTGACCTCTGTTTCAACTTGAAAGTTCCATCGCAGTGTTTCATTGATCTGCTCGCACTCCACAGTCAAATCTCCATCACAGGAGATGCTGACATCGTTCACTTGGTCTGATAACTGTAACGTATGAAATGGTGAACTAAAATACTGTATTTAAGGAACTGAGCATATATATTAAAAACATTTTCAGTCAAACATTTGTACAACTGTTTGTTGTAACTGGATGAAGACTAGGCCTCTGTTCCTGATGGGGAGACAGTTTGAGCTCAACTGTGTGTAGGGAAATTAAAGGGAGTACACATCTCTACAATTACATTATACACATAGCTAACTGTCTGTGGCAGGTCTATATATACCCACAATGCACTAGGTTCAATTTCAGTCAAGCACCAGACACCGACTGCGTATGACCTGTTAACTTTCCCTTCGCATTGAAGGAAACACCTTTTCCTGTCCAGTTTATTTCTGTGTTTTGTCTTATGTGATATATACATGACAGGCTGGATTTAAAGACTTTCAGATGATCGAAAAAAATCTGAACAGAATGAGATAATGTGTCATAGACTCATACTCACTATGTGAACTTCATTGCTGCTGTTTTTGTATTCCTCCAGCAGCTTTTCGTTATAGCACATGAGACCCTGGTCTCCGATGTTCTGTCTGATCTCCTTCTCCTCTGCAGCTCGCATCATCCACTCCTTCAGCTCCTCCTCAGAGTGAGCTTTGGGGCACTTGTTGCCGTACTCACATGTTTGTGGTCTAGGATGAAATGGATATTTTAATCGTACGATAAAAAGAATACGGCTATCATGCTGTCACATTGTGATAGCAACAACAATATAAAGACATGTAAATGTCTCTCCGGAGGTTTATTCTAATGTAAATACAGTTACTTGTTTTTTTTCTACTTTACTACTGTTACTTATGTTAGTGTTTGGGGGTGCCTGAATGAAAAAAAAAATCCAACAAAGGAAGCAGAGATGGATTTTCCTGCTCAAAAGGACAAATATTTGGAGCGCTTTTAATTTTAGCGTGATGTTCCATGCCATATTGAAATCAAATCACCGAGAGTAGAGTGAATAGGTGTGTGCAATACTGTTTGGGATGGATGATTTGATGTGTTTTTAAATTCAAAAAGCTAAGTATTCATCCGAATGCAGAGTGAAATAAACACTCACACCACACTGAAAAGATGATGATTTCAGTGTGTATGCTATGTATGTATGTATGTAACTCACTTATTTACACTGCCCAGAACCTGCTCATAACTTGAGACACAACATTGTTTGAATAACAGGTCTTTCCTGAACCAACAATGAATGAATTTACTGATTGGTTTTGTTCATCTATATTACACATAAAATGAAACAATATGCAATGTTGGTGTAGAATATAGAAGATCATTGGTGCATCCTTTAAACAGGATAGAACAGAAAAAAGTGGGAAAACCCCCAAAAACGACATGTAATTGTGTTAATGTAAGACATTAAGCTAAACTTGCCTCCACAGTGACCCATGATAAAGAACCTGAATGAATGTACAGCAGGGGTGACAAACACATTTTAGGTCAGGGCCCGGTATCTGGAACTGAACAATATAGTGTTTCACTCTAACCCATAAGAACCGGGACCCATTTCTAAAGGAAAATTAAGAGAAACATAGAAACAACTAAACACACTACTTAGAATCCATTTCTGACATTGATTTTCCCCTAGTGTCAGATCTCTGATAATGGGAAAGTTATTCTTTACATATATATTTTATAATTTAATAAATGAAGATGATTTTTCTTGCTTACATTTTTTTTTAATACTCTTTGAGTTTAACAATATCGAATATAATAACTTAATATCTTTGAACCACTCAAATTAACTGAGCAGATCATAATCGTATTTCCTATTGTGATATATGTCAATACATTTTCTGAGACGTTTTAAGGTTAAAGTCCCGATGTGACATCACAGCGATTTTTATCTTATATCATATCAATTTGATCAACAAATGTTCTCGTAACAGATTAAATGTAATAAAGGTCTTGTTAATAAGAATTTTAATTCTTAAATGATTTTATTCTTACCTTTAACAACAAAAAACCAGCTTTTGAAATGCAGCTAGTACAGCAGATACAGTATCTTGGAATGTTGTTATGGCAACAAAAAATCACATGACCTGACCCATGAGACATGACCCACCACGATGTTCAATATGTGTCACTTAGGGACTTCATGAGTTCAAATCAAGGGTAAAGCTGTATAAGTACATTTCAAGAACATTTAAATGTCCTGTACAATCTGTTTCTTATGGGCTAAGATCAAATCAACATGTCAAGATCTATCAATTATTTCACACTATTTTCCACATCTGTGCAGTAATCCTGACACACCACCATCCAAACTAAATTGGGAACTATTAAGGAAGAGGGGTAAGTTATCCCCCTGCCTTGAAAATGTATGAGATTTATACCTACAAAATGTAGAAAGGTTGTGAAAATTGCAGTGAATGTCTTCTCTGTAATTCATGTTTCTATTTTTTCCCAACAATTGAAAGAAAATAAATAACACAAACACACATGACAGGAATACCAACATAATCCACGAATAAAATAAGAACTAAAAAAAAAAAATCATAAAAAGTGTATAAATATAGATAATAAAGCAAAACCTTAAGGTGGAAATAAGCCCAGACTACACCCCCCGCCCTACCCTCATTGATACCCTACAGTGTGTTTACCTCTCACAGAGCCAGAACTCAGACCGATGGTTGTGTGGAGGCTGCCGTCCCCTCCACCTGGTGGTGGTGTCCTCAGAGAGGAGCTGGGCATGTTCCAGAGAGGAGCAGTGCTTGTAGAAGCTCTCCGGAGAGGAGAGGACCAGCAGGCACACTTTGCAGTACATGGTGACCTGCCGCTGCACCGGGTGCTGCAGCCGGCTCAGCTGCAGGACCTGGGGCCGCACGGAGAGACCGCTGTGCTCCGCTTTCCACACCGCCATCTCCACTTCGCTCTGGGCGGCCTGGCAGCAACCGGCCTGGTGCCAGCAGGGCTTCCCTTCCATGACATGACTGCAGTACTCAAACTGACATTTCTGGGGGAGGGGGCGCACCTGGCTGTAAACGTGCTTTCTCTTATTCTCTGACAGGTGATGAACTAAGACTGGGTCCCAGATGTGTGCTGCATCTGCTGAGCAAGTGGCATTCCATCTTTTGGGTGTTAGTTGCTGTGGCTTGTCATTAAAGCAGTTTTTGCAGAGCTCAATGAATTCACCTGGAAACTGCTGGAGAATGCTTTCCGCTGTACTCTCCGGTGTGATTGAAATCGGTTCAGAATCAATTACAAGTCGGATGAACTCCTCTCTACTAATGCGTTTATCTTTCAAATAGTTCCACACAGTGGCCTCTTCATCGCTTCTGGCATAGGTGCAGGTCTTCCCGTGTTGTGTGCACCCAGAGCCCTCCACAAAGAAGTGACACATTTGGAAAAAGACATTACGACCAAATTGTCCACCTGTAGGCGGCTCAGAGACAGGCCTCCAGAAGACAGAGAATTTGTCTTTGGCTAAAAAAAGATTTCTCCTGCACTTGTGACTCACTGACAGAACTGTGTAGGATATTTCGTTCTCTTTGACAGTACACAGGTTGCATGCAGCCTTCAAATCTAGAACTGGCAGGAGGCCACCCAGAGGTTCACAGTCATCAGGGGAATCAGCTCCTCTGTCAGACTGAGCTATAAATTTACAGAGCAACGCATGGTTGATTCTGTGATACTTCTCAAATGTCCAAACATCAGCTTCTTCCTTACTTCTGGCAAAGGTGCACCGATTCTTGTGGTGTGAGCAGCCTTTACCCTCCTTAAAGAAGCAACACACCTCATACCGACTGGGATTTGGAAATGTGGGCCTCTTTGACACAGGCCTCCATTTGCTGCCACACTTGGCTCTGCAGAGCAGGAGATTGCGTGCACACTGGTGTTGGACTGGTTTTAACCTGTAGGTAATTTCTTTCTCCTCGACAGAGCATTGAATGCATACAAATTTGAGGTCATATGTTGTTGTAAGAGGATCAAGTTTGGCAGCTGACATGGTGATACGCTCATATTGCTAAGTCACCAGCTGCAGTCAAAATGTGTCATGACCGTGGACATCGTAGAAATAATGAGGGAGGATTCACTTGTCATAATTGACAAACCCAAAGCCAAAGTGAAGAAATGTTGAGCTTAGCTTGAGAATGTCTGAAAAAAGAAAACAGAAGACAGCATGATGAGAAGAGCGCTCAATGTCTTCAATTCAATTCAGAAAGCCATTAAATCATGTATATTTCCGGCAAATATTACAGAACCACTTTGTTTGTTTGTCTGCTGAATCATTAAAATAGTCTGGCTTTGTCATTTAAATCTAGACACCAATGAAGAAAACAAATCTAGATTTATTTTTCTTTGCATTGTGATCTGAATTCTGATTACAACATGGACCAGACCTTCCAATTGTACTGATCCAAAGGGTTCTGCTTGCATTTACACCTGCATTACCTGGCTGTCCTCCTGACAGGATATCTGTACAGATTACATGTTAAAGCCAGGTGTAACTGGGGTCACACATTTAACTATATATTTTTTAATCCATTTAGTAAAATAGATAGAAGGCTTATTGTTTTTTATAATAATTCAATATTCATACAGATCAATTATACAGACAAGGTAGAAGAAAAGCATAGGCAATAGGTCAGAATGCATCACTTATAAAGTAGATAGCCTTCCTGTGGGTTATTCAGTCACATCGCCCCTGGTCAAAGACCTCAGATCACGCCGAAATAACTACAAACTTGTGATGAACATGCTCCAAAACGTACAAAACCGAAACAATTAAATAATCATTTCAAGTCTTAAATGTAGGAATCCAACGTCAACCACAGAGGCCAAAACAATGAAACGAAAGAAAACAGAGGTATACTGATTACAATAATATCCAACATTACAAAATGTTTTAGTAATTTAAATAAATAATATTTGTTTTATTTTTAGGAACACATATTATTGTTTATTATTATTCCTATTTAACAGGAATACATTATTAGCATCAGATTCAAGATTCATGAAGCAGGAAACAGTAGCAGGACAAAGTGGGAAAGTAATAGGTACAAAGTGAGAGGTAAAATCAAACTAACATAAAATAAACTAAGTAACTAGTAAGTAAAAGTAATACAATGACAGTGAATACGTAGGTACAGTATATACAATATACAACAATACGCACTGTGCAATTAGCAGCATATCTAAAAATAAAACTAGTATAAACTAAATAAAGTGATACAGTGGAATTGGGTACAGCAGGAGTATAATGTAACTTAGTATATTTACTCAAGTTTTGTTTTTATTTTATGCTACTCTATACTTTTACTCCACTACATGTTGTGAGCAAATGTTGTACTTTTTACTTTGAAAAAGATCTTACTACTATAACACCATATATCTAGGTCTTGTCCGATACCGTCGCGCGGGTGCTGATAAGGCACCGGAACGACAGCTGTCTTAAAGCCTCCAAACTCGGTCTTAGAACGAAGGTTACCCTCAAAAATCTACACGCAAGACCACCGTAGTCTGTTTAGGAAGGCAACTCACAGCATAGCTTAAAACGCCAGCTGCTGTTGTATCACTTATTTCAGGCACTAAAGCGTCGCATGTCCAACCGCCAGGATATTAACGGAAATGGGTTGGGCTAGTAGAACTCCAGTATAGTCTGCTAACCACACCTGGAGGACAAAGCCAGCGTGAGGAGTTCAGGCAAGGGGCTCAGCCCATTTCGTTGGCTGTATAAGGCAAATTTTAAAATTGAAAAAAGATGCACTGCAAGCTGTCAAGCAATGCTTCGATCAACAACATATCAACCAGTGCTTGTGCTACATAACTAGCTGGCTTTTATACAATTAGAAAAGTGTCAAATACTGTCGCATTACCGGAAAGTGTACTGCAGCAGAACCCGACAGAGGAGAAGTGGATTGGGTGAGATGTACAAAGTACAGGTTAGCCTAATCACAAGAAAAAATGAAAATAACACCACGGTAGCTTTCGTTTATGCAGGATCAACATTATACAATGGGTTAAAGGAATAGCAGTACAATCACATAATTTTAAGTTCCTCCCTCTTATGATACATCACCCTTTTTAAAATTTTTAAGAGAGTTTGCAACTTTCATTATTAACTATCGACACTGATCCCTATTAACAAATAAAGTGTGGTATTAGAGCATCTAGAAAGTTGCAATACTATGATTGCAATTTGGCTATATTTAGAATTACCTTGCTATGATAACTTCATTAAGATCCCAGTTTTTGTAATGTTGTTTACGAGCAGCTGACTAACACCATATTATAAGCTCAGTTAGCTTTTGTAGTTTGAGCAGTCCTCCTGAGTACCTGCTGCAAAGCCTTCTGCTTGTCGAGATCTTCTGTAGCCGCAAGTGGTAATTATACTCGTTTCTGAGAAGGGGTGAAGCTTGAAAAGCACAACCGGCAGCTAATATATGTGTGTTAAGTTAATCTCTCTAATTTGTAAGTATTCTGAAAACCTGATTTTCAATATAAATAAATAAATAGTATATTAACTGGCTCGGAAGATAATATACAATGGTAATCCGGTGGTCAGTGATCTGCCAAATGGGCTCCCAAAAAGTCAGTGACCAGACTCACACCTTGATGACAAACTTATGCTGGTTAGTTTCGCATGATTTAGAATCACTTAAACACAAAATATCACATTTATACCACCGTTGAGCTAGTTGTATAAGGCAATTAATAAACCACTTGCAAACGAAAGCATATGCACCAATAATTATACACGTAATTTAAAACCAAGGCTTAAATGCCATTCTAGCATTGTATTCAAAATATTTGAGCAAACTTTGTACTTTATTTAAGTACAGTTTAATGACCATGTACATGTTTACACTTTTCCCATTTACTACATTTATGTACTAGATTTCACACTTTGAGATACTGTTCCACTGAGTATTCATATTTGTACTTACTCCACTACAGTCAAGAAATATACTTTTAATACCCCTATGTTCATTTCAGATTTATAATGAGTAACATAAATCAGCTCTTTAATCATTTAGTTTCTTCAAAACACAGCTACCTGAGTATACAAACCATCTCAAACTACTTTCGTCTAGAACACAATGACAAAATAAAAAGAAGCAAGTTTAACAAAAGGTCAAAATGTATACAAATGGTTCAAAAGGCCGAAAGAGCCAGAACCCCATATCACATATCATTTTTTATAGTCTCCCTCCCCCCTCTCTATGATCAGCCGATCACCCCTTTTTAAAAAATCTTTTAAGGAGGAGGTTACATACTTTCAACTTTACTTAAACTATCAACAAATAAATCATAATTAAACAAATAAAGATGATGGTATTTAGATGACATTTCTGAGAAAAGTGAATGAAAACAATACCTATGATATCAGAACACATTGACTATGTCATTTAGAATTACACTTCTTATAACTTCATTAAGACATGATAACTTTATTTGTTAATGTTTTTTAACAGAGCATGCTGATTAAACATTTCTGCTATATCTATAAGTTCAGTTAGTTCTTAGTATTTAAAGGTTATGAACAGTTCTTCAACTCAGCTAAGCAGGTCGCTTGCTGCCCACACCCTCTGCTGCCTTGTCTCAAGATCTTCTGTAACCGTCCGCAAGGTGTCAAAAATTAATACGCCTCGTTTCTGAGAATTGGGGTGAACAGTTTAACGTCTGCACAACTTCAGGCAGCTAAAGGGCATTGTGTTAAAGTTCAACCTGCATCCTGTCTGATTTGTAAGTGTATTCTGAAGAACACTTGTTTTGTCCAATATAACATAAAGTAAATCATGTACTATTAACAATGGCAAATGTCATGGAGACAGGAATTAATATACAATGGTATGTATCTTCAGAGACAGGGTTTTAAGTGAGGTCTGCCACGGCCACTTCAATAACAGATCTGTGTTCAACTCTTATACATTTATTTTAAACTTTTAATTCCTGGTTAGTTTGCAGATTTAGAATCAACAAAATATAAATCAACTAATAGATTATCACATATTATTAAACATTATAGCTAGTTGTAGATAAAGCAATTCAACTAAACCCCACTTTTGCAGAACCGATAAGACATAAATGCACCAATAATTTTGATACAGTAATTTAAAACATATGGTGCTTAAATTGGCCATTCTGTATAGTGAGGTTTTTGGTATTTAAAGTATATTTTGATGCTAATACTTTTGTACTTTTATTTAAGTACAGTTTAAATGCAGGACTTTCACTTGTAACAGAGTATTTTTACACTTTAGCATTGCTACTTTTACTACATGGGAAGTTCACTGTACTTAGTAGTGTACTTTCGTACACTTTTGAGATACTTGTTCTTTACTTGAGTATTTCCATCCACTTTGTACTTTTACTCCACTACAGTTCAGAGGTAAATATTGTACTTTTACTTAATCCCTTATGTTTCTTTACAGATTTGGATTAATGATGGTAAATATAATCAGCTCTTAAATCAGACTTTAGTTCACCTTCAGTAAATTCAGCAGCTACCCTGCAGTATACAAAGCCATTCAAACTAGCTGCACCTTTACCAGCTCTGAGAACACTTTAATGATCAATAATTATAAAACATATCAGAGATATTATTCTGAAATGGACCAATCAAACAATGACTACTTTTACTGTCGCTACTTTAAGTACATTTAGATGAGAGTACTTTCTACTTTCACTGGAGGAACATTTAGAATGCAAGATCTGAGTACTTCTACTTTTACTCAAGTACAAGATCTGAGTACTTCTACTTTTACTCAGGTACAAGATCTGAGTACTTCTACTTTTACTCAAGTACAAGATCTGAGTACGTCTCCCACCTTGGGTAATTTGAAGTTATTTGCCAGTGCCAAAGACAGATTTCCATTATTTGTGAATGTAATGGACTATAAAGTATCCTAAATGTGAATCTAAATCAGGGATGTAACAGAGTATTCCTGCACTCTGGTACTTCTCCCACCTGTGATCAGCAGTAGTCTGCCTCTTAATGTCAAGAGTCGCTACATGGAGCTTCTAGCGTCGGTCCACTAGAGGGCGCAGCTGACCATGTTCCTGGTGCAGCACCACCCCTCAGCATGATGTCAGCGACAAGAGAATAAACAATGGTTTGAAGTGTAGGTTTTCTACAGGTAGATATGCCTAAAATTCTACATTAAAGACGATTCAATTATTACTTATTCAAAATAACATTTCTACAAATGTGTCCTTTACGGTCCGTCAATTTTACGATTTCAACAGTATTACTGCAACTACTGGGATTTCCACTACTATTACTACTACTACTAATATTCCAATAAATAAATATGATAATCACAATAATAATTGCAGTGAAAACAACGACGACGACAACAACAACAACAACGATAACAACAACAACGATAACAACAACAATACTAATGAGCGTCAATAAGGCAGCTTTATTCGCGGGTTCCTCCTTGTGATTTGAAATCATTTCTCTCTTTTGTCATTCACTCAATGCTTGATTGAAATATGAAACGGTAAATGTTTAGATGTTCGCGTGCACTCACCTCCCGCAGCAGCAGCTCCTCTCTGTCTCCGTGACCGGGTTCTGTCTGCAGACTTAACTTTCGTTTCCCGTGCTTTGCGTCACTATCAGCTCCAGATGACAGGCATGCGCTCTGTGCACCCGCTTCACTCCTCTTCCTCATTTTAACAACAGCTTCCTTGTGAATTTGCATGCTGTGTGATGCAGATTCAAATTCAGATTATTTTAAGTCCATTACATATCATGGAAATCTGTCTTGGCCCTGACAAATAGGATAAAATCATCAGAGGTGGAAGAAGTACTCAGATCTTGTACTTGAGTAAAAGTAGAAGTACTCAGATCTTGTACTTGAGTAAAAGTAGAAGTACCAGAGTGTAGGAATACTCTGTCACAGTAAAAGTTCTACATTCAAAATGTTCCTCCAGTAAAAGTACAAAAGTATTAGCATCAAAATATATTTAGCGACAGTAAAAGTAATCATTGTGCAGATTCACAATACTTAATAAAAGTATGTTAAATATAAAAGTGACAAGAGATCTTTGAATTAGCTCAGGAAGTTGCATCGTCAATACATCCAAAACTCTGCAGCTAGGATCCTGATGAGAGTGCGGAAACATGAGCACATTACCCCCATTCTCCACTCACTCCACTGGCTTCCCGTCTCCACCAGGATTGAGTAAGTTTTCCCTCCTCACACACCAATGTTTCCTTGAATGCTGCACATCAGCTAATATATGCTAATGAGCATATAATATAAACTAATAGAAATGTGCTTGGATGCTAACTAACAAATATTGGATTTTAACATGCACTGTGCTACATGTAACTTTGAATTACTGTTTAATCATGTGAAATTAAGAATCATTGTGTTTTTGTTAAAATGAGGTGTTTCCTCTTTACCTCCATGTTGCACAGAACAGACAAACCAAACACGCTGTCATCAAGGCTTCTTCTATATACAGCTCTGGGAAAAATAGAGAGACAACACCAAATTTTCCTTAAATCAAAATCTCTACATGTATGAAAGCCATTCCAGTGTGTGTTGAATTCCAACACAGAGAAAAAATGGCAATAGTTTATAAAATACAATAAAAAAACATTAAACTCAAAGACATGCCTATGCATAATAAAACCATAGAATCTGATAATGCTACAGTGGTCTCAATTTTTCCGGAGCTGTATATATATATATTCTAGGGCTGTCAGTCGATTAAAATACTTAATCGCAATTAATCGCAAATTAATCGCACATTATTTAGCTGTTCTAAATGTACCTTAAAAAGGATATTTTTGAAGTTTTTATAGGTGGATAAATATGATTGCTTTATAATTAATCGTAAATTATGTTTATTATAATGTTATAGTTATTATTAATTATAAATAATGTAATTATGTTTATTCAAGACAGTAAACACCATTGTTATTGCAACAATCTGCGACAAAGTTATGAATCTTTTTTATAGCGGCGGCTCTCCAAGGCTCAAGGACATACCTATAAGTAGTTAAACCAGAGAAACTCATAATGCTGCAGTGGTCTCTTCATTTTTTCAGAGCTGTAGTTCTCTAACACGCTTGCTAAACTGATGTACATTGAGTTGGTGTGTTTAGTGTTTATAGTAAGGATGGCTTATAAGTGTGGGGGTCCTGAAAAAAACACACAGCATTACAAACCTTTGCACTCTGTGAGTCTCTAGGTTTGAGTTTACATCTAAATCCTACTCCCTGTCCCTTTAAGGAAGATAGCAAACATTGTAGCAGTGCTAGTTCATCAAATCTGTATGAATGGACTTCCTCTTGTAGAGGCTTGCTAGTGTATTATCATGTGGACCGTGTTTCCTGTCTCTGCCATCGCAACTTAAACTTGTTGTTCAGAACTTTAAGTTTCACCATGTCCTCAGATATTTGCGACCCTGGATCTATAAACGTACAAACATCAGGCCACTATTATACATTTACATAGTTTTAAGTTAAGCTGCCTGAAGCAGTTTTATTTTTACTTACTGCCCAACACATTTTCAAGATACACTGAACACTTTTCATGACTCAGGTTCAGAGTTATTCCAGCTGTAGCATTAGCATATCAGACAACGTATCTGCCTTTCCAAATGTGTGTGGTTAAACAAAAATGAGATAGATGAGGAATATTATTTGATGCTGATTTACAACTTCAGTCGTAAAAAGTGCACTGTAGGTTGATGTTGGAGAATACTGAAGAACAGACAAACTTTGACCCACATAGCATTTTCCAAACTGCCAGCATGTAGAAAACATCTTCAGCCGGAGAGATCAGCCTGAAACTATGTGAACCCTGGCAGTGTGCTCTTCCTGGAAAATAAAGTAATAAACGGTCACATGATGCAAAATGAAACTTAATGACTTAGTAAAACAGTAGGTGGGACTGAGGAACACCAAACTTGACATTTGAAGGCACAGCTGTTAAGTTTTTTATCTCTGAGGGACAGAAACTAGGTGGACTTCTGAGCTTTTCCAGAAACACACACTGTTAAGATAGTGTGTGTCATTGCAGCAGCAAAATACAAAAAGAAGAAGCATAACAAATAATTTGAACTAAAAATAAATAAAAATGAGTAAAAATGAGAAATATACAAATATACAAATATACAAATGTCAAGGTGTGCATGTTATGTCAAGTTCACAGAGAGGCTATGGAGCAGTGAGTTGTCTGCCAGCCAGAGGGGAATTATTGTAAAGTGTTATTGCAGTGGGCAGGAAGGTTCTCCTGTAACTGTCCTTGTCCTTGTGTCTCAGGCAGCCTTAATGCTTCTGGTAATGATTCTGTTTGCATTCACAGATGTGTTCAGGCCCAGCCTGACCTATACCCCTGCCTTCAGGGATCACAATCACCTGCACTTCCAGGCAGCCAGCATTCCCTTTTCAGGCTCACTTTTCTCAAGATATTATCAGATTGTCAGGTGTCTCTAGCCACCTTGTTTCCATGACTTTTTGCACTGTTCCTTGCCTGTCCCTCTCCCTGTGTGTGCTTCTGCCCTATCCCTAGTTTGCTTGACCTTTGCCCTCAGTCACTTAGGAGCAGGTAAACTTAAAAAATGTAACCTGTTACAATAACCAGTAACAGTACATGTCAAAAATATGTAATCAGTAATCTGAGTATCACAATATAAAAGTAACCTGGCACCTCCAGTGCCGAGGCTAAGCTTGTCAGAAGTCCACTCCTCCAAGTCCAAATGGAAACTTCTGAAGCAATGGAGAGGAAACTCAGAGAGACACGGGGAGAACTGGAACTTGATGGCAAACACTGCAGGTTTATTATCAAGTTAATGGACGGAGAATTGACAAGATATTTACTGTAGCCACGAGGTGAAAGAGCGGTTGCCCGACCAACTCTGAAGATCTCTTCTACAATACGAGGTTTTAACCAGTTCAGAGTGTATAATCAACATTCCTCATCAGTGAGACTTAACAAATATGGACCCTGAATCTAATTAGAGCTGTCGTACATGGCAAAATAATGTACGACAGGGAACCTATCTTCCAGATAAGAAGGGCTCTAGACGTCCCTGGTCAGCTTGTGCTCGGTCAGAAACATCAACAAAGCGCCCAAACTGCCCCTCCTTAAGGGAGATTATAGCAAGGCCATTAGCCTATGCCATGGTAAAACAGACAGAGGAAGGAGAAAGTGATGAACTGTTTCAAAGGTTATATACCAAATCAAAATATTCCCTAACACAAATCTTCCCATCAACATCACCACTGTGATGAAATCCTTGGAGAAAAGATCCAGAACACAAGCAGAATGCAGACGAGCTTCGAACTGATGTCGAATGTCTGATGTCTTCTAAAACCAACTCTGAGGTTCTGTCCCCCAAACTGCTCCTTTTACCCACAGAAAGCTGGAAATCAAACATCTACTGATGGCTGACTCATACCAAAGATACTGTACATAATATCAGTATGGGGCCTAATCGCTAAAGACTGTTCACATTTCAATTATCTTGTGCACATAATGGCAGTTGGTGTTGGGTATTCATTAAAGCCCCCAAAACAACAGAATGTAGAGCTGATGATGAAGATGAGCTGAATCTCCTTTAATGATACAACCAACAAGACGTTAACTGCAGGGTAACCCAAAATAACCATGATACATCTGCAGCGTTTCACATTTCAAAAGTCTCTTAATGGCTTGAGCTGTTTTGAAATAAAACCACAAAGTGAGATTTTACCACAGTCCCTCTGCCAGCGCCCATCCCATCCTCCGCTGCTTAGTCACTGATTCTCTTCAGATCTGAGAGAAGCAAACAGGTTTTACTTGTTCTGCTAAGGTAAAGCACAATCTGTTCAGTGAACGTTTTTGTTGCATAACTGCATTCCCTTTTGTCAACCCAATGCACACGTCCTGTGCCAGGTGGAAATATGTTGAAATCATCTTTTATATTTTTAACAGCTGAAAAACGCTCTAGAAAAAATGCTGCTCCAAAATCAAATAAAAGTATAATAAAATCAAGGTGTTTTTGCTTGTAATAAGTAAACAAATATGCCCATAGAATTGCAAATGTGCTTTGTCAGGTTCCTTGAAGTAAGATGGGATTTTTAGATAAATTAGATCTTGTTATTAGCTGGGGTGTCAAGATTACAGGGTTAGTTAATAGTTTTATATATCTTCCACTGGTCTTACTTCCTGTGCTTGCCCTCCTGTGCCTGATTGTCTCATTGTGTTCACCTGTTGTCCTTGTGTTTCCCCTCCCCTCCCCAGCTGTGTCTTGTCTTGTGATGAGTCCCTCTGTATTTGTCTTCCCTTTTGCTCCTTTTTCAGTTGTCGTAGCTTTTCCCAGAGTTTGCTCCCTGATGTAATTTCCTCTTCACGTTTGTCTCTGTTGGTTTTTTGTTGAGACATTTTTAATTGCTTTTACTGCACTTGGGTCCTATTTACCCCAAACTTGACAGCACGACCAAACCAGTATGGACCCAGCAGTATTTTTTGATGATACTTTCCTAAAACATTTTGTGTATTTTTGTAGAGTGCAGGAGGGCGGTTTGTAAAGAGGCTGAGGATGCTCTTTTACGTGCACTCCAGGAAGTGGCAACTCGGCCGACAACCCATGTCCCTTTTGAGTCAGGGGTCCTCTCGAATCCAGTTCCTGTTCCTTCGTGGGTCCCGCCGAAACCAGCTTTGCACCCTTCGGGGGTCCTGACTCCTGTTGCCTCTCCTGTCCAGTCGGCAATCCAGATTACTCCTGTTTTCCTGATGCTGTCCCTCCAACCTCCAGAGGGGTCCCGGCGGCCTCCTGCTCGACCTCCGGAGGGGACCAGCCGTACCTCCAGAGGTTCACCGACGGCCTCATGCTCGACCTCCAGAGGGGTCCCGCCGTCCTCCAGAGTTCCCCACCGCGGCCATCATCGCCCTCCAGGCCCGGCCCCCAGAATTTCCCCGTCTTTGCCGTCACCCCTTTCTCCGACCCCCAGAGTTCCCTTGCCGTGGTCTCCGCCCCTGTCTCCACCCCTGTTTCCGCCCCTGTCTCCGACCCCCATAGTTCCTTTGCCGTGGTCTCCACCCTTGTCTCCGCCCCTGTCTCTGACCTCCAGAGTTCCCCTGCCACGAGCTCTGCGTATGCACTGCCTCTGCCTCGCCCCGAGGCCGTCCGCCTGAGACCCCCTTATCGGCCTCTGCCTTGATCCCGGGCCGTCCGCTGTTTGTAATAAGCTTTTTGTATCAAAGCTCACTTTTTGTTGAGACGTTATTAATGGTTTTTACTGCACTTGGGTAATATTTACCCCAACCTTGACATGGGGAAACTTATTTTGAACTATATTTCACCAGGATCAGGGAATGTTGTGCGACAAAATAAGCCAGAATTGATCAAAAGTTTTCTGTTTTCTTATGTTAGTTGGGGATATTTGCAATAAGTTGTGTTTTCTAAAATCAAGTAAGATTTATTTCTTGAAACAAAATGATCCATCTTTTACCAATACCACAGCAGCTTAGAGAAAGATGATCTCAACAGTCCCCTATATCTCACTGCATTGTTACTTATTAAGTCAATTTGTTTAATCACAAGCGTAAAGAAATATTCTGACTACAAATTAGAAAAATATACATGGCAGGATTTCAATTTCCAACGTTGACTTATGTTGACATTGAAAAACGAGTCTGAGGGGATACTGTTGTAGAAGACTAAACGACAGCAGATCTGAAAGCAGGATGGAGGACACGGTTTGAGAGCTTTTCATAAACTCATCATGAGGTTAATTCTTGCTTTGGGATGAAGAGGCGTGGTTTGGCTGTACAGTAAGCCTGGCAAATACTGTACATTCAGCAAACCTGCTGAGTCGAGTTTTCTCAGCAGGATGCGAGGCTCATCGCCTGGCTTACAGAATTGAGAAAGACTTGACTGCTGAAGATATTTCTTAACACATCGTTGGGAGGAATCACTTCTTATCAAGTTGTAAAGATTAGGGATTTACAATGAAAATGTGTTGTCTGCGCCACACAGTGTCAAGGTTACGCAGGTTTTGGGAATGATGCTTTCCTTCACACTGAGATAAGAAAATGGATATCTGTTGTCTGTGCGGTGAACCGTTTTCTATTCTCGCTTAGCAGTGTTCACACATGCAATGAAAAAATGTAAACGTTGATTTTTATTAAATGTATCATGTCAACAGATTCCACATAACCATATTAGATTAGTTAAAAACAATAATATCAAGAGTGGCTTCACTTTTCAATGTCGCAAACATGACCTGACAGCATGTCGGTTTGTCATGTTGTCAGACAGAATGCTTAATTGGACAAAAATAAACTGTGTCAAGAATTTGGTAAAGTGTTTGCACATTTATTGGTCATTTTAGAATCAGTAAGCTAAAGGAACGCTTACAATCCTTTTTTTGACAAGTAGTGACTGTGCCCTGTTTCTGCAGAGTAGGAGCAATGTGTGCTATTCAAAGTTTACTTAAATAACGTGTCACATGTCCAAATTCCACCACTTTGAAATCCACCCACCTAGTGTAAACAGACACTGTTCTCAGATCGTACATGTTCTCTTTTGTAAATAAATCTTTCACAAAGTGTATAATATTCAAGGTTCAAGTGTTTTTATTGTCAGGTGCACAGTAGCTCCAGTGTAGTTATGGCAATGAAAATCTTAGGTTCCTTTGTGCACGCTATTTCTTTACAAATGATAGGAGGTGGAGGCATGTCCCCAGCATTCCTAGTGTAAATGACACCTATGGTATTAACCGTTAGTATTTATAAGACTACTTAGTCTATCTGAGCATTTTATCTCACTGCTCTTGAGCGAAGCGAAGAGAAGAGCTGATACAAATATTGCTTAACTAATTTATTAGGTAAAATTTCATACATATTTTTATCAAAAGTCAATATTCTCCAAAAATACAACAGAATTAATTTACAATCAAGAGTGAAAGCCAGCAGTTTTCATGTAAAGATGCAAATTGAACAATCATCAGAAAGTATCTATAGAAGGAAATATACATTTACATAGCATTACTGTTTTTATACCACTATAATTATATAAAGTACAGCACAATGCATTCATTTATTCATACACTTATTGTTCTATTGATTTAAATGTATATAAATGCCAGTTCCCTGGTGGTATCTGCTAACTTGTGCTAAAGCTGCCGATGTTACACTCTGCAGTTGATACAACTTTTGTTGTTTGTCAGGAAATAGTTCCAGCAGTTGTCGTTCTGTGGTCATGTTATGTGTGTTGAAGAACAGATGACTCACAGCAAGTAATTAATGCGCTTTAAAGGTGTTTGAAGCTTCTTCACTAGTTTTTCCCTCTAACTGTGTTCACTTTCGACTGAAGCCCAGAATGGTTCTACTACTACTGTACCAATGAATGCATGCATATTTGCACCAACAATAAGTGAAACAACAGGGATCTATATCAACCATGAGAATCAAGACACTTCAGTTAAAGGTTTTAAAATATATATATTCTAAAAATGATTTTAAAGCGTGAATGTGTGTAAAGTAAACACATCTGAGCTTTTGTATAATCAGTAGAGTAAAAAGCATACAGTACAGATAGATGAGAATTAAAACCTCTGTTTCACCTTAAGTGATGAATGAACTGAGTAAAAGTGTATCAGTGGTTTGATGACATGCTGTACCTTCCTCCTCTCTCCTCTCTTCTGAAGTTCTTCCAGCAACACCTCCCTCCTCGGGGGGGGAGGGCAGCAGGGGAGGCTTGCTGTGGTCCCGGGGCTGCTGGATCCTGAAGGATCTCCTCTGCATTTAACCCATCCTAGTACTAGGAGCAGTGGGCAGCTATTGTGCAGCGCCCGGGGAGCAATGGGGAGGGGGGATTGGAGGTGTCCGGTGCCTTGCTCAAGGGCACCACAGCAGGGCCGAGGAGGTGAACTGGGACCTCTCCAAGTAACAGTCAACCTTCCATATTTTCAAGTCTGTTCGGGACTTGAACCGGCGACCCTACGATTCCCAGTCCAAGCCCCTACTGACTGAGCCACTGCTGGACATTAATCAGAAGGGTGGTTGATACATCTATCGACTCACTGTGTGCATTGTTGACCTGTATTTGTGGCTAACCTGGGGGCTTATGGGTCCAAGGCATTGATGGTAAACGACAAAGTTCCTGGTAGGCAAAAATCCAGATGTTCCCTGTCTCCTTCTCTTCATTTTCTGTCGCCTCTTAGCTGTCAACTTTTGAATAAAAGAATAAATGTGGAGAGGAGAGAGTTGAGAACATGTTTTGTGCATTACTTTACATGTTATTCAGCTGTTATCTTAGTGTGCCTACGGGAGCAATTTAGGGTTCAGTGTATTGCCCAAGGACACTTCTACATTTTGACTGCAGGGGATGGGATCACAGTCGCCCATGTTTGGTAGTAGACAGATGGGACAAAGGGTTTGATACGTATTTCACTCTGCTTGAAACCCAAAGAGAAATGTGCAAGATACAGTATCCAATGCAGCAGGGGAGAGTGGGGTAAGATGAGACAATTTTTACTCATCTTACTAAAGAAACCTAACTCAACTTCAGTGCCTCATTGGGGGTTAAGTTAAACCACTGGCTCAATTTACCCCACAGACACTTTTTGGGAGAAAAAAATGTCTAGTTTTCAATTCATGCTAACCTTTAGCTAAATGATTCTCATGGGTTACTCCTTGCTAAATAACCAACATGTATGATACATATTTTCAGATCTGGATACATTGCTTTGAAAGAACAGTAATTATACCTGACAGTTAAAAATATGTACTTTGACGGGCAGAACATGGTTATTGTGAATTTACCACTTTAACATGTGCTTCTCTCCACCACAGCTCAATAGAAATGTCGGGGGCTTCCTGAATTGATGATCATATTACAACACATGCACAGTTCACTAAATAAAGTGGGTGGGTACCAACTGGCTCATCTTACCCCACTCCCCACTAATGACAACTGTGATCTGAAACAGTACCATGCACAACACTATTCTTTTTCTTTTTTACTCTTTTCCTAATTCTGTCAACGCCAACAAAACTAAGAGGACTCATGGCCTAAATGTGACTCAGTCAAGGCCGGGCTGTGCTGTCTGTCTCTGACCTTGGCA
Organism: Eleginops maclovinus; assembly: GCF_036324505.1. Lineage (NCBI taxonomy): Eukaryota > Metazoa > Chordata > Actinopteri > Perciformes > Eleginopidae > Eleginops > Eleginops maclovinus. The sequence continues at coordinate 3,094,965 of NC_086368.1, read as the reverse complement.
TGGCTTATCTGCTGTAGCCTTGGCAATGTTTGGGATTTTTTTTAACCCTCCCCCTCTTCTAAATTCAGTGTAGTTACTTGACATTTAGTTTTTTGGTACAGCTCATGAATAAAAGTATTATTAAACTAATAATCTGCTCAGTTTTGCTGGTATTGAGCGGATGAAGTCCCCGAAGGTGTGCTTTTTTTATCAGTTCACACTATCTGAAACAGATGTTCACATTAAAGAAACATGTTGAGGAAACACAAATAAACCAGAGGTGTACTACTTCAAGCTGAGCAAAACAAATAGAGGTTCATAAGAGATATCGTTACAAAAAATTCAGTTGGGTAAAAGAGATACCAACTCAAAGTATTTCACCAGGAAGTTACAATGTATAAATAGCATAACTTGTCACACTGACATAGAGGACAGTAGACGGGCAGAAAAAGACAGAAAGACTATTACACAAAATTAATTCCACCACACAAACCAAGCGCTCCATTAGGGTTAAAACACAGAGCACCAGTGTCAGTTCTGGGACAAATGTAAAACTCCAAAGCCACAACAATAGGCAAAACAAGAGAGGGTCATTGGGGAGAAGTATTCTAAAGACCTCTACAAAAGTAAGTAAATCAAGTTGATTCAAAACAAAGTTAGACAATATAATCAGGCATCAGGAATAACAAGAAGCCTTTAGACTATCCAATCACACAACAGAGGTAACAAACACACTAAGAACGTTTAATTAAAAAATGCTTGTGGCTAAGATTGCATCATAAAGGAAATGTTGCACAACATCACATCCATGCTGCAAAGAGCTATTTCGAAACTGTTCAACATGCTGCTGACTGTGGCTGCTGGATACAGTACAGTTATTCACCTTAAATTATAAATTGGAAATAAATCACACCCTAATGACTACAGAGGTCAACGGTAACCTTGATTGTTGTTCTGTAGTATTCTAAATGTCAGGATACTAGCCTCTAATTAAGAAAAAGACACATTTCGTAAATGATAAATTGGCTTTCAGAATAAAAGAACCTCCCATCATACAGGTGCATCTCAATAAATTAGAATATCGTGGAAAAAGTTCAATTAAAAAAATTAAAACTCATATATTATTATGGATTCTTTATTATGAAATATGTCAAGCCTTTATTTGTTTTAATCCTGATGACTACGGCTCACAGCGAATGAAAACCCAAAAATCTGTATCTCAGAAAATTAGAATATTGTGAAAAAGTTCAATATTGTAGACTCACTTAAATCAGCTGATTAACTCAAAACACCTGCAAAGGTGTCCTGAGCCTTTAAATGGTTTCTCAATTTGGTTCAGTAGGCTTCAAAATCATGGGGAAGACTGTCTATTCATAGAAAGTTAAGAGGAAGGAAAATGTGTGGTAGGAAAATGTGGACAAGCAACAGGGATAACCGCAGCCTGAGAGGATTGTCAAGAATAGGTCATTCAACAATCTGGGGGAGCTTCACAAGGAATGGACTGAGGGTGGAGTCGTGCATCAAGAGCCACTACGCACAGAGGTATCCAGGACATGAGCTACCAATGTCGCATTCCCTGTGTCAAGCCACTCCTGAACCAGAGACAACGTCCGAAGCGTCTTACCTAGGCTAAGGAGAACAAGAACAGGTCTAATGCTCAGCGGTCCAAAGTCCTCTTTTCAGATGAAAGTACATTTTGCATTTCATTTGGAAATCAGGGTCCCAGAGTCTGGAGGAAGAGTGGAGAGGCACAGATTCCACGTTGCTTGAAGTCCAGTGTGAAGTTTCCACAGTCAGTGATGATTTGGGGAGCAGTGTCCTCTGCTGGTGTTGGTCCACTGTGTTTTCTCAATCCAAAGTCAACGCAGCCGTCTACCAGGAAGCTTTGGAGCACTTCATGCTTCTTTCTTCTGACAAGCTTTATGGAGATGCTGATTTCATTTTCCAGCAGGACTTGGCACCTGCCCATGCGGCCAAAAGTACTAAGACCTGGTTTAATGACCACGGAATTACTGTGCTTGATTGGCCAGCAAACTGGCCTGACCTGAACCCTATAGAGAATCTATGGGGTATTGTCAAGAGGAAGAGGAGAGACACGAGACCCAACAATGCAGTCGAGCTGAAGGCCGCTATCAAAGCAACCTGCGCTTCCATAACACCTCAGCAGTGCCACAGGCTGATCGCCTCCATGCCACGTCGCATTGAGGCAGTGATGCATGCAGTGCATACATATGAACATTCTTTTCGGAAGGCCGACATTTCTGTTTAAAAAATAGTTATTTTTATTGGTCTTAAGTAATATTCTAATTTTCTGAGATACTGATTTTTGGGTTTTCATTAGCTGTAAGCCATAGTCATCAAGATTAAGACAAATAAAGGCTTGAAATATTTCACTTTGTGTGTAATGAGTCCATATAATATGAGTTTAATTTTTTCATTGACTAAATGAAATAATAAAATACTCATTTATTGAGATGCACCTGTATACACCTTACACACATTAATTAACATGAATTTCCATCGGAAGAAAGGGGGAGAAAATATTCAAAATCCTTCAATGTTGAAGCACCGTTTTTGGTACTAGGACAACAAGATTAAACAATCAAAAATCAAATAGAACAATTTAAAGATCAGAACAGTTTAGGTTTGACTGACCTCTGGTCAGAGACAGCATGGAGTCCATCATCTTGTCTGTGTTGGCTGTAATAGAGAAGTCAAATGAACAGTGTTACCATCTGAAACAGTGACTGAGATCAACTCCAGGTACCTCCTGGTCGTGGTAGTAATATAATATAATACAACACAGTAAAACAAAAAGACATGATTGAATTGGATGCTGTTAAAACAAACCCAAAATCTGTTTCACATGTGGAGCATACAGGTCCCAGATCTAGTTTGCATAGATTTCACGTGGTTGTTTCCGTGTAACTGTATCTATTATCAAAATGATAAACCCACCTGATTATAAATTACACCTCTTGTATCCGTGCAACAGATTTAACAATGACAGGTTCCAAATAAACTTAAATAACAGGGGCAGAGAGAGACCACAGTGGTGTGCCAATTCCATTTGTTGCAATATGAAACATCAATTACTGCTCAGGGTTGTTGTTATGCTTATGAATGTCACTCTAAACCCCACTGAAAAAATTAAACGTTGACTTTAATTAAATGTATTATGTAAACAGGTTCCACATACAGTAACTGTATTAGGTTAGTTGAAAGCAATAATATTTAGTCAAACTTATTTTAATTTTTTTATATAAACCTAAAATAGTTGCTTTCAACTAACCTAATACAGTTATGTGGAACCTGTTTACATAAGCTTTGTGACATTTGTTGACATAACACATTTAATTAAAGTCAAGGTTTCACTTTCTTTTTTTGTGTGCCCACACAGACCTCCGCCCTCACCATGATACCATCTGCACTTTCTTTACTCTCTGCTTTGTTGCACTTTCTAGTGTTGGACAAAATGACATTCAACTCAAAGGTATAGATGTTGTTGTATGTAGATGTATATATGTGTTGGAGGCACTAATGAATACTGTGGAAGCAAATGTTTAAAATGTATCCTGTGTTGTGTAGTAACACAGCTTCCTCCTCAGAGAATGTTTATGGGCTGTCTGTAGCTCTACTGTAGATAACATGCTTTACTTACTGCTGCATGACTGAACAATAGTTGTTGTAGTAAACCTCCGACACTCCTGCAGCTTGTGTGTGTTCAGATATTATCGTGTCAATCTCTTACTGTTTATATATCCACTATTGTCTGTGTGAAAAAAGAGGAAACTATAAACACAAGTAGAATCTCCACAAAGGTCAGCTGTTTCACAATTTAGATGAACTGCTGTGCTTTGAGGACAACGAGAGTTGAAACCAAAAGCAGATGTGTTTATCTGTATAATAGTTGTTTAGTGGTGCTTAAGAGGTGACTGCAGACTTATTAATGCTATATGTTTACAGTGGCAAGAAAAAGCATGTGAATCTTTTGGAGTTTCCTGGTTTCATGCATAAATTGGTCATTAAATGTCACCTGATATTCATCTCAGTATAGTCAAACACAACATTGAGCTAATAACACACAAACATAATATGTCATGCCTTTGGCAACAGAGGCACTTGTGGAACAAGTAAGGGAACTGGTCTGGAGTGGTAAAACCTCTTTTTGCAGCAATAACCTTAAACAAACCCTTTGGTGTTCCAGATCAGACCTGCACAACATTCAGGAGGGACTTTGGACCATCCGTCCTGACAGAACTGCTTCAGCTCAGGCATATTCTCAGGGTGTCTGGTGTGGACGGTTCTCTTGAGGTCATTCCACAGTATTTCTGTTGGGATAAGGTCTGATAAGGTCCTCTAAAAGGCACTTCTTTGTATTAAGCCAATCTGTATTACATTAACTTGGATATGTAGGGTCATTGTCCTGCTGCACTACCTAACTACTGCTGAGCTCCAGGTGGCGGACATCCAGTCTGTCATTTTCCTGTAAGATATCTGGATCATCTTGAGAATTCATTTTTCTTTTTTAATGAAGGCAAGCTGTCCAGGCCCTGAGTCACCAAAGCAGCCCCACATCCTGACGATCCATTCACTGACCCATGCCACTCTAAAGCTAGGAAGCTCATCAGCTAGTACCAAATGTAACCAGTTAGCTCTAGCTAGCCAGAGCAACAGCAATGCTAACGTTATTCTGAATCAGCTCTACAGCTGCTGTTTATACAGTATTTTTATTTAGTTCGTGCGTGATCCCAAACACCTTGCGCTTTTTCAAATGACCAAAACCATTTGATTCTCAGTTAACAAGGGCCTTAAGGGGCCTATCAAAAGGACTCAGGTCCCAGGGCCCATAGTGCCATTATTGATACTGCCCTTCTACTACAGAGGCAACATTAAGTCTTATTGTGACATGCTGTTGATCTGTTTCATTTTCAGCCCTTTGAGACAGTTTCTCAGTGTTCTCATCCTCACTGCAATTTGAAAAACAAAAAGAAAACACTTATATCGTTTACTGTTTGAATAATTCAATAACCACTGGAAGGATTGCTGTGACAGTTTAAATTCTGCTGACCCCTGACTTTTCTTTCAGTGCCACCAGCAAGTTGACGATTACGTTTTTAAGGACAAATTCTCGCGACTATTGGACAGATGTTGACCAGTAACTTGGTAAATATATTCAGGGTGCCCAGAGAATACATTTCAATGACTATGGGGAACCTCAGATTTTTCCTGCAGTGGAAACAGCAAATGGAAGGTTTCCTTTATATGACAAAAATGTCGAGACACAAGATGCTGTGGCACAATCTTTTTAAATGAATGAATCCCACTGATAATCCCAAAGACTACTGGATGGATGTTGATGATATTCATGTCTCTCTCTGTCACTGTGATTTCTGGGCTTATCAAGTACCTTTGGACATTAGCCTGGGCTTAACGAAAGTAATATAAAGTCACATGGCCGACCATGAGCAAAACAAGAGGTGCAGTGTGAGTGGGAGAATAGGATTTAATATGGAAAAGACTTGGATGTGCTTCCCTACAAACAATTAATTTGCTTTGCTACACTGAAAAAGCAGAAACGATGAAATGATGAATGATCTAACTTCATTCATAATGGTTGTCCCCCTTAAAGCACTTCATTATATGGAACGTTCTTCACATAAAGTTACCTTGCCTCGAGTCTGCATAGCTATTGAACCTTGAACAGTATGAAAGGTTGCTGACATTACTCATTAGAAAGTAATGACTATTAAAAGAAGGCAAGGTTCGCTCAGGGAGTTATGGAGTGAAGAGCAAGGATTTTAAAGAGACTTTTTACTTTTCCACCACGACATATAATCGGATCAGAAATATCATGTACAGGCTGCAGATTTAGTCACCAGGTTAAATATTTGTGTTGAATATTTCAGCCTACACGGAGAGTAAAGAACCAAAACTCCAGAGAGATCGGGATCAGAGGTCTGAGGTACAGGCCCGGTTTGAACTTTGAATCTCTGTTTTATCGTCCTTCTTGAATCTCTGTTTTATCGTCCTTTACCATTAAATTCATCATAAAGGAAAATGTGTCAACATATTGAGGTGGCAATAGAGGCTGTCTGTAAAATGAATCCCTCTGATTGGCTGTTCAGCTTAAACCTATAGCCAAGATAAGAGACGGCGTGAGGACACACACAGTTCCTTTTTATCTCCATCTCATCTAATCGTTCCAACACTCCAAGTTTAGAACGAGGCAGGAAATGCATTTAACACATCATTCAGATTGTTTTGCCTTCAGATTGAGAAGTCAGACTGGAAGTCTAACATTTGACACATAACTCTGTACTGAAACACACAGAATTGGCAGCAGCTACATTCCCCTACTTCCCAATTTGAAGCATTGCAGACTAACATACCAAGGACAGGGTTAACCACGCGCTCCAGCACACACACCTCACTCTGCATCAGCCAATTGGTTTTGCTACTCCCTCACTGACCCAGGTACACCTCTACACCTGATGCTATCCTGGATGAAAAACCGCAGAAAGAGAGTAATGTAAAGTAACAGAAGCTTACAAATCTGGAATTAGTTATTGTGTTGCACAATGCAAGTCACTGCAAGTCGCTGAACTTCCCCAGAGCTCCGAGATTCAACTTGTACTGGTACATTTAAAGTCTGCTGGAAGGGGATGAGATTACTGATCTCACAGACACTGTTCCGTCTGTGCAGAGCTGGTTCAATGTTCCATCAGAGCTTGGTTATGTGTGGCACTTTTTGATTTATCATTAATGTCCTTTGGCCTTGTCTTGAAGCGAGGCCCCTGGTCAAAATTCAGTTTAATAATGTTTCAGGTGCACACTGTGAAGCCAGCCGACACAGCAACACAAACATGCTCAGATAGGATCAGGCTTTTCATTAAAGATCATCAAAGTCCAGAGGGCTTCAGGTCTGTGGCACTTGAAGTAAATGTCAGTGCATAACGACAGGATTCATCATTAGAGGAAACAGGAGCAGTTCAATTGTTGAGTTATCACACTGTGATCCTCTGAGACCAATCTCAGGGGAATTTGCTCTGGAAAGGGAACAAAAGATAACAACTGAGTAGTTAATGTAAACTCTCATGCATCTTATTACATCTGCGGGAGGTTCAGTCAGAGCATGCTTGTGTTTCTTCTAGAAACACAAGCATGAATATACTGAATATATAGTGATGAAAATATTACACTTTAGGATTGAGTGTATTTTGAAAGAGGTTATGAACTTAAAGATCCAATGTGTCATAATTCTCTTCAAATATTAACAATGTGGGACATTTAAAAGTAATTGTTTTACTGTGTTGTGACATATCTTTGTGCAGCAGCATTTTACAGACAGCAGGTGGTTGCTGTGACTGCACCCTGTGGAGTTGGTTTTTTTTGCACCTCTATTAGCGCTATTTCACATTGTATTTACAAAAATGTATTTGCGGTAAGAATGGAAATGCAGTTTAAAAGACCTAATGGAAACCATGTCACTGGTGGTATACGTACTAATAATAAGTAAGCAAGTGTCAGTAAATGGGCAAGCCATGATGGTAATAAAATGGTTAAAGATAATATCCATTTAGCAGTGTTAGACCTTTTCTTTTCTTTTAGTATCACATTTGAACTCAGATTAAGATTATGGCCTTAAATGTTTTTGTTCTTATGTTACATGACTCGTATAAAAAGTCCTTCCACTAAGCTTGCAAAACTTTAATAATAAAAACACTTCATAATAAACAGGTAAGATTTTGTATTTGTGTGTTTCTGTGGATGCTCGTCCTCAGATGAACCAGTGATTTTCCTCTCTGCACCATGGCTGCAAAACAAAGCAGTCCCATCTGAACACTGTGTGTGTGTGTGTGTGTGTGTGTGTGTGTGTGTGTGTGTGTGTGTGTGTGTGTGTGTGTGTGTGTGTGTGTGTGTGTGTGTGTGTGTGTGTGTGTGTGTGTGTGTGTTGTCTTCCTTCCTCTCTTCCCCACATCCACCTACCTTTATGAAGGTCACAGGATGTTATTGATGGAGCTAAGAGGTGTTTAACTGTGCTGTAGAACAGTTTTGCGGTGCTGTTGAACTGTATTACTGAGGTTTCTGTCCTTTTGCTACTTTAAACTTCAACTCCGCCAAATTTCAGAGGCAAATATCCTACTATTTACTCCACTACATTTTATTTTTTAACACACACAGTTACGCAGTATTACTACTTTATTCAACACAATATTTCAAGTATCTAAATTCGGTCCACATTGAGAAAAATACAATTCTAAACTTACATGTATAAATGTATGTATAAAAAAATGTGATTTGCATCACATTTGATGGTAAAACATGCCCTCTGCTGGTCAGTATCTCTAAAGAGGTAATCAGGATGTAATGCTGTGAAGTTACTTTCTGTTCCATGCGTTCACCCCGAGGTTCATTTAATATTTAGGATGGAAGCATTAGTCCAAAAGACATCCCAACCTAATGTAATCGTAGGGTTTGAATCTCTGTTTTTTGAACTTATTGTAAGTCAATTTGGATAAAAGCCTCATCCAAATGAAATGTTATTTAATGTAGAAAATGTAATGCAATTTACAAGACATAAGATAACCCTTTATCGAGTGTCAGATATATGCTTTGCAGGCTTTGAACTTCTTCCTGAAGCTGTCTTTTGGCTGTCTTTGCACAACTATATCCGTCACTGAGTGCACCACCAATGCTGTTACCCCTGTATTAATGGATGATCCAGTACCATCTTTATAATAATGATTATAATTATACATTAATGCATTCATCAAGCAATTTATCAGGTGCTCAAAGATGTTTTCCAGAGGTAAAAAATACGATAAAAGTCAAATTAACATTGAGCAATAAAAAACACATTTAGCACAAGTACACTACATTAATCACACATTAAAAGCTAGTCTGAAAAGGTGAGTTTTGGTCAGTGTTTGAAGGTGAAAAAGGTCTATGGTACGTTTGCCATGACATGGTAATGATCTACTATACAATAATGGCAACAGTGGCAAAACAACAATAATGTGGGGATAGAATGAGAGGTATAACAACTGGTTTGATGTTTGGTTCCTGCTCAGGCCTAGCTCTATAAGCACCAGAGACAAACGCTGTGAGTGGACATCTCAGGAGAGTGTGGAGGATCTATGAAGCACTTTAAATCCTCTCATCAGTCTGAAGCAGGCAGAGCAGCAGTTAGCTGAGCTTGACATTGACCTGCACAGTCAGCTCTGTTACTGCCCCGAATCCTTTAATGGCTGGCCTGTACCCAGTGAGTTAGTATGATGGTAGGATGATAATCAAATGAGTCATGTTCAGTCTCCTTGCTGTAAGGCCTCACAGTACAATATAACTAAATACATTTGAGTGCCCAGATTAACACATGACCAAAGGATACTAACGATTATATGTACCCTGGTTATAAGTATATTTACTTTGAGTGTGAAGTCACCAGGGACTGATAGAAATGTTTGGTGTATTCCCAGCCTCAATGTGACTCTGAATGAGCCGTGGTTCCACTTTACTGGAACGGTCAGTAACCTGGGAGAATTTGGAGATGTGTGTGTGTGCATGTGAGGTTGGGAAGCAAGGGAAGAGTTGTGTGGGGTAAAGCAGTCACACACAAAGGACGTAACCAAATATGATTTATCTGACGAGATCAAGATAGTAAGCAAGGATAGAAAAGACGGTGTGAGGACACACACACAGCAAGAGGAAAAGGTTCTGTAATGCATCGGGATGACTATTAAATGTATTTGAATTGCATAATATGTTCCAGTCAGTGTAGCTAACTGAAGGAACAAATTAACTTTAGAGTTAAACAGTCATTTAAGTCAAGTCTATGTAGCACAAGTATGGTATAATACCATACTATACTATATATAATACTCATTGTGATGGAAACTTCTGGAGCAATGGAGAGGAAACTCAGAGAGACACAGGAGGGCTGGAACTTTGATGGCAAACACTGAAGGTTTATTCTGAAGTTAAGGGATGGAGAATTGACAAGACATGTGCTGCAGCCACGAGTTGGCAGAGCAGTTTCTGAATTCTGAAGATCTCTTCTGCAGTCCGAGGTTTTAACCAGTTCAGTGTGTTATTCAACATTGCCTCATCAGTGAGAGTTAACAAATATGGACCCTGAATCTAACGAAAGCTGTCGTCCATGGAAAAGAACCTACGTTCCAGATAAGAAGGGCTTCTAGACGACCCTGAACAATAAACTATCTCAGGTCAGTTTGTGCTCGGTCATAGACTGGCATCAACAAAGCGCCCAAGCTGCCCCTCCTTAAGGGAGATTACAGCAACCCCAAGGTCTAAAGACCTATGCCATGGGAACGCAGACTGAGGAAGGAGAAAATTATGAACTAGGTCAAAGGTTAAACAGAAAAAATATTCCCTAACACTCATGACCCTCCTACTAAATTAAAATAAATTGTGTTCAGTGGCATATGCTTCTGAGTGAACATTACACTATGAAGTGATCCAAATGCAGAGAAACACTGTAATCAGCGGGGAGGAGCGCATCCTCCAGGCCCAGATTGATCCTCAGCTCCTGTTGAAGGGCCACAGAACTGATCCTGCTGGTTGGGCCTGTATAGTATTTTGTGTGTGTGTGTGTGTGCACAGGCTGACCAGAGTATATTCCAGATATTGAGAAATACTGAAAATAAATAAGTGTTGCATGTTGCTTTGTACCTGTGATAAGCCATGCCTAGCAAGAATGATCATCTCTACAATAAGGAAGATAAAAGGGCTTGTGCTGTCCTTTCCTTCCTTAGCTATAGCTGATTCTGTCAGAGGGTCGCACCGTGCTGCAGCAGACCAAGCTCACATGATATCCTTAAGATGTTTACCCTTTATCCTTTTGGGATATACTCGATTTCTTGAAACAGTTTTTGTTCTAAATACCACAGGTCATTAGCAATATTGCCCTTAGTCTTTAGTACGCTTGACTTAATCAATATAGATACAGCCCCGGCATAAATTAAGACCACTCTTATTGTTCTTAAATCTTTATCTCTACATGTATGGCAGCTATCCCAGTACCTGTTGAATTCCAACACAGAGAAAACATTTTCAGTAGTTTATAGAATACAATAATACAAAATAAATAAACATTTAACTCAAAGACATGCCTATGAATAATAAAACCATAGAATCTGATAATGCTACAGTGGTCTCAAGTGGAGCTGTATTTATATACACATTTAAAATATATATAATTAGCATCAAACCGAAAATGCCAAAAACATAATAGTCGTGCATCATGACTTGTGGGAGTCCAATATAATCACAATCAACTGGTTGCCTTTAAATTCATGCAGTCATGTAGAAAAACACAAACAGAAACACTCACCCAGTCACTGATAGCATGATTAGCTTTCACGGCTGGATACAAACCGTCCCGTTGAGGGTGTGAGGGTCGGTGTGAGAACTGACAGCAGGACTGATTTGAACTAAAACATGACAGATGCCGTTTGTTTGAAATCTGAGATTTATTGTTTTATCAACCATATATATATATATATATATATATATATATATAGTGACTGACAAAATAAGTCACCTTCAATTGTTAACTACTTCACACACCCCTAGTTAAACCAGGTCAAAGTAATTCAGCAGAGGTCAGTACGATTTCTCAGCACAGTTTGTGCGTTTAGTTTTTACAAATATTGCACCCAGCTGTAGGCCCTCTGCAACATAATGAACAATTCCAAACCCAGTGAAATAAAAACCTGTTTGATCACTCTGAATGTGTTACAGAAGATAGATAACAGACAGCGGACATCTCAAGCCAACAGTTGTATGTGTGGCTTACAACCCCCCCCTCCCCTCTGTATGGAGCTCCATTGCCATGTCCTCTAATAAATGCGAAATCATTTAACAAAACCTCAACTGTCACTTATCTTACATGAGTTTATCTTGTGTTAATTATGTGAAGCCAAATAAATGAAGAGTGATTAACGTCACAATGAAGGTTTCAGTTGTTAGAAACAAGTAAAGAAGCAGAGTGGCGAGTGCTTCCTGGTTCTATGGTCTGTAAATCGGGTTGGAGAGTTCAAAGCGCTAGTGCGAGCTGGACTCCATGCTCGGTCTAAACACTGTCAACCAGGTCTCCTGTCGAGACCGTTTGCCGGAATATACTCAGAAAATGTTCTATCCTGTTCAAAAAATGGAGCTCCTCCTCTACAGTGTTGTATATTTCAGAGCTGGATTTGTCCTGCTGACGCCTTACAGTCAGCCAGTGAAGCTCCATACAGACAGTGACAGAATGGGACAGAAGAGGTCATTACACAGCTTCAAAACAAGAAAAACAGAGCCCATTCAAAGCACAATGATCCTGTCGCACTGTCTGTAACGGACTCCTAAAGGCAGAAGTCCAAACGAGGAGAGAAGAGTCATCAGCTCCAGGGTTTACATGGAATGTCCTTAAGGAGAAAGTCCAAAATGAGTAAAGAGTACTGGGTCCTCTTACGTGATGTCCTTCTGTCTGGGAGGCCTGTGAATGTTCCGGACCACACACTTAACCATCCACTCTATGCCTTCGTTCACTCCATCCCTGCATCAAAGAAAAAGACAGCGTTAATCAAGGACTAAAGGAAGGATCAAGCTGGCAGAGCATTTTCAACCCGGATGGTGTGCTGCTGCGCTGCTGAAAATAAAGTTCTGATGGTATGTGCACAGCTGGTATTAACAGAACTAAGAGCGTGCAAGAGAGACGTTAGAAACCATGCTTAATATTTCTATACCATCCGTCACTAATAAAGACACCTACAGCAGCTCTGTTGGTGCTCAGCGACTCGAACTTGAGCTGAAGACGGTTGTATTCTTGTTTGTCCAAGCATTTTGATTTAGGTAAGCTAACTTTTTACTGACTATGAACATTTTTATAATGCTTTAATTGTAATGATTTACAGTTGCAAATCAACACATACTTTCTTTGGCTTCTACTTCCCAAAATGAATGAGCTTTACAAAGGATATGTTTCCTAGACTAAATGAAACTGTGTATTTAATAGGTTAAGTACCTCACAGGGAGAATTCACCCCTAACCTCGCTGCTTAACAGAGTGTCTAGAGCTGCCTGCCAAGTTCCTTAACTTTCATCCCTGCTTCCCTCACTTGCGTCTCAGTCCCTCCCACCAGGGATGCATGGAGTGATACCACACTAAGAGAGAGGAAGCAAGAGCTGTGTGTTTTAAGAGCAAAGAGAAATCCTTTCCGTTTGTGACGAGGGCGGCAGTCAGAGCTGCAGAGAGAGTTACGAAGGAGTTTGTGTTAATGACAAAAAAAGGCACACACTTATCACTGACAGAGCAGCAGCAGTGTGTGTAACCTGTTTCACACACACCTGGACTAATAACACCCTTCCCTCTGCAGTAATCTTCTGTACCGTGTCCTGCTGGGCACACCTGTTCTACCGGCAGAATGCGTTTTTATTATTCCTTTAGTTATAAACGTCTACATTTATTGATATCCTACATTTGGAGTTCATAATCTACTAATCCAGGATATGATCATGGTGTATAAATCACTGACTAAGCTTGTTTTTATTTTTCCCACTTACAAAGCATGTAAAGTCTGTAATTGTTATCATAGCTACTCTTCAACTGTGAGAGACGGAATCTAAAACAAAAATCCAGAAAATCCCATTGTGTGATTTAAGTAATTAGTTTGCATTTTACTGCATGACATAAGTATTTGAAACATCAGAAAAACAGAACTTAATATTTGGTACAGAAACCTTTGTTTGCAATTACAGAGAGCAGACGTTTCCTGTAGCTCTTGACCAGGTTTGCACACACTGCAGCAGGGATTTTGGACCACTCCTCCATACAGATCTTCTCCAGATCCTTCAGGTTCCGGGGCTGTCGCTGGGCAATACGGACTTTCAGCTCCCTCCAAAGATTTTCTATTGTGTTCAGGTCTGGAGACTGGCTAGGCCACTCCAGGACCTTGAGATGCCTTCTTACGGAGCCACTCCTTAGTTGCCCTGGCTGTGTGTTTCGGGTCGTTGTCATGCTGGAAGACCCAGCCACGACCCATCTTCAATGCTCTTACTGAGGGAAGGAGGTTGTTGGCCAAGATCTCGCGATACATGGCCCCATCCATCCTCCCCTCAATACGGTGCAGTCGTCCTGTCCCCTTTGCAGAAAAGCATCCCCAAAGAATGATGTTCCACCTCCATGCTTCCTGGTTGGGATGGTTTTCTGGGGTTGTACTCATCCTTCTTCTTCCTCCAAACACGGCGAGTGGAGTTTAGACCAAAAAGCCCTATTTTGGTCTCATCAGACCACATGACCTTCTCCCATTCCTCCTCTGGATCAGATGGTCATTGGCAAACTTCAGACGGGCCAGGACATGCGCTGGCTTGAGCAGGGGGACCTTGCGTGCGCTGCAGGATTTTAATCCATGACGGCGTAGTGTGTTACTAATGGTTTTCTTTGAGACTGCGGTCCCAGCTCTCTTCAGGTCATTGACCAGGTCCTGCCGTGTAGTTCTGGGCTGATCCCTCACCTTCCTCAGGATCATTGATGCCCCACGAGGTGAGATCTTGCATGGAGCCCCAGACCGAGGGAGATTGACCGTCATCTTGGACTTCTTCCATTTTCTAATGATTGCGCCAACAGTTGTTGCCTTCTCACCGAGCTGCTTGCCTATTGTCCTGTAGCCCATACCAGCCTTGTGCAGGTCTACAATTTTATCCCTGATGTCCTTACACAGCTCTCTGGTCTTGGCCATTGTGGAGAGGTTGGAGTCTGTTTGATTGAGTGTGTGGACAGGTCTCTTTTATACATGTAAGGAGTTCAAACAGGTGCAGTTAATACAGGTAATGAGTGGAGAACAGGAGGGCTTCTTAAAGAAACACTAACAGGTCTGTGAGAGCTGGAATTCTTACTGGTTGGTAGGTGATTAAATACTTATGTCATTCAATAAAATGCTAATTAATTATTGAGTACCTATGATAAAACTTACAGACCTCTACATGCTTTGTAAGTGGGAAAACCTGCAAAATCGGCAGTGTATGAAATACTTGTTCTCCCCACTGTATATTTGTATATAAAGATGGAGAAAGTTTTATGCAGTCCGTTTTGTTTAGGGCTGCTCGATATCAGGAAAATTTGCGATATGCGGTAACACTGCTGAATACTGCGATGACGATATCCCTTGCAATATTTAAAGGGGCCATAATATGCTTTCCCAGTTATTACCCGTCCCCTCGTGTGTTATGTAGGTTTTTTCTGCATGTGAACGGTCTGCAAAGACACAAACCTTCAAAGCACCCCCTGTAGCGAGTAAACTATCACAGAAAAGATGTGTCCGAGCACCCCCAGAACGCCTCGTTGGATTCTCCCTTTTTTGTCTTCCGGGTTATGGTGACATGGGGAGACAACTGACGTCGACTGACTGACGTCGACTGACTCCACCTGGGGGCCAATCAGAGTGTCGCACGCCCATACCTATAGAACAATAGCCACACCCTCTGCCAGGCTACTATGTGTTGTAAAGCTCAGATTCAGTTCAACATCGTATCCAGTCATGCCAAGAAAGTACATCTGTGCCCTGAAATGCGAGGGGAAATCTCATCTGTTTGCCTTGCCTACGGCAGAACCACGAAGAAGTCAGTGGTTGAAATTTATTTTTCACACTGTTCCTTCAACGGTTGGAAGTACTGCACTGTGTGCTCGGTATTTCCACTTCAGTAGGCATCATGGCGCAGTTTCCACAAGAGCACCTAAATAACAACTATGTACAGTTCCGTTAGTCAGCGGACAAACTTTTTACTGTGATATAGATAAATGATGGCGCAGTGATAACATAACATCTGAAATGTAAGAGCGATTCAAAATAATAACTTTCCACTGGGAAACTCCTGCTGTAGTGTAGTTTGGGACGGTGGATCAGGTCCATCCCGTTGGTCTGTCTCACTTTCAGGATCGGACTCCGGTTCAAATATATTGTACCGACCCCATTGTAAGACATAAACACTGATCAGATGTTACCGCAAGGCTGTGTAACCACTCTGTTAGACAGGGGCAGAGCCTCTCTGCTGTTTTACCAATGAGAACAGAGTGGGCGAGCTGACCAATCAGAGCGCACTGGGCTCACAGAGAGGGGGGTCAGGAGATTCCAACAATCCGTTTTAGACAGAGTGTGGCTACAGAGAGGCTGTATGAGAACATACTCATTACTCAATGTGATTTTGGAACATTGAACAATGTAAATCTATTCTAGTAGACCTCAAATATGAAATATGATCAGTAGAAATGGCCATGACATCTCTCCTTTAAAATTCATTGTTAATGTCTTCCTGCTTTGGATTCATTGCCGACGTAACCCAGGACAGTGGACTTTGCACAAACTGAAAATATTAAAAACATGATCTAATCCAACAATATAGTTAATTCTTATGTTATGTATATATATTATTTTAAAATGTCTTAATTCTCTCCTTTACAACATTTTCTGGCCATCTGTTTCAGACATGAATATATAATTATTTCCTTTAAATATTATAATTTAAGTTGCACACTAACAGGGGAGAGAGGGCAGCAGTGCTTATAAAAAAGGTTGTTCTTCTCACCAAGTAAAGATTTGTTTGGTTGGTAGTTGCAAATAATGCGCCTTCAGAGGACATTTCAGCCACTGCCATATGTTTTTTGGAAATCCAACCTTCAGATTACAGAGCAATCTTACCCTGTCAGAGCAGTGCAGGGCTGGACTAAACAATCTCTCTTTCCGATCTTCGGGGCAGAGTCGCTGAAGGCTGTTTTTATGTCTGGCACAGACAAACAGTCCTGAGAACAGAGGGAAAAGCAACGGCAAAGAAAAACTTTTATTTTCTATTTTAGTAAGGCAAGCCTTGACGCTTTCCAATTGCTCGTACAGTCCACCCAACAGTTAAAAAAATAAAGATTATTTATTTTCCCTGAAATAAAACAGCAAGAACCAACAAATGCTTATATTTCCTTCCCATTTTTGCTAAGTATGACATTAAAAAACAGCTTATTGTGAATCAATGGTCTAAACATAGAATATAATCTGTGTTTTTAAATAAATCTGCATTATTCTGAACATGGTCTCATTAAGTTAAATGATCATACAGTACCGGTACATCCTGCTTGTTGGCTAGCACGAGGAGAGGGACACCTTCTAATGCCTCATTGCTGATCATTTTCTCTGCAGAAGACGAGAGTCACATTATTAATTTAACATTAAGCTAACATAACACACTACACCACTAAAACATCGTGGGTATTTTCAAATGATGAAATGTCTAAGCAGAGATAAGCCTACAATGTTGATATTTGAATGGAATAAAGTCACAGGCCATTTTATTTCAAACTATAACAGAAGTAACTCACCAAAGGCCTCCTTCGACTCTGACAGGCGCTCTTCATCAGTTGAATCTATCACATAGATGACTCCATGGGATTCAGCATAGTACTAAATATAAAAGATGAAAAATATAAACAGAACATCAGAAACAAGTCAAAAGTAACCGCCATTTTAAAGGACAATAATACCAGCGACGGTACAATTTGCTACAACTGCTGAAGGTGTAGCTAGAAGTATACCTGCCACAGTCAGGGAAGTCTGATGTACCAAGATGTAATACTTGAAGCTACAAGTGTATTTAGAAATGAGTAATTCTGTCTCAGAGGGTGTGGTGTTGGTGTTGCATTCTTCACTCACTTTGTCCCACAGAGACTGGAGCTCGTCCTGACCTCCAAGATCCCAAAACATGAGACGAGCCTTGCCCACATCTATTGTACCAACTGTGAAGCAAAGTGAAACATTAATAAGAAATAAGAACCATAGATCATAGGGAGGAATTGAGTTTATCAAATAGGTATGCATGAAATGATTATGTTCATAAGTAACGATTAGATCAGTAAATTACAATTGGGCGGCAGTGTTTTAGTCTGTAGGGACTTGGACTTCGGACTGATGGGTCACCAGTTCACGTCCTGATCAGAACAAAAAAGATAGAATGTGGACTGGTACTGGAGAGGAGCCAGATCACTTCCTGGGCCACTTCCAAGGTGCCCTTGAGCAAGGCACTAAAAAAAAAAAACTGCTCCCTAGCGCCGGCTAAACTGGCTGCCTCTCCACTCTGGATCCTCTCAGCGCATGTGTATACTGTAACTGTGTGTGAATTGTATTGTATTGTCAATTTACAAGTGTTTGCGCATCTGTGTGTAAAAAAACAAGGTGGGGATTAATGAAGGTCCATCTTCTTCTTAATCTTTGCAGTTTGCATTCAAAACAACCCCCTTTAACATCCACAATGCGATTGGCTTTTGCCTCAATCGTCATTGTGCACTCCTCTGACAAGCTGCTCAATGAACCATGTTACTGGATTTGAGAAGAGAGGAGTAAACTGTCAATTTACCGGCATATCAGAAAAGTATTCCACCCTAAGCAGTCATGCACACATACAAACATACAGAAACATCAACTTACTGTTCAGGCCAACCGTGGTAGTGATCTTTGATAAATTCATTCCCTTATAGTTCTTACTGAACTTGGTTTTGGTCTGTTCCAGAAAGGTCTGCAAAGAGAGACAACTGTGAACTTAACACACAATACCATATATGTATATTCAGTGATTCACGTGACATAGGCTAATATGCATATACACATTATTGTTTCATTAGTACATAGCAGAAGTAAAACAGTCGACTAAGCAGCATAGTTATGAAAGCAGCACAATGCAGAACACAATCACCAACACTCAGCGAGGACCAACGAGTTAGCGTTCACCCAGCTGTAGGCCCAACACATAGAAACATCCAATTTACCGTTTTCCCAGCGTTGTCTAGTCCCAGGATTAAAACACAGTATTCGTCCTTTTGGAACATGTACTTATATAAACCAGATAATAAAGTATACATCTTGAAAGAAATATGTAAACAACACAACTACTTGCTAACTAGTCTTGCTGATATTAGCTTGATAGCATAGCCTAGCCTTTATATGAGGGCAAACACAGCGCCACGCGCGCCTGTGGCTTCATTATTATCAAATGTAACAAACACGTCTATAAACGCGACTGAACAAAAGTCGTAGATACATGAATAAAGCCCTAAGAGTCTTTGTTTGCAGCTATTTTCCTACTCTGAAGCTCTATAACGCCACCGAAGCTACGTGGAATCTAACCAGGAAGTACTATCACTATAGGAATTGTGGGAAATGAAGTAAGTGGTACATCTTAGGCTATCTTGTCATAAGGCTGCATGTTCAAATAAAACTACATTTTCCAGAAAGCATTGCGGTAATTTGTATTTTTCATGCATCGTGACAACGTTAAAGGGAAAATCGCTGTGAAAAAAGTGTTTACTTTTTGTCATCATGATTAAACCAGCTGTTAACTGCTCTGTATTGGATTACTCACTGGTCCAGCTGGTGAAGTTGGTCGTAGAAAGTAATATTATAAGTCAGTCCAATGGATACCATTACCAGCAAATAAAACATCAGAAATAGCTATGTTCAGAAGTCAAAAATGTACCTGTGGGTGGCATTAAAGCCCACCAACCTTTGGTGTTTTGCAATACTGTACGTATAGGGTACAGGGCCTTTTGCTAAACCGTCTGCCTGCTGGGGTAAATATAGTAAGTATTGTGGCAAACTGTTACACAAAAAACATGAGCTAAAAGAGGATAAGCTACATGCTTTGTAGAGATGCAGAGTCATAAGATAATTCCCTGTATGGTCATTCACTACAAGTCACCATCACAGGTTGGCATTTGATACAATTTTATTATCAAGAATATTACATATACAGTTTATCACTATTCAGTAAGGGCTTTTTTTGTATCTACCTGACTTTAGCACACACTAGTTTATAGCATAGCATAGCATCCCATCAAATCAACATCAAATATGTTATTTTCCTCATTGGGCCTTAGTTGCTTCTTAAGGTTGATGAAACCCCAGCAGCAATTACTCTGTTGGGTCTCCTCGCTCCATCTAGTTGTGCATTATCCTGACAGGAAGGAAAGGGAAGGGTTGTTAATGAAGTGAAGAATTTCCATCAAAGAACAACAAGAACAAACAACAGCAAAACTAGGGCACACAGATATGAGAAAGAAGGTATTTTCCTTTCATGATGACATATAATGTATAACATGCTGGTACGCAGCAAAGGCATTTGTAAGATAACTGTTTTTTGCTTCTTTAGGCAGCGGAAACACCATCAAGTTGGTGCATAATGAGCAACAATATATTTCCCTTTATGTCCTGTGTGTGTCCACCTTGTGAATCTGAATCCAATTTTAATCTGTTCAAGCTTTAGGAAATATTTATCTGCTAAGTGCTCGACAGGTAATCAATGCGTTCTTTACAAACCCCTGTAAAGCTATGAGGAGCTGAGCAAGATGGCGCCGAGGATGGCTGCCGTGTCTCGAGCTCCACCAGACTCAGAGACAGTTTTATACCACAGGCTATAAGACTACTGAACTCCTGAGCTCTGTGAATGTCTACTCACATCTGTTTATAGTACACACATACATATATATATATATATATATATATATTATACACATCTGCCATACATATCTGTTTATAGTACACATATCTATATATTATACATATCTGCCATATACATCTGCCATACATATCTGTTTATAGTACACATATCTATATATTATACATATCTGCCATATACATCTGTTATACATAATATATGCATCTGTCCATACCTCCTCATTCAACAGAGTAAAGTATTTAAATACTTTCAATGTATTCCACATATGTATATATTTCACATCCTCAAATCTGTATTGTTGATATTGTAAATATTCTTCTCTCTTTTTCACTATTTTATTTATCTTTTGCACCATGTATGTTGAGTTGTTGGAGGAGCACGCGACATAAGATTTTCATTGCCAACATATACGCTGTATCTGCTGTGCATATGACAAATAAAACCTTGAAACCTTGAAACCTTGAAAACCCCTGTAAAGCTATGAGGAGCTGCAGATAGGTCTCTATTTTAGTTATTTTATTTGATCATTCTTATAATTTGATACATCATTATTATTAAAAATAAAGCTGATTTAAACAATGAATGTCATTAATTACTGAGCTAAGCTTTAATTCATTGTATTGAATTTTCATCAAATGTCTACTTTTATTGTGAAAGGACTCTAGCGACAAATCCATGGAGAAATATCATACAGCCCATTTAAACTTTTTAAATACTTTATGTTTTAAGTTTGTGCAGTTTTACAAATATTAATCCTGAAAATACTGACATCAACTTTAACATTTGTGTAACACTGTACATGAGGAGCAGGTCTTTAGTGAAAGAATACAATATGACTATGTTAGCAGTGTTTGTAAAATGGTGGGCTGTCACTCCATCTTCACCATGCTGCAGTTCAAAAGTCTTAACACAGATGAAGTCCAGGTACCTAAACACACACACACACACACACACACACACACACACACACACACACACACACACACACACACACACACACACACACACACACACACACACACACACACACACACACAGACACACACAAACACACACACACAACACACACACACACACACACACACACACACACACACACACACACACACACACACACACACACACACACACACACACACACACACACACTTTTACTTTAATTTGAGGGTGAAATGGGAACATGGTCTCTGAGAGGTCCTGTCCTGTATCAGTCACATGTGTTGGTGGCGCTGCTGCAGCTGCAGAGAGCATCAGCTGTGAGTCACTCACTTCTTCAATCTCAGCCTCACAGACCTCGGAAATCTCCTAAAAATCAAAAGAAGAAGAAACGTTGACAAAATATTAACACGGAAAAGTTAAGGTTTCAAGAAGTATATTTTCTTACTTCAAGGATTCAAAGAGGAAAAAGCAGTATGGTATGCATTCTCAGTTGAAAGTTTAATATAAGTTTATTATAACTTGTCAGTAATGTACTCCAAAAATGCAAAAGCTTCTAATTAAAGCTACAATGAAGCTGTATGAAAAAGGTATCTCAACAAAAAGAGTGTTAGTTTGCTCAAATGTTGGCAGTTTTCCTTAAAACTTGTGAAAGTTAGTTGGCCTCAAAACACAAAAAGCTAGTGCAGAAAGTTGCTTTGACTTTAACTTTTACAGTGTACCCAATATTCAAATTTTTCCACGAACATTTTTAATGCTGTAAGTTACTGACACTGAAGTAAGAAGGCAATGTCTTGCCAAAACTCTGCTAGAAGTTCAACTTCCTCCTCTGCAACCATTCCTGCTTTCTGTCAGCAGATGGAGGAGTTTAACAGAGAATCAACTCACTGAGACCGTCGTTCTCCTCTCTGACCGACAAGAAAGTCTTCAGCATGGGGTTTCTGTTCAGGTACACACAAAATAAATGCCGTTTATTTTAGAATCATAATGTACACAACAGGAAAATATCATTTCCATGGACGATTATTACCTGACTTACAGAGGCTTTTCTCATTCCACTCCCACTCAGTGATCTCATGGTTGATGAAGGCATCGGCATAGGCTCCAGGTGTGTGCAGAGGATAGGGTCTATGTTTTCTGGCAGGAACTTCCCCACACCAGTTCTGTAACCGCGACCAGTCGCAACAATAACAATAACACACCAGTTTGCCTGTAGTTGCTGGGTAAAGGACACAAATAACATTAGCTTTGCAAACACGTTTAAATAACCAGAGATGGAACTGGAGTACTCAGATCTTGTACTTGAGTAAAAGTAGAAGTACCAGTGTAGGAATACTCTGCTACAAGTTAAAGTCCTGCATTCAAAATGTTACTCAAGTAAAAGTAGAAAAGTATTAGCATATAAAAGTAGTCATTGTGCAGATTCCGAATAATAGTAGAGTGGCAGTGGAGTAGAAGTACAACGAAGCAGAAAATGGAGATACTCAAGTAAAGTACAAGTCCCTGAAAATTGTACTTAACTACAGTACTTTAGGAAATGTACTTAGTTACTTTACACCACTGTAAATAACACATTTCCATTTCTGCTGTAAAAATGTGCTGCTTACCAATCTGAATGAAGAGATTCAGACCCCGTGCAAGATGCAAAATTCACATTTTACAGTTGAATGATTATTAAACAGTAATTGTAAAATTTTAGAACTATGTTTTGGGATCTTGGATGTCAGGACGAGCTCCAGTCTCTGTGGGACTAACGATTTTTGGAATTTCTCATCCTTTATGTGTATAAGTTATTTGTCATAAAACATTGTCATCACACTTTAGGTAAAAGTGACAAAAAAATTCAAAAACACATTAGTGGAATTATCTGTTTTTATCTTTCTTCAGAGATCACCTAAAGTATTTTAACATGAAACTCATATGTCATGCCTTCTATTATCCATCACTGTATTAATGTTATGCTGTTGGTTATGGTCCTAAATGGCTGATAAATGTTGTTTGAATTTCGAAAAATGTATGCTCCTCCGTCCCTGAATTCCTTACAAGAAAAGCAGGGAGCAGGGTCAGAATCTGTTGTAGCGACACCGTATCAGCTGCAGTTGGGATTTTTCTCTTAAAATGCTGTTAGTGAGCTTTGGTTAATCCCCCTCATGATTCCACTTTTTGAAGAGTAGAGAGAAACAAGGCCCTTGCTGGTTATCTTAGTAGCTATGCGTTGTGTTTAAAATAAAAATAATCAGAATTGTTAATAAAATCGTAACTTTATTTGGTGGAACATTCTTATTTAAATCTTTCAATTCAGCCCTCCACATGCACATAATGAGGCAATGGAATGAGTACTCCATATGTTCTACATTTCCGTAAAAATTACTCAAATCAACAATCTTCACACTAAGTAGGACTATGCAAAAAGAATTTGAAGATCTTTGGAATCTACTGAATCAATTATTGAAAAGATTTTTATGAAAATGTCAACAGTTTTTTCTTGTGGTGAGTTCATGCTGGACTCAATTGCAACTGCTGTGAATCCAAGTAGACTACAGCTGCTCTCCACTGACAGGAAGCAGAGTCATGTTTAAGGCCTACATGGTTCGGTCTTCAAAACACTTTTGATTGAGTATTCCTTCAAGTGGCATGCCAATTATAAATAAGTTCTACACTAAAAGCTTGCAGGCATCTTACGACCAGTGACTCAGAGACCTTTATCACCAACAATTTTCACTTATCAACGACAGTGAAGTTTTTTTATTTGTTTTCGTTGGGCTCTGGTGGGTTAACTGATCAAAATATGTAAATTTGCTTTCATATACTGTGAATGAGTGTGAAAGGTTCCCTCCCTCTATTTTAACCTCGCTTTATCCCTGACTGACCCAAAGCATCCCATCAGTGTCAGAATAATAATCATGTCTGCAGTCTCAACTGCATCTGGTGCTCTGATTCCTCACATCTGGTCTGACTCAGAAAACAACAAAAGCTCAAATAAGAGCATTATGTAAGAGCTCGGATAATGCCAAATATAATTCAGATAAAGCAGATATAAGGTCATCATTTTCAAGTTCATTGTTGTGAAATTGGCTCACTTTACTTTGTGGATGAAGCGGGGACACAACAGTATTACATTGTGGGTCACATGGGTACTCAATCTTGGTTAATTAGATGTTTTATTTGTACAAGGTTCCTGAACAGCTGTTGTTGTTAAGATTAAACTAAACTCTTCAGTCTAGATGCTTTTCTTCATTGTTAGATATATAGAAAATAAATGTAGCAAAGTAATACATCCAAAATGAATATGTAATGTATGTTGAAATGACGAGTCAGCACAATTTGTACCAAAGATCTTGATGCTTCTGTTTGTAATCTGCATTATGTTTTACATATTTAAAAAGAATATGCAATGTACCAATACAACACTGAGGATGGACTCGTACACTGAATGATTGTACACACGGTGGATACAAGAGAACGTTCTGTCTGTTAGTTGTCATCTGTTGTAATGCACACTGCCTCCACTGGGGGCTCAGGGCCAGTCGCAGCACTTGCAGCTTTGATTGAAGACAGATCCGGTTCCGCATCGACTCAGGTGGGTGATGCCACCAGCGCAATTGTAGAAGCTGGCGCTGTCCTCTGGGTGGGGGTACAGGCCGTCAGGTTTGCCGTTGCAGAAGCCAGGTCCTGGGGGATGGGTGGTGGTGGTCGTGGTGGTGGTCGTGGAGGTAGTGCTAGCACCAGGTTTGGCAGTGGTGGTAGAGGGCAGTGGGGGCAGTTCTGAATTGTAGCAGAAGAAAAGTTAGAAGGGTTTGAGGGCAGAAATACATTAATGTGTATCTATAATGTGACTATGATTTAATGATTAATCCAGATAACACTGTATATTACTTCAACAAATTCCATAGTAGTAATAGACGGTTTTTCTTTGTTAAGAATATGAGATTGCATCCAAACTTTATAGGCCCTTAAGATACCTGCTGTCCAACTTGTTGACAAAAAAAACCTGATTATTAAAATAAGACTTCAACTCTGAGAATATGAGCAGTAAGGTTCAAATGGCAGCCAAAGAGATTACTATCCATCTTGAACATAGTTTATTAACTTCACAGGAAAACATTAGCATTAAAATGTTTTGGACCTACCAATATTAAGAAGTTTTCGAAGATGAGACAGCAGAGGGTGGACGCCCTCTCCGCAGAACTGTCCTGCAAAGTCATCCAAATCAAGGGCCCACACAAAGGCACCGCCAAACTTGTTATCCTGCAGGTAACGCACCTGTTGGGGCAAACATAAAAAATAAATTGATGGAATATTTTGGATTTGGTGTGAATATGTTAGAACATAGAGCTGATGGACCACCTACCTTGGTCTCGTAGCTCTCCCTGGTGTCGAATCCCACCCACTCGTTGTTCTTGTGGGCATAGGGAACTTTCTGGTCTTCAATCCATTTAAGGGTTGTGCCCTTCACGAAGCCACAGATCTAGACCAAAGACCGTAGTTTTCGTGAATGATATAAACTGTACATCATAATTGGTTTACTCAAGCTTTATCTAATCTGTACCTCATAGTAGGACCAGAATCCAGCTTCACGTGTGTATGGTCCGGCTGATGCAGCGCCACTAGCTGGAGCTCCAACACCAGTGTCTGATGATGTCAGACGGAAGGTACGACCATAGGTAGCGAAGCCCATCCTCAGCTTCTCCACTGGGGCGCCGTTGTCTCTCCAGTACTTCATGGCAAAGTCCTAAAAAGGGAATTTAAAAGATGAAGTAAAACCTTTAAAGAAGGTACTTTTCTTTTTTAGGTCCAAATATACTTACGGTGTTGAAGTAGATGAGGTTACCAGTGTCCTTAGATCCGCGGAACAGTGGGCTGTTGTGTCCAGTGAACGTCTCCCAAGTTCCATGGAAGTCGTATGTCATCACATTGATGAATTCCAGCTCCCTGGATAAGCGAAAAAAAGAAAGTCATTTCAGAAGCCTTTTTTGATCTCCCAGTTTTCCCTTTCACAAGGTTCAAAAGATGGAACACTCACTTGGCAATTTCAGCAATCTCGAATCCAGCATCGATGGTTCCCTTCCCAGCCGACACTGCAGCAGTCAACATGAGCTGAGTGTTGCCGGTGGCCTTGGCCTCAGCAGCGAAGCCAGCCCTGAGCTCCTGCAAACACAAACCAGAAAAGTCAACATGATGTATAAATCAAAATTGTAGCTGCAGTTACAAACTAAAGAAACATAAATGGATACCCACCCTGCAGAGCAGAGTGAACAGTTTTTTGTCCTTTGGAGGACTTCCACGAGATCCAGGGTACTCCCAGTCCAGATCCAGACCATCAAAGCCATGAGTCCTCAGGAATTTGATAGAAGACTGGATGAACTTCTGGCGGTTGGCTGGAGTGGACACCATGATGGAGAACCTGCATGGAAAATGTAGTTTGGTTACCATACACTATCCAAATACCCTTTTGGTAAAGTGGGCTTAGAGTCTCGGGCCTTTATCAGCCTTGAGCTTTTGGAAGAAAATAAAAAAACTGAACAAAGAGTAAAAGGCATGATTAATATACTGTGTATGATGGTTTTTATTTGAAATGAAATTTTGAATTGATCTGGTTACCTATCTATCTGTGCTTTTTTTTAAAAAGCATACAGATATGAAAGAAGAAACTAGAACAATAAATGTCCCTAATGTTCCAAAGATGTAATGGTTAGAGAGTCAGTAACATAACTCCATGTTATTAGTTGTGTTCTGGATTTCAAATGTTACTTACTGTGTAGAACCAAAGTTCCATCCGCCAACAGCCAGAAGAGTCTTCAGATGAGGATTTCTGAAACCAGACAGAGGGTAGGTTAAGACAATACTATATTTCCACCCCATTTTGTTCAATCTTGTTATTTCTTGTTGCTCAACAGTGTATCATTTACTCAAGTTGTGCATTTACATTACAGAACATCCCTGGACTGAATCATTGTTTTAGAAAATTCCCCATTTTAGCTAGCAATAGCCTGCTAAAGGCCTCTTAGTCATGGAACAGAACTTCTGCTTACTCCAGAGGCACTGCATCTTAGACTGACCTCAGACCTCTCTCATCTCTGGCCACTTACTTCGTTTTCAGTCCATTGAAAGACTTGTAGAGGACGTCATCATTCCACTCATAGGTAACCAGCTCGTTGGCATGGTTGATGATGGAGAAGGCATAGATCAGGGTGGTGCACAGGAAGGGGTCCACATTATGTGGCATGTACTTCCCCTGACCAGGTCTGTACTGTGACCAGTTGGTAAAGTAGCATACCATCTGGGTGGCGGATCCTGTGTGGAGTAAAGGAACAGTGAAGAAAAGTTGATTCCAGTTATGTTACTGCAAGTGAAAATCCAATTCAAACGAGTCTTGTTGATCAAAAGGTATCATGACTTACCCAGTTGACATATCGCAAGACATAACCCTAAGAAATACAAAATATAAACAGTAAGACAAAACATCTAAAATATATTAAGTCAAGACTTAATAGTCCTTTATATGCAAATGTGTAATATTGAAAAATAATTTCAATATCACACATTTGCATATAAAGGACTTCTTATAACAACACTGTCTAACTTCATTCAGATAAGAAATAATCCTTTAACTGGTGAAATGAAAGGGAGATGCTTCACTAAGAGAAACAAGAAGGACGTAGATGTTGTGTGTACAAATACACCAAAATAGAAAAATAACAAAATGAACAATCAGGATGACAGTATTAAAGCACATGAAGATTAATACCTGCTAGAATTGTGAGCCTGGTCATTTTGAAATCACTTCTCACAAATCCACTGGATATAGGAGACAAAAAGTAAACCAAGGTCAGTTATAACATTAACAGAAGAGAGCTACCATTCTTAAGATTATCATGTTAAAAAATGAGAATTTAGAGGCATTGCTTCACCTTAGACCCACCTTAGACTGGATGAGAACCCCGAACAACCACAGCAATGTTTGGCTTTTTATAGAGTTGATTGTACACAGAGAGATGGGGAGGTGTAGCTGCCTTTGATACATTGGGGTAATAAATGTTAGGATTATTAGAGAATGTTGTGATAAGATCCTGCAGAGTCTGAAGTCCGAAATGACCTGTGGATCATACTACTCAAATGTCACCTTTGAATGTTTGGATGTCTTATTGTTATGGTTGTCATGGAAATCAGTAATTGATTTCATCATAAACTCATTAGCAACTGAAAATCAATATTTGATTTTCAAATAATAGTTTATTTCACCTGTAAGACATTAGCTGTTTCCAGTTTGTGGTTTTATACCATTGGCATGTGTTATTGTAACAATTGTAATTATGCAGTACGTTTTGGTGTTACAGTTAATACCTGACTTGTTAGGCCTCAAATCAGTGGGTGGATCATACGAAATTCAGTCCCTGTACATATACAATTATTTTTGTGTGGACCCCCCCCCTTTATATTTGTCCCTCACATTTTCCTCTTTCCTTTTTGGTAATGTGTTTCAAAGGAAAGGTAAACTGCAGTGTTTTCAGACACTTCTGCATTAAGCTGGGAACATGTGTGTAGGCTGAATTATCGATTTCTTCTTTAATCTGTGCTGAGCCGAATGAGGGCATATTTACTGTAGTAACGACTGATTTGTGGTTCATTTGTTGTCAGAATACACGGAGCTCGGCTTGTACGATATGCTGACTCCACAACACAACACAATGCAGACACTGCTAGTCAACACCGGTTACATTATGACATCACTTTGAGCACATGGTGTTCATTTTAAACATTTGAGATGGTGAAAAAATGATAAATCATAAAATAAACGTACACGAGGTTATGTTTTGAAAATCGATCTATATTATATAAAAGAATACACTTTTTTTTTGCATGTTCGAAACAATGTATACATGTTGGCAGAGAGAGAGAGTCAGAGAGAGAGAGAGAGAGAGAGAGAGAGAGAGAGAGAGAGAGAGAGAGAGAGAGAGAGAGAGAGAGCATTAAACAATGGGTCCTGACAGGAATAAAAACCAGGAATGTTGTTTACGCCATGTCATTAACAGTTGTACCATTTAAATAAATAATTGTCTTCATAGATTGACATCTAAAATAATTAAAAAGCAAGTGAAAAAAAAGTGAATATGCATTTATATTAAATTCAATCAAAGCTAGGTGCTTTAAAGTGTAAAATCCACTCTTTTATAAATTCAACAATTTGTGCTAAACAAATATGTTTTAGTCATAAACTTTTCACATTTGTAATGACAAAGAGTAGATTTTTAAAAAATCATAGTTTTGTGACACTTTGTGAGAGTTTCTGTACTTTGAATGATTACGCCACATAATCAGAACAGAAAGAAGATGAAAGAAGATGAAATAAAATGGCGTAGCTAGAGACTCTCCTGCACTGGAAACACTGAAACGTTGGCTTTAACTAAATGTATTATGTCAACAGATTTCACATAACTGCAATAGGTTCAAAGCAGCAATATTACGTTCAAATGAAGTTAAGTCCAACTTAATAATATTGCTTTCACAGTAATGTGAAATTTGACAGAATACAATTAATTAAAGTCAATCTTTCAGCTTCAGTGTGCCTCATTCCCATCTTTGATAACTTTATCTCTCTCTTTGGTTTCACCGTGGCCCTGACCATTGAACATCGTGACGTTCTTCGGTCAGCTGTTTTTTCATTTTTTCTGACCGAGATAAGTGACTGGGGCATTCTAGTTCACAGGGGGTTGTGGTAGTCACAATAAAAGAGAAACACATTTCAAACACACAGAGGTAGATATGACACCGTGAACACATGTATAATTTACAATACAAACACCAAAGATATATGCTAAACATCGGCATGACGGTAACAGCAGCAGCTGGTGACTAGTAACATTTTAAGCTAACACATCATACACATTTAAATACAATCCAGAGTGTTAAAATGCACTACATTTTAAATGAGCACTCACAAAGTGACAGACAGAATTAATCAACTAATCCTCACTCTGTGGTAATCATAACCATAATTTAGTGCTTTCCTGTCTCAAAACAAATGATGTTCCCATACACCTAAGCTGCATCCTCAGTTAGTTTTCCAATGAAACGTATCCTCCATGGTCACAGTTTTAAACCAGTGGTTAAGGTTGTAAATAGAAACTAACTAAAAATGACCACCACACACACCACAGAAAGTATGGGAGGATGGCTTCACTGTATTAGTACAATAACAACAGGACTCCACCTTATAATAGATATATCTTTTTGAAGTGTCACAGAATATGCTATCTGATGGATTAACAACACCTTCCCACTCCATGAAATATAAGTTTGAGGCTCAGGTTTTTAACCCCGTTATAATTTATTGATATATTTAAGAATCATGTGTTTAAAGTATTTTTGTAACATCAGAACAGCTGGGAGAACCCTGTCTAAATGTAATTGACCTTGCAGTCATGTTGCACTGAAACATCCTTTTAGGAGATCAGACTCACTACACAAAGAGGCTGTGTGCAAAAAACAAACAGATTACTGTTTCGCTTTTTGCAGGTGCTGCTTCTCAATGCTGCAGGCGCATTTTTAGGGTTTTTCCACACAATTATTGTATGCGCTTTCCATCTGCATGCTCCCAAATATACCCGGACAAACATGTTACTAGTAAACTCCAACACCGCTTTGATTTGAAGGAATTTTTGTTATTGCATGTACAGAAACCAAATGTGATTTATTCTCGGTTGTTTCCTCATGATGATCTTCTTTACCTTTTGGTATTCTTCAAATTGGGGTTATTACTCTCAGTATTGATTGGAAGCAATTAGTGAAGTGGTAAAATTGTCGTTTGAAGCAAACATCTCTACAGCAATAACAGCATGAACTGAATGTTTTATTGCTCCCTATAGCTCAAGTCACAAAGGTTATGTGTGATATGGCGCTGTCGAATGACGTCAGACATTCTGATTATCAGATGTCATGTTTCAATCTCCTTGGCACAAACACCATGCAGTGAGAGAAAATACTGAGGTGTTGGAGCTGGCACATCCCTATCACTTGCTGGAATGTAAATGCAAAGGTCTTCAGGCAGAAGACAGGAAGGACACTTTCCCAATGTGACTGATATTGTGTTTTATAAGATATGCCAAATGTACTGACACTACACAATACTGCACACACTATTTCATAGTTTTAAAAAAATGTTTTAGCCGATTTATTGTTTAAACTGCGTGTTATTATTAATTAATAATGATTAAGTTAACCAGTCTGACTTCAGCAGATCAATCAGCAAAGACAGAGTGAGGCAGAGTGACACGGGGGGAGGTAAGAGCTTCAGGGGGAGTCTGCTGCTAGATCAGGGTTTGAAGACTGCCTTTCAATCAAGCCTATATGATACAGATCAGCATTCAACAGAGGTGGGAGAAGTACTCATATTGTGTACTTGAGTAAAAGTAGAAGTACTCAGATCTTGTACTTGAGTAAAGTAGAAGTACTCATATTGTGTACTTGTGTAAAAGTAGAAGTACTCAGATCTTGTACTTGAGTAAAGTAGAAGTACTCAGATCTTGTACTTGAGTAAAGTAGAAGTACTCAGATCTTGTACTTGAGTAAAGTAGAAGCACCAGAGTGTAGGAATACTCTGTCACAGTAAAAGTCCTGCATTCTAAATGTTCCTCCAGTAAAAGTAGAAAGTACTCTCATCTAAATGTACTTAAAGTAGTGACAGTAAAAGTAGTCATTGTTTGATTGGTCCATTTCAGAATAATATTTGCTGATTTGTCGGATATTTATCTACAATGCAAGAGACAGAACACAGCTCAGGCTTCATCAGGTGGTGAGTATATTCTATACCCATGACCAGATGAGGTGGAGCCAACTTTGAACAGCTGTTACATTTTCAAACCCCTGAGCATTACTAGTGTTTTAATTCTACTGACACATTTCTCCATAAATAAAATGGAAGATTCCAATCAACGTTTTATTTTCACACGTGTACAAAGATCTTCATACAAAGTTACATTTAGTCGCTGCATTTAAGGATTCAGTTCTGGTACCTGCTATTTGTATGCTGAGGTACAACATTTTTGTTTCTTATTATTGAGCATTGAAAATTAACATTTTATAGATGTCAGAAAGTGCAAAGCCAGATCTTCTCCTAGAGGCATTCAGCTGGTTGAGTCAGTACTGAGACATCAATCCGTGACAGTTCTCCACTAGCTAATATTTAGGGCCACACACAGCACTTGCAGCCATCGTCATGGATAGTCCCGCCACCACATTTACCCAGGTAGGTTCGGCTTCCTGCACATGTGTAGAAGGCGTTTTTGTCAGTAGGGTGGGGGTACATGCTAGGGGTGGCACGGATCACAAAACTCACGGTTCACGGTGTATCACGGTTTGAGGTCCACGGTTTACGGTTTTGTACGGTTCTTGGTGTTTTTTTAACTTTTTTATCGTAGCCCCATAATACACGCCGTTACACCAGTGGAACACTGTAATAGTCACTGAAAAGATTTTACTACCACAGCACAACACTTCTATGACATTACACAGTGCCTTTAGCAATGCATTACAACTTGGTCCTTGCCATTCTGGTAACAGCCAGTTTATAACAGGAGCCCTGTCTCTGAGAATATTCTTAGGCAGATGCTATTACTAACCATAGTTTAGGATACAGCATTTAAAAGGGTATAAAATTATAGTTATAATGTAATAATAATGCACAAACTTGAATTTCAATTGACTCTAAGCACACTGTTTTAACAATCTCAGAAAGGTAGTATTTTGATAGAGCAAGAGGGAAGACATGGATGATTTCAACATGTTTTACTTTATTAATCAAAATAAGTGTCAGGAATGTTTGCTGTCCTTTGAACAGGCGAACACAATTGCCTATGAGAACATGAGGCCGTAAACATAATATGAGCCCACCATCCAACCAGCCTAACAGAAAACAAAATCAACAACTCTTCTAATCCCTGAGAGTGAGGATGTATTTTTTTCACTTGAAATTAAAGTGCAGTGCTTTGAAACATATGGCTGGATTTGGTATCTAAACTTAAAGTGCCAGTGCCACTGTTATATTAACAAAATTTCGAACAAAATACACACAGACACAATCAGTATAAAATATTGCAATAGAACCAAACACTGCACTGTTTAAAACAGCCTTCCCCCTTTCACTTAATTCTCATATTCTTCTGCATGAAAATGAGTTTGTCAACATTTTCTGGCAAGAGACGAGACCTACTTGCAGTTACAATGTCCCCTGCTGTGGAAAAAACCCGCTCACTTGGCACAGATGTACCTGGGACAGCCAGGTCACGTTGTGCCAACTTTGCTACATGGGGATACGTGCGTTGGTCTTCCACCATGCGAGGGGATTTTCATCCACAGAGATGCAGCCTGTTTCCTTGTATGAAGTGACCTCTTCACGAATTATATCTTGGAAAGGCTTTGTGCTTCTTGCCTGTGTTGTAAAAAAATCGTAGCTTTTTGGAAAGAAATTCGCTTGTGTGGCTGTCGTATATTGGGCGCGTTTGTAATACGCAGCTTCGTAACTCCCATTGGGGATTAATGGTGG